>NW_024080739.1:2651640-3251640 GCF_003009895.1 Hyaena hyaena | reverse complement strand
TCCGGACCTGTCCTATAACCCCACTGCCCTCCACTACTGTTCATAATACACTCAAACCCCGGCTTTCAGGGAGGACAAGACACTATCGACTATGACAGGATCACAGTACATTCTTTCTTCCCTCATCGCACTTACTGCTCCAATTAGCAAAACCAACTCAATCAGACTTCTTTGTCCAGATTTTTCAAAATCAAGCCAGAAATGGGGAAATTGTCCTTAAACAGAAGAAGGAAACACGAAACCATGACCCTTGCTGTCTAAAGAAGACACGTGTACAGTAGAAGAGACTGAAAATGAACTCTGCAGATATCAGCAGAGAAAAGTGGGGGCTGGGGAAGAGCAATGCAGACTGAGTTCTACTTATACTTGACGTCAGTTTCCTAAACAAACCTACGTAAACCTCATTCATGTTCAATTTCTATCACTTGCAACCAATAGCATCTTGTCTCAGACCCTCAGCATTTTAGAACTGGTTGTCGATACTGGCTAAATCAAGTATAGATTTTAAGCAACTACATATATTTTTCACAAAATCCTGGGATGTGATTCATTATCAGTAGTACTTAAATTCACAGGGAAATCATACTAAGTTAGTACTCTACCATCATAGCTAATTTTAAAAATTTAAACCTTAACTCCCATTCTTACATATACATTTGCTTTCTTATGTTTATAATTATACTTATTATCTCAATCCTCCATGCAGTCTAAGCTTTTGGTTTTAGAGTCTTTCGTTCACTCTGATGGAAGTTAAGAAAGAAATCATTGAGAAGTATGAATGAGGTATGTGAGTGGCTGGAATTGAAAGATTTTATAAGAAGTCTATGTCAACCATTTGCATAATATTAAAGAACAAAGAAGGGGGCTAAATGCAACAAAAGGAGTCACAAGAATATCAAAGCAACAGCCACATGTTTTGGAAGATGTAGAAAATTGCTTCTGGTTTAGATAAATGAGAAACAACTAGCAGGTGATACTGTGACCAAAAACTTTATCTTCAAGAAGGCAAAGGTCTTGTACATTGACCTCGTGAGTAAACTGCGAGGTATGGTAACAGAAAGCAAAGAAGCCTTCAAGGCAAGCAGGAGATGGTTTGGTAACTTTAAGAGAAGTGGCACCATCCATAGTGTTATGAGACATGGAGAGGCTGCATGTTCAGACGCTAAGGCAGCTGAGGTGTTCACTACCAAGTTCCAGAAGCTCATGACTTCCAACCATTATCTGCCAGAGCAAGTTTTTTACTGTGATGAGATGGCGCTCTTTTGGAAGGTAATGACAAAGAAGACCTACATTATAGAAGAAGAGAACACAATGCCTGGTCACAAGCCCATGAAAGACCCTCTTACCCTCCAGTTCAAAGTCAAGCCCCTGGTTGTGTACCATTCTGAGAATCCATGGGCCTTTGAGAAACACAAGGTGCAGAAAAGCCAGTTAACGTTATGTGAAAGTCCAACAGCAAGGCTTGGGTCACTCATATCTTATTCGTTGAGTGGATCAACGAGGTCTTCTGTCTTTCAGTGAAGAAATACCTTTTAGAAAAGAATCTGCCACTCAAAGACTTGCTGGTTATGGATAATGCTCCTGCTTATCTTCCAGGCTTTGAGGATGACTTACTGGAGGAATTTGAGTTCATTAAGGTCAACTTCCCTCCTCCCAACACCACTGCAACCCTCCAGCCCACGGATCAGCAGGTCATTTCAAAGTTTAAAAACTTTACTCCAAAGCATTATTTCATTGATGCTTCGAGATGACTGAAGGAACAAATCTTACTCTCCAAGAGTTTTGGAAAAATCATTTCCACATTGTGAACTGCCTCAAGATCATCGATAAAGCCTGGGATGGGGTCACCAAGAGAACCCTTAATTCTGCTTAGAGAATACTGTGGCCTGACTGTGTTGTTGGACAGGATTTATAGGAGCTTGCTCATAAACAGGAGCCACCAGTTGTCATGAAACTGTATCATTAGGGACAACCATGGCACTGGCAGTGAATGAGGATGACATTAAGAGCTGGTGGGGGAACATGGCCAGGAGCTGACCACACATGAACTGATGGATCTGCATCATGAGCAACAGCAGGAGATCATGGAGATCTTGTCTGCAGAGGAGGAGGAAAAGACTGAGAAATCCTTCACTTCAAATGAGATTAGGGAGATATGTAAAATGTGGGAAACAGTGACAAATTTGTAAAAAAGCATCACTCAAATAAGGCTCTAGCAGCGTGAGCGATGAATCTGTTTAACGAAAATGTAATGTCACACTTCCACAAAATTCTCAAAAGAAGGGAAAAGCATGTGTCATTGGATAGGCTCTTTGTTAAAGCTGCAAAAGAAGAAAAAGATTCCACTGAGCTAATAGATAGCAATGATTCTTTACTGACAGTGAAAATTGTCCTACATAATAACCCTCCTGTCTCATCTCCCTCACATCAGCCACAACGGTTTTCAAAGGTAAGTGCAGGTTCATTTGTTTATTCTTCTTTATATTTTGCATTTTCATTATTATTTTTATTATATTACAGTATTGTCATCATTTTATATGAATATTTTTGGGCTGTGGAATGCATCATCTGAGTTTCCATTATTTCATATGGGGAAATTTGCTTTGATATACAAGTGCTTTGGATTACAAGCATGTTTCTGTAATGATTTATGTTCACAAACCAAGGTTTTGCTATATATACATATGTACACAGACATAATAAGGTAGGGAGAAGAATATAGGTGGTTTACTGTCATGACTCTCTAGCTCACTCACTTTCACAAAAGAATTGTCAAAGTGATTTTGGGGCTGTTAGTTAAAATCTATTCCCTCTCACAGTTTCTGAATTTTTATAATATTCCTAGTGTGTGGCATGGTGTTCAGGACATAATACTTAATAAAAACCTAAATGAATGAAAGAGTAGTATCATGAAATGAATGAATCAAAGAATATGGGGGGAAATGACAGTAGAAAACCAGAGAGTATACAGAAAGGTTAATTAAAGCAGCTGTGAAGGGCACTGAAGACAACTAAATACCTCCAGAAGAACTCAGAATCAGGTCGCACTCCATCTTTCCACTAATCCCCACAACAAGATCACTACTGGGCTATTTTCTGTCTTCTTTGGGATGGTGAACAACTTCAAGGCTATCATATTCCTAAACTCCCCTTCTTTGCCCCCAGCACTTCTTTAGCAAGGAGTGACTATGCAGATGTAGGGTGCCTATTTTAGATACTGCTCTCTGGCCTCCCAGCTACAAACTTCTGAAGACCAGCTTGTTTTCTGCACATTTAATGAAGCCCACAGGCAAGTGGAAAAATAACATAGAAAAGAGGTCAGGCCAAGATCTCCTCCCTTCCCTCAGCTCCCTCCCCCCACTTTGGCACTGTGGTTTAACTGAAAGCTAAGAGATAAGCAAAATCTTAAGGTGGAGAGTCTGTCTCTATTTCTCCTTCTTAACTTCTTTGTCAACAGGACATGAGTGTTACATTAAGGGTCTGTTCATTACTACACTTACATTCTTTACTTGTCATTATTGGGATCAGGGATATAGTATCTGGAGTTGGAAGGGAGATGGTCAAGAAAGACAAACTCCATCTAGTCTAGCTCCAATTTCTTAACTGGTGTCTTATTCTGCCTTCCATGACATAAGATGATTATGTGTAAACTGAATTACCATTGGGCCCCCTGATCTCTGTTGACTAATTAGTACAAATGATTTTAATCTCTGAGGTCAGAACTCTGAATGATACTCTATGCTCTCAATCTAGTTTGCACAAGTATTTTATTATCTTGGTATTGTTTTTAAAAATTCTAAGCCATCTTTTTCAAATTGAGTGGTTCTTCCTACTAAGACCAGGTACAATGCAAAGATATACCTTATCTCTCACTGCCCATTTCAAACATTGCATTTTAAGTTCTAGCTAATGCAGTAAGATAATAAAAGTATAGAAAAGCCATACAGAATGGGAAGGAAGAAATAGATCTATGTTTGCTGTGTATTTAGAAATAGAACTATCTTTGTTTGCTGTGTATTTAGAAAATCTTGGGGCGCCTGGGTGGCGTAGTCGGTTAAGCGTCCGACTTTCGCTTAGGTCATGATCTCGCAGTTCGTGGGTTCGAGCCCCGCGTCGGGCTCTGTGCTGACTGCCAGCTCAGAGCCTGAAGCCTATTTCAGAGTCTGTGACTCCCTCTCTCTCTGACCCTCCCCTGCTCATGCTGTCTCTCTCTCTCCCAGAAATAAATAAAAACATTAAAAAATTAAAAAAAAAGAAAGAAAATCTCAAAGAATTAACAACAACAACAACAACAACAAAAACTCCTTAACTAGAAGGTGATTATAGCAAGGTTGCAGGATATGTGCTTATTATATAAAATGTAATCATTTTCCAATATACCAGCAATGAACTACTGAATTTAAAATTATAAACATAATGCCATTTACCCCAAGCATCCAAAAAATGAAATGTTTAGGGATAAATTTAATAAAATATGTAGAAGACCTGTATGAGAAAAACTATAAAACTGATGAGCAGAATCAAAGAAAACCTAAATAAATGGAAAGAAATGCTATATTCATGGATAGGAAGACCCAATATTGCCAAGATATTAGTTCCTTCCAATTTGATCTATGGATTAAATCCAATACCAATCAAAATCCTAGGAAGTTATTTTGTGCATATTGAAAAATTGATTTCAAAGTCTAAATGGAAGACAAAAGACCCTAAACAGCCAGAAAAATATTGAAAGAGAAGAACAAATTTGGAGGACTAACAGGGGCCAACTTCAAGACTTATTTTAAATCTAAAGTGATCAAGACAGTGAAATATTAATGAACTAATAGAGAGTAGAAAAGAATACAGAAACCAGAAATATACCTACAAAAATAAAGTCAGTTGATCTTTAATGAAGAAGTAAAGGCAATACAATGTAACAAAGAAATTCTTTTTATCAAATGATGCTGAAAGCAGACATCCACATGCCAAACAAAACAAAAGTCAATCTAGATATAAACTTTACATCCTTCACAAAAATTAATTCAGAGTGAATCTCAGACCTAAAACTATAAAACCACAAAAATCCATGATGATAACAGAAAACATAGATGATTTATGACTTTTTAGATACAACACAAAGGTGCAGTACTTAGAATATATAATTGAGAAATTGGACTTCACTAAAATTAAAAACTTTGCTCGTGAAAGACAATGTCAAGAGAATGAGGACTCAAGACTAGGGAAAAAAATGTCTGCAGAAGACAAATCTGATCATGTACTATTACCCAAAATATACAAGGAACTCTTTTTTTAATATAAGCTGTGGTCAAATTGGTTTCCATACAACACCCAGTGCTTATCCCAACAAGTGCCCTCCTCAATGCATCACCCACTTTCCCATTGCCCCCACTCCCCAACAACCATCAGTTTGTTCTCATTATTTGAGAGTCT
The DNA here is from genome assembly GCF_003009895.1 of Hyaena hyaena. Classification (NCBI taxonomy): domain Eukaryota; kingdom Metazoa; phylum Chordata; class Mammalia; order Carnivora; family Hyaenidae; genus Hyaena; species Hyaena hyaena. The sequence goes on along the minus strand of NW_024080739.1, from coordinate 3,246,210 downwards.
CTTACGGTTTGCCTCCCTCCATCTCTGTAACTGTTTTTTTCCTTCCCCTCCCCCATGGTCTTCTGTTAAGTTTCTCAAGATCCACATATGAGTGAAAACAGATGGTATCTGTCTTTCTCTGACTGACTTATTCCACTTCGCATAGTACCCTCAGTTCATCTAAATTGGTGCAAATGGCCAGATTTCATTCTTTCTCATTTCCAAGTAGTATTCCATTGTACAGATAAACCATATCTTCTTGAACCATTTGTCAGTTGATGGACATTTAGGCTCTTTCCACGATTCGGCTATTGTTGAAAGTGCTGCTATGAACATTGGGGTACATGTGCCCCTATGCATCAGCACTCCTGTATCCCTTGGGTAAATTCCTAGAAGTGCTATTGCCAGGTCATAGGATAGTTCTATTTTTAATTTTTTGAGGAACCTCCACACTGTTTTCCAGAGTGGCTGCACCAGTTTACATTCCCACCAACAGTTTAAGAGGGTGGCCGTTTCTCCACATCCTCGCCAGTATCTATAGTCTCCTGATTTGTTCATTTTAGCCACTCTGACCAGCGTGAGGTGGTAACTCAGTATGGTTTTGATTTGTGTTTCTCTGATGATGAGTGACATTATAAGGAACTCTTAAAACTCAACAACTTGGTTTAAAAATGGGATACAGACCTGAACAAACATCTTACCAAAGAAGACGCACAGATGGCAAATGATTGTATGAGAGGATGCTCCATCATGTACCATCAAGGAAACCAAAATAAAACAAGATACCACTACACACCTACTAGAATGGCCAAAAAACAGAACAGTGACAACACCAAATGCTAGTGGAGGTGTGGAGCAACAGGAATGTCCATTCAATGATGGTAGTAATGAATCCAAAATAGAGCAGCTTCTTTGATAGACAGTTTGATGTCTTCTTACAAAATTAAACATATTCTTACTATGTGACCCAGAATTGCACTCATTGGTATTTATCCAAAGGATTTGAAAACTCAACCCACACAAAAGCCTACACATGATATTCATGGAAGTTTTATTCTCACGTGCCAAAATCAGTTAAAAATCAAGATGTCCATCAGGAGATGAATGGATAAGAAACTATAGTACATGTAGACAATGGAATATTATTCACTGCTAAAATGAAATGAGCTATCAAGCCATAAAAAGATATGGAGGAACCTTCAATGTATACTACTAAGTGAAGGAAACCAAGCTGACAAGTCTACATACTGTATGATTCCAAGTATAAAATTTGTGAAAAAGGCAAAATTATGCAATTAGTAAAAATATTAGTGACTGTCATTAAGGGAAAATGGAGGAATGAATAGAGAGCAAGGAGTATAGTTAGGGCAGTGAAAATATTCTCCATGATACCATGATGAGGGATAAATGTCATTCATTATATGTGTGTCCAAATCAGTAGAATGTACAACATCAAGAATGAACTATAATGTCAACTACAGACTTTGTGTGATTATGCGTTGTCAGTGTAGGGTTCATCAACTGTAGCAAATAAACCACTCTGATGGGTAATGTTGACATGGGAGAGCTATGTGGTGGGGCAAGCAGTATATGGAACATGTCTATACCTTCACTTCAATTCTGCTATGAACCTAAAACTGCTCTTAAAAAATTATCTTAGTAAGAAAAATTAAGGGGCGCCTGGGTGGCTCAGTTGGTTAAGCATCCGACCTCGGCTCAGGTCATGATCTCACAGTTTGAGGGTTCAAGCCCCACTTCTGGCTCTATGCTGACAGCTCAGAACCTGGAGCCTGCTTCAGATTCTGTGTCTCCTCTTTCTGTCCCTTCCCCACTCTGTCTCTGGGTCTCAAGAATAAAGAAACATTTTAAAATTTTTTAAAAAGAAAAGAAAAGGAAAATTAAGGACCGTCACATGTAACCCTGAAATTCTAATTCTCTCCAAAAATCCAATTTTCTCTTTAAAAAAAAAAGGCCTAGCAAAATCTGGCCCATATTCCTATAAGGCAACCAGCTACAGAAAGTGTAAGGTGGCTGCTTTCCTCCCTGAGAAACTAAGTCAGAGTCAATTACATTTGTCACTGTGTTTCTAAAGCTGTTTTGCTCAGAGAAATATCTTTCTCTATCAAAAATAGGACTATAGGAACACCCGGATAGCTCAGTCAGTTAAGTATCCACCTCTTGATTTCACCTCAGGTCATGATCTCACGGTTTGTGGGTTCAAGCCCCTCACAGAGCTCTGTGCTGACACCTTGGAGCCTGCTTGGAATTAGCTTCTCTCTCCCTGCTCCTCCCACTCAGTCTCTCTTTCTCTCTCTAAAAAATAAATAAATATATAAAAAAAGTAAGATTGTAAAAAAAGAGATGAAGAGGGAAAAATGGCTCTAATGCCCATTCAAACTTACTCATGTCACCTGCTTACCCCATGGACTTTGGAGTTTATGAGTCTTAGTATGGATGGTAAAAGGATGCCTGTTAATGGAGAAAATATCATTGTAGTCACAATGAAACTAATAATAAGAGCATTTAATTGAGCACTTATGTTTTACAAAGATCTTTAAATGCAATATGTAATGAACACTGTTATCATATTCATTTTACTAATGAGGTAAACAGAGGTTATTCAAAAGTTGTTTAATTTCTCAAGAGCATATAGCACATTAGTAGTTGATTTAGAAATCAAACCCAGGATCTTGTGGCTTCTGAGGCCATATTTTCAGCTAATATGTATACTAGTTCCAAAAAATGTAAAATGTTCAACTTAATTATCATCATGTAGAATCAGCATACATGAAAAACTTAAAACTTAAGAATACATACTCGGCAAGTTTCCAATATTAACTCTTTTGCATGATTACCATTTTGGTTAATTAGTTTTACTACGCTGTGTTTGATTAGTAATCAGCAACTTCTACCTGAACTGGAATTGCTTTTACCAAACCTATCACTTCCAGGTATTGCTTGATATGTGGTTAGATTTCTTGGGCAAGAATCCAAGAGGTCCAACTTTGAACACTACAGCCTTAGCAAGAGAGTGTAAAAATACCTATCTCTGCATTGCTTGTGGTCCTAAAAACCAATGGTACACACATTGGTTAATTTAAGGAGAGTCATAGATGTAGGCAAGGCATTGGGCAACCACAGAAATTGCATTATTATCATTCCTAAAATGTAAGGGAGCAGTTATCAGAACCTGGTGATAGAGAGCTCTGTGGAAAGCACTATAGTTTGGTTAAAGGCAGCAGTCAAACCATGGTGACATCACAGGGAGGAACCCAGAGAAGTGAATATCAGCACCACACTCTGCAGGCCTCCAATCTCTTACCAGGTCTTGGCATAAGTCAGAGGGAAAGAGAACCAACTGATGCCACATACATAGGCCAGCTTTTCCAAAGCACAGAGCAGGTCAGATTTTCCAAAGCACAGAGGAAATATCTAGAGTGGAAATGGAAGATATTTACCATACCCGTCTAGGCTAAAATGTCTAGGAGTTTCACGCTAGCAGACATATTTCCAAATATAAATCATGGGCAACTGTTATGCATCCTGGATTTAGCTGAGTAATAGACCCCCAATATGAAAAAGGCTGTCAACGAATTTTAATGGAGGAAGTAGGCATAAAGGTCTAGTTTTATACCCTATCTAAAGCATGAGTCACTGCTTAACGATACCAACAAACAATGGTCTCAACTACCCTTAGTTTGAACATCTGAAATTGATCAAGAATTTGCTTATCCCTGATTTAGACAGGATTCCTTAAGTTCCAAGTAATAGATATCCATTTTTGAGTACTGACCTAACTAAGAATTCCAAGTGTGGCATTCATGCAAAGTTGGATCTCACAGTTCAAATAATATCATCAGAAGCAGGGCTTTCTCTGTACTGGATTCACTCTCCAACAGGCTCTGTTAGCAGTTGACAATATGGTTACCAATAATTCCAGTCTTGTACTTAACCCACTTCAGATGCAAAGCTTCAGCAAAATCCATGACTCAAATTCACTGGACTGATCTGTGTCATGTTTCCATTCCTGTCCCACTAGTAGTGATGAAGAGGATAACATAATGTAATCAGCCAGGTCCTAGTCAGGTATTCACCTTGAAGGTGGGTGACGGGAAAGTTTATCCCACCCAAACCACCTGGATTTAGTTAGGGAGAACTAGTCTCAAAGACAAATCAGAATGCTATAATTCCCAGAAGGAGGGGAAACGTATACTTGTCAGGAAAAAAAAAAATTACTACCATACTTACATTACTAGAAAAATCTTCTGAAATCATCTTCTTAGTTACATGTACTTGTTCTGGTTCTGTCTGGTGGAATCATTGAGAGATTATCTACTCCTGCTTCTGCATCAAGTTCTTCATATATCTGAGAATATCCCTCATAATCATATTACTCTAAGTCCTCACTAGTCAAAACAGCATCAGTAGCCTTTATCTATACTTCATAGAATGTATTTTCTACATGTCCTGTCATCCTGGACTCTTTTATATTCTGTGCAGTTTATCAATGGTTCTCTTAAAGAGTAGTGTCCAGAGAAGAATGCCGAAGGGGTAACTCACAGAAGAATTTGATGTTTATTGAATATTTTCCATCTTCGAAGCACTTAGAAAATGATCCAAGAATGTTACATATTTTAACTTTTTGTTTTACTTTTTAAAAATGTTTTTATTATTTATTTTTGAGAAAGAGAGAGAGAGACCGTGCAAGTGGGGAAGGGGCAGAGAGAGAAGGAAACATGGATTCTGAAGCAGGCTTCAGGCTCTGAATTGTTAGCACAGAGCCCAACCAGGAGCTTGAACTCACAAACCATGAGATCATGACCTGAGTTGAAGTCAGACACTTAGCCAACTGAGCCACACAGGCACCCTCATATTTCAATAATTCAATCTTCACATGAATCTTCTGGAAAAAGTACCATTATGACCACTATTTTATGAAGCATTGAGAAGTTAAGTGACTTGCCCAAGATTGCTTGGCTAATAAATGAAATACTTTAAATTCAAACCCAACAATTTTGCCTCCCACGTTTGTACTATGATCAACTTTGAGAATTAAAAGGCTCAGCACTGGTATGTAAGACTTGATGGGAACATTTTAAAATCACATTAGTAAGTTAAGAAATGGAAATTCTCGGGGCGCCTGGGTGGCTTAGTCGGTTAAGCGTCCGACTTTCGCTTAGGTCATGATCTCGCGGTTCGTGGGTTCGAGCCCCGCGTCGGGCTCTGTGCTGACTGCCAGCTCAGAGCCTGGAGCCTGTTTCAGTCTGTGACTCCCTCTCTCTCTGACCCTCCCCTGCTCATGCTGTCTCTCTCTCTCCTAGAAATAAATAAAAACATTAAAAAAAAAAAAAAGAAAGAAATGGAAACTCTCTCAATGTAAGAGACCACTCTCAACTATAAAATTGGCATGTTTTAATAAAGTGAAATTTGTTAGCGGTAAATGCAAACTATCTTATGTTGCTGGTCTAAGTGGTAAAATGTTTCTGAGAAACAGTTTGCATTATGCTAACTAGAGTCACAGAAAAATTTTCTTTGAATATATAACCTATGGATGTTTTCAAATATATAACCTATGGATGTATTCAAATCTGTAACTACAATGATCTAAAATGCTATAAATAACAGAAAGCAACAGAAACGATCTAAATATTGAGCAATTAGAGATTGGTAAATAAATTTTGAGACAGCCTCCCAATGAAATATGAAGCAACATTAAGAATGTTGATATACAATGGTTAATATTATACAAGCATTTTTTTCTAGTTCACTGAATGCACACCAAAAAAAAGTGTATTAGGAAAAACTGGAATGGAAGAGGAGGAGCTACTTATCCTTCATACAGTTCCCAGCAGAATGATTCGGCATAGCTAGCTCTCTCCAGAATGCAATTCATAGAAACAGGACTCCTACCAATTTTTCTAGAAGCATATCTATTACAAAGAATGAGTATACTGAACTGAGAGCTAACTGTGTCTGTATCCTACACTGCCAACAGCCATTATTTATCAGCCCGTGTTAACCTCTGGTGGATACCAACACCACAAAGAAAGGAACATTCCACCTTCTACCTTCCTTCAGCAGTTGGATGTTTAAGAAAAATCTCTGTTAGATCTTTTTATGTTACTTTTGGGAAGAATTTCCAACTTCTTCATCTCTAATCCTTTCAAAAAAGGACATCTGGAGGCATAAAGTAATTATTTCTGTCTTGTCTGAGGTCTTCCTCATTTTCTCTCTGAATTTAGTTGAAAAATAAAGCCTCAATCAGCAGTAGGAGATTTCTCCCTCTGCTTGTACTTGTCAAGCCATATAACTTGAAGTACAATATTTTTGTATATGAAATGCCATGTTCATTGTGAAAGATGTAAAAAAAACAGGACCAACTTTTGAAGAATGAAAGGAGAGAAAATAATCCATAATCTTAACAGTAGAAGTACCACCTTTAACATTTTGTGTACATATTTCTGGAATTTTACCATAGAAACACATGAATTTAAGACATATGTGAAATCATACTCTGCATTGTATGCTATAACTCTTCTACAATCCTGAAATAACAAAAATATCTTTGCTATCATTACTTATCCTAAAACAGGAGGTTTATCATGTAGATTAGAATTTATTGTTGAACAAGAAAAGTTAAGGATTCCCAAGTGAAGAAACCAAGAGTCCTTTGATGCTTTCAGTATGTGCTAATATTACAGTCCCCACTAAAAGCAATTATAGATGAGAAATGAAAAGGGAATGAAAGGGGATCTAATATTTATTATTAATAAGATCTTTTACTAAGTGCTTTACATTCATGGACTCATCACAATCATAACCCTGGAGGTAGAAATGTTTATTCCCCTTTTCCCACATGAAGAAATTGAGACTCTGAAGGTTATAAATGTTGCCCAAGGTTGCATTACTCTAAAATGGGAAGCCAGGACAGAATTTGCTTCTCTCTGATTCCAATCACATTACTATAAAATGGGAAAACCAGGAAACAAACTCGGGTGTGTCTGACTCCAAATTTCTCATGCTATTTGCCCTTTACCATTGCCCCCTGCAAGTTCTTTACCCACGAATTCATTTAATCTTTTGGACAAATATCTATTAAATGTTTACCAGTTTTCAGGGCACTGGATCAGAAACTATACACAAAACTAAGCTAGAACAGTTCCCTCTTTGATGAAATTTACATGCCAGAACGGGAGATAGGAAATAGACAAAAAAAGATATACACAACTAATATCAACAAATAGCCCCTCCCTCCCAAATACTCCCACAGGAAATGAGATCCAAACTTTGTGCTTTTCTAGAAGGGGTCTCTGAGTCACATAGCTGTATTCTAGAACCCATTAGGCATCAGGTCAGTTCAGACTTCAGGGCTCTCATCTGGAAAGATCCTTAACTATTTCAGCTTGTGTTCTCTTGGTGTTGGCTGCCAATACATACCCTGGATAGAGTTCAGTCATGAGAGATTTTCCTTCCAAATCGATGGTCTTGAGACCTTATGATCAAGAGTTAGGAAAATACCCTCGCCTATGGTCACAGTATACTGCATAATGATTTAAGATCATGAATTCTGTCTCCAGACTGACTGGGTTGAAAGCCTCCACCATCAACTAGATGAGAGGGCTTCAGCAAGCTATTCAACTACTCTTGGCTGTGATCTTTCCATTTATAAAATGGACATAATAACAAGAAGGGGAAGGAAAAGAAGAACTTACCTGGTAGTGCCGGAGGCCGCGCCGGCTCCAACAGGTCCAGGGATCCAGGCGAAAGAGAGTGAGAGAGCCCCGAGATTCTTTCTGATCACCAGGCAGGCATCTCTGTCCTGTCGGTTTTGGTGTCTTTATTTAAAAGTTCAGCAACAACATGAGGTCAGAGAAAAGAATTTCTTAAAATGGGAGGCCTTTTATGATATCAATTGCAGAATTATTCCGACCAAGGAAATAACAGAATGTTCTTAGTGAAAAACAGGATAACATACAAGTTAAATTGTATATAGATAAACTAGGGGTTATTCTGTCTGGCTCTCAAGAGGATAAATGTTTCTGAATTGGTTCATTTGTGGAAACTAACATGGGGGCCCTAAATGTGTCAGTCTTTGCACCTGGGTTTATGTTTTAGCTACTCTTATTTATCCTCATTCCAGCTGCCAGTGTAAGGGAGGGTGTTTGTGGAATGCAGGCCTTGAGGAAGGGACTGCCGTGCTTCACCAATTAGCAAAGATATATGTAGTAGCTGTGTTCTGCTCTTAACCCCAAAATAGGCTCTTTGTCTCAGGGCCAGGCTCAATTGTAACTCTTGTGTTCTTAACCCCCTTTATTATCTAAGCCTTGGGTCTGCAAGCCCCATAGGAAGAGCCTTTTGACAATTGCCCATAGAGCTTTCATCTAAAATCTCTTTTGTAAAGGCAGGAATATGCTTTTCCTTATGAGGTATCTGTATTCAGAATATGGGTCTGATATGGAATATTGTGAGGACTGATCAATACCAGTAGGCTTATATCCAACATGAGCCAATAGTAGCAGAAGGAGATACCAGTTTTCATTTCTCATGGGAGGAGCTGCAAACATTGTCACTTCCTTGCTGTGATTGCCATCCAGAGAGGCCGGTGAGGCTTGGCATGGTAGGTTATTGTGGGTAGTAATGTAATTGAAACATGTGGAGAAACTTGAACAGAGCCAGGTACATAACAAATGCTTTGTAAGTGCTATAACTGTGGTATTGTGACATGATACCCCGGGATTTGGGTCACTAGAAGCACATTTCAACATTACATGCACTGGAGTCAAGTGCATGAAGTCATTATTTGAGCCCTAACTCTCACTACCTGAATAATACTGAATATTTCTCCAAATTTCATTTCAGTCAACCTTAAGATGGGGATTTCAAGAGGATCTACTTTAGAATATTGTTTTGAAAATAAAATGAGAAAACGTGACAAATATGGAACAATATACTTGCTTTCCATGCGGTCAGAATCTAGAAAATGTTAACTATGGTTAAACCTAGAGTCACAGAACATATTAGAAAGTCACACTCTCACCTACTGCTTCACCATGTACCATGCTTGCCCTCTCATGGGGACATCAGGGTCTCTGGTTGCCCATTTGCCTAAGCCTCCCACGGTGAGAAGAAAAATGTCTCATTCTATCAGGTGAGATATTTTCTTTAAGTGAGGTAAATCAGGAAGCATAGCCATAAGAATTTTGGGAGAGAGAGAAAGAGAGACAGAGAGAGCAGGAGTGAGCATATGTTGAAGAAACAGAGGACTCTTATAGTCTGAAAGTGTACCTCTCTACTTGTAGTTTCCTTACATTGTTTTCTATTGTCATGCCATTTTTTGAATTTCTCTGGATATATTATAGTATCAGTATCCTCTTTTTGATATTCTAGAATTATTATGTAAAAGAAGAAAAGAAATGAGTTCTGCCTTGAAATTTTATATGGTGCTTTCCAGATGTCCCCATAAAACTCTGTTATGTTAGACCTGGGGGCCAAGTTCCTATTGATTCTAAGTTAGGACTGTTGCTTTTTTTGCTCACCTATTACACCAGGAATGCATTTTCCCTTAGACAGTCAGACAGTCTCTGATAACTGAGCAAAGCCTATCTCTTGTTTTGCCTTTTTAATAATTCCCAGCCCCTGGCACCAGTTCTCGAGTATAGATGTAACGGATATGCTAGAAAGCTAAAGTTTATATAGTGGCATCAGAAGCACCTGCTCCCATGGTATTTCTCCACACTCCACTATTCATTGGCTCATTCAACAAGCGTCCTGAGTGCCTACTATGTACACTGTACTGGGGAGACAGCATTGACCAAGACAGGTAAGTGTCTGCCTTACTGACTGTGCATTCCTGTGGAGAAGACAGATAATTTACAAAACTACAAATGAATGTGAAAAATGCTGCGCATAGGGAGTGAACAAAGGTGAAAACAGCAGGAGAGGAATATCAGGACAGACCTCTCTCAGCAAAGATAACACCTGAGCTATCCTAAGACATGGATCTAAGAAAGACATGAAGTTAAGTCCAAAAGAAAATGAGCCAGGAAAAAGTACAAAGTGCAACATCCTTGAGGTGAGAATAAACTTGACCTATTAAGGCATAAAAAGAAGGCATCTGGGGCTGCTCCCTGACTAGCAACGTGGAAAGACAGGAAGGATAGATCAGAGACGCAAACCATCAGTTCTACTTGCTTATGACTTAGAAGGAAGACTGTTTTGGGGTGTCTTTTTTCATTTGTGAATAATAAAGTAGTAGGAGGTGAAGTGAGGACAAGCATGAAGCCGAAGGTTCATATTTGTCCAACACTCTGTTTAGACCATACAGATCATGGCTCCCTGCCATAATCATACATCTAAACTGGAGTCCATACTCACAATCCACACCAGGATCTTCAAGGCAGAATATAGAAAACTTACCCTTCAATGGGTTTTTCTAAGCCTGAGGTTCCTCATCGGCAAAATGGAACTAATAATAGTGTACCATGGTGGGAACAGGATATTCACAGTACCAAGGTGCAACATGGTAATAAACACATTGAGACCAAAGAGTTACCTATAACCCCATGTTCCCTACAGCACCATTCACTATAGCCAATATAGGGAAGCAATTCGAGTGTCCAACAATAGATGAATAAATAAATAAAAAACGGGGGAGGGGGCGCCTGGGTGGCTCAATTGGTTAAGCAAGCATCCTTTGGCTCAGTTCATGATCTTATGGTTCATGAGTTCAAGCCCCGTGTAGGGCTCTGTGCTGATGCCTCAGAGCCTGAAGCCTGCTTCAAGCCTGTGTGTGTGTCTCTCTCTCTCTGCCCCTCCCCTGCTAACCCTCTGTCTCTGTCTCTCAAAAATAAATAAACATTAAAAAAATTTTTTTTAAAGAAAGAAAACATAGTACATAAATACAGCTGAATATTCCTTAGCCTTAAAGTGAAGAAAATCCTGCCCTGTGTTGGTGAACATATCCATGTTGATGGATGAACATGCAGGACATTATGCTAAATAAGCCAGACAGAGAAATCATGCATTATCATCATACTGCTGGATTTCACTTACATGAGGAACCTAAAATTGTCAAGTTCATAGAAGCAGAGAATATAATAGTGGTTTCTAGGGACTGGGGGATGAGGGATATACAAAGTTGTTTTTCAACATGTATAAAATTTCACTCATGCTTGATGAATAATTCTAGAGATATACAATAGTGTCCATAGTTAACAATATGGTATTCAGTACTTCGAAAATTGCTTAGATGGTAGATCTCATGTTTTATGTTCTCACCACATGCACATACGCACAAAAAAGAAGGGACAGAGGAGAGGTGCCTGGGTGGCTCAATTGGTTAAGCACCTGACTTGGGGTCAGGTCATGATCTCATGGTTCATGGGTTCGAGCCCCATGTCAAGCTCTGTGCTGACAGCTCAGAGCCTGAATCCTGCTTCAGATTCTATGTCTCCCTTTCTCTCTCTGAACCTCCCCTGCTTGCACTCTTACTCTCTCTCTCAAAGATAAACTTTAAAAAAATTTTAAATGAAAAACAGGAACATAGGAAACTGTGAGAGCTGATGGATATGTCTATTATTACCTTGATTACGGTGATGATACCATGAGTGTTTACCCATGTCCAAACTCATCAAACTGTACACATTTAATATCTTCATATTTTTATATATGAATTATACCTCAATAAACTATTTTTTAAAAAGACAGCTAGACTACTAAAAACAAAAAACAACCTAGAGGCATCTGGTTGGCTCAGTTTGGTAGAACATACAACTCAAATCTCAGGGTTGTGAGTTCGAGACCCACATTGGGTTTAGAGATTATTTAAAAAAAAAATCTTTACCAAAAAATAAAAGGAAGGAAAAAAACAAATAAACCTGTATGTCTGAGATAGCGAGCTGTTAATCTATACTTTGCTTTTCGCGTTTACACAGCCGCTGAGACAATTGTCTTCCTAGAAATCCAGTCTTGTGCCTATGGGCATGAATGACTCCACAATACATTTTCAAGGCATAAATCATTTTCTTTTTACCTTTCGTATGCTTCATAATGGTGCTAATGGCTGAAAGGTCACCAATTTCCTGGTTGTTTATAGTCAGCAGGGTTAATTTTTTCAACTGGTCAGAAAATGTCAAGCCCATCAGCAGCTTTATTCACTTCATTAGCTAATGCAGTATAATTTAATGTTTTGGGGATAAAAGAAAAGACACATTGAAAGAATACCTTGGAATAAAATCAAGAATATTATTCAAAAGGGAAATTCTCTACTTAAATTACTATCATCACTACAGCTGATTATCTTTTCTCAGAAAATGACCCCATATGTCTGCATGTCAAATGACTGTATATGTCATTTTCCAAATAGCCCTGAGCGATGCTTTAAAAAACCTTTAGAACCATTATATAATCATTCCAATAGCAAATATTTATTAAGCCCTTAATATGTGCAAGTCTCTGAGATGAGCATTTGAAATAAATTGCCTCACAGAATACTCATGACTTTCTCATGAGGAAAGAACTATTGCTCTCATTTTGCAAATTAGGAAATGGGTACTTTGAAAGTCTAACTGGAGGAAGGTCACCATGCCTCTGAGGCCTCACCCCTTGAGGTATTTGGGTGTGAATATAGGCACCAGCTTTGGCTGGCTGTGATTATCTCTTGAAGTCAAGGAAAGGGCTATTTCAAGGTTGAATGGCAATAAAAGAACACGCTATCACCTTCAGCTTTGTGCCCAGCTCCGCACCAGCTTTGCAGTCAGCCTTCCTCATTTCCTCCCAACCTATTCTACTGGAACGTCCACACTGTTGAGAGAAAAAGATGCATTGCCCTGTGATTTCCCTACAAAGATCCCACATGACCTAGCCCATGACTACTTCTTAGAACACATTAGCTGAAAATTCTTCCCTTCACACACTTTGCTCCTGTCACCCTAGCCTCTATTTCTGGATTGTGTTCTAGCACTGGCACATGGTAAGTACTCAATAAAAAGGTGTTAAATGTATTATGAAATTCTACAGTGGAAAAACATAACCTGGTCCTGGTCAGTTACATATAATTCCCTAATTAAACATAGCTTTCAGAACTTTATTTGGATTCTTATTTGAACATCACATCCAGGGCATAGAAATTAAGAAAGGCAAAGTAAGATGCACAATTTGCTCAATTACTGAAGTAGAAGTTGTCATCCGACACTTTACATGAAAACTCATTCTTTATATAATGTGACAGCCAAAAAGAAAAAAGAAAAAGGGGGATAGTTGCACCTTAAAATCAATAGGAAATAGATCTGCAAGTAAGACATCCTCAGTCCAACATCATGGAAACTTACAGCTGTCTCAAAAAAAGTCAACTAATTTATTTACTACTTTTACATAAGATTGCCAGATTATCTTAACAGGGGAAAAAAAAATCACTGTGATATAATTCCCATGAGAAAAGTAACCAAAAATAAAATGGTAATAACATTAGAGAATAGTATCATTTTAACGATTCCTTAAATAGGTTAGGTGAATACTCCAGCAATGTTTGTCCCATTTTTTCCACTAATTATTTTTTCCCTGCTGATAAAACGCTAAGCCCTAAGCCTTTGAAAAATTTTGTTGTGGGTTTCTCATCAGTGTTATTTATAGCCCAGTAAATCTAATATCCCAGAGCTGATGCTAAAGTGTTTGTCCCAAGGCAGATTCCCTACTTTCATATTTCAACGCTGTGAGCAGGAGTAAATCACACCTCAGTGCCTGAAACGGCAAATGTCACAGGACAGGAGGGCACGAAGGTGGTCATGAGTGTCAAAGGAATATGGGATGAGAAACTACCTATTTTACAATTTCCTCAAAAGGTGGCCCTTAAAAACTGATGAAAAAATTCTGCTTATGGTTAGATCCATACTCTACATTAAAAGTAAATGAGGAGGTGGAGAAGAAGGAAGAGGAGAAGAAGGAAGAGGAGGAAGAGGTGGAGGAGGAAGAAGAAGAGGTGAAGGAAGAGTAGGAAGAAGAAGAGGAGGAACAGGAAGAGGAGGAAGAGAAGGAAGACGGCAAGAAAGACAGGTCTGAATTGCTGACATGGTGACTTGTACATGATCCTGGGAGACCAGCAGGCCGGCAGTCTAGATACCCTCCCTACCTACAAGTGTGAAGCTTAGGGACACAGTTTAAGCTCTCCAGAACCCAGCTTTTGAATCTGTAAAATAAAATAATAGCAATTCCTCAGAATTGTTCAGAATAGCCTCAGGAGCACTGTCAGTGACAAACAAAATGTTTCTAGGAAGAAAATTCTCTGTGGAATAAAATGACCAGCAATTGCTTTTTGTGGCTATTTCCACTGAATGACTAGACTTGGTTCATTTTTGTTGAAATCCCAGAGAGTGAGCTGAATAGCTTTGGGCAGGTGACTCCTTCTCTAGGAACCCTAGTTTTCTTATCTGTACAATGGGGATATGACAGTACCTCTTTGGGCCAGCTGTTTTCTATTACACCCAACAATTGCTCTCCCTATTTGCCCATTCTGATTTCTGCTCTGGAGAGGACTGTGGAGCAGATCAACAGGCTACCTTGTATCCAACTTCCAGTCCAATGTAGCCAGTGGCAAGCATAGATGAGCAACACTGGGGTGTGAGGTGTTCCTCTGGATCCCTTCCTAGTAGGGAGGACTTGTCTGCTACTCAGTGTTCAAATCAAAGCTCCAGTTAAGTGGTCCTGACCACAAACACTCTGGATTCAGCCAACAGCTCCCTCTCCTTGCCCCTGCAGGTCTACGAGTGGTAACGAATACTGCATTTGCAACAGTTTGGGTGCTTCACCAGCCTCCATTATCTTCTCAGTTGTAATCACAGCTTTGTAAGTAGTCGCTTTATTAAAATCTCTTCAATGCATATGAATATCTCATTTATTTCTTGCCAAGACCAAAACCATAGCTGATACAATAGGAAGGGCCTGAGGAAACAGGCTCTCCTGTCGGAATTCTGAGACTAAGTTGCCAATATACTTAAAGAGAGCATACATACTTACCTTGTAGGTGGTAAATGAAACACCAGTATTCTGTGTGGTACAGTATAGCATTATCATTACTTGAGGTATAACTGAGGATGCCTTGGCATGAAGTGCAAATGGAAAGCAAGGGATTGGGAGATTAAGTGGCTGTGGCACTCAGTTTCTACAGTGTCAATATTGTTTAGAATGTTTGGGGGGATAGTGAGTTGCTTCTGGCGGCCCTGGAGAGCTAACAGATGCCCTGAGAAAAGAAAAATTGGAATCTTTAAATGCCCAGCTCATAACTCAAGTTGAAAATCAGAAAACCATGATGATACCTTCGCAGTAGTGCTCTTTCTCCAGCAGTCCTAGAGGTGATATGAGTGGGACTGATTGTAAGTAACACTGAGTTGGGATACCAACTGAGTGCTTCACTGCACCAGAGCTTGCAGGTAATGGCTCTAATGGAGAAGCAGTGAGACTATGCTACATGAGGAGGTTACGTTTAGGCAGAACAAAGATGAGGCTGACAGCGCTTCATCCCTAATTCTCCTGGACAGAAACAGGCATCATGAATAAAAGGAGAAAAGAAAAAAAACAAGAAAAGGCAACTCTGAGCATAGCCAAGACAGAGAATTCAAGGCCTGGTCTGGGAAGAAATAGTACATATGTCAAAACAAAACAAAACTGTGGGACTTTGCCATTTTTCATAAAGAGAAAGGAGTAAGTTGGGGCAGCATGCCCCAGAGTGGACACTAACAGTGTTAGACCAAATATGCCAAAATGTGAAACTTCATTTAGGGCAAATTTATTGATATGGGTATACTCACCTCATTGGGAGGAAAATGAATACTGTGCTTGGCTGGCTAATTCAACTGGGATTTAGAATTTGCCTAAGGTTAATGAAGTTGGGATGTCAGAACATACATACATATGTATGTATATGTGTGAACCTATAAATATATGAAGGAGTCAAAATGCTCAGTGAGATGGGAATGGCAAAATAAACCTTGTTTTTAACCTGCTCATCCATGTCCTAACTACCATAACCCCAGGAGCACACAGAGGACACTCCCTTCAACAAAATGATAAAAATGTGTCTGTGAGGGGCTTTGGTCTCCTTTGAAAACAATTTGTTGGCTGTCTTCCTAGGCTAAAGATGATGGAAGTGTTGCAAAGCAAGTTGCTTTTCTGACCTCAGTGGGAACAATGGGATTCTGGAGTGGTAGAAGTTACAGTAAATAACTACTATTATAAACTACAGTGGGAACAGAACATTTGAGTGTTTTGATGTATAGTGATAAAATGACCATGGTTAATGGGCTATCAGATCACTAGGCATTAAGTAGATAGGTAGTTTTTTAAGTTCTACTTAATATAGGAGTAAGAAAATTCTAGGTATTGGTGGTGTGGTAAGAAATTTAATTCACATCTTTGGGGCTAATCATGGTTTTTTATACAGTATTCAGACCTAAGCCAATTCATAAATCTAGACTCTCTTGAGCATGGTGGAAGATATCTCCCTCTGAGGACAATCTCACACAAGTAGCCATTGATGTGTACTATAAATATTTATCCAAGTCTTCCTTAAAGGAATCTATGGACATTTACCAGACTCTCTGAGAGTTATTAGATATTGACTCTGCGCTGAAATTGATACCCCAAAATCCCAAAACACAACTGTGATCTACCATTCTTAATGGAAGTCAGGTGATTAATTCTTGACCCAAAACCATCACACACTGGGTCCAATGGGAAACTGACCCAAGTTGTTTCTTCCTCTCATCCTAGAATTTACAATGGAAAAAACTAGAACTTCCAATTTTGTTCCTTGACCCACTGAGTGAGAGCTACCCTGGTAAGAAGGACTTAAGTGGGAGTCCCTGGAACTATTCCCCACTCCAACATATGCTGACATACTTTCTCCCTGGGGTTACTGCAGAGATTCGGAGAGAGGAAGTAAGATTCATCCAAGACTTTAAGAATGTTCAAGTTGGTGTTACTACCTTATCCTCATTTACTTCATATGTTTGGCCACAGCTAAACCTAAGGTAATGATATTTAAATTCACAAACATGTGAAGTTTTCATACCACAATATTACAGCAACAGTAATAATGATGTAAAATTGATGTGGGTGCTTTTCTTTTAATCAATCACCTAAATGCCGTAACTTGTGTCAGTGTAGAAAGGAAATCAAATCAGCCAGGTGAATTGAAGTTTGTATTGAGAAAGGTAAATAGGGGGACTTTAAAAATCTATTTCCAAGATGGGTTCAAATAATATGGACTAATCTGTGACTGGGGTCAATAAAGCAATACTGCCCTTGTAATGCTAAGTCTGGCATCCATCACAAGAGGACCTGCCCTAAATGAATCATTATTTCTGTGATCTGATTTAGTTCTTAACATTAAATATGAAACCTAAGGAGGAGAACAATGACTTTAGATAGATTGGCACTTAACTTAATTCTGCATATTTTTTTTTTAAATTTTGCCCAACGATAGACCTAGGAACTCTGATCTTTGAGATCTACCAATATTATACAAGTTAACCACCCAAATTTGCAGTAGAGGTCCGTTAGCAACCTAAAACCTATAAATGTTTCCTCCTTTTTGCTTTGGGATCTTTATTAGTACATTTTCTTTGCTACCAAATAGCACTTAGATTAGTTTTATCCTCACCTTAATTTCCAAATCCCCAAAGTGGACTAATGACTTTTTCAACCAATATCTGGGTATCTGTGAAAGCTTTTCCTTTCCGGACCTTGAACTTCCTAGAGAACTCTGCCTCAGGTATTGTTGCCTCATCTTCCCACGAGTCAAAAGAACTTAGAATAGTTGACCTATTTTCTGGTGAAGGCTTGGTTTCTCTGGAAATGAAGCCTTAATCATGTGGAATGTCTCTGAAAGCACATGCCCTGTTAGGTAATCCAGGACATCTCAGGTGTACCAAGAGTTTAAAAGGATGTTATCCTCGCTAGACGGAAAATACAAAATAAACAAACAAAACACTCAGAGTCCCAAACCTAAACCTTCCAAGGTTGTAAATGCATACAAGTTTCAGATATCAGGGAATTCTTCATGGTTGCTAAAAAGCACAGGCTTTTAAAATCACAGGCTACTGATCAACAGATGAATGGATCAAGAAGATGTGGTTTATCTATACGATGGAATACTCCATGGCAATGAGAAAGAATGAAGTCTGGCCATGTGTAGCAACATGGATGGACCTTGAGGGTGTTATGCTGAGCGAAATAAGTCAGGCAGAGAAGGACAAATATCATATGTTTGCACGTATAGGAGGATTAGGAGGAACTTGACGGAGGAACAAGGGGGAGAAGAAGGGCGGAAATGGTGGGGGAAGGGAGAGAGGCAAACCATGAGAGACTCTTGAATGCTGACAAAAACTGAGGACTGATGGATGTGGGGGGGAGGAGGGATGGGCATGGAGGAGGACACTTGTGGGGATGAGCACTGAGTGTTATGTGGAAACTAATTTGACAATAAACTATTTGTAAAAAAAAAAAAATCACAGGCTACTGTTAAAAAGAGGTCTGGACACAATCCTCAAGGTAAACATATCAAATGGTTCATTGATATTTTGCTGTCGAGTCTACACAGTTTGCAAAACTGATGACCTGAGCTATCCTAGAAATTGGGATAAAGGTGGACCCATATTAAGGTAGAGAAAATGCTGACCCCCTCAGCCACTACATCTACTACCAGTGGCCAGCCTGGCACCTGACATACCCTAAGCATTTTAATACATGTTGTTTGAATAAAGGCACAAAGAAAAGAAAAAGAGGACAGGCTGAAAATTTTCCCAAGACAATCCTTGCCTACATGATTCACCATCTCCCCATAAACTGAGCTTCAAGCCATCATGAGGTACTTCCTCTGGAAAAATACAGGTCTTCCAGACACTTTTTAAATTTTTGCTTATAACTCAAAAGGAAACAAAGAGCAAACATCCAGGATCAATTACTATCTTTGATTATTTGTCTTAAAACAATTGTGCTCCAAAGAATCCTCTCCAGGTTTGTTTGTCTAATATATTAAACTGTCCAGAAAGAAAAAAAAACTTAGGGAAATAAATATACGTTATTGAGGGTTCCAATTGTATTATTTGGTATATTAAAATAAGCTTTTCCATCCTGTTTCCTATCTCCTTCTCCCCCCTTCCTCTTTCCTGTCCTTTCTTTCTCCCCCACTCCTAGTCTCATCAAACCATTTATTTCCCATCTCTGTTCTTTTATTTGTGGTAAAACATTTCCCATCTCTTCTGCTTCTTTGATTCAAATATCATCCATGTCTTCTTGATGTAACAATTTAATTACTTTTTCTAAGCAAAAGCTGTATCTAATCTTAATTTTCCCCCTTCCTCATAATTGGATAATTGCATATTTGGTAGCTTAATCAGTTAATTGTGCATGTGCAAAAAATGCTTTAATATGTTAAAGACACTGCTTTCTTTAGTTGTTAGCAAAAGGAATTAATGTTTGGGTTTAGAGGATTTGTGAATAGATTACTTTATAGCTTCCACATCTTGTTAATGGCACCTGGGGCCAATACATCTTCTGTTCTTAACGAAGGAATGGCTTCTTAAGACAGATTTTGAATCCTAAAAAAAATTGAATGGGGCTTATTCCTCAGAACTAAAAATCTGTGTTTTTACTGACATGAGATCATTGTGGTCATTTTTGAATGGACTGTCTAAAGCAACAACAACCTTTGTGAAAGCTGTAGAGAGTAAATACAAGTGACATTTCTGGCAAAGGTCAAAGAACTTGCTCAGGACCTAATTTATAAGGGTTCCTCATTCAAGTTTCATGATTGAACACCCTGAGGTCTAGAAGTTAGTTTATGACTTAATTAGTTTTTTAGTTAGTTTACCACATGGGTAAAACATATCATCAGAAAATTTTAAGTGGATAGTTCCAGCACTAATCCTGGACCCAAGGAAGTGTTTCTATAGGAAATAGACTCAGGGGAACCATTAGCTATCACCCCACCTTGTAGCCAGCATATGTAAAAGTGAATTCAGCTCATGAGCATCAGGTAGCTCTGGTAAAAACTGATGCCTTACTATAGCTACAAAATTTGTCCCACTCTATGCCACCCCCTGCTTCTTGAAGATGCTGAGGACGATAATGAGTCTGTTGCTTAGACTCTGAAACTCCTACACACCACAATAAGGGAAATTCTATTTTCTCTAAGATTTAATAAACTTTGAATACCCTTGAGGACAAGACGTGTCTCTTATTTGCCTTGGTGAATGTAGCATTAAGGCACACAGAACATGACCGATGATCAGTACATGACAAGAATGCAAAAAAAAAAAAAAAAAAGGCAGGAAGAAAAAAGGTGACAGGTAAACAGGCAGTAAGAAAGAAAGATGGGAAGAAAGAAAAAGATGAGATTAGGGTAGAAAGAGAACACAAAACAGGAAAAGGGAAGGATTAGAAGTAAAACCTCTATAGTATTAAAGAATTAGAATGTAGCAATAAGAAATACTTTATGATAATTACTTCTTCATCTGGAAACTGGGGCTAATACGATCTACTCTGTGGAATTTTGGGGACCATGAGAAATTTGTTACTTTAAGCGTCATTTTTTACCTTGGCTCATTTCTGTTCTATTGAGGGTGAAATTTCACATTCCTCCTCTCTTGTCTCTATTACTCCTAAAAATGTCTGAGATACCAGTTAGGGAAAAGAAACATTTTGAATCTTCTGGGCTATTATAAAGGAGGTAGTCCAAGGGGTATGTCAGATAAGGGACTGAGAGGGACAAACACAAACATCAAGAGAATCATGGATAATCTACAAGGTAATTAGCTGATCATTGGTTATAAATGGAACTCGATGGAAAGCCTCAGGAAGAATAACCTGGTGCAAAAACACCTTCCTCCCAACACCCACTACCGGGTGGTCCTCAGCCCAGAGAGGTAGAGTCTCAAAATGTTACTTTCTCCTCCCATATGATTTTTCTTCCTCTTCATCTTCCTCGTTTTGAATTTAAATCTTTGTCACCTGCTTAACCCAGTGAATTTTGCTCATGTATTTGATTGATAGTTGTAGATTTGCAGTTTTAGCTCCTGACTTGCTAATGGGGTACTCGAACACATTTAACTGTTCACTGTGAGGGCAGAAAATACTTCACAGACTACAAGAAATTCAATGGGATGGGGGAGGTAGGAAAAAAATCAATATATTAATACCTCAAAACTTTCGCCTGTGTCATGTAAAAGAACCAACACATAACAGATGACTCAGTCAAAGATGGCTATTATTATTTGCCAAGACAGATGGATTTAGGGTAATATTGATCGAATATTCAAACACAAAAATAAGTAGCTGTTATGGTTATCTGCAAAAACATATACACCCCTACCTAGACATGATTCTGATGTCAAGACATGATGCCACACACACACACACAAACACACACACACACGTAATAAAATGTTTGTTACTTATATAATTGAAGTCTCTGGGGGAGAACTGGAAAGCCCTCTCAAGCAGGTTTGAAATGGCTTGATAGAGCAAGGAAGGAAAAGAGACATCTCTGAGTGTGTGCTCCACTAGCAAGTCAGAAGCTAACACTACGAGTGTATAACCATGAAGCAAACTCAACATCACACCAAACTTTGGGTGGAATCTACCTGCCAGAGCAGAAACAGAATTTATGGTATAGTCAATAACTTGTAAGAATGGAAAGAAACCAACACCCCTATGAACTAGTGTTGTTAGGAGGAGTGTGTGCATTGGATACATTCATTCCAAATCATCTATTGTGGCAAGGATTGTGCAAAGCATCATGGATAGAAAATTAATGTGTGACAGATTTCCCTTTGGAGGAATCTATAAAGTCCAGCAGTAGGCTAAAATTTATACAAGTAATGTAGAGAAAGAAGATCTCTTTTGCACTGCTGGTAGGAATGCAAACTGGGGCAGTCACTCTGGAAAACAGTGTGAAAGTTCCACAAAAAATTAAAAATTGAACTACCCTACAACCCTGCAATTGCACTACTAGGTATATATCCATGGGATACAGATATGCTATTTTGAAGGGGCACATGCACCCTAATGTTTTTAGCAGCACTATCAACAATAGCCAAAGTATGGAAAGAGCCCAAATGTCCACTGATTGATGAATGGATAAAGATGTGGTATATTTATATATACATTTATAAGATATTTTATTATATATAATTATTATATATAATATATATTATATATTATAAAAATATATATGTGTATGTGCGTATAAATATACTTATTTATAAATATTTATAAATATATATATATATACACACACACACAATGGAGTATTCTTCAGCAGTCAAAAAGAATTAAATCTTGCCATTTGCAACTATGTGGATGGAGCTAGAGGGTATTATGCTAAGCGAAATTAGAGAAAAACAAATATCATATGACTTCAATCATATGAGGACTTTAAGATACAAAACAGATGAACATTAGGGAAGGGAAACAAAAATAATATAAAAACAGGGAGAGGGACAAAACATAAGAAACTCTTCAATATGCAGAACAAACAGAGGGTTACTGGAGAGATTGTGGGAGGGGGGATGGACTAAATGGGTAAGGGGCATTAAGGAATCTACTCCTGAACTCATTGTTGCACTATATGCTAACTAACTTGAATATAAATTTTAAAAAATAAATTTAAAAGATATTTTGGAAGCTCAAAAAATTATACAAATAACTATAATAAAATAATGTGTATGTGATGAATTACTATATGTTAGAATTTTATATAATATATACTCTATACATACAGAGAGTAAGCACCTATATAATAAGCACCATGATAATAGCATGTAGTTGGTATATAAAAGGCTCATTGAGTAACTGATTTAAAAAAGGGGGTAATGGCAGGGGTGCCTGGGTGACTCAGTTGGTTAAGTGACTGACTTCGCTCAGGTCATGATCTCACAGTTTGTGGGTTTGAGCCCCACGTTGGGCTCTGTGCTGATGGCTTGGAGCCTGATGCCTGCTTCAGATTCTGTGTTTCCCTCTCTCTGCCTCTCACCCACTCACATGCTCTTTCTCTCTCTCAAAAATAAATAAACATTTAAAAAATGGTATAATGGGGAGACAATCAGGCTGGGCATGAGTCCATGACATGAGCTGGCTCTGGTGAGGCCGAGGGTCTCTACGGGTCCTAGTTCACTGAGGTCCACCTCTCGCCATAGCCTCCTTCCAGCTCCTGGGGCAGAGCCATGTGTGAGAATGGGCTAAAGGAAACTGACAATCTTCCCCCAACACAGAGGTATATAGGGGCACATTAGCACCCTGAAAAGAGCCAAATTCTCTGCTTATGGAATAAATCCTATGCCATTGGAAATATCCCTGAATTTAACACATATTTTAAAGGCTATCTCTTAAAACTTCTAAAATTAAAACTCGAACATGTTTATGTATGTTTGCCCTTATCTTCTTACTGACTCACCCAAGGGCTCTTTTTCTCTGGAGGTGGTCGAAAGAAAAGCAGCTCTAAAATACTCTTCAAATTGCCACGGATCCCAGTATCATCATCTAAGCTCTTTTAGACACAGAAATGGTTTCAGATTACAATTTCAGGATTGTACTAGCTAGCCACTTCATTACCTAACAGTATTGTCATGTATTACTTAAAAATGCCAAAGAGAAAGTCTAACAAAATCCCCTCTTAACTCCCCCAGCACACACATCAAGAATAAGAGCCAAAAAGAATGTGAATGGGCAAACAAAACGTAGGCCATTTACCCCAACATCCATAAGCATATGAAATAAAATGACGAATAAAGATAGCTATGGAAAAAGCAATACTGTGAATACTCTAGCCTAATAATATTAGTCTGATAATAATGTCTGTTACACGGAGACAGCAAAAATCCAAAGAGTGACGAGACTTAAATCCCTCTGAATATCCCAGAACTTTATAAGCAAAAAGACAAAGATCAAGGGAAATAACTATTCACTGAACTGAGCACTAATTGGTCTCAGTCAAGTTCTCCCGGAGGCAATGGACTACTCTGCGCCAACTCTTACTGAAGAAAAAGGGGCTGCTGTTTTTCTCCAACTCTCTCCTCTCTGTTGCCCCGCACGACCCTCACTTCAAACAAGAGGGGATCTAGTCACAGACCAAGCATCTTCGGTGGGCCAGGATGTTTAGATCCTTAGCTACTACCTGAGAGGCCTGCAGTGGAAGATAAACAATGGCACCAAAAGTAAATAAGCAAATTAGCAAAAGCTATTCAAGGGAGGATGGAAATCCTTTATAATTAATGCTGCTAGAGCAACTGGACATCTAGAGGCAAAGAAAAACAAAAGGTGACCTCAGCAGAATACCTTATACAAAATGTAATGCAAACTATATCATAAACACCAATGTAAAACATTGAACTATAAAGCTTTCACAAAAACGAACAAAAAAGCTTAGGAAAGAATCTTCTGTAGCTATGAATAGGTAAACAGTTTATATTTGATACCAAATACACAATCCATAAAAGAATAAAATTTAAATATTGGAGCTCATCAAAATTAAAACCTTTTGCTCCGTGAAAGATCTTATTTAGAAAATACCAAGACTTGGGGAGCACCTGGGTAGCTCAGTCAGTTAAGCGTCCAACTTCAGCTCAGGTCGTGATCTCGCAGTCCATGAGTTCAAGCCCAACTGGGGCTCAGTGCTGACAGTTCGGAGCCTGGAGCCTGCTTCTGATGCTCTGTCTCCCTTTCTCTCTGCCCCTCCCCTGCTCATTCTCTCTCTCCCTCTCTCCCTCTCTCTCAAATAAATGAACTTTAAAAAAAAATTTAAACATTTAGAAAATACCAAGACAAATTATAGAATAGGAGAAAATATGTAAATCACATAACTGACAATGTTCTTTTATCTAGAATACAGAAAGAACTGTCAAACCTCAACACTGAAAAAATCCCCATCAGAAAATAGGCAAAGTCGAGGAAGAGACATTCCACTGAAGATGATAAGCTGATTACAAATAAATACATGAGCGGCGCCTGAGTGGCTCAGTTGGTTAAGCACCCAACTTCAGCTCAGGTCATGATCTTGTAGTTCATGAGTTCGAGCCCTGTGTTGGGCTCTGTGCTGACATCTCAGAACCTGGAGCCCGCTTGGGATTATGTATCTCCCTCTCTCTGCCCCCCTCCCTGGCTAGCTCTGTCTCTGTCTCTGTCTCTCTCTTAAAAATAAACATTAAAAATAAATAAACACATAAACACATGCTCAACATCATTAGCCATGAGAGAAATGCAAGTAAAACCACAGTAATATATGAATTCACACTTATTAGAAAGACTAAAATTAGAAAAATAGTGACTATACCAAATACTGTCAAGATGCAAGGAAGCTCAGTCACTCATACATTGGCAGTGACAGTGTGAAATGGTAAAGTCATTCTGGAAAATAATTATAGAGTTCCCTTTAAAACCAAAAATGAACTTATCATACAAGCTAGCAGTTGCAATCTTGGTCATACTTCCCAGCGAAGGGAAGGCTTATTTTCATGCAGAAACATGTACACAAATACGTGTATCAACTCTACTCAAAATAGTGAAAACCTAGAAACTACCCAAGCATCCTTCAATGGGTGAACGGTTAAACAAACTGTATAGTCATATCATGAAATACTACAAAGCAATAAAAAAAGGACAGTTTTGGGGCACCTGGATGGCTCAGTGAGTTAAGTTCCAATTCTTGATTTCAGCTGGGGTCATGATCTCACAGTTCCTGGGTTCGAGCCCTGCATCGGGCTCTGCACTGGCATTGCAGAGCCTGCTTGGGATTCTGTTTCTTCTCTCTCTCTCTCTTCTCCTCCCCTGTGCTCGCTCGCTCTCTCTTCCAAAATAAACAAAGTTTTTTAAACAAGGACACACTTTTGCTGCACACAGTATCTCAAATGAAGCTCAAGGATCTTTTGCTGAGTGAAGAAAAAAAAGCTCACCTCAAAAAAGATCTATACTTCATGATTCCACTTACAAAATATTTGTGAAATAGCACAATTATAGAAGTGGAGACTACATTAGGGATTGCCAAGAGTTAGGAATGGGGGAGAAAAAAATAGATATTTCTATAAAAGATACAAAGTTAAGTATCTTGACTATAGTATGGGTTACATGAAGCTACATGGGAGACAGAACTACACAGAGCGACAGGCACACACCACACTTACAAAGCAATGCATATAGAAATGGTAAAATGTAATTAAGTTCTAGGAGTTGTACCAAGGACAAATTTCTGGCTTTAATATTACAGTTTGTTTATACACAACATTGAGGATGCTGAGTAAAAGGTCACAAAACCTCCCTGTACATTTCTTTCCAACGTCCTGGGAATCTTTAACTATTTCAAAACAAGCAGTTCTTTTTCCAAAGTAAATTGGAATTTGTAGTCCAGACAAGATAGTGTGGACCCATTTTTTACCCAGCTACTTACTCCCCACTAGTGACAACTATAAACCCCAAAAATGGTATAAGAGAAAAGAGAGGTAGCAGTCTGAGCAGAGCTGAGAAGCTGAGCTGGCTTGGGACAGTAGGATTGGAGAAGCGACACTGTGGGGGGGGGTGGATCTTGGTGGCCCATCCAAAAGGACACCACACAGACACGGTATTCCCCAACCCTTGACTTAGCAGAAGGCAGCCTACAGAGGCTCTTTCGTCCCCGAGATGGAATGGAGGTTTCTTGATGACGTCAGGTGAACCTGACACCAATGACGAGGAGGATCCATGAGGAGTCTCACTAAAAGTAAGCACCCAGGGAAAGTACGCTCCTTCTCATCTTGGTTGGAGACTCCTCTATGCCAAGTGGTTCCCAGGCGGTGAATACCACTGGCAAGAGAGAGGAAGGAGTTCAGGCTGCAGAGACACTTTGTTCTTTTAGGCCCCCAAACTCCCCTTTCCCATCCCAGAGGCAGCAGATCAGGCAGGCGGACAGAAAATGAGGACCAGTCTCAGCAAGCAGCCCAGACCAGTACTCCTGTGTTTTGTGGCCAAGATTTTTACCCCCGCAAGGAGGTGGTGTGCAGAAGTGAAAAGAAGATCCAAGTACATCAAGTCTCCTGATTTGGGATGCCTTTAAAACAAAACAAAACAAAACAAAACACCCAAAACCAAAAACCACACACAACAAAATTAACAGCAATGGAAACAGTACAATTAAAAATTGAGAGAAAGAAATGAATGAATATTTCACTAAAGAAGACTTATCATCTGGTAAATAAGCACCTTTTGAAAAGATGCTCAACATTACTGGATGCCAAGGAGATGTAAATTGAAACCACAATAAGGTATCACTGCAGTTCTACCAGAATAGCTGCAGTGAAAAAACTAGCGAGAACACCAAAAGCTGCCTAGGATGTAGCGAAACGGAAGCACTCCCATAGCGCTGGGAGAAATACAAGATGTGACAGCCACCCTGGAAAACAGTTTGTTAGGTTCTTGTAAAATGAAGCACGCAGCTACCGCAGGTCCCAGCAGTAGTAGCTCTGAGCATTCATCTCCTGAGAAATGAAACTTATGCTTCCACAAAAAGTAAACACAAAAGCAGATGTATTCACAGAGTATCCAAACTGGAAGCAGCCCACCTCTCCTTCAAAAGGTGAACAATTAGGGGCGCCTGGCTGGCTCAGTCAGTAGGGCATGCAACACTTGATCTTGAGGGTGTGAGTTTAAGCCCCACCTGGGTGTGGAGAGTACTTAAAGATAAAATCTTAACCAAAAAAAAGAAAAATGCGGGGCTGAACAATAAAATTACAGAACATCGATAACAAGGAAATGTACTCAGCAATGAAAAGGACTGGAATAGGAACACATGTAACAACCAGATGAATTTCCAGGTAATGATCCCAAGTGAAAAAAAAATAAAGGTCCTAGAAAAATGAAGGGAATACTATTTACACACCAATCTGGTACTCCAAAACTTGTGCATGGTACTGTTGCACGTGTGGGAAACCAACAGTAAACAAAGTCCCTGACATCCAGGGGCATAAACTGCAGTGGGAAAAGCATTTTTGTAAAAAAAAGAAAAAAAGCAGAATAATGGTGAAATAGTCCAGAACAAAATCATGAACTCATATGTAGAAGAGAGAAGTGATGGGAAAAGGCCTTGGGATTTTATTCTCACCTTGTAACTTGCAAGAGTTTTGTAAAAACCTGTGTATTTGAATAATCGGGGAACTTGTATCATGGCCGTAGCTTCAATTCTTTGCATGGTATGAAGGACTTAAGACAATGAGTCAAAGTTACAAATGCTCTTGGCTTTGACATTAAAAATTATAAATTCACAAAGCGGTGTTATTTTCAATTCATATTACCCTAGACTTGTGGTGCATCTGGAGGCCCCTGATTGGTGTATTGGTGGCTAAATAAGTAACAAAAGGAAGTTCTGGGCAATAATACCACATACTGTTCCATGGTCAGTTTGGAGTTTTCTCCTTTGTACTTTATGACAAAACGAAAAGTCTTCTGTTTATGATCCCTACGTCCTGCTTTCTGCTGTATTCGATCTGCATCACCCTTTAGACCTTCAAATTATTCCCCACTCCTTTCTCTACTTCTCTGTAAAACTAAAAAGAAAAAATTGCTTTCCTTGGCACCACTTGCCTTGCCACTCCACTTAACATCTTTTTTTTTTAAATGTTTATTTGTTTTTGAGAGACAGAGTGCAGGCAGGGGAGAGGCAGACAGAGAGAATCTATAATAAGCATCCAGGCTCTAAGCTGTTAGCACAGAGCCCCACATGGGGCTCAAACTCACCGACTATGAGATTATGACCGGGGCCAAAGTCAGACGCTTAACTGACAGAGCTACCCAGGGCCCCCATCCACTTAGCATTACTCGTTCTTCCATTTCCTGCCAACTGAGGAAAGAAGCAGGTGCCACTGTCATGCTGGTTTCTTGTCTCTGCTCTCTGCCCTTTCAGAGACTCCAGCCTCCTCTTCCTGCTAAGGCTACTCCTCTCTACTCTCTGATTTTGTCTGCATGAAATATCACTTTATCTTCTGCAGCCTCCTGCTCCAGGAGATTTTTATTAACGTTACTGAGACTATCAGATGCCAATGATGTGAAAGGTGAAGACATTCTATTGATGTTCTCTTAACTAATATACATGCTTCCCCTGGGGAAGGTTTTTCTTATCAAATTGCTTCCCTGTGCCTACAAAGGACAAATGGAATGAGCTGAAACAATTATTCAGGAACTCCAGACCTTAAGAGCAACAGCTGCTACTGATAATGAAGTAGGATTTTGTTCTGAACTATGTCACCATTAATCACATTTCCTAGATAAGTTCTTGACTCTCTACTTGGCCTCAGTGGAAAGAGACAGTGAACAGAACACCAGAGCTGGGAACAGGTAAGAGATGTAACTCAGTATCTTATCAAATCAATGAAAGCTACATTTGGATTTCAGCCTCTGAATATAGCAGTGGTGATTAATACTATGGAACAAATCATTTCTCTAATAATTACAAAGCTGAACAAGAGCCATGTCTATAGTCTGCCTTATTTGGGAGCATTTTTTTTTTAAATTTTTAATGTTTTTTTGTTGTTTTTTGTTTGTTTGTGTTTGTTTGTTTTCTGAGAGAGAGAGAGGCAGCGTGAGCAGGGGAAGGTCAGAGAGAGAGGGAGACACAGAATCAGGAGCAGGCTTCAGCCTCTAAGCTGTCAGTATAGAGCCCAACACGGGGCTCAAACCCACAAACCGTGAGATCATGACTTGAGCTGAAGTCAGATGCTTAACCGACTGAGCGACCCAGGCGCCCCTAATTTTTTTTTGTTTAATATTTTATTTTGAGAGAGACAGAGAGAGCAAGGGAGGGGCACAGGAACAGGGATAATGACAGTAAGTCTCTGCACTGTCAATGCAGAGCCCAACCCAGGGCTTAAACTCACAAAACCATGAGATCATGACCTGAACCAAAATCAAGAAGCAGATACTTAACCGACTGAGCCACCTAGGAACCCCTATTTGGGGCATTTTCTTAAGCTCCCTATATACAAACATATATATTTTTCAAGTAAAATAATGAGAAAAATGTGCAATATTTCCAACTTTGATTAATTATTTAGCTGCTCCAGATAAAGTGTTTGGAGCACTGTAATTGCTTGCTTTCTCCACAGCATGTGACTAGAAATAACCAGTGCTCAGAGCCAAAAATCAGACACCCACCAAAGAACAGACGTATGCAGATGATTGTACACATTGCTTTTGTTCCCCCCATGCCCAGGGTGGAGCCCAATGCAGGGCTTGAACTCACAAACCTGAGATCAAAACTGGAGATCAAGACCTGAGCCGAGATCAAGATTCAAATGTGTAACCAACTGAGCCACCCAGGTGCCCCTGTACACACTGCTTTTAATAGTTGGGACTCAGTATCCTAGCAAGAAAACTTCAGCTTGGACTCACTTGCTCACACATCAGCCACTTGGTAATACAATTCATGTGTCTCAACTGGGAGAAGTGGTGGTCATTGACTGCCACGTCAAAACCCAGGTCGGCATACCGAAGCTTGGCCCTTCATAAACTTCCCTCATGTCCACAAGGATAGAAGGCAAGGGATGGGCCTAAGACAAAAAAAAGTATTGTCAAACTGCTGTTTCAGGCGGAGTCGACAGTAAAAAAGAAAATATAAAAGTTGCAAGTAATTATTTTTTAATAAAAATATAAGGAGGGCCCAGAGCCTGCAAGTATTAGACTTCAGTGAAAATCTACTGAGCAGCTAGTATATACCAAGCATTCTACTAGGCACTGGGCCTGGAGCCAGACAGACAAGATCTCTGCTGCATGGAGCTCATATTCTGGTGATGAGAAAAAAACTATGCAGATAAATAACATATAAATAAAAACATTTCAGATGAAGACAAATATGGAGATAACACAACAGAGTAATATGACTAAGTGACTTGCATTGAATGGAAGCAGGAGAAAGTGTGTAAGGTCTTTAAGAGGGAGATGTCTGAGCTGACATCTTAAGTTCTTTTTAAAGTTTATTTCTTTTGAGAGACACAGACTGTGAGTGAGGTAGGGGCAGGGAGATAGGGAGAATCTCAAGCAAGCTCTCCGCTGTCAGCATAGAGCCCGATGCAGGGCTCAGACTCACAAAACCACAAGATCATGACCTGAGCCAAAATCAAGAATCAGACACTCAACTGACTGAGCCACTCAGACCCCCTGAGTTGCCATCTTAATGAATAGGAGAGGCCCATGGGGAACTGTTAGCAAAAGTAATTCCTGGTAAAGGGGACAGAATGTGAACACCGTGCAGCGAGAAAAAGCTGTGTGTGTTCCAGGATCAGAAATGCCAAAATGCCAGGAGGGTAGTGTCAAAGCAAAAACTGTACCAGAAGACTGAGTTAAAGAGGTAAGAAAGACATTATCCATCTTCATTTCAATAGAGAATAGAGACCACAAGATGGTCTAAAGGCAACTCCACACAAAGGGTAGGAGTATTTTTAAAAGCTAGGGCGAGGGACTTATAGGACATCTGTGTTTGCTAACTGACCTTATCCACAATAACAATAAACTTTCTCCTATTTTCATGAGAGGAGGTAGTTTTAGAACTTGGAGAAAGTTCCTCCTGAGGTTAGGCTCCTACCCTTCCACAGAAACTGGGAAATAGGAATGATTATCTTCCTTGATTACATTTCAAGGGGATGGCCTCAAGATCCCTGAGAAAGACCATCCAGTTTTAAAACTATTTTAAAATATTTTAGATATTTAGAAGACTTACATCTCAAAAAAACAAAGAAAAAATTCACGCATTCTCTAAGGAAATGCTCTAGGGAAAGAGAGGTCGGGTCCTAGAGTCAGGAAGATGGCTATTTAAAGTTTAGTCAAGGAGAGAGGAACGTGAAACCATCTTGGTCATTACAAGGCCCGAGGAAGACTGGAATGGAGGGAGTTTTCACAGACAGTGGGACCCCACTAAGTTCCGTGGTGATGACAGGAAAGTAGACTTCACTCCAAGTGCGGCAGGAATTCACTGAAGGTATTAAGCAGGACAAAATAATTATCCTTGGCAACTCTCAATTACACAGATTAAATATTTTGTGTAAAAAAAATTAACATACATCAAGTACTTAGAACACGTAGCACATGCATTATTTCATTTAATCCTTATAACCTTGATGTTACATTAAAAAGACAAGCCTAGGTAACCTGAGGAGTTCTGGGTTAGTTAGGTAACTTGAGGAGTTCTGGGTTAGTTATCTGGCGATCTAACTTTTATCCTCATTTTGGAGTTGAAGGAATGGAAGCTAGGAAAGGTTAAACAACTTGCCCAAAATTACCAATTTCCCCAAATCCTGATGACTTCCATTTTCTATCATCATTCAGTTCATTGGTGATGTCATCTAGTCTCATGACTTTAAATGTCATCTCTGTGATGATTCCAAATTTTTATCTACACCCCACATCTCTCCCTCATAGCTGAGTGATGATAGTGTGTGATGTAGATGTTGCCCTTGAAATGTAAAACAAAATCTTTCAGGGGGAAGTTCTGAAAAGTAGTTTATATGCTGATAAAGAGATATAGGAGGACAACTTTCTGGAAACCTTGTTCTTACTTTCACATTGTTAGACAAAGATGTGATGACCACTATTATTTGACCCTTGCCAGCACACTGAGGGTAATGGAATAGAAAGACGGAGGCACCCTGGGTCTCTGATAATTACTGAGCCAGTAGAATAATCCAGGATCATTTGTTCAGCCTATTTTTTATTATATAATGGGATATTAAATACTATTTAGGTCTCTTTTACCTGGTTAATATGTCACTTTTACCTGAAAGCAACCTCAATTAGAGGTTGTCATAATGATTATTCAGAGCCTGGGATCTAGTCAAACCAGCTTTCTTACTCTTCAGTTTATTATTGTACAGTTTATTTACTAAAGCACACTCCAGTCCAAAAGCCCCCTCTAGAGGAAATAACCTCCAGGAGAGTTTTGGTTTTTTTTTACATTAATTCAACAAACTGAGCATTGATTATAATTCAAGTCTCTGAGGATACGGCGGTTGTGAACTCAAGTGGTAAACACTCCTGACTTCATGGAATTTACATTCGACTAGAAGACAGATAACCATGGTTTGCACTTCTAGGACTCACCTATATACAGTTCTTCTCTTTCTAGCCAAACATTTATGGATACCCTAGCAGAAGAGCCACATGACTATTTCTGACCAAGTCTTGTTGATTCTTTGTGAGTACAACTGATAGGTGCTCCTTCTGGCCAAAACATTTTGTTTTCTGTGCAAAAGACACGCTCTTCCGCATTCCATACTTGAAGGGATATATATCGATATGGACTTAACATCAGAGGTCTGAATTTCAAAGTCATCTCTCAGAGAACATGTGTCCTAGAGCATCATCTTGACCCTCAGTTCACTTTGCATAAGAGAGAAACTTTATCATGTTTGACCACTGAGACTTTGTGGCTCATTTTGCTCATCTGAGCTAATTTAATGTGTTAGATGGTGCATTTGACTATAAGTCTCTAGTTTTAAATATAATTTTCTCACATGAATGCAGCTTATGTAAGCATTTACAAATTTTTCTCGGTTACATTTAGAAGTTATCTTCTCTTAACAGTATGTATCATTTTACTTTCAGTGAGTGATACGCAAACACACACATTGAGTAAAATTATTACAAGCAATGTCAGATTCTGATTCCTATCAGTCATTGATCATAGCTTCCCTCTAAATTCATTCTCTTCCATGGTAAAAATCACCAGGAATCAAAGTTAAAAGTCCATACATTTTTAAAAACAATCTAGGGCACTGGACAAAAATATATCTATTTAAAAAGCTACACTAATTAGTTCATATTTAGAATAGAAATTGGAATCAAACAGAAGAACAGGGAATTCAGTCTATTTGCAGTAGAATGATGACTGAATCGCCACCATATTTTTTCAGACAATCTCTGAATGTCCCAGGAAACCAAGTGCCCATCGGTCATCCCGGGAGATTACTGTGCTGTGAACGGTGTTCTTTTTCAGCTGTTTTCCAAGGCATTTACTCTAGAATTTTCTATTCCCAATCATTTACCACCGTACTCTTTCTGCAAAAATGCAAGTACCAAATTCATCATGTCATGATGTATTTTGAAAATGGTTATTAGATTAAGTCCCAGTAAGACACATTTGACATTATCATTTTTCTTATACTGATAGCAAGGATTTCCTTCTATCTCTAGGAGCTCTTTATAGAAAGACCTCTTTTTTGTAAAACATGGATAAAGTTCTCTCAAATGCTCTTCTAGAGTTTCCTCAATAGGATGTCCCTTAAAAGACTATGGGCTGTGACTTTATGAGAACAGGGAATATGCTTACATCACCCACTGCTTTATCCTCAGGGCCTAGCTTAGTGTGGTGTACAGTAGGTATTCAATAAAACTGCTTATGTACTAGCCCATCTCAATTCCTCTTAAACTATTAGTTGCATAAATACCACTATAAAGAACTGAAAATCCACTGCCATTAGTTTCATTTTATAGCATCCTAACCCAATTTTTCAAAATTAATGGTATTCTAAAAACTACTAAAGAGGTAAGCACAATTCTTATTCCACATCTCTGGAAATATTAGAACATACACTTGACCCTTGAACAAGACAAGTTTACACTGCCGAATTTATGAGTGCCTGGGTGGCTCAGTCGGTTCAGCATCTTACTCTTAATTTTGGATCTCTCCCTCTCTCCCTGACTCTCCCACACCTCTGCAAGCTCTTTCTCTTTCTCTCTTTCTGTCTCTCAAAACAAATATACAAATGAATTGATTAATAAATAAATAACCTCTAAAAAGTGCACAATATATATCCCGATGTCTTCAATCAATACAGAATGATCCTGTAAATGTATTTTTGCTTCCATATGTTTTTAATAACCTTTTCTCTAGCTTACATTATTGTGAGAACACAGTATATATACATATAACATATAAAATATGTTGATTGTTATGTTGTTGGTAAGAGAACAGTAGACCAGAAGTCAAAGCCATATACAGATTATCTACTAGACAAGAAGTCAGTGTCCCCCCCACCCCCACTTTGTTCAAGAGTCAACAATATATTGTGAATATTTCTACATGATGTTTCCCTTCTTGTTGATTCGTTTTACTCAGTACTTTACATATGGCCTCCCATTGTCTTTGGGTCTCTCTTGCTTCTTGTTATGTCAGCTATAATTCTTACCAAAATTCTTGCATAAATGTAAACTTTTTCTTTGTTGTTAAAATGTTCTTTACTTAGCTGTCAGCTATTTATTATGTATTCATGTTTGCTTCTCTCTGGATTTATTCTGCCTTTATCTTTTTTGAGCTTTTGGATCTATGCACTGAAATTTTTATTCCCAATTATTTTTTTTTAAATAGTATCTTTGCAGCTCTGGGGTGGCTCAGTCGGTTAAGGATCCGGCTTCGGCTCAAGTAATGATCTGGCAGTTCCTGAGTTCGAGCCCCGCATCGGGCTCTGTGCTGACAGCTCAGAGCCTGGAGCCTGCCTTGGATTCTATGTCTCCCTCTCTCTGTCCCTCCCCCACTTGTGCTCTGTCTCTGTCTCTCAAAACTAAATAAACATCAAAAAAGTAAGTAAGTAAATAGCCTGTATCTTCTCAAGTATTTTTTTTTTCTGTTCTATTCTCCTTGTTCTTTTTTCAGTCCAATTACATACATGTTCAATCACTTAACATTGTTCCAGGATCATTGACGCTATTTTGTATTTTTTTCTTCCAATTTTTTTTGTGTGTGTCTGTGTTTAATGTTTTCTTTTTTATTTCTGAGAGAGACAGAAAGTGAGCAGGGGAGGGACAGAGAGAGGGAGACACAGAATCCAAAGCAGGTTCCAGGGTTTGAGCTGTCAGCACAGAGCCCGACCTGGGGCTTTTACTCACAAACCAAGAAATCATGACCTGAGCCAAAGTGAGACACTTAACTGACTGAACCACCCAGGTGCCCCTCTTTTGTGATTTAATAATTTCTACTGCTCTACAAGTTCAC
Source organism: Hyaena hyaena (assembly GCF_003009895.1). Lineage (NCBI taxonomy): Eukaryota > Metazoa > Chordata > Mammalia > Carnivora > Hyaenidae > Hyaena > Hyaena hyaena. The sequence continues at coordinate 3,210,242 of NW_024080739.1, read as the reverse complement.
TGATCCTTTCTTCTGAATTTCCTAATCCCCACTTAAACCTGATCACTGAATTTTTAAGTTCAGATTTTATTTTTTAGTTCTAGGATTTCTGCTTGCTTCTCTTTTAAAAATTCCCTGTCTCCCTTAACATTCCCATACTTTACTTTCATAGGTATTTTGTTACATATTTTGTTATTTTGAAGTCTTACCCCAAATGTTGAAATTATTAGGCAATCTATGAACTTGCTTCTATTGACAGTTTATTACTCTATAGTCCATTGTTGACTTTTATTCTAATAATTGTGTTTGTGTGCTGTACACTATAGAGGATGCAGTGTATATACTTGGATTATCTGTGTTCATTTGAATCATGTGGAATCCTAATCCAGGAGAAAATTAATGATAGATCATCTTTTTCCTCTAAGCAGCTTGGCATGAAGCCAAACTTTATTAGCAAAGGCCTGCTTTGGATTTTTCCACAGTCCTAGAGCACAGACCTTAGTTTTGCCATGTAGTTCATAATCCTAAAACATGAACCTTTTGGCATTTTACTCATAAATCCAAGGTGTTTACTCTCCTGTTAAAACTCAGGGACGACTGCCTTGGATTCTGTATCTCCCTCTCTCTGTCCCTCCCAAACTCTTTCCAGCACCAGCAAACTGTTCAATTTTCATCTCCTTCACGCCTGTGGTTTTTAAATTTCTTCATCCCATTTATGTCCAACTTAGGAACATATCAAAAATTTTGAAGAGAAAATATATGCAGATTTTGCAGCTTCCACCTCCATGACTTCTTACTGGATTCCTCTTTCCATTTTCGGCCATGCCTGCAACTAAGGAAAAACCATTTAAATGTGGAGTCCAACTATTATGATATGTCCCTTTTTTCAAACATTTACTCAAATTTCTGCCTGTGAAGAGCCTGAAATTAAGTCCTCCATTAAGAGCAACCTCGGGCTGCACGTAGCCCTAATTCCTGGAAAAGCTTCAGCTGAAGCCACCCTCAGGACCTCCCTCGGATCAGCCAATCAAAAGAAATGTGTAACATTCCTGTGGTCTGAGTCAGGGCTGGGAACTGCAGGTAGTTACTCTGTACAATCTAGCCAATCACTCACCGCTTGCCTAAACCCCAGGTAGGCCCTTTGAACTCACCTTATAACTGGTCATTTTCAAAGGATCCTCAAAGGTCATGATTGGATCCCGCCAAAAGTAACAGATGCCTCACGGATACTGAATGGTCAAAACTATAACCATGTACAATTATGACTGGTGCTTATGTGATGATGCAAAACGTACAACGTGTGCACTGTAACACCCCCATCCCCTACCCCATAAAAATCCTGCTCGCGATTGTTCGAGGCTTCTCCTTGCTGCCGCTGCGCGAGTAGATGGGTGAGCCCCTGCTCGAGCTTGTAATAAAGACCCTTATGTACTTGCATTGGTGTCGGCTCCTTGGAGGTCTCAGGGGACTCATGATTTGGGCACAACACCTGCAGGGTGTAACTCTGATTTGCCTTCACCTAACTCTTATACATATCTTGTTTGACATTTATAATTGTTAAGAGCAGAAATATTAGTCTAAAAAGTCCACACCACCATTATTCAAAGAAACTTTTGCTAAAAATAACTGGATATTTAAAACTGAAGCAAAAATAAGTAAAAATTAAGTAAAAATAATAGACACACACACACCACAATAGACATTAAAAATAATCAAGCCTTTCTAACCACCTACAAGCTTACAGGAAGAAGGAAAAATAAGATAAGCCAAGCCATGAGGGATCAAGTAAATACATAATGTGCAACGTTCTACAGGACAAGTGATTTTATTTCTCCAAGAAATCAATGGCATAAAAAAGGAAAGAGAGCCAATCAGATAAAACAGACTAAGGACCCTAACAAGGAAATGTTACCAATTGTCCTGGTTTGTAGTTTGATCTTAAAAACTTTACAAGAATGTTTATGAGATAATTAGAGAAATTTAACATGGACTGGAAATCAGATAATGTTACGGAATGGTTCTCCTTATAGGCATCCTGAAATATTTATCAGTAAAATAATGTCACATCTGTAATATTTTAAAATTTAATAGGAAAACTAGGTGGGGAGTAGAAATATGAAAAATCAGTAGAATCACATTTACCTTTTTTTAGTAAACATAGTTCAAAATAGTAACTACCTGACAAGCAACTCAAGATGTTTACTTAAGCCAGGGATGGCAAAAGTGTGGTGTGTCACTGCTTCTGCATTCTATGCCTAAAGAAGACAGTGGTAAATGGTGAAGGCACTTTTCCTGCTAATCAAGAATCACTTTCTTAGCCAACCCATCTGGACAATTACTAAACAATGAACTAACAGAAACACGAAAGATAGAACATCCCTACAGGTGTCCTCGTCTTCCATTTTATTTTCTCTTTGTCTCTTTATGAGCCTGCATTTTCTCTAATTGTTTAATGAGGTTTTTAATACGCACATCTATGAGTCTACCAGAAAGAAGGAGATTGTAAAAGACATTACTAGAAGTCCCTGGTACCCATTTTATACCTAAGGTCCATGGGAAAGTCTTCTTGCGTTCAGTTGGTGGGGATTTTAAAAAGCAATGCAACTTGCAACTGACCGTGTAAAGGACAGCTGGCCTGAGGCTTCATTTGGAATCACAAAGACTTTGGTTCAACAAGAAACTATATTTTGTTGTATTAAATGACTGACATTTGAAGTTTCTTGCTGTGAGTGATTTGCTTATTAGCCTAAATTAACTCAATTAATAAGGGGGTAGAATTGCCAATAATTCTAAGTATGGGATGAACAAAATGAGGTGTTTTTAAATTGTACATCATAGTGTATTTTAGCAACAATTGCCACTTATTAGGTGCTTATTATATGTTAGTGATTCCACTAAGTGTCTTATAAGAATTACCTTATATTCGTTACATGAATTACATTCATAAGAACATACAAGGAAGGTGTTAAGATTTTATACACAAGAAATGAATCTTAGAATTAATAATTTCTCCCCATGTTCATGTAGCTAGGAGTCAAGGAAGCCAGAATTTTAAGCTAGGTCTGTATAATTTTAAGCCTGTGCTCTTAACAATTATACTGTAGGCTCTTTGAGGGTAACATGGGACCTTATATTTTTATTGTATCCTCCAGTGAACTGGGTAAAAATATTAAGTCCGTATTTTATTCGGCATGAGCTGAATACAATGAATGAATACATTTTAATGCCAGAAGTAAAGGAGACAATTTTAGGAGATAGATTGGATGAGGGAATTCCACTAATGAAAATTTGTCTCTCTCCCTTATTTTAAAATAATTCATAACAGGTTGAAAGTTACTAATATACTGTTACATTGCTAAGTATGCCTTCTTTTCAAAGTATTTGCAGTTTCAACAACCATGTGCGTGTAAAGGTGAGAAGAGTCCAGGAATACTAGGGAGAAACTCTTTTTTTTCCATCTGATTACATATGCTGCTCACAAATACTGGTCTGGTCTTATAACGATCATAGTAATAGAGTCATGGCTAATATTTGTGTAGCACTGATAATGAAGCAGGCAAGGAGATCAACACTTCGTATATTTTTTAACTCGTTTAAAACAGGGGCAGAGAAGTAGGATACCAGTACCATAGCAATGGACATCTTACAGGTAAAGAACACAAGACTCAGAACTGTTACAGGACTCGCCCAAGGTTATGGAGATATGTAATCCAAACACTGATCTGAGTCCAGTGTGTAGGTTCTTAACCACTGAATACTCTGTCTTCATTATGGTCCCTTCTGCTTCTCTCTGCCAACTAGATCAATGGCAAAACATGTTTCGTTAAAAAAGAAAATGGTTTCCAGGAGAAATTGGATTCTGGTAAAAACCATGAAAGTTCTGGATTTATTTCCTTTTCACAAGTTATCCTTTTATGGAAAAATCACTCCTTGGCCTTTTCCCCTCAGCCAACATCATGGCTTATTCTGAAAACTATGTCTGAGTCCAGAGCATATCAATGAAGATGGGCAAATTTTAGTAATTAAGGTTCCCGTGTGATTTAGAGTTTTGGGGGCTCCCAGTATGAGCAGGTCAGCAAAATCAAGATCTAAATTAAAACATTTACCTTCCCACGTAACTTGAGCTTCAGCCATGCCCTTCTTTAGCATGTGTTGTCCAATTCTGACTTCTAGAAAGATTGGCTGGAAGCAAGAATAAAAGATTTAAAAATAATACGTATGAATCACAACATCTTAGACTTAGAAAGCACTTTACATTATCGTCTACTCTAACTTGCTCATGTTACAAGTGACAAATCTTAGCTTTTTGTGACCAAAATCTCAATGGCAAATTAACCTTTTTTTTCCCCTGACACACAGTCCTGTGCTCTACTTCCTCACAGAAGACAGATGGGGAGAAGGAGTTACTTACAGAGAAACAAACTGAGAGAATGAAATAAATACATGAAATTTCTTATCAGTAGAGAAGAAAAATAGGCCTCAAGCTTCAATTTAAGCACCGGAGGGTTTCAACTAGGAAAAAATTGTAAAAACCCAGTTGTGTGAGATAATTTAGGGCTAAAGTACAGCATGGTGAATAAATATAGTTAAATTTGCTTAAGAAGCTTGATCTTAATTGTTATCATGCACACAGAATTGTAAATATGTGAGGTGATGAATATGTTAATCGGCTTGATTGTGGTAATTATTTCACCATGTATATCAAGACATCCTGTTGCTCATCTTAAATATATACAACTTTTATTTGTCAATTATACCTTAATAAAGCTAGGGGGAGAAGAAAATATAAGTACACGCTGATATATACACACCCAAAAATCTGCCTGCTAAAAGTACTTAAATAAGGGAAGAAATAAAGAAAAGAGTTAATGAGTTTCTTTCTCCATAAGCCTGGAAAATCCAAGTGATTTTCGCCAATGTAAAATGAAATCCTTCTAGTCCCCATCAGACCCAAACAATTTTCATTCCCTCCTTCATAAATATTTATGTAGCACATTTCACATGCCAAATTACTTTTTAAGTTTAAAGTTAACATAGGGTAGATAGATGACCTCATGAAGCTTACATTTTAGGGAGGTTTCCCTAAAAATATATAATCAAAGCATACAAAATATGGGGGCCCCTGGGTGGCTCAGTCAGTTGAGCCTCTGACTCTTGATTTCAGCTCCGGTCATGATGCCAGAGTCATGGGATTAAGCTCTTGGCAAGCTCTACACTGAGCATGGAGCCTGCTTGGGATCCTCTCAGTCTCTTCCTCTGCCCCTCCTCACCTCTGCCTCTGTCTATATATAAATTTAAAAAATACAAAGATAACTTAAAGTATACAAATAAAGTAAATGCACATTGTGATGTTAAGGAGGACATAACAGGACAATGAAAGAGTAACTGAGAAGATCCAATATTTAAGAGGTCATCAAGGCAAGTTTCTTGGGCTAGATCATATGTGCAAGGTAAAGAGGGAATAGGGCAGGAACAAAGCATTCCAGAGAAGAAGGAACAGCAAATGCAAGCACTCAAGAGGCTCATATCCCTAAGGAGGGTGGCTTCATGGTCAAGTAAGTAACAAAATAATCTTCCACTGGGATTCACCAAATACTGGCATCCTCACCCTGCTATTTCTATTCTCTTACTTTTACCTGCTTACATTTCTAAATTTCCTTTTTCTTTTCCCTGAATTTCTTCAGTGCTTTTAGGAAGATGACCATCTGGCACAATTTAAAATCTCTAAGGAGACTCTAGTCCTTCATTAATCACTAAAGATATTCTCTGCACACGTCTAATTCCAGCACTTCTATGCTGATCAGTCTGATTTCTGACATAGGGAAAGACCCAACATCTCTGCAGGCATAGACAGATGGAAAAAAAATGTCTAATATCCTACCCCATGGGAAGTCTCTTCAGTAACTCCCTGATCACCATACCTGTGGGAGAAGAAGGATGTCATGATTTCAGTGCTATTTTGATAAAAACACACTGATTAGCATGGTCAGCATGTAGTGTCAGTATGTCAGCTTTGATTTTCTACTCTGACAGGCAGTTAACACTTGAAATGGGCCATTCTAGGTACTATACAGATTACAAGTAATCTTCCTCCAAGATTATAATATGTTTTTGGTTTTGAGGGTAGGAAATGGGTTTGATGCTATTCATAGAAATCTGTATTTTTCCTCCTTAGCACGTATGTTAAGTATAATTAAATAGCCTTCTGCATAACTATTTAATATCCTACACTAAACGTTAAGTTCCTTAAGAATAGGGGGCATGTTAGTCATGCTTATCATTTTATCAATGAACATCTTTCACAGTGCGTAACACATAGTAGGTGCCAATCAAAATTTTTTGAATTTATAAAAAATGAAAGTCTGTGTCGTGTCATTCACAATCTAGAAGGGTGCCAGTCTGTTTGGATTTGGAAGAAGCAAGACAAAACTCATGAAATGTTTAGAGGGTGAAGCATTAGCCATTCATTCAGCAAATATTTGAGTAACTATTACGTGCTTGGCACCATGCAGGGATAGATTAGTGAGAAAAATTAGAAATGGCTTTGGTTTTACTGAGCTGATCACCTCACTGTAGAACCAGATGCTAGTTAAATAATCCCACAAATGGAAAACACAACTCGGACTAATGCCAAGAAGTTGCCAGATAGTGGCTCCTTTAGATTCTAAGAGCTCTAAACAAAGAACTGCCAATGGAAAGCTAAGGACAATTGCCCATAGTCAAGCAATTATAGCTTCGCTTTGTCTCCATACTATTAATAGCTTCCTCTCCACCCATGACCACAGATAAGCTAGAACCTGTTACTACATTTCAACCACTATTTCAGACCTCATAGCCCATCAGCCTTTGGAATCTTTTTACCCAGCTTCCTTACTCCTGAAATCTATCTCTTCAACTTGGCCCTTTGGATGGATATCACAGTTGGAAACTTGACTTGGTTTGATTGGACTCTGTATCTTGTTGCCCTCTTCTGGACCCCTGCTTGGCCTTTGCTCATCCATCCCATCAACCAACCTATAGCTCAGAATCCCAATGACTGGGTTTTGTTTATGCTGGAGGGAAACTGTGTCTTATGTCATACTTTCCTGCCTCTATACCCGTGTATGCTCTTCCACCCAGCATCCATCCATTTTCCCCAGCTTCTCTAAATTCAATCCAATTTCTCCAGGTGTAACTCAAGTCTGATCTCCCCCAGGAGATTTCTGATTACTCCATTATTCCTGTTGCACAGTTTCTGTAACTTTACTCAGAAATAAAAGGGATAGTTTTAAAATGTAAATTACTTTATGTTGTTCCCTACCTAAAACTCTCTAGGGGCTTTCTTTTTTACTGAAAATAAAACCCAAGATACTTACTATGCCCTGCAATTGTCCTACTTGATCTGTCTCTACAATTCTATCTGATGGCATCCAGTACTTTTCCATCAACCCCACTCACAGAATTTAAGCACAGTGGCTTTCTTTGGGTTTCTAAGATATGTTGACCTTGTTCCCACCCAATGGCCCTGATGTTCACTATTCCCTTTTCCCGCAGAATCTTCACAGTATTCAGAACATGACCTGCCTGGGGCGCCTGGGTGACTCAGTCAGTTAAGCTTCCAACTTCGGCTCAAGACATGATCTTGCGGTTCGTGGGTTGAAGCCCCGTGTCGGGCTCTGTGCTGACAGCTAGTTCAGAGCCTGGAGCCTGTTTAGGATTCTGTGTCTCCCTCTCTCTCTGACCCTCCCCTGCTCTCTGTCTCTGTCTCTCTCTCTCAGAAATAAATAAAACATTAAAAAAAAAAAAAAGAACGTGACCTGCCTGCCTACATCCTGTCAATCTACTATTACCTGCTCTGGGAGACCTTCCTTCAGAATATTCACTCTCAAGTTACTTCTGCTTTATCCTAGTCAATCTCTATTAAATTGTCCTAACCTATCTTCTCATGGCTCTCACCACACACTCAAATTGTCTTGTTTACTGGTATAAGTATAAAGGGAAACTCTTTTAAGTATCTCAACTGCTCAGTTGATGCTGATTACTGATGAATATGAATACATGTCTACTGCAGCTGTCTACTTACTCCTTCCTTGGATATAAGTATCAACTAGTACCTCAAGTTCTTTCTTCTGATGTCTATTCAGCCTTTCTACGGCCCTCCCAGACACACCCCTTCCCTGTGTTTCCATGCATACTTTACCCATGAGGAATATTAAGTATTATATTCCTCAACAAAGTCAACGGATGCAAGCCACACAATACTCCATCACTCCAGTACCAAAACAGCTAGCCAACCTACCTTTCACTTTCTGGATTTTCCAGAAGTAATTGGGCTCAAGTGTACAGGGTTCTCCCAAATAAAGAAAATCATATTGGACTCTGAATTGTCTCCTTAAAGTAAGGAGTCTTTGTTAATGTAAGAGGAAGGAAGCAGATCCACACTTCCCATCCTTAGGGGAAAAGGTAGCACTTAGAGGATCTCAAATGCTCTCAAGCATTTTTTTTTCTTTTATCTTCAAGCTGACATTTAGTTATACACAATGTATGAGAGGATTGTAACAGATGTAGAAGTGGGTTTCAACACCACTTCTGAATTGTTTATATCATGACCTCTCACTTCACTTTGGAGTATGGTATTTATTGTCGTGGTGCCTCACCCAAAACTTCCATTTCAACATAATTTGTTAAGTATCTCTATTCAGAATTTCATTCACTATCTTTAACAACCAAAATGACATGGGAACCTATGGAATGGAAATTTAGCTGAAAACAGGATGGAAATTTATCTGAAAACAGGAACTAGTACAGCCATGGTATTGCGTAACAGATTAACATCAGCCCTTGGCTTCCTCCCACCAGAATCTACACCTTGTGAAAGCAAGACACTTGTCCCTCTTGTTTACCACTGTGCATCTTTTGAGCCCAAAACAGTATCTGAGCATAGAGTAGGTACTCAAAAAATAACAGTTAAATGAATTGAACGAAATTTATTCATATCTGACAACATTGATAAAAGCGTACATTAAGATACACATTTCAAAAACAGTCTTTGTTCTTTGTTAGATAAAAGAACTGAAGTTCAAAGCAGTTAAGTAACTTGTCTGACTTGTCTGAAGTCATCCATGTCAAAGCTGGGATTCAAATCTAGCCAGCCTGACTACAGAACCCTTACATTTCTCTAGAAGACTATCTATTAAGAGCAAAGCTAACAGGTGCAGTGTTCTGCCAGCCCCCAAGGGGGGCAACTGAGCCTGATGCTTCTCATATTTCAAAAGAGGAGAGAACCGGACAGGGTCCCAATAACTATCATGCAATATAGATGGAACTATATCCTACCAGATAGATGTTTCACCAGAAATACACATGCTATAGCATTTCAGGAGAAGGCACTATCAAACTTTATTGGGCAAGCTTCCAGAAGGTTCTTAGAGATCATGGCTTTGCAAATGACTCTGAAAAGAGGTCTTAAATTTCAGAAGTTGTAGATGAGGAATTAAAGTATTCCAGGAGAATGAAAGGGTGGGGTGGTAGTAAAACCGAAAAAAGAGGATCTATGAAGCCAAATCTATCAAATGTAGTACCTCATCAGATATTGCATAAAAAGAGAAAGAAGAACCAACTATTGATAATAAGGATTTAAGAGCTTCAAACTGAAATCAGAAAAACAAAGCAAAGTTCATTACCATTAGGAGACAAGGAACGTGATGGTGATATGGAACCTAAAGGGAATGACAAGAGTCTGTAGTATCAGATGCATATGTAAAACTAGCTAGAGTCTAAGGGAGTTTACCCCTAGTAGCGGACTTCAAAAATTTATAGACCCAAATAGCATCCTTCAGGAGATGCAGCTCTGTTGTGAAAACTGGAGAAATTAACTAAGCTTTTCTATATTAATATAATTAATAGATATCTAGTATTAGCTTTTCACAGGGAGATAATAGCTGGAAACAGGTCCAAAATAGTTGTTGTGGTTTCTGATAGGTCATTAGCCATCTCTGGGCTCTTCATTACAATATTTGGGAAATACACAAGACCATGTTTGATTTCTTGGTATCTGGTTACCTAAAGGTGATACATAATCTTGACCCTTTACATATGGCTACAGGAGAAACTCCCCACAGGAGGGGTTGAGAATTATCCATCCTACCCACGGGCAATGTGGAACAGACAGAGGAAAAGCTAGGAGCAGTAACATATGTTTTAACATTTCAATATTCCCACAATACTAATTTCCAATATTGTTCACAATTGAGAGCATAGTTAAACATCATGAGGTATCTGTGACCTTTCATATATCTATCTCTATCTATAGGTTTAGATGCACTGATATATCCTTCTTTTATTCTTCTTCCAAAATACTGAACAGAGATTTATTCCTTAAAGTTCTTGAGTCATTTGATGTGTCAGACCAGCAACTGATATCTGCATCACCAAGGACACGATAAAATGGTAAGTATGGCTTGGCTGTATTTTTGGATCCACCTAAGGGTCTCTAGTTCCCAAAATGAAATCATCTTTGTGGTACTCACTTGCCAGCTCCAGATTTAACTGTTCAAATGGGAGCAGCCACCTTCCCCAAAGGTAAGAAAGATCTCAGGGGCACCTGAGTAGTTCAGTCGGTTAAGCCTCTGACTCTTGATTTCAGCTCAAGGAATGATCCTGTGGTTAGTGGGTTAAAGCCCCATGTTGGGCTCTGTGCTGACAGCATGAAGCCTACTTGGAATTTTTCTCTCTCCCTCTCTCTGCACCTCCCCTGCTCATGCTGTCTCTGTGCACCCCCCTCCTCAAATAAATAAATATTTAAAAAGGAAGAAGAAGAGATCCCAACATGTTTATAGTTTCTTTAAAGGATGAAAGTAGAATCTCTGGTGACTTTCAGGTCATTCTTCACCCTCTCTTTGGCAATCAGCAATATCAGTCTAATATCTCAAATGATGTCTGTAAAAACACAAGAATGCATGAGTAATAGCTGAACCCAAGGCTTCCATAACAGAAAGATGGAGTGGAGAGGACAAAACCCAGCAATCAGAAAATACAAGTTCCAGTTCCATGTCTGCAAGGTGAGAGCAATCATTTTTATTCTGCTTATTTCCTGAGGCTGGTCTGGGAATTAAAAAGTTTATAGTGGATACAGAATGGGAATCACTAGAATTTATCTGTCCATCTACTCTTTTCATTTATTCATTCAACCAATATTTACTGAGTATGTGCTAGGGTCAGATACTGTATTATTCTCTGGGTATACATTGGATATTAAAACAGAAATTGTCTCTGTTCTTATAGATATATCTTCTGGTATATACTTGTGAAATATTAGGATTGGTAATAGGTCATGTGTAGACTTTACTCTAACCTAAGAAACCAACATATGTATGTGTGTCTATATTATTTCAAGTTCTGATCCAACGTGTGTGTGTGTGTGTGTGTGTGTGTGTGTGTGTGTGTTTTCAAGCTCCGATCAGAGATTATTCACTGGGGAGGTAAGAATAGAAATGGAATTAAGTAGACCTGTATTTGTACGCAGGTTCTATCACTTACTAGTTGTCGCCTGGAAAATTTACTCCACTTCTACTCTTCTTAGGCATCTTTATATGCACAATATAGGTAATGATAGTTGCTCCACCTTAAGGTTGCTAGAATTTGAATTAAACTTACGAAGCACTTCAGGTAGCAGCTGGCACACCTAGAAATCCTGTATAAATTATGGCTGAAACATTTCACTTGGAGATGCTCTTTTTTGCATGCAGCTTCTGGAGAAGAGACTATCGCTTCTCCCACTCTCTTGATGAAGCTTGTCACGGAGGGCTACATTGAGCAATTCCTAAATAATTTACGTGGCTAGAGGCAGGCCCAGACACAGGTACTGGTACTTATTGCTGTTGCCTGTCTGATTTTATTTCATTCCTATGCAGGATTCTCAAGTGCTAGTGCCCCCATAAATAACCTGAAGCCTGGGAAAGGTACATCCCCTCGAAGATAACCCTGCCAGCTTCATGGGAATGTGTGACCCCAGCAGCAGCTGGGAATGGAAGCAAATGAGTCAAACACTACTACCTCAGGGAAAATCCTAAGGCAACGGGGTTTCCCACTTAGAGTGGAAGCAGATAACCTTCCAGAGACTCATCTCCAGGCACCTGACTGGGAAAGGGAACTCTGGTCAACAGCTCCCTTCCCCACCAGCCTCCCTGTGAGGCAGTGGACGCAACCCCTGTGTTGCATGAGGGCTGGCAAACAGCCCTGCAGTCACTAAGGGTCTTCAGGCCAGTGAGCAACACCCCACCTCAGAGGGCCAATTAGGAAAGGTACCAGGTCTGGTTCAGGAAGGATAGCTGAGGTAAGTCTGGCAGTGTCAAGAGCTGCTTCCTCAGGGTCTCACTGTGTGTGCCGCACTCTGTCAGCTCCTGCTAGTTGAAAGTAATTGAAGCAGGTGCCACATTAATATTTATCATTCCTCCTTTAAACAGCATTTGATCTGAGAGTGTGAAATGGCACGCACAGAAACTTTCCCATGAGCTCATTCTCCAGCGCCCTACTTCTCAGTGACATCCACTATCTGAAAACTGAAAGCTAGAATTTCCAGTTAATTAGCAGAGGACTTCCCAATTGTGAACTACCATGATGCATTTGATCAAATACCCTTTTCTCATATATCTATTTGGAGGTTTTTTTCTGTGGGATTTCATCAATGATACTACCTTAAAATGTTAAAGGGTGTGTATTAGCTTCATAGGGCTATTGTTAGAAAGTACCATAAACTGGCTGGCTTAAAATAGGAATTTATTATCTCAAAGTTCTGGAAGACTACAGTCTAGAATCAAGGTGTCTAAAGGGATGCAGTCTTCCGGAGAAGACTGTGTTTCATGCCTCTGCCCTAGCCACTGGTACTGGCCAACAATCCTTGGTGCTCTTTGGCTAAGTCCAGTCTCTGTCTCCATCTACATTCAGGTCTTCTTTCCTGTATATCTCTTTTGTGTCTCTATATCTCCAACCTTTCTCTACATAAGGACACCAGTTATTGGATTTAGGACTGGCCTGGGAACCCAGTACATCCTCATCTTAATTTTATTACATCTCCTAAGACCCTTTTCCAAATAAAGTCACATCCACAGGTACCGGGAGATAGAACAACATAATGTTTTGGGGGATACAATTCAAACCACCACAGGTTAGAAGGAAAAAAATTTTTTCCTAACCTTAGAGAAGTTTCTTTGGATAGACTCTTGGTCTTGCATACAGTGAGTATATAATGGACCTAGAACCAGAAATCACGGTCATGACTGCACACTCAGTGACCAGAGGAAGTCCGAGGAAAAGGGCACAATAAATTCTCATTATTCATGGTAGTTAATGTTTTACTAAGGAGTCACAAATATAGAACTAGCAAATACTAAACCATTACTCCTAGGAAAAATACAGGTAAGCCCCTTGGCCACACCAGTTTTATCAACCAGTCAATATGAAATCTTGCTTTGTGTGTGTTTTTGTTTAAAGAAACCTTATTTCATGTGTACGGCTAGCCAACTCACTCAATTTGAACCCACAGCCAACAAGAGCATAACTCACAACTGAATGAAGCCTTTCTAACACAATGCATTTTCTCGATAAGGCATTTCACAGCCTTCTGGTAATTAGGAACACTCGGCAGTACTATGCCTGGGGTCCATTTTAAACAGCAACGTAACCAGAAAAAAAAAAGCTCAAAAACATTGGGTCAGCACAAGACAGACTCAAAACGGACACTCGCTTACAGCAGGAAAACTAACACAAGACCAGTGAGTATCACCATCTTCAGCCCCAACTGGAATTATGCACATCGAATTTTTCCACTACTCTAATCATGTTTGTGTGTGACCACAAAATAGTGCCAGCTATTGATTTTAGATTCAAAGCCAATCACAGGATGTAGGAACATTCAAAATGGTGAAATTGGCAAATACTGACCAGCAGGCTGTATTCTAGAGGCAGTCGCAGTTAGTTTCAGGTAGGAGTGTACCTGTCTTAGATACAAATTGCCAGGGGCGATGGAGGCTACCTTTCACAAAGCATTAACACTGTTGTTGCGTGAACTCATGGGCGCCAAGATACATGGATCTAGACCAAGCAGTAAGACCCCCATCTCCACTGGTACTCTAATGTTGAATCAATCCTAGATGATAAAATCTGTACCAGAGAGCAGAATGGAAGGAAACACCCTGAATTTTATCACTTACCTATAAAGAAAAAAGCAATGGAATTACCTAGAATTAAACAGATTTATTTATTTATTAATTTGCTGACAGGTAAAAGAAAAACATGAAAGAGATTAAATAGAGTTATAGAAAAATAGTTAACATTTTGGGTCACTGCTACTCTGGACTGTGAAGAATATAATACACAAGTGTTTATTGAGTGAATATTGAGTAACGGGCACATTGTTGGGGGCTGATTTAAGAGCAAACGATATAGGGGCTCCTGGATGGCTCAGTCAGTTAAGTATCCAACTCCAACTTAGGTCATGATCTCATGGCTCATTGGATTGGGCCCTGTGTAAGCATGGAGCCCACTTAGGATTCTGTCTCTCTCTCCCTCTCTCTCTGCTCCTCTCCAGCTCATGCTTTCCCTCTCTCTCTCTCTCAAAAATAAATAAATTTGAAAAAAAAAGAGTGAATGATACAAACATTAAACTTATGGAGCATCTGGGTGACTCAGTCGGTTAGGTGTCTGACTGTTTCAGGTCATGATCTCACGGTCTGTGAGTTCGAGCCCCACATCAGGTTCTGTGCTGACAGCTCAGAGCCTGGAGCCTGCTTCGGATTCTGTCTTCCTCTCTCTGCCCCTCCCCCTATCTCTCTCTCTCTCTCTCTCTCTCTCTCTCTCTAAAATAAATAAACATTAAATTTCTTAAATAAATAAAAAATAAACTCATAACAATGAATATCCAAAATCTATAAATTTAGGCCTAATACCTATTCCATACCATATAACAGATGTTTAAAATGAAGTTCAGGGGTACCTGGGTGGCTCAGTCGGTTAAGCGTCCGAGTTCGGCTCAGGTCATGATCTCACGGTTCATGGGTTCAAGCCCCACATCAGGCTCTGTGCTGACAGCCAGCTCAGAGCCTGGAGTTTGTTTCAGATTCTGTGTCTCCCTCTCTCTCTGACCCTCCCCAGTTCATGCTCGCCCTCTCTCTCTCTCTCTCCCTCTCTCTCAGAAATAAATAAAAAAACATTAAAAAAAATTTAAAGGACTTGTGGGGATGGGCACTTGTGGGGATGAGCACTGGGTGTTATATGGAAACCAATCTGACAATAAACTATTTGTAAAAAAAAAAAAATTAAAGGAAGTTCAAATGGAGGTGTCCATGAGCATATTATTAAGAAAATGATATTTAGCTTATATCTGAGTATAGATTACCCTCACAGTTAGGAGGGAAGTGGTGTTCGTAGATGAAAATACAAGTATTTGCAAAGTTGCAGGAGCTAGAGAGAACATAGGGAGTTAATACCAAGATTATTGGGACTGTAACATACTACTAAAGGAGAACAGATCAAAATGGGCCACGAGAATCACAAAATCAAAGATGTGTAAACAAAATTAAGAAATGTGGCATCAGAAATGTTCACTCAAAAATGGAGCACAGTATTTAATTGTTCAAACCTCAGCTACTCAAGAGAAAGTCAGATTGGATGTAGGGCAGAAATTCTTGTATGAACAGCAATGTCCCCAAGACACTTCCAGGGCACCCATGAGATCAAAACTGTGTTCAGAATATCCCAACACTGCCTTGTTCATACTGGGTTGACATTTATACTAAGAGTGCAAAAGCCATGGTGAGTAAAATTTATGATGCCATTGTACAAATCAAGTCAGTGCCACCAGACTGTACTACTGATAAACATTGTATTTTCGAAGAGAGGCAAGATGGCGGAGAAGTAGGGAGCTCTGTACATTTTGCTCGCCGGTATCTCTCAAACAGAGAAGGCCTGAAGCCATAGGACACTGAACCGCAGTAGTCTGGGAGGAAAAGAGACAGAGTCCACTAAGAAGACCTCATAGGTGCGTGATTGTGAACTGGGGAAGATAAAAATGGGCCGGAACCCAAAGACAAGGAGGGGAGGGAACCTCCTCTGGAGGGAGCCACTGATAGTCGAGGGGAAAAGGAAGAGCAGTTGAAACTGCTCATAGAACTGTCCCTGGAGAAGAAAAAAACCTCGGCCCAGTTCGGAGAGGAATCCTATTCCTAGCTGTGGTGCTGACTTTGGGCTGGATGCCCTGGTCCCAGGTGATGCCCGGAGAAACTGCTCTGCTGCTCTTCCAGGTCAATCTCTGGCTGTGAAGCAGCCCAGCCTGCGGGATTACAATTTGGGCAGTATCTAAAAGCACAAAGACTAAGACCTGGAAATGAGGCAGGACTTGGGACAGAGAGCACAGCCCACCGAGGCTATGCCTACAGCTCAGGGAGATTGGACCCAAAAGAATGATTTGTAATACCTGGTTTGAGAAGGGACTGGGGCACCATCATTTTTCTCCCCACAACCACCAAGGCGAGACCTCAGGGAGCCGCATGGGGGAACTGCAGTGGAGGCTAAGACCTGCCTACAACAAATCACGCCCATCCCTGCTAGAGAGCTGCTTTTTTTTCTTTTACCGGAGCCCAGGGCAAGACCAACATGGATGCACTGCCGTGATTAATTCTAAATCAATTCTTTCTATTCAGATATATTTTCCCTTGTCTCATTTCGTATCCCACCCCTCTGCTGGACTGGGCACTCTGGTCATTGGTCACATTTAATCCATTCTCTAGATGTATATTCTATACTCCACCGTTACCTTTCTCTCTCTCTCTCTGGAGTCATCAGACTATACAGTTTCTCTGAGTAACATTATCTTCATTTCTTTCTCTTCGCCTCCTACCATATTCTCCTCTTTCTCTCTCTGAATTAAGCCTCTTAGTCTCTCTGCCTGGTCATTATATAATTTTGCTTTCTTCCCGCCCCTGTCATTTCTCTTTGTATATGCTTTTCCATCAGCACTGAATACACCCTGCTCTTTACTTGTAGCTGGTAATTCTGGTTTTATGCTTTTAGACACTCCTTTGTCTTTGGAGTTCTTTTCTTTTTTTTTTTTTTTTCTTCTTTTTTTCTTTTTCCTTTCAGTTTGCTCATTTGTTGGATCCGCCTGTGCATTTGTGTGCCTTTGTTCCCTGTGTGTTTGTCTGTCTGTTTTTCTTTCCAGGGCCACTTCAAGAAACAAACCAAAGTACACATGGTGGAGAGTCCCAAATACCACTACGAGTAGGGAAATAAAATAACCAAAGTCTCAACAAGAGAGACCAAGAGACACCATTCAAAGAACACTTCCTGAAAGAACAGGCCCGGGACAGTCAATGAGCCTTCTTTAATATAGCAGTACTCAAAGGTGCAGAGCACATAATAAGCTTTTAAAGTTAATAAGAGACAGAAAGCTAGCCAAATGACAAAATGGAAGAACTCTGCTCTAAACAAATTCCAGGAAGAAGGGACAGCTAAAGAATGGCTCAAAACAGATAAAAGCAACATAACTGAACAAGAATTTAGAATAATAGTCATAAAACTAATCGCTGGGCTTGAAAAAGGCATGGAAGACATCAGAGAAACTATTGCTACAAAGACTATGGAGCTTAAAAATCGTGATGAATTACAAAATGCTATAAATGAGATGCACAATAAAATGGAGGCATCCAATACACAGATTGAAGAGGCAGAGAGGAGAATAGGTGAATTAGAAGACACAATTATAGAAAAAGAGGAAGCCAAGAAAAAGAGAGATAAACTGATCCAAGAGCATCAAAGGAGAGTTCGAGAGCTGAGTGATACAATCAAACAGAACAATATCAGTATGATAGGAATTCCAGAAAAGAAAGAGAGAGGGAAAGGTGCTGAGGGGTCCTTGAACAAACTATAGCTGAGAACTTCCCCAATCTGAAGAAGAAAACAGACATTGAACTCCATGAGGCACAGAGAACTCCCCTCAGACGTAACTTGAATCGATCTTCTGTGCGACAAATCATGGTGAAATTGGCAAAAAATAAGGACAAAGAAAGAATTCTGAAAGCAGCTAGGGATAAAAGGGCCCTAACATAGAGACAGAGACCTATCAGAGTAGTTACAGACCTATCTACTGAAATTTGTCAGACCAGAAAGGAATGGCAGGAAATCTTCAATGTGATGAACAGAAAAAAATATGCAGCCAAGAATCCACTATTCGGCAAGTCTCTCATTCAAAATAGAAGTAGAAGGGGCACCTGGGTGGCTTAGTTGGTTAAGCGTCCGACTTTCGCTTAGGTCATGATCTCGCGGTTCGTGGGTTCGGGCCCTGCATCCGGCTCTGTGCTGACTGCCAGCTCAGAGCCTGGAGCGTTTCAGTCTGTGACTCCCTCTCTCTCTCTGACCCTCCCCTGATCACGCTGTCTCTCTCTCTCTCTCCTAGAAATAAATAAAAACCTTTAAAAAATTTAAAAAAAATAGAAGGAGAAATAAAAGTCTTCGCAAGTAAACAAAAATTGAAAGAATTTGTCACCACTAAACCAGCCCTATAAGAAATCCTGAGGGTGATGCTATGAGGGAAATGATGCAAGGAATGCAAGGTACCAGAGACACCACCACAAACATGAATCCTACAGAGAACACAATGACTATAAACCTATATTGTTCAATAATAACACTAAATGTAAATGGACTAAATGCTCCAATCAAAAGACACAGGGTGGCAGAATGGATAAAAAAACAAAATCCATCTGTTTGCTGTCTACAAGAGACTCATTTTAGACCATAGGACACCTTCAGTAGGACACCTTTCTTACTTATTTCAGAAAGTAAGGGGATGGAGAAATATCTGTCATGCTACTGGGAGTCAGAAGAAAGATGGAGTAGCCATACTTATATCAGACAACTGGACTTTAAAGTAAAGGCAGTAACAAGGGAAGAAGAAGAGCATTATATGATAATTACAGGGTCTATCCATCAGAAAGAGTTAACATTTATAAATGTCTATGCACCGAATTTGAAAACACAGATACATAAACCCAATACATAAAACAATTAATTACAAAGAGAAACAATCTTATGGGTAACTATGTGCTAATAGCCAGGGACTTTGATACTCAACTTACAGCAATGGAGAGATCAACTAGACATAAAATCACTCAAGAAACAATGGACTTGAATGACACATTGGACCAGATGGATTTGACAGATATATTTAGAATCCTACATCCTGAACCTATGGAATTCACCTTCTTCTCAAGTGCACATGGCACATTTTCCAAGATAGATCACATACTGGGTCATAAAGCAGCCCTCAATAAATATAAAAGAATCAAGATCATATACCATGCATACATTCATATCAAAATGCTACAAAATTTGAAATCAATCACGGGAAAAAGTCTGGAAAACCTCTAAACAGATGGAAGTTAAAGAACACCCTCCTAAGGAACAAATGGGCCAATTAGGCAATTAGAGAAGAAATTAAAAAATATATGGAAACAAGTGAAAATGAAAATACAACAATCCAAACCCTTTGGGATGTGGCAAAGGCAGTCCTAAGAGGAAAGTACATTGCACTCCAGGCCTATTTCAAGAAACTAGAAAAAGCACAATTACAAAATCTAACAGTGCAGCTAAAGGAACTAGGAGAGCAACAAGAACACTCCAAGCCCAGTAGGAGAAAAGAAAGAATAAAAATCAGGGCAGAAATAGACAATATAGAAATAAAAAAAACAGTTGAACAGATCAATCAAATCAAGAGTGGGTTTTTTGAAAGAATAAACACAATTGACAAATCTCTAGCTAGGCTTCTGAAAAAGAAAACAGAGAGCACCCAAATAGACAAAATCATGAATGAAAATGGATTTATTACAACCAATCCCTCAGAAATACAAGCAATTATCAGGGAATACTATGAAAAATTATATGCCAACAAACTGGACAAATTAGAAGAAATGGACAAATTCCTAAATACACAGGCACTACCAAAATTCACACGGGAAGAGACAAAATCTGAACACACCCATAACAAATGAAGAAATTGAATCAATAATCAAAGATCTCCCAACAAATAACAGCCCTGAGCCAGATGGCTTCCCTGAGTAATTCTACCAGACATTTAAATCAGAGTTAATACCCATTCTTCTCAAGCTATTCCAAAAAATAGAAATGGGAGGAAAATTTCTGGACTCATTCTATGAAGCCAGCATCACCTTGATTCTCAAGCCAGAGACCCAGCAAAAAAAGAGAACTACAGGCCAATATCCTTGATGAATACGTATGCAAAAAAAAAACAAAAAACAAAAAATAAACAAACAAAAAAAAACAACTCTACAAGATACTTGCAAATCGATTTCAATAGCACATAAAAAGAATTATCCACCATGATCAAGTGGGATTCATTCCTGGGGTTACAGGGCTGGTTCAATATTCTCAAATCAATCGATGTGATACATCACATTAACAAAAGAAAAAATAAAAACCATATGATCCTATCAATAGATGCAGAAAAAGTATTTGACAAAATACAGCATCCCTTCTTAATGAAGGCCCTCAAGAAAGTCGGGATACAAGGAACTTACTTAAACATCACAAAAGTCATTTATGTCAAGCCCTCAGCTAACATCATCTTCAATGGGGGAAAACTGAGAGCTTTCCCCCTGAGATCAGGAACAGGACAGGGATGTCCACTCTCACCACTGTTGTTTAACATAGTGCTGGAAGTCCTAGCATCAATAATCAGACAACAAAAGGAAATAAAGGGCATCAGAATTGGCAAAGAAGGAGTCAAACTTTCACATTTCGCAGATGACATGATACTCTAGATAGAAAACCCAACAGACGCCACCAGAAGCCTACTAGAACTGATCCATGAATTCAGCGAAGTCTCAGAGTACAAAATCAATGTACAGAAATCAGTTACATTTTTATACACCAATAATGAATCAACAGAAAGAGAAATCAAGAAATGGATCCCATTCACAACTGCACAAAAAAACATAAAATACCTAGGAATAAACCTATCCAAAGATATAAGAGGCCTGTATGATGAAAACTATAGAAAACTTATGAAGGAAACTGAAGAAGACACACAAAAAAATGGAAAAACATTCCATGCTCATGGACTGGAAGAATAAATACTGTTAAAATGTCATTACAACTCACAGGAATCTACACATTCAATGCAATCCCAATCAAAATTGCACCAGCATTCTTCTCAAAACTAGAACAATTATCCTAAAATTTGTAATGAACCACAAAAGACCCTGAATAGCCAAAGTAATATTGAAGAAGAAAACCAAAACGGGAGCATCACGATCCCAGACTTTAGACTCTACTACAAACCTGTCATCATCAAGACAGTATGGTATTGGCACAAAAGCAGACACATAGACCAGTGGAATAGAATAGAGAACTCCAAATTGGACCCACAAATGTATGTATAGCCAACTAATCTTTGACAAAGCAGGAAAGAGTATCCAATGGAAAAAAGACAGCTTCTTTGACAGATGGTGCTGGGAGAACTGGACAGCAATGTGCATTAAGAATGAAACTAGGTTACTTTCTCACACCATACACAAAAATAAACTCAAAATGGATAAAGGACCTGAATGTGAGACAAGAAACCATCAAAACTCTAGAGAAGAAAGCAGAAACAATCAATAAAATTAATAGGCAACCAACAGAATGGGAAAATATAGTTGCAAATGACATATCAGATAAAGGGCTAGTATCCAAAATCTATAAGGAACTCACCTCAAACTCCACACCCAAAAAACAAATAATCCAGTGAACACATGGGCAGAAGCCATGAACAGACACTTCTCCAAAGAAGACATCCAGATGGCCAACAGACCCATGAAATGATGCTCAGCGTCCCTCATCATCAGGGAAATGCAGATCAAAACCACACTGAGATACCACCCAACGCTGGACAGAGTGGCTAAAATGAACAAACCAGGAGACTAAAGATGCTGGCAAGGATGTGGAGAAACGGGCACCCTACTACCCTGTTGGTGGAAATGTAAATTGGTACAACCCCTCTGGAAAAGAGTGTGGAGGTTCCTCAAAAAATTAACAATAGAACTCCCCTATGACCCAGCAATAGCACTGCTAGGAATCTACCCAAGGGATACAGGAGTGCTGACTCATAGGGGCACATGTACTCCAATGTTCACAGCAGCACTTTCAACAATAGCCAAATCATGGAAAGAGCCTAAATGTCCATCAACTGACGAATCGATCAAGAAGATATGGTTTATCTATAAAATGGAACACTACATGGCACTGAGAAAGAATGAAATCTGACCATGTGAAGCAACGTGGATGGAACTCGAGGGTGTTATGCTGAGTGAAGTAAGTCAGGCAGAGAAAGACAAATACCATATGTTTGCACTTATAAGTGGATCTGGAGAAACTTAACGGAGGATCATGGGAGAGGAGAAAGGGAAAAATAGTTGGGGAAAGGAAGGGAGGCAAACCATGAGAGACTCTTGAATGTTGAGAACAAACTGAATTTTGTTGGGGGTGGGGGAGAGGGGAATGGGGGTGATGGGCATGGAGGAAGGCACTTGTTGGGATGAGCACTGGGTGTTACATGGAATCCAACTTGACAATAAACTATGAAAGAAAAAAAAGTAAAAAATAATAAAAATAAAAATATCAGAGCTTGAAAGAAAACACATTGTATTTTCTACCACCATGTTTGTGTGTTTGTGTGTTTGTGTGTGTGTGTATACATATACATGTATACATATATATCCAAATATCCATATATATTCTTTTCCAAATATTCATTTCCATATATATTCTATTCTAAATATCCATATTCATATATGTTCTCTAAAGAATAGCCTTGTTGAAGAAGTACAGTTTATTTTACTGAGTCTCAATCTTGAATACACATCTTTTTAACACTGTATGTGAAGAAATGGTGAATCAGGAGGTATGCATGAGACATTACTGCTTCATACCCAAAGTAGGATTATCTTGAGGAAAAATTCTTATGTGAATGTTTGAGTTCCAAAGTTTTTGCTTCCTTCCCTTATTAAACATAAACTCTGGTTATTGAGGCTTGTAAATCTGACATAAATATAATTTTCTTGAGATTAATGAAGTGCACCCATAACTTTAAGAAGAAACTGGTATTTGTTGAAGATGAAATTTGAATGGAAAAACGAGAATTTTGAAAACCGTGTAACCATAAACTTGAAAGCTTCTCAGTATGTCAGAACCTTCCTGTTAAGACTGGCAGTGCCATTAACATGCGTGCATTATTTTCATACAATACAGTAAATTATGGTGGTATTTGAAAAATCTTCACAACTAAGTCAGTATTTTCCAAATAACCAGAGCATGATTTTTATCAAATGACACATTGGTAAAATACTCATTCGGAATGCAAGTAGGACCCTATATTGTAATGTAACAGAATACAAAGATTCACTGAAAAGGGTATACATTCCATATCACAACTGATTTTCAACAGACTATCACCTGTTGAGTTCTGTTGTAGTAACAAAGAAAACATCCATAATCACCAGTTAAGTGTATTAAAAACCGTGTTCATTTACAACCATGCATATCTAGTTCTCATTTTTTTTCTACACCCATCAACCAAACTATCACCTCAAAACAAACTAAATGCAAAAGAAAACGTGAGAATCCACTTGTCTTCTATTAATCTAAACCTTTAAAAAATATTTTTAAATTTACAAGGACAACATTTTTTGTTTTTTCTTTGGAAAAATATTCTCATTTTTTTATGTTCTGGCAAGTATTTTTAAAATAAAAAATAGATATTTGCATTACAGTGTTTATTTATGTTACTTTACCTGAAATACTATTTTGGGGTGCATGGGTGGCTCAGTTGATTAAACCACTGACTTTGGCTCAGGTCATTATTTCAAGGTTCATGAGCTCAAGCCAGGCGACCGGTTCTGTGCTGACAGCTTAGAGCCTGGAGCCTGCTTTGGATTCTGTGCCTCTCTCTCGCTCTCTCTCAAAAATGAATAAACATTAAAAAATGTTTCAAGATAGGGGCACCCGGGTGGCTCACTCAATTAAGCACCTGACTTTAGCTCAGGTCATGATTCATGGTTCATGAGTTCGAGCCCCACATCCAGCTCAGTGTGAGAGCTCTGAGCCTGGAGCCTGTTTCAGATTCTGTATCTCCCCCTCTCTCCGTCTCTCCCCCGCTGGTGCACTGTCTCTCTCTTAAAAATAAATAAAGACACATTTGAAAAAAGCTAAGGAACTTCTTGAATTTAAAGAAGTTCCCAAGCGATGCTGATGCTGCTGGTCAGGGACCACACTTTGAGAAACACTGATCTCGGAGTCTAACCACAATCCCTTACACAACTTACATGGTAGCATGTTCTGAGTTGGGTCCAATGGATTTGCAACAGTGCCCATAGTTTTGAGACCATCTAGATGATGAACTCTCAATAACTTTGTTTATAGAAGAGCAGTGGTGTGAATAATTCACTACCATGGATAATCCAAAAGCCATCACGGCTTGGTTTTAGAAGGTGTTCAAGTCGGATTTTAATTTTTCAGGATCACTGGATTTTCCTTCAAATAGGTTTTGCTGAGGCCAATGTTAAAACTGAGTGATTGTTTCCTAGGAAAATTCATGCTTTACCCAGAGTGGAGGCAGGCCAGCTAGCCTAGAGTACTGGCCATGGAGACACAACTGGTGCTCATAATTCACAACGCAGATGTCTGTAAAGCATAACTGAGAGTTGAATCCACATAGAAGACTTTTATAATTTTAGTTACTAAGAATATATATGAAAGTTGGGAAGTTTAGAGAAAAACTCATCATTTCTTCTTTCTATACATTCCTCAAAATAATTAAACTCAAGCAATTTACAGTATCTGAACTATTTCCTTTGTACCCTGTGTCCAACCCCTCAAGAAAAGACAAACAAGGGGCGCCTGGGTGGCTTAGTCGGTTAAGCGTCCGACTTTCGCTTAGGTCATGATCTCGCGGTTCGTGGGTTCGAGCCCTGCGTCAGGCTCTGTGCTGACTGCCAGCTCAGAGCCTGGAGCCTGTTTCAGATTCTGTGCCTCCCTCTCTCTCTGACCCTCCCCTGCTCACGCTGTTTCTCTCTCCTAGAAATAAATAAATAAAACAAAAAAAAATTTAAAAAAAAAAAAAAAGAAAAGACAAACAAAACAACAACATGAAAACCTGTGTGTGTGTGTGTATGTGTGTGTGAGTGTGTGTGTGTGTGTGTGCGTGTGTCATTTTACCTTAGGGAGGTGATAAAGCAAAACACCACACAAATGCTCATAAATCCTATTGTTGTACTGATAGGAATGTCAAAGCTTGTGGTTAGAGTAGTGAGAGTCTATAAGAGTATTTTCTGAATACTGGCTTGTGGATAGGCTGTATCACAACAAACTGAGAACTTGTTAAATTCAGATTCCTTCCCCTGCAATTTATCACTGAAATTCTGTATGTGTGTCTCTATTGGCTCCTCTTTAACTAGCTTTCCTCCTCCATTTCAGTATCTCAAATTATATAGAGAAAGAATCAGTTATTCCTAAACCAACTTGTGGGTTTTGGGGAAAAATATTTAAAGGCTCTGTAAATACAGTCTTATTCTCACAGAAATGAAAAATAATGCCAGAATTGGGATAACAGTAACACTACCTACCAATTTTTTAGTTCTTATCAGAGATCAGATAGTTTGTGAAATGCTATATGTGAATTATTTTACCTTTCTTCACAAAATCTGACCAAGTAAGTCATTTTCTTGGCCCTATTTCACAGATAAGAATACGGTGTATCCCCAAATCCCACAGACAATGGCAAAGCTACCAATAGAATCTCCTTTGCCAGACTGAAAGTTCATTTCAACCATGGTGCAGTACTGTACCCCATTATCTACTTAACAAAAAGGCCTACTTGCAAATTAGCACATATACAGAACATCTCTCAGGTTTTACTATCGATCTTCTGACCACTGGCCTCTCAGGCTCAGCTAGCTCTCAACAACTGGACTTCACTTTCCACAGACACAGCCGTACAGCATTACAATTCACGTGCCCTCTTGAATACTGCATGGCAATGAGAAAGAGTGAAATCTGGTCATGTGTAGCAACATGGATGGACCTTCAGGGTGTTATGCTGAGCGAAATAAGTCAGGCAGAGAAGGATAGATATCATATGTTTGCAGATATAGGAGGATTAGGAGGAACTTAACGGAGGTCCATGGGGGAGAAGAAGGGAAAAAAATAGTAGGGGAGAGGGAGGGAGGCAAACCAAGAGACTCTTGAAGGCCAAGGACAAACGGAGGGCTGATGGGGGTGGGGGGAGGGGAAGGGGGGTGATGGGCATGGAGGAGGGCACTTGTGGGGATGAGCACTGGGTGTTATATGGAAACCAACTTGAGAATAAACAATTTAAAAAACAAAAACAATTCACGTGCCCTCTGTATACAGCTCATCTCTCTCAGGTCTTTCCCCCAGAGGCTGAGGTAATGGATGCTGCTGGGAAGTATGACGTAATCAATGCCTCACGGGGGAAACGTTGGGCCAATGGAAATCTGAAGAGAGAAAATAAATGTCTTCCTTCTTTCCTTTCAGGAACTTTCCTGGGAAGCCATCTATGGCTGTGAAGACAGCCCTGCAAGATGGAGCGATCTATCCCACTTGATACTAAGTAGTTGTGCACTTAGTGATACAGTTGCTATTGGCTCAATGGTTCTTGTTCTTTCCCTGTTTTATACCCCCTCTTCTTCAGTGATACTCTCTGGAACTGTATCCATCCACTTCATGAAATGGCGTCACAAAAGGCTTCGTCCAGGCTCTGCTTTCCAGAAATTCAGACTAAGACAATTTGGAACTGCCCGGCTCCAAGGTACATGCAAGTGACAAGACTGCTTTTAGCCTGGTTTGGGGTGGAGCAAAAGAGGAAGAAGAAAACTCCAAAACCACAGAACTACAGGATTGTGTATTACCTGCTCTGAAACTATTTCTGGAAAAAGCATCCCATTGCTTTAAGCCAAACAACACACACGTTGCTACAGCTCTGTGAGCAAGGGAAGGCACAATTACAAGTGAGCAAATAATGAATGGCTTGTCTTTCTTTTCTTACAGGAAGCTTCTTACTCTTTGTCTGCCTTCAGTGCTAAATAGAACTCAATGGCCTAGGAATCCAGTCTATGGAGGCCATGCTTTGTTAAAGACCCTCCTTGTGAAAGGGAAGAAATGAACTGCCTGGAACCAACATCAGAAACTAAAATGTCAGTTTTAGGCCTCACTCCAGGTGGGATTGGAAACCCATGGCTATTTCCCCAGAAATGAACAAGTCTGGAGAAAGTGTGGCTCGAAGCCAGAGCTAGAATTGAACAGATGTGCCCCAGGAGACAGGTTCTTGGTACCTTCTCCAAGCAAACAAAATTAACATGTGTTTCCTTTCTCCTCTATTCTAAGAAAATCTGTCCAACAGGCCCAGAAAAACAGAAAATATAAAGGAAAGAGTTATTTCAGAAATTCTTAGAAAGCATGTATCTATATATGCTGACTGAAATATAGAGCTAACACATGTCTAAATAATACAAATTCTAAATATCTTGGACTTAAATAAATTTTCAGGTGTGAAAACACTAGGTAATCATGGTCTTTATTGCACTTTCCCACCCTTTATGCATTGATTGCATGTAAAAATTAGCCTACAGTGCTCCATAATTACAATGACGTAACTGTCCTCATGAGCAGATAAATAAGCAGCTTCTAATATGGTAATGCCAGGGGTAGAATAATAATGTAAACCAGAGGGGTGGTGTCCATCCAAACACAATATCTATTTTCTAAACAGATGAGTGATAGGTTTAATGGTGGATGGTGGGCTATTATACTATAAAGATGCAGAAAATATATTTCAAGTTTTGATAACATGGCAAGTCCTATACTGGCATTACTTTATAGGAGTAACTTAATGTGCATAAAATGTAATCCCAACAGTTAATGAACTCACACAGACAGGAGATTAAAAGTAATTGGCACTGTTATACTAATGGCTGCTAACACACTTACTGTGGTATTTTATTTCTTTGCATGTGTTATCTTCTTTAATTCTCTTAATGACCCAGTGAGGTGGATAGAGTCATTTCCATTTTACCGATGAGTCAACAGACTCTGAACATTAAAGGATCTCACAGAAGAATAAACACAGAGGTTGGGGAGCCTGGGTGGCTCAGCTGGTTAAGTGTCTGACTTCGGCTCAGGTCATGTTCTCCTGGTTTGTGAGTTTGAGCCCTGAGTTGGGCTCTATGTTGATGGCTCAGAGCCTAGAGCCTGCCAAGATTCTGTGTCTCCCTCCCTCTCTGCCCCTTCCCCACTCACATTCTGTGTGTCTCTCTCAAAAATAAACACTTAAGGAATGAGGAAAGAAAAAACAGAGAGGCAGAAAGAGAGTCAGGGAGGGGTTAAGACTTGGCAACATTTGGGGCACCTTGGTGGCTCAGTCCGTGAAGTTTCTGACTTTAGCTCAGGTCATGATCTCACAGATTGTGGGTTCGAACCCACATCGAGCTCTGTGCTGACAGCTCGGAGCCTGGACTCTGCTTCTGATTCTGTGCCTCCCTCTGTCTCTCTGCCTCTCCCCTGCTCGTGCTCTATCTCTCAAAAATAAATAAACGTTAAAAAGATTAAAAAAAAAAAAAAAAAGACTTGGCAGCATTTGCATTCCTGGCCCAACTTGTTCTTGTGATTTGGTTCCTCACTTGTCTTTTTTTGTGGTGTGTTTACTCAACCCTTCCTGGAATCCTGTGAGTTAATAGATTCCCTTCTTGGAATGAACTTAGGTTTATTTCTCTCCTGCATAACCCAAAATAACTCATCCTATTACAGTATCCAATGAAAACACAGCCACTTGAAAAGCACCAAGGCATCTATGAAGCACATGCTTCTTTTAATTGGGCCTCATCCTCGTAACCAACTTGGACCCTCACTCACTGTCTGACTCACCGGTCTTGGCCCAGGCCATCCAGCAGAGCCCATGTGCCACGTCTGTGTGAGTGTGGACCGTCTGGCAGCCACAGGGCAGCACTGCCTGCCCCCACACCAATCAGCTCAAGCTTTATTTCCAGGGTCGTTATTTTGGGCTGAGCAAAGAGATCTGCTGTCACTCTAAGGGACAAGGTAAGGACATACCAATGGCTGCCATCCTGCTGTCCCTTGCCTGGTAACTTCCTGGAAGGTCCAGACATAACTTAGAATGAGAAGGTTTCTCTTCTATATTTTCTAAATATCTAAGGCCTAGGCAGGAGAGTTATAGGGCTACGTAAGGGGTCAACTTATGTCAAGTCCCCTCGATGTAAGCCTGAAAGAAGGATTTGGAAACCCATGATTTATGGAAGGAGAGCTTCCTTAGACATCTCACCAATTCCCAAACGTCGGGCCTCTTGGATGCCATTCTAAGTTTGCTGCCCACGTTACAGCACAATTAATGAATAAAATGTTTAAGCGCCTTTGCTTCTGATGATTAAGAGTTGCCCTCTGGCCTCTGGAAAGCTAACATCCTATCATCGCCACTGTCGCTGGAATCTCAGTTCTGTCCTATCATGCCCTCCTGTCAGTTCTGGCCTACGGTGACAGCCCCCACTGAGCTTCTCCAGGACAGTGTCATGCTGGTACTCTCCTCCCCACTTTGTTAGTTGTCCCCTTAGTAAATGGTGTGTGCTCAGGGACCCACAAGATACGGCGAGCTCATGGTTTTCCGTTCTTACACAGTAGACCCATCCTAGCATGCCACTTCTCTGAGCCTTCTGAGGCCTTCCCCTATTATCTGCCATGGAAGTTGGGTCATCTCTAAGTCACTGACATGGGATCAAGTTATTCAAGCTTCTAAGGCTTGTCGCAGAAACATACTGGGCCCAGCTTCCAGCATCCTGCTTGAATATCCATCCTTTGACATAGAAGAGTGCCTCCTATCACCAAGCTCCTTATTCAGTTTAATATTCTCCCCACCTTGATTCTGTACCCACAGGCTCTAACTCTGCACTCCCAGTTAATACATGGCAGTCAAATCATGTGGCCTCTTTGGCATGCAACTCCTAACACACTCTATCAGAGCAACTCTTTCTACCACTGGTATGCGAACCAGGAGAGGAAGAGCAGGAAGCAGATTCTGAAGGCCAAAATTATCTTATAAAGCACCTGCCTCATTTGAGATTTCTCTAAAAGGTATAGGGACAGATGGGTGGATTGGGCTCTATCTTCCAATAACAGCAAGTGAGACACTTCTGCAGGTGCAGAGGGATAAGGACCATGTGCAAGTTCAAGTTGCTCGAGGAAGTCTACCAAGTTATCATCATCCCCAATCCAAGACCACACTACTGGCTCAGATTTGGCAGAGGAGACTTATAGAGACTGAGAATCAGCTATTTCCAAAGTTCTGCTGGCTCCCCAGGTCAGTTACCTGGATATGCCCTCCAGTTGCAGCTGGTAAAGGTCCCTTTAAAAGCTGGCAAGGAGGCCCTTTGACTCTTATGCTGTCGGTTGAATTTGGTTATCAATTATCCTGAGCTTGTCCTTTCTTCTTTTCAAAATAGCAGTGGTGGACAGCACATTATCATTAGAATCAGCATCTCTGTCTATCTTTGAAATGCTTGAGACAGTGCCTCAGCTGGCATATCCATTCTACTTGTACCCTGTATTATTGGTTCACTGCCTAGCGTATACACTACAACTTCATGCTAGCTGTTGTTGCTAACTCCATCTGCCATCAATGACAGTGTCCCCATTACCAACTTGTGCGGGGGGGTGGGATCCCCCTCCAAAACTCCATTCTATCAGGCTGCTTCCTAGGACCACTCCTGGTACCAAATCTCATAGGCAGGTTCCATGGCACCACAAAGAAAGAAAGAAACTCAAGGGCTGTATGAAGGGAGTGCCCTCTGGGTTTTCTTGTTTCTGGGAACACATGCTTCTGTATTACTGCTTCTCTGTGTACATCTACTACTTTGTCCCCTCCTCCACAATTCTCTCTCTCACCGTGAAGGCAAACTTTCTATATTCTTGTGTACATAGCCAACAATGATGGCCAAAAACCAGTTTAATCTGGTTTCAATACTCTCTTTTCAAATAACCTCTCTCTTCAAATAACCAGCAGTCTCTTGGGATGCCTGGATGGCTCAATCGGTTAAGCTTCCGACTTCAGCTCAGGTCATGATCTCACGGTTTGTGGATTTGAGCCTCGCGAAGGGCTCTGTGCTGACAGCTAGCTCAGAGCCTGGAGCCTGCTTCAGATTCTGTGTCTCCCTCTCTCTCTGACCCTCCCCTGCTCATGCTGCCTCTCTCACTCTCTCAGAAATAAATAAAACATTTTTAAACATTTTTTAAAAACACAAATAACCAGCAGTCTCTTAAGTACCATTAGTATAGAATTTGGAATTCGAAATTAAGGAAAAAACTTATTTATCTAGCCATGGTAGAGCCCATCGGCTTGGCAATGGTGATTGAGAAGGTAATGTAACCTAGATAAGATGTGCCTCTTTGAGCATATTCCTGTGGTTGGCAGGAACTCACTCAGAGAAGAGAATAAAGGTTAAGCGGGCACTCCCAACTTTCCTATTAGAACTTCCTTCTCTAGAAATAACCCAGCTAACTTTACTGATATAAGTGTTACCCTAACTTATATAATTAAATTCCCCAATATTTTGTAGCAAAATATTTCTGTGGTTTCGGTATGACATATGAGAAATCCCACAACTTGTTTCAAGACCAGTAGAATGGCAAGCTCCATGACAGTAAGAACTCTATGTTGTTCAGTAATGAATTGCCAGCACTTGTAAAATTACCTGTGTCATAGTAAGCTTTTGCTAAATTTCGTGAGTGAGTTAAGAAACCCTGGTCTTCCAAAGATCTATTTTAAAGTCCCAGGTCCATGCATTGGATTCTAGCTGTTTTCTTTGTGTGTAAAATGAGGATGATAACAACATCAACTGTACAGGGTTATTCTGAAGGTCAAGTGAATACTGACACTGTCATTAACCTTGGTTTCAAGAACAAAGTAAGTGTTCGGTGAATGAGAACAATTATTAAGAAAGTCATACCAGGACACTAACGCTACTTCAATGAAAACAAGCCAGAGAATGCCAAGTAAGTGACACTTCCCCAAGAGAACATGTATTTTCTTTTTGGGGCAGATTGCAACAAAAATACAGAGAAGCAACTAGAGCAGAACCGAAGGCAGCCGTCCCTGTGAAGGCAGACCCCTTCAGCTGGTCAGAAAAAAACAAATAAGAACCACAGCAGCAGCAACAGTGGAGCTGTTGGCACGGAGAGAGAGCTCCGGCAACGGTGCCTCCCGAGACCGTGGCCTTTGCCCTACCTTCCCGGCAAAAACTATTATGCTTTCCTATAGGAGTGATTTGAGCAAAATGAAATGTACTACAGATGCCACGTATATACTGTGTAGACAGAGACCTTAGGGATACACGGAGTCTAATTTTGAGCTAACTGCTTCTGGAATAGGCTGTGTCTAACTCTTTCCACCTGCTTTTTTTTGTTTTGTTTTCTCCCCGCCCCTTGCAAACAGCACAGATGGGGAAGAGAGAAGCAGACGATTCAAACTGGTACATTACGTGGGCACAAACAAGTTGGGGAAAAACATCTTTGCATGGTGAGAAAAATTCCACTCCTTTCTTGGACAATTTCTAAAGTATTGGAAACCATGGCAACTAATATAAATGTAGCCAGTGCATTGTACATTCTCAGTCTGAAACAATAAAAAACAATTGTTAAAACACTCTGTTAAAAAAAATTTTTAAATAAACATAACTTGGACAACTGACTCCAACAAACTTCTTATTCCCTCTGATGAACGCTTATGAAAATTTTAAAGGAGAAAAGGCCATTTAGATTTATTTCTACATAGGCGTCTATGTATCAAGATACATAAATTACATATGCATTATACAGTACATTGCATATTATATAGTATATAGTAATGTGTATATATTATGAAGTACATAGAAATGCATATACATTATACATTTTATTGAATTTTTATTATATGTTATATTTTATATATTATATATCACATATTACATATGCATGTGTAAAAATTGTGTGTGTGTGTGTGTGTGTATCCTCCAGGGCTAAGTATGCTCATGGAACATCATATTAAATAATAATTATAATTTAATATATGTGTTAATAAATATGTATAATATGCAATTATTATCATTTAACAATACTATGTTTTAGGAAGTCTTAGCATTGAAAATAGAGTGACGGACCAATATGATCCCTGCTCCCTTGGGACATACAGGGTTCTGGAGAAACAAAGGCATTAGTCACATAACTAACTAAATGAATACATAATTAGAAACAGGTCTAAGTTCATTGAAAGGAAAACACAGTCACGAGTAAGTATGACAAAGGATCTTTAGATGGGCAGACAGGAAAGTTGCATAGGAAAATAAGGTACGAGCTTTTTTAGAGGCATGGAAAACCTTATGTGTATGGTTCTGCAAACAGGTGTAAAATATCACATGATGCAGAAAAAAAATTCCATTAGTCAACGAGTCAGAAGAGAGACTGATCCCTGGCTGGCTCTCATTAGATACAGCCAGCAGAGGGATCAATTATTTCTATTAGAAGAGGGAGGAAATTTCCAGCAGGTCTCTGTTATACCATGGAAAACTCTATTTAAAAGCTTGGCAAAGATCAACAAAATCATGGCAATGGAATAAGCGACTGATGGAATCAACTTCTCGGGGGAAGCCAGAGGTGGTGAAAGGAGGAAAAGTTATTTGGGAAAAAAAAAATTTTCTCTTAAAAAACGAATTTTTTCTCAGTAGCATGAAAGCCATTTCATGAAACACTGCTCCAAAATGTCATGCAAACCCATGAGCCAATTAATTAAAGTGCTCTTCCATCTTGCTTTTTTCCACATGCTGACTTTAGATCTCAAAGCTCACAATAACTGTTAATCAAAATTCCTCTCACAAGGAAGGCATTATTAATTGCATTTTTGGAAACCTAAATCAAACAAATCATTTGTGTGGGTCATTCAGCTTAGTTGTTGATTGGTCCAGAAATCCGGCTCATCTGGGGCACCTGGGTGGCTCAGTTGGTTAAGCGTCTGACTTCGGCTCAGGTCATGATCTCACGGTTTGTGGGTTCGAGCCCCGCGTCGGGCTCTGTGCTGACAGCCAGCTCGGAGCCTGGAGCCTGTTTCGGATTCTGTGTCTTCCTCTCTCTCTGACCCTCCCCCACTCACTCTCTGTCTCAAAAATAAACATTTAAAAAAAATTAAAAAAAAAAAAGAAATACGGCTCATCTACTGGGACTCTGGCTGTATTAACAAAGACCATGTTCCCTCCTCTATACTGGGGACTAAAAACTTAATGCTGGCTTAAGAGAAAAAATAAAAACAGCAGCTAAACCATACACTTGAGAAATTATCTTCACATTATGTTGAGTTTTTCACATCCTGAAACAGTCTTTTTCCTACCTTTAATAAGTTTGAGTTTGCTGTGCTCAGCATAATTGGACACAGCTGCCTGCGTTTTCTGCCAGGGTGTGAGGAAAAATGGAGTTATTATTAGAGCTTGGTATAGCAACCTGCCTGGCCAATGTAAATCTGAAGATTCAATTGTTTATTGGTTGTGAATTTTCCATTATAAGGGCACCTAGGAAGTTTCTTCACAAATAGGAGTCTGGAGAAAAGGCTGAAAGCTCCCAGTATCCAATCAGAAAATTAACTGGTTGGCCCATCCACTATGCCAGAGTCAACAATAGAGACATCAGACCACATAAAATTGGGTTCTCCTCAAAATGAGGAACTGCAGCCAGCAATTTCCAGGACTTGTAAGTGAGGCTCTTGATGCTTTAAGTTAGAGGCTTTTGTAAAAGCATTACTTCCCTGGAAGAGCAGATTTGAAATCAGTCTTGGTTTACGTTTTGACAG
The DNA here is from genome assembly GCF_003009895.1 of Hyaena hyaena. Taxonomy (NCBI): domain Eukaryota; kingdom Metazoa; phylum Chordata; class Mammalia; order Carnivora; family Hyaenidae; genus Hyaena; species Hyaena hyaena. The sequence continues at coordinate 3,175,345 of NW_024080739.1, read as the reverse complement.
AAGCACACTCTGAGATAGGGATTTGGATACAAGTGGTTTACTGGGGAGATGCAGACAGCATCAGCAGGAAAGAGGAAAATGTCAAAGAGAACGGGAGGCAGCTAATAAATCTCCATTATTTAGCCAGCTACCACAATGAGCGAATGTAGCTTAACCTTGTGAGGAAACTCAGATTTTGTTAAAGATGGCTCAAATTATCCTATCCAAAAAGCACGACAGCTGGGGTATTTATACACCAACTCCTAAAGTTGTTCCCAGGGTTAGTAATTCCTTGGCATCTCTAGCCTGTCAGGAGAGGAGCAGGGCCACCTTCAGTGACTTGGAGGAAGCCCTAGGGCACAATACAGGCTGAGGGCGTCTGCTAGAATGCACCTAAAGTTTAGAAGGAGAGGATTGGGGGCACTGACAGAGAATGCCTCAAAAGTCTTCTTAAGATGGATATTCTAGTCAATGAAAATTTGAGAGGTAAAATGTCAACCCCATTAGCTTATTATGAACTTCCAGGAGTACAAAGTTGATGGGGATCCTAAGGCAGTCAGAGAATGTTTCTGTGACCCATTAAAGATGTCTGCCACAAGGAAACAGTCAGCAAAACTAATAGGCAACCGATGGAATGGGAAAAGATAGTTGCAAATGACATATTAGATAAAGGACTAGTATCCAAAATCTATAAGGAACTCATCAAACTCCATACCCGAAAAACAAATAATCCAGTGAAGACATGGGCAGAAGCCATGAACAGACACTTCTCCAAAGAGGACATCCAGATGGCCAGCAGACCCATGAAATGATGCTCAGCATCCCTCATCATCAGGGAAATGCAGACCAAAACCACACTGAGATACCACCTCAAGCTGGTCAGAGTGGCTAAAATGAGCAAATCAGGAGGCTCTAGATGCTGACAAGGATGTGGAGAAACGGGCACCCTCCTACACTGTTGGTGGGAATGTAAACGGATGCAGCCCCTCTGGCAAACAGTGTGGAGGTTCCTCAAAAAATTAACACTAGAACTCCCTTATGACCCGGCAATAGCACTGCTAGGGATTTGCCCAAGGGATACAGGAGTGCTGATGCATAGGGCATATGTGCTCCAATGTTCACAGCAGCACTCTCAACAATAGCCAAATCATGGAAAGAGCCTAAGTGTCCATCAGCTGATGAATGGATTAAGAACATGTGGTTTATATACACAATGGAATTAAACATGGCAATGAGAAAGAATGAAATCTGACTGTAGCAATGTGGATGGAACTCAAAGGTATTATGCTAAGTGAAATAAGTAAGGCAGAGAAAAACAGATACCATATGTTTTCACTCATATGTGAAACAGGAGAAACTTAACAGAGGACCATAGAGGAGGGGAAAGGAAAAAAAAATACCTAAGGAGAGGGAGGGAGGCAAACTATAAGAGACTCTTAAATACTGAGAACAAACCGAAGGATGATGGGGTGGGGGAGAGGGGAAAATGGGTGATGGGCATGGAGGAGGGCACTTGTTGGAATGAGCGCTGGGTGTCATATTGAAACCAACTTGACAATAAACTATAATTTTAAAAAAATATGTCTGTCACATGCACAGTAAAATATTAGATCAGCATCTAAGCTAGGTACATGCCATCCATGATCCACATTAGGCATCAGCAAACATTTTCTGTAAGGAGCCAGAGTAATATTTTTGATAAATATTTTTGGCATCGCGGTCATAGTATCATCTCTGCCACACACTCTATTTGGTGTTTGGTCTTCACATTTTAAAAATGATTGTTTTTAGACATTTTTAGCCTATAGGCTATGAAAAACAGGCTGCTGGCTGGTCATAGTTTGCCAACAGATCAATAATTCTGACCCGCCTGTAGAAGGATCCTTTCTATGTTTCTTACACATAACATTTTAAATATAAATGGGAAAGTTTTAGAAACAAACTATAGCTGCTCCTCTACCTTGTCCCTAAGGTTCTTGACATGCAGGCTGCAATCTACTTCCCTAATTGAAATGCCTGAATTCATACAAGAGGAAACTGAGGCCTCGAGAGAAAAAAGGATTTGTCCAACATCAAATGCCTCATGGATCATCAATCAAATAATGTTTGGTGGGTGATCAGACACTTATTGACCCAGAGCACATAGAAGTGTAATAGAAAATCCAAATTGCACAACTTAAGAAGTACAAATTTGAGACATCTGGGGCTTAGAGGAAAGGCAAAATATAAGATGAAAAAATAAGCAAAGACTTCACGAATACACACACTCCAAAGGAAAGAATCACCTGTGTTTTATAGTAATTTGACAAATGAATTTTTTCAGGTATCCTATGGATAAGGGTATAGCATTCTATAGTACAAGCACTATAAAGACAGAAGTAAAAGAAAAGGAAATGAATGTAGTGTGTTTCCGGTTTAGGTGTAGATTCATTAAATCTGGCAGAATGCTTCACATGTGGATCTCAATTAATCATTTCTCAATGAATGAATGAATGGTTCAAATAGCAATTTTGGCTCAGAACACATCACAACTGCTGTTACTCATATGCATTAGCAAGAAGGTCCTTTCATGTCTTGTGTATGTTCGGAATTCACAAATCCATTCTTAAGAGATGCCTAGAATCTGGATGAGCAAACTGATAGCCTCAGTCTATAGTAGGGTATACAAATAACAAAACCAAGAAAATGTATCCTGCCTGAAGAGGAGAGCCTTAGCTAACATTAGCCATTCTTTCACTTCTATAGGTATGGCCTGTCCTTGACAAATCTAGGGGTGGTGAGAGACTCGCATGGTCAAGAATGCCAACCCAAGCAGCCATTACATGGAGAATAAAACCTAAGTACAGCAGCAGTAATTTATACCCGGTTGCAAAATAATCAGTGAAGGAGCAACATGATTGTCAAGACTTCTTGGGCAAGAAGCCAAGAATAAACATGCAATGCACTGAGCTCAGCAGAATATCAACAAGAGATTCCATATTCCTGTGGCTTTCCTGGAAGCAAAGAGGTATTCAACAGGCCAATCCCTTTAAACACTTTCATCAGCTTAATGTACGGCACCCTCTGGTGTGGTGTGTGTAATACAGGACGTGTTTGATTGGTACAACTCGACAGCCCTAGAATAATATTATCAGAAAGCAAGTGGCTTCAGGATATGGGCATGTTTATTTAACCATGATTAAATCCCATTATTTTGGTTAGCATAGTAGCCTAAAACAACAACCATTTGTTATGCTCACAGATTCTATGAATTGGGAATACAGGGAAGGCACAACGTCTGGGGCCTTAGCTCGCAACACTAAAATGGCCGGGAGTGACACACAAAACCTATGGAGGAAACTGCCTTCTTCATTTATACGAACGTCAGCAGCACTATAAAGCTAATATCAGCTGGAACTATTAATCAGAGGTGCCTATACAGAGATCATCTGCAAGCCTTGGGTTTCATCAGTTTGGCATCCTCTGGTTTGAGGACTTTCGTTGCAGTTCAGGACTTTATTAACAGATGTTCCGTGTAACAAGGTGGAAAGTGCACAGCCATCTATGGCCCAGTCTTGGCAGTCACAAAAAGTCACTTTCAAACTCTCAAGATTTAACGGGAGAGGTTATGATTTCACACTCTCCCATGAAAGAAGTGTCAAGTGATTTGTCATTATGTTTTGACACCACCACACCATTATTACCTGAGCTGTGTAAAATGTAAGCAAATAATGCAAGACAGTAGAATGTAGCAGCTAAATCATTGCTAGGTTTAAATACCAGCTCTACAGGCACCTGGGTGGCTCAGTCAGTTAAGGGTCTGATTCTTTATTTCTACTCAGGTCATGATCTCCTGGGGTCCAAGCCCAGGATCAGGATCAGGTTATTGCTGAAAGCACAGAGCCTGCTTGGGTTTCTCTCTCTCTCTCTCTCTCTCTCTCTCTCTCTCTCTCCCTCTCTTTCTCGCTCTCTCTCTGGCTCTCCCTTGCTCATGCTCACTCGCTTTCTCTTTCTCTCTCAAAATAAACAAACATTAAAAAAATTTAAATCCTAGATCTACCACATCCTGGTGTGGGTGCATTATATCACTTTTGGCTGACCCAGTTTCCTCTACTATACAAGAGAGATAATAATTACCACACATAATTCATAAGGTGATTGCAAGGACAAAATGAGTTACTGAAGTGATTAGCATCTGAAACAAAGCACTATCAGTATTAGCATCTGAAACAAGTCAACACAGTAAATGTTACCATTGAGATGGATTGATTGATTTATCAAATACCAACATAGTTAGCAACTCTGCTCACTGTGGCTGTGATATGTTCCTAGGAATACAAAGATAAATAAAAGAGCACTGATATGGATGGGGTTATACTCAGGGAGGGGATTCCACAGTAAAAAATAAAATAAAATTAAATTAAATTAAGTTTTGTCTTTTTTTAATATTAAGATATATTTATTTATTTTGATAGGCAAAAGGGGAGGGAAAGAGAGAGGGAGAGAGAATCTCAAGCAGACTCCAGACATGACATACATAAATAAATACATAAATAAAATGAGAACATACGTGAAAAATTCAAAAAATTCATAATGATGCAAAAATATTAACATGATGAAAGATATTTATATGAAAATCAAAAAAGAGATGGAGAATAGAAAAATAAGACAAAAATGATAATTAAGAAAGAAAGGGAAAGAGCAGGCAGCAGAAGAAAATAATAGAAGAAAAGTTTTCTAACTTGAGGAAGGATACAAATTTGACAAATGAACAGATTTTTGAAGTACAATCAAGTACTGTAAGTACCAAGTACCATAAGTATCATACAAAGTAAAGACCAAAAAAAACCAAAAAAAACTTGCAATTATTTTAAGAATAAAAAGAGCTCACCTATGACCAGAAAAGATACTCTACTAATATAATACCCAAAATACTCTTCTTAAAAAACACATTACTTAGGGGCACTTGGGTGGCTCAATCAGGTAAGACTCCTATTTTGGCTCAGGTCATGATCTCATGTTTGTGATCTCATGGACTTGAGCCCTGCATCGGGCTGTGTGCTGACAGCTCAGAGCCTGGAGCCTGCTTCAGATTCTGTACCTCTCTGTGTCTCTGCCCCTTCCCCTCTCATGTCCTGTCTCTCTCTGTCTCAAAAATAAGTAAAACATTAAAAAAAATTTTTTTAAAGAACAAATTACTTGACGATATATAGCAGCACTCCAGAGATAAAGCAAAATAATCATCTCGAGAAGGGGATGATTATAATATGAGGCTGAAGTGAGTGAAATATAACTAAATTAAACAAGGTAACATTGAAAAAATTTCTGGCTATATGGCTTTAAAATGTAAACTGTATGGTTCTAAAATTTTTATCTTACACATTAATTAATGAATCATCCATTCTTTCATTCATTTATTTTGTTGGCTGCAAGTCCAACATGACCCTCAGATTAAGAGTCACATGTTCTACCGACTGAGCCAGCCAGGCACCTCATCATAGTCAATTCTTTAAATTTTAGTATCAATCTTAATAAACAAATGTAACTCCAATTTTTTTAAATTTAGAAGTAGCTATAATTAGAATAAAAATATGACCTGTGCCTGGGTGGCTCAGTCAGTTAAGCAACTGACTCCTGGTTTTGGCTCGGGTCATGATCTCATGATTAGTGGGTTCGAGCCCTGCATAGCGCTCTATGCTGACAGCTCAGAGCCTGGAGTCTGCTTCAGATTCTGTGTCTCCCTCTCTCTCTCTGCCTGTTCCCCCTTGTACACATGTTCTCATTCCCTCTCTCTCTCTTAAAAGTGAATAAACTTAAAAAACTAAAAGTTTAAAAAATGACCTAACTTTTCCACAAACTTGGGGTTTAGATACAGTGACATACATTTTTTCCCCAATTATGCTAACCAACAAATGTCCCATTGGAAGGAGGTTCCATAGATTCCTTTTGAGACTCTCTTCCCTCCAATAATCTACAAACCTTAGGGCTTCACTCACACCAAAGAGGGTTAGTTTAATGCATACCTAATAGAGAATGCCCTGAAGTAAGGTGTGTTGACCAGAGCTATGAGTGATTATTAGTAATCTGAAAAAGGTTCTCATCCATCACTGGGAGGGATCACTGTTATGAACTTTTGGTTCTTCCAAGAGTATTATCAAGGCAGGACGGGGCAAGGGTACTCCTAGTTTGGGGTCCTAAGGTTATAGCTCTGAGCACTCTGCTGCCTGGGTTTGTATAACACCTTCCAAAAAGCCATCCTCATCCTTCTAGGGAATGCCAATACACAGCAGGTTCCAGGCCACCTCCTCCTGGATCCAGAAACACATCTCTCTGGACAAATGAGTTTTTCATCTGACTTCTTAAGGAAGGTCCTCTCAGCAACTCCAGGGTGCTTTACAATTCCCAGGGAGCCTACCATTAGAGACTCAACATTGGTGTACTGCTAAGGTTGACTGTTCCAGTTACTTGAGATGATTCTTTATCCCCTCCCTAAGGAAAATTAACAAATCACTTTAATAAAAGAAAAGCAAAAACATCTGTGTTTGTGTATGAGAGACACATAATAAAGACATGAAAGGAGAAAAACCATGAACAAAAAAGCAAATGTCATGAAAGTGACTATAAGGAGACTCAACTTTATCAGCTCTCTGAATAAACTTAAATGAATTCTATCTCCTACTAGAAGAAAAAGAATGACAGATGTAAGGGGTTGGGTACCAGGATTCAAATACAAGAACTTACAAAGACCTATCAGAGGGAAAAAAAAATGGGTTGGCAAAATCATTCAAGTAGGATTTAAATCAAAGGAAAAAGGAAAAAAGGGAGTAATTTATATTGACAAGAATTAAAAACAGTAAGGACATTAAAGATGTGAGTCATGAACCTTCAAGGAGAGAATAATACAGAATTCAAATATAGTAATCAAAAACTGTCAGAATTATAGAAGGAAATTGTCAGGAACAAAAAAGCAGTAGGAAAATTTAATATACCATTCTCTGCTTTTCACAGAACAAGCAGAAAAAATAATATATGTAAACAATACACAGACATTTCAAATATAATACAAAATTATGTATAGAACAGGTTTTTTTTCTTACCAAGAATCCACCTTATTTTCCAAAGATTATGGAACATTTACCAAAACTGGTTATATTCTTTGGCAATAATAAGACCTGCATAAATTCTCAAAGGTAGAAATTATATACTACTTTCTCTAATAACAGTCCAATAAAGGCAGAATTAAAAAATAAAAGTATATTTTTGAGACCTAACAAAGAAACCTTTTTAGAAAGGGAAAAATCAAAACTGTAATTATAATCTATTTAGAAAATAAGGACAATAAGATTACTGTAATATAGAAAATGGCTAAAGCTAAAAGAAATTCATACCTTTTGAATTAAGCAACTTCTAACTTGAAGATTGAGAAAAGAAACATTTAAACATTCAAGGAAAAGAAAATAAATTAAAATTTAACCAAATACACTCCAACAAAAGTCAAGACATCATACAGGGGTCTAAGAGGTAGTTTTTGGGTGGGTGCAGTAAGATCTTAGGTTTGATGAAATCAAGAAAAGAGCACAAAGCCAATAGACAAAACTGTAGTCACACATATTGAGTACTTATATATTTACCTATATATCTAGATATATATTAAAAAGGTATTGTGTATACTAAAATATATAGTTTTAAACAAACATGGAGAATTTAAACAAAAAAGGACAAGTTCTAGAAAAATAAAATTATGAAAACCTACCTAAAAAGAAAAAAAAAATAGGTCAACTGAAAAGAACAGCAGCAATGTGGAAACCACAGAAAAAGATGATGAATAATTACTTCTAACATTAATCACTCTGCTTAAATGGTTTTATAAGTGGTAACAACAGCTTATTTAAGACAGGGACAACCCCCACTCTCCACCACCTCAGACAACTAAACTTCAGCATTTCATTTTTCTTCTTTCCATTCATACAATATTACAACAAATCTTACTGGTGTATTGAAATACATCTGTTTAATAAATTGTTAGTAAATGTAATCTACTAGTACATTAAAATAATCTAAAAGCGGGTTATGAAACAGACACATGAAATGATGCTCAGCATCCCTCCTCATCAGGGAAATAGAAATCAAAACCACACTGAGAAACCACCTCATGCCAGTCAGAATGGCTAAAATGAGCAAGTCAGAAGACTCTAGATGCTGGCAAGGATGTGGAGAAATGGGCACCCTCCTACACTGTTGGTGGGAATGTAAACTGGTGCAGCCCCTCTGGAAAACAGTGTGGAGGTTCCTCAGGAAAATAATAGAACTCTCCTATGACCCAGCAATAGCACTGCTAGGAAATTACCCAAGGGATACAGAAATGCTGATGCATAGGAGCACATGGACCCCAATGTTCACAGCAGCACTCTCAAAAATAGCCAAAACATGGAAAGAGCCTAAGTGTCCAACCACGGATGAATGGATCAAGAAGATGTGGTTTATCTATACGATGGAATACTACATGGCAATGAGAAAGAATGAAATCTGGCCATGTGTAGCAACATGGATGGACCTTGAGGGTGTTATGCTGAGCGAAATAAGCCAGGCAGAGAAGGACAAATATCATATGTTTGCACGTATAGGAGGATTAGGAGGAACTTAACGGAGGACCATGGGGAAGAAGGGGGGAAATGGTGGGGGAGAGGGAGAGAGGCAAACCATGAGAGACTCTTGAATGCTGAGAACAAACTGAGGACTGATGGATGTCGGGGGGAGGGGGAAGATGGGCATGGAGGAGGGCACTTGTGGGGATGAGCACTGGGTGTTATATGGAAACCATTTTGACAATAAACTATTTGTAAGAAAAAAAATTTAAAAAAATAAAAAATAATAATAAAAGTGGGTTATGAGGTCAATCAACCTGGTTTCAAACTTGAGTTTACCATGAATGCCAACTTTATGAACTTGCATGCCTTAACCTCAGTGAGCCTCCATTTCTTCAAATATTAATTTGAATTAAAATATTAATTAATTAAAATTAATTAAAATATTAATAGCACTGACAACTTAGCATTGTGGTGAGGATTTAAAAAGATAACACAATGTATATAGTAGTATTTATTGAGTGTGTGTGAATAGATACTCAATATCATCTTTTCTTACTGTTACCTTTTGAAATAGATTTACTTAATGAATGCAAGAAAGGTTTAACTTTAAGTGTACACTAATACCTCTCATTGCATGAATAGGTCAAAAGATTTAAAAATTTTACAATCTATAGCAGCATTGATAAAATTTAACACGCTCTTCATAATACACTAAGTCCCCAAAATGAGAAATGCACAAAAACATTTTGCTAAATTGAGTATTTAATTGGAATTTTTTTAAAAAAGCAGAGAAATGCTTTTTAATCACTGTTTGTTTCAAAACCAAGTCATTAAGCAAGCATTCCAATACTTGCCTTCTGAGAAGCCATCTAAAAGCAACAGAGAATGTGCACATTCTACTTTCAGTTTAAAAGACAGCTAAAGCCTCAGCTCTCAAGATTTGTCAAAGGACTGCCAAAGCCTCACAGAGAAAGCAAGAAATCATGGAGCTGGGTCATGGCTTCGGACAGTCAATTGCTCAAACTACTTTCCTGAAGGTGAGAGGAGGCATACATGGGTCTAACACCTGAATCCTTGGGCCAAAAGGGCACATGGTCAGGTAAGAGGGGTTTCCCCAGATGGAATTCCCATAAACCAGCCAGAGGAAACAGCATATATACAGAAACTCATCAAATGAATAAACCTCGTGTTTGCAAATGAGTTTATCTCTCTGGAAGAACAGATGTAACACTCCAAACCACCTGCGCACCTCTTGGTCCAAACAGAACTACTCCCACTTGACAGTCATAGCTAGAGGAAGACAGACATAAAGTTGACCAAATATTATTAGCCCAAAAAGCACCATACTCACAATTTCAGAGCCAAGTTCTACCAACTATTTTGGGAACAGAGAGAGAGAGAGAATTACAATGCTATTTATAGTTTTCTAGAACATAGACTTTCTATGCATCGGTTTTCTAGGCATAGGCATGAAAACCTCTCATTTATGAGATGAACATAACCTTGATAACAATTCAGAAACATTAGACAAAGTGATTCTATATACAAACATTACTTTAAAATGTCATTTGAAAATCCTTAAATATTAACTGACAGAAACCAGCAACACACTTAAATATTTATGTACCATGACCAAATGAGTTTATTTGAGAAATTCAAGTGTAATTAAACTTCAGACATTAAAATACATAACTTATCTAAAAAGATAAATTATTTTCATAGATGCTAAAAAATTAAAACTCCAAAATTATTTTAATAGAAATTGTATTTAATAATATTGGAATAACAGGAACACGACAGGGATGTCTACTCTCACTACTGCTGCTTAACACAGTGCTGGAAGTCCTAGCAATGGCCATCACACAACAAAAGGAAATAAAGGCATCAGAATTGGCAAAGAGGAAGTCAAACTTTCACTTTTCACAGACGACATGATACTCTACATAGAAAAACCGATAGACTCCACCAGAAGCCTACTAGAACTGATCCAAGAATTCAGCCAAGTTGCAGGGTACAAAATGAACATACAGAAATCGGTTGCATTTTTATACACCAACAATGAAGCAACAGAAAGAGAAATAAAGAAACGGATCCCATTCACAACTGCACAAAAAAAAAACCCATAAAATACCTAGGAATAAACCTAACTAAAGATATAAGAGATCTGTATGATGAAAACTATAGAAAACTTATGAAGGAAATTGAAGAAGACACAAAGAAATGGAAAAACATTCCATGCTCATGGATCTGAAGAATAAATATAGTTAATATGTCATTACTACCCAAAGCAATCTACACATTCAATGCAATCCCAATTAAAACTGCACCAGCATACTTCTCAAAAACTAGAACAAACTACCTAAAATGTGTATGGAACCACAAAAGACCCCGAATAGCTAAAGTAATATTGAAGAAGAAAACCAAAACGGGAGACATCACAATCGCAGACTTTAGCCTCTACTCCAAAGCTGTCATCATCAAAAGAGTATGGTATTGGCACGAAAACAGACACATACACCAATGGATGTGAAATGAGAACTCAGAATTGGACCCAAAAGTATACAGCCAACTGATCTTTGACAAAGCAGGAAAGAGTATCCAATGGAAAAAAGACAGCCTCTTTAACAGATGGTGCTGGGAGAACTGGACAGCAACATGCAGAAGAATGAAACTAGATCATTTTCTCACACCATGCACAAAAATAAACTCAACATGGATAAAGGGCCTGAATGTGAGACAGGAAACCATCAAAACCCTAGAGGAGAATGCAGGAAACAACTTTCTTGACCTCAACCTCAGCAATTTCTTACTTGACACATCCCCAAAAGAAGGGAATCAAGAGCAAAAATGAACTATTGGGACCTCATCAAGATAAAAAGCTTCTGCACGGGAAAGGAAACAATCAATAAAATTAATAGGCAGCCGACAGAATGGGAAAATATAGTTGCAAATGACATATCAGATAAAGAAGTAGTATCCAAAATCTATAAGGAACTCACCCCGAACTCCACACCCGAAAAACAAATAATCCAGTGAAGACATGGGCAGAAGCCACGAACAGACACTTCTCCAAAGAGGACATCCAGATAGCCAAGAGACACATGAAACAATGCTCAGCATCCCTCCTCATCAGGGAAATACAAATCAAAACCACACTGAGAAACCACCTCAAGCAGGTCAGAGTGGCTAAAATGAGCAAATCAGGAGACTCTAGATGCTGGCAAGGATGTGGAGAAACGGGCACCCTCCTACCCTGTTGGTGGGAATGTAAACTGGTACAGCCCCTCTGGCAAACAGAGTGGAGGTTCCTCAAAAAATTAACACTAGAACTCCCCTATGACCCAGCAATAGCACTGCTAGGAATTTACCCAAGGGATACAGGAGTGCTGATGCATAGGAGCACATGGACCCCAATGTTCATAGCAGCATTCTCAACAATAGCCAAAACATGGAAAGAGCCTAAGTGTCCATCAACGGACGAATGGATCAAGAAGATGTGGCTTATCTATACCACGGAATACTCCATGGCAATGAGAAACAATGAAATCTGGCCATGTGTAGCAACATGGATAGAACTTGAGGGTGTATGCTGAGTGAAGTAAGTCAGGCAGAGAAGGACAAATATCATATGTTTGCACATATAGGAGGAGTAGGAGGAACTTGAAGGAGGACCGTGGGGGAGAAGAAGGGGGAAAATCGTGAGGGAGAGGGAGGGAGGCAAACCATGAGAGACTCTTGAAGGCTGAGAACAAACTGAGGACTGATGGGTGTGGGGGGGAGGGAAGGTGGGTGGTGGGCATGGAGGAGGGCACTTGTGGGGATGAGCACTGTGTGTGATATGGAAACCAACTGGACATTAACTATTAAATAAACAAATAAATATAGGAATAAAATGCCTACTTTCTAACATCATGAAATACAACCATCTCAACACTAAAGTCAACATTTTATACAGTTAAGTACCTGAAACATTCTCCCTTAAAATCAGGAATCTGAAAAACGGGTGCATAGCCACCATTATTATTTAACATTGGGAGGATCAAAACTGAAATTAACAAACTAAAACTAGAGATACAAAAAGTAATAGAAAGGAGTCAAAACTGCCATTAGTTGAAGAGGCTATTATTGCAAATAATGAGATTATAAGCAAATTAACCAGAACCAATTACAGACAGAGAATTTAATAAAGAGGTACTATACAAAATTAATACTGGGAATCATGAGAGACTCTTGAATGCTGAGAACAAACTGAGGACTGATGGGTGTGGGGGGGAGAAGGGGTGATGGGCATGGAGGAGGGCACTTGTGGGGATGAGCACTGGGTGTTATATGGAAACCAACTTGACAATAAACTACTGTTAAAAAAAAATCTTGTTATACAACCAATAAGTTAGAATTTATAATGAAAGAATAAATCCCATTTAAAATTTCAACTCTCCTGTCCCTTCAAAGAAAGTTAATACCTAGGAATAAACTTAGAAGTGTGTTTATGAAGAAAATTTAAAGGGTCTTGAAAGATGTAAACAAGACCTTAATTTAAAGGTTCTCTTATAGGAAGACTCAAACTATAAAAAGTGAGTCATTTCTAAATCCATCTAAAAATTTAAGAAAAATCCTAAAACACAGCCTAAGCAAAACCCACTATAGTTTGGTGAGGAGAAACTAGAAAAAGTAATTCTAAAATTCAATCACAAAAATAAAGAGGCAAGAACATCCAGGATAATTTTTTTAAAAAGTAATAATGGCAATCAGATCTACAGTGTATAAAAGCAGGTTGTAAATGTACGATAATTAAAACTCTGTAGTACTAGTAAGTGAATAGATACCAGAAGTTTGGTGTCAATGTTATGTTCAATGTATTAGTTACTGAAGGCAGGCTAACTGAAACTAGTTGAACTAGTAAAGACAGTACTGAAAGTTGCCAGGAATTTTGAGAACTAGGAAATGCCATACACTGTGCTATGTTGATATAAACTAATTAGTAATTACTTAAGACTTTATTTTTTAAGTAATTACTTAACACTTTAAACTAATTCATACAGTTGAATTTCAGTACTTTTATTGATAATAAAGTATTTAGGAACTGAAAGTATATACAAATAGACTAGAATTCTCATCACAGCATTATTTAAAATGGTAGCAGGTAGATATTATCAAAATACTGTATGACAGGAAATAGGTAAAATAAATTTAATACTTCCATAAAATAGAATATCTTTTTCATATTTATATAAGCTACTGAAATAAAAAGAAATCCAGTTCAAAATGTGCAAAGGGCATGAACAAGCAATTTCTAACCACCACAAATGGATAATCAGAATTATGAAGATTTTCTCAAATTCACTGTCATCTTATGAAAATGAGGATAACTCACATTACATGTTAGATTTCAACAAGTTTCAAAAGTTCAATCACATCTAGATTTAATGTGGGCAAATTAGATCCTTAAGCATTGCTTATGGGAGGCTTAACTGGAAGAGTTGTATCCCCAAAGTATCTGGCATTATTCATAGAAATCCAATTTCCATATGTCTTTTGATGGAGAAATCATACTCTGGGGATGCAGCCCAGAGAAATTCTCACTCATAAGGGAACATGTTCAAGGGTATTCCTCACGGCATGGTTAATAACGATACAGTGTCTATCAGCTGAGGAATGAAAAAAATCAAATGTAATGGATGATTCTTATAAATACTATGAAGCACTTAAAGGCGTTCAGAAACATATTTTAATGGGAAAAACATGCCGGTAACTTATTTTCTCATATGATACTCAAAAGAACGCCCATATATCCCAGGACCATGTACCCAACATTGTAGAGTTGGTGTGTTTATGAAATGAGGGAGGAGCAGGATGGAAACTGATTGGTGGTCAGGAACGAGAGGTTCCTAACAATTTTGACAATAAGAATGTGCCCAGAATTCTCTGTGCCAGAGGCTTAAAAAAAATCATGATGCAGAAAATCATTTATGATGCAGAAAATCTCAATGTCATGAGAACAGGTGTATAAAATGTAAATGACTAATCAAAATACTAAGACTAGCTATGGTTTATCTCAGTATTGTTTAAATATATTATAAATGAGCAAAAGAGTAACAGGATATTAACAACAATGTTATCTCGGATCTGCATTTTTTATCCTTTTCTTCCTACTCACATTTTACTTTCTACGAATACCTTCGATTATTTTTACAACAAAAATAAGCTGTAACTATTTATGGAAAGAAAAAATCCGAGTAAGTACTAAGGGACTAGAAAAGAATACCTAGTTTCAAATCCTAGTTCTCTCCGTGATTAATTATGTGACCAGGGACCTCCTGGTTTAAATCTTAGTCTTTGAAAATGGTTGCAGTCATGCTTTCATTACATCTCACGATGACCTTAAGGATTAATGAAGGTAGCACAGATAGAATTATTGATAACTCATAAAATTAAGCAGGTATGGGTCCACAATTCTTTAAGTAAAACACCTAGGTTTTTATGTGCTTCAGAATTCAGAATTTCTCTTAGAGACATAATAGTGCAGGAGTAACATCTGTTATGTGCCAACCCAAATAAGGCCAAGGAAATCATCTTGTAGTCATATTTCTTCAGTGAA
Organism: Hyaena hyaena; assembly: GCF_003009895.1. Classification (NCBI taxonomy): domain Eukaryota; kingdom Metazoa; phylum Chordata; class Mammalia; order Carnivora; family Hyaenidae; genus Hyaena; species Hyaena hyaena. The sequence continues at coordinate 3,160,201 of NW_024080739.1, read as the reverse complement.
ACATTCACCTTCTGATTAAGAATACATAAACAAACAGCCTCAGGTGAGTTCCAGCTGTTGACAAATTGGTGTAAGTCACATAGGTATAGCCACCAAGTAAAGAGTAAAAATTTCATTTTCAGAATTTCTTATGCTGTTAGAATTACACATAAGGCATTGAGATTCGTAATGGTATTATCTTGTTTGTGTGAAATTAGAACAAAACAACTCAGCAATTTCATTCACCTTTATCTCGCTAGAAAGCTAGGTGTTTTAATAAAATGCAAAATAGAGCATATTCAGAATTAGAGGTTAGCAAAATGGACCATGCAATTGTTGAAGGTAAAATAACAACAACAACAAAAAATAGATAAGGGAATGAAGACAGCTGAGAGGCACAACAACCTTGGTAAGAAAAGCCTGATGGCCTTAGGGTTAAGACTAGGTTTATCTGCGGTGAAGAGAAATGAGAAAGTTGTGCTGAGAGGGGATTTTCAAAGTCCCAAGCCTTGGGTGGGTATAAAAATCAAGGAAGTCGATTCTGGGCTAGCCCCTGTAACCACTTGTTCCCAAGCCTTCCAAGCCAGGCTTAATTGTGTGTTTATGCTCCCAAAAGTGAACACTGGCTTCTCCGCTAAGCAATGTTGTCAACTGTCACAGCTGCGAAGCCAACAGATGGTGTGGGCCTATGTCACCAGCATTTTCCAAATGTAAAAATATAGTCATCTAGATGTTTTCAAAGTACACCCATTTCTTCATTAATCTTCTAAGTGCAGCTGCAAATGGGTGATTTCCATGTGACCACAGCGGCCTTCCTGTAACCTTCCTTCTACTTTTCAACTACCTGCTGTGTGTGCTACAATGGGAAGGGTGCAAAGAACATAGGCCACTGTCCCTGTTGTATTTTTCTTTTATGTCGTGAATTCATTTTTATTCTCACTAGCTGTATTTAAAGCTCTTTGAGGGCCCATACTTCTTTTTTTTTTAATCCCAGGAAATAGAGCAGCACTTAGCACACAAGAAAGAATGAATATTTCTAGGGCAGTATGGGGGAAATAGGATGAGGTTGTTTAGAGGGCACACATTTTCAGCATTAAAATGAATAAGGTCTGAGTATCTAATGTGTGATATGGTGACTATAATTGATAACACTCAACTGCATAATCAAAATTTCCAGTGTAGAATTTTAACATTCTCAAATATATACATGTTTTTCATGAGATGATGCGTGTTAATTAACTAGATGAGAGGAATCCTTTTACTATGTGTACGTGTATCAAGTCATCAGGATATCCACTTTAAGAAACTTAAAATTTTGTCAATTATAAGTCACTAAAGCTGATAAAAGCTCATGAATATTTCTTACATTGATTTTTAAATCAAAACTTATTCATAGAAAGGCTCACATCCCCTCCAAGAAGAGTCACTCACAAAAAACAAATGCTCCAAGAACAACTACTAGTTTTAAAACCCAATATAATGGGGCGCCTGGGTGGCTTAGTCGGTTAAGCGTCCGACTTTCGCTTAGGTCATGATCTCGCGGTAGTGGGTTCGAGCCCCGCGTTGGGCTCTGTGCTGACTTCCAGCTCAGAGCCTGGAGCCAATTTCGAGGTCTGTGTCTCCCACTCTCTCTGACCCTCCCTTGGTCATGCTGTCTCTCTCTCTCTCCTAGAAATAAAAAATATTAAAATATTAAAATAAACAAATAAATAAAACCCAATATAGTGACTGAATTGTCCCCTACCTTGGTTTTGTAACCACTATTAAGAAGAACAATTCAGAATATTACATCTGTCTGTCGTCTCCCACCTTGAGTCTACCAAGAATCTCAAATTAGAATCTATGCCACTAATGATTTCTTTCCCTAATTCATTTTATTTTTTTTAATGTTTTATCTATTTCTGAAAAGACAGCTGAGCAGGGAAGGGTCAGAGAGAGAGGGAGACACAGAATTTGAAGCAGGCTCCAGGCTCTGAACTAGCAGTCAGCACAGAGCCCAACGCAGGGCTCAAACCCACAAGCTGTGAGATCAGTACCTGAGCCAAAGTCGGATGCTCAACTGACTGAGCCACCCAGGCAACCTTCCCAATTCAATTTAAAAGTTATGACCAAAATAGGGGCGCCTGGGTGGCTTAGTCGGTTAAGCGTCCAACTTTCGCTTAGGTCATGATCTCGTGGTTCGTGGGTATGAGCCCCGCATCGGGCTCTGTGCTGACTGCCAGCTCAGAGCCTGGAACCTGTTTCAATCTGTGACTCCCTCTCTCTCTGACCCTCCCCTGTTCACGCTGTCTCTCTCTCTCTCCTAGAAATAAATAAAAAACATTTTAAAAAATTTTTAAAAAAAGTTATGACCAAAATAATCTCTCTCAAGCACACATACAATTTTCTGCAGCTTAAAACGATAAAGAATTTCTCTTACTTATGCAAAAAGAGATTCAGAAGTTTTGTGCCTGGCAGTTTTTTTCATCTGTTGCCATATTGCCCTTCCATTGTGGAGGGAGGAAGTGCTACTTCTCATCACTCTTCTAGTTGATCACAGGGTACCACTCTAGGGAGTTGCTCACTCTCTACAGGCAAGTGTTATTCCATGCTATGCACATTCCCTTTGAACATACTATTCCTCCTGACTATGCCAGTTCCCACCATCTTTGAGGCCCACAATATTCCCCCAGTTCTGTGAACAAGCAATGACTCAGGCCTGGCCAATCATGGAACCCAGGAAGGACCTTCCCAAGAAGGGACTCGTGCTGCAAGTGCTTCACAGAGATCCTATTTCTAAGGTGCATGTAATCCTAGAAATATCAGTGACCATAGCTGCCTCGCAAACACCCCCAAAGTAAGGATTTTTGCCATCAATATTCCTTAACTGCCTCAGAATCAAGTCAGTGTGAGGAAACAGAGATCAAAGTTAGAAGGATGGTAAACCAACTTTGAAAGACAAAAACACTAAATTATTGAATCCTCAACTTGTTCTTTGTGTATATCCCAAAAGCTCTCCACAAACGTCTCTGTGCCAGAAAACACACACACACACACACACACACACACACACACACCCAAACATGTTCTGCCTAACAATCTTAGCCATCTATCTGGACTTTAAAGTGATCTCATCCTTGGTCTATATTTTAGAACCTCAGATCTATTTCTTGGCTCATAAGCAATACTTCAGGTACAACTTTCATATTCTGTTACATATACTGGTCTACCTAAATGTAACATCAATTTACTCATCAAAGAGAGTGTCTAATAAAGAGATCTATACAAAAATGAAAACTATATGCCCTGGCAAAATGTTCATGTCCCTTTTCAATCTGCTCTTTTCCCTCACGTCTGGCACTCCAAAGTTTCGTTGTGGAGCCAAACCAAGCCACTGGCCTTCCTCTTGCTTCTCCTATAGACCTAAGTCCCGGAGATCTCACTATCATCAAATTCAAACCTCAGACTTTGTCTGCAACAACTCATTGTGAATTGAGTGGAAGTCAAATGTCCCGTTTCCTCTGAACCATCATAATAAACCTACGTGACATTGGCCCATCTGGCTAATTCACCAAGAACATCAACCACTTTTTTCTTTTGTTGGCTTCATGCAGATTATAAACAAATAGCTTACTGACTCTTCACTTTCCATTCAGCTGTTCACTCCTCTAGTAGTTTAGATCCAGACTCATTTATTGCTATGCAATGATTTTGAAAAATGTCTGCTATATAATTCTGGCCTGCCACATTCCTCTCTGGTGTTCAAAGAGAATAGTTGATCAGGGGCTGGAATTGGGACAGAGGTGCTTTGGCAAAAGAGGAATGCAGGCAGGTGGTTGGCAGAGAGGTACGCTACCAAGCTGGCAGGGTTTGAATGGACAGGTGGGCAGGTCTGGCTGCTATAATCAGAGCTTGTTGGCTCTTGGCCAAAAAAACAAATTTTAATTCAAGAAGATGCCAATCCAAGAGGTAAGCTAATGACGTAGATTATTGTGTAGGGGCCAGATATGGAATGGACTCTGCCAAAATCAGAAGGCTGAAAAGGAGGAAGACCATATAGTCTGAAGGCAAAGGAAGGTAGATGGAGCTCTGTCCATGAAGAGAAGTTATGGGGCCATTATGTTGATGCATGGGGACTGGGGAGATGGAAAGATAGCACAGTGGAAAGCATACAGGATTTTAAGGAACAGAACTTAGTTCAAGCATCAACTTCACTGGTTCCAACCTGGTCAAGGTATTTTATTTCAGTATCCTTTTTTCTTCAATTATTAAAAGAAAAGGGGAAAGAATATTACTTTTTTATAATAAACTATGAAAGAAAATAAAAGAATATTACTTTTTTAAAAAAGTAATCTCTATGCCCAACATGGGGCTTGAACTCATGACACTGAGATTGACAGTTGCACACTTTACTGGCTGAGCCAGCCAGGTGCCGCAAGTATATTATTTTTTAAGTTTCCTACCTAAAGAACTCAAAGAGCAGTATTTCTTAAGAAACCATAAGGTTCCCCTTCTGAAGGTAAAGTTCAGTGACAAATTGTGTGCAATGCTTTGTAAGTATTTGCAAACAAATGCTAGTTGTTTTGTTTGTCATAGGCAAAAGCATGTGCCTTTTAAAATAGAGATTCTAGGGGCACCTGGGTGGGTCAGTTGGTTAAGTGTCCAACTTCGGCCCAGGTCATCATCTCATGATTCATGGGTTCGAGCCCAGCGTCAGGCTCTATGCTGACAGCTCAGAGCCTGGAGCCTGTTTCAGATTCTGTGTCTCCCTCTTTCTCTGCCACTCCCCCACTCATGCTCTTTCTGTCTCAAAAATAAATAAACTATAAAAAAATGTTTTTAACTTTAAAAAAATTTTAAAAAATAAAATAGAGATTCTAGAAGAAATAGACTATTCAAAAATAATAGCTGGAGACTTGAATATCCCTATTTATAATAATGGAGAGAACTACCAGACAGAAGATAGGCAAGGAAACATAAGACTTTAATAACACTATTAACACGAAATCTATAAAGTACTCCAGCTAACAAAGGGTACATGGAACCACCTTCAGGATATAGACCATATGTTAGGCCATACAACAAATAATAACCTTTAGTAAGTTTGAAATCACACAAGGGATGTTCTCCAACCACCATGGAATGAAATCAGCCCTCATTAACAGAAGAAAATTTGGAAAATTCACAACTATGTGGTAAGTGAATTATAAATTTCTAAATAACCAGTGGATCAAGGAAGTCAAGAGATATTAAACAATACTCTAATTTGAATAGCAATGAAAACTTATTAAAACTTAAAGGAGGGGCACCTGAGTGGCTCAGTCGGTTAAGCGTCCAACTTCGGCACAGGTCATGATCTCATGGTTTGTGGGTTCGAGCCCCGCTTCGGGCTCTGTGCTGACAGCTAGCTCTGAGCCTGGAGGCTGTTTCAGATTCTGTATCTACCTCTCTCTCTCTGACTCTCCCCTGTTCATACTGTCTCTCTCAGAAATGAATAAAAAACATTAAAAAATTTTAAAAACAAAAAAACCCACAAAACTTAAATGATTCGGTGAAAACAATGCTCAGAGTGAAATTTATAGCTATAAAGACCCATGTGAAAAAACAAAGGTATATCTTGACCATTTATTAGTTCCTTGTGTTGCAATGAACATGTAACTACAGGTGTCTTTCTGAGATCGACAAAACATGGAAGCAAATTGAAGGCTTATCAACAGATGAATGGATAAAACGTAATATAAGCCCGGCAATGAAGGATAAATACTGAATGAGTCTACTTATAGAGGTATCTAAAATAGTCAAATCCATAGTGTTAAGCAAAGAATGGTAGTTGTCAGGGACTGAAGGAAAAGGAAAAATGGAAGATGTTAAGTAATGGGCTGAAAGTCTCAATTACAAAGTAATTTCCAGACATCAGCTGTACAAGCTTGTGGCTATATTAACAATACTATATTGTCCACTTATAAATTAGCATTTCAAGTGTTCATAACACACTAAAAAAATTCTACAAAAGAGCTCTCCAATTAATAAGCTAACTTTTCACCTTAAGCAACTAGGAAAAGAAGGATGAAAGAAACCCAAAGTGAGCTTAAAGAAAGAAGATTAGAATGGAAATCAAATGAAGAGTAAAATAACAGAACCAACAAAAACAAAAGTCTCGGGGCGCCTGGGTGGCTTAGTCAGTTAAGCGTCCGACTTTCACTTAGGTCATAATCTTGCAGTTCGTGGGTTTGAGCCCCGCGTCGGGCTCTGTGCTGACTGCTAGCTCAGAGCCTGGAGCCTATTTCAGAGTCTGTATCTCCCTCTCTCTCTGACCCTCCCCTGCTCACGCTGTCTCTCTCTCCCTCTCTCTCTCTCTTCTAGAAATAAATAAAAATATTTTTTTAAAAAGTCTCTTTTCTGAAAAGATCAGTAAAATATCAGTAAAATCAGATGCTACAATTTAGAACTGACAGTATGTGCCCATCACATTCATAAATTTTCATAAATTTCTTCATTCATAAATTTTCTTGAAATGTTACTCACTAGGCATTCGTAGATGAGTCTGCCCATAAAAAGTAGACAAAACAAAAGTAGGAGAATTAAATAGGGAAGGGTATTTGCTCCAAACATGGTCTCTTGAATAGACTGTTCATTTCCCAAAACCTAGTTACTTGGTCTCTTTAACCTAATAACATGGAGTAATGTTGGGTCCTAAACCTGTCCAGCTTAGTCTGGTGTTTTGACACACAGCACTCGCCAGACTACAACATACTTATTTCTGAATCCAACAAAGGATATTCTTTACCAAACACAGTATTTAAAATCAAAGAACCAAGGAATCATAGATTCTTCAAATAAGGATAAGGATATTCTTCTAGTTGCAACTCAAATGTAAAATATTTCCAGTATCTGTGACAGAACTTTAGACATTATCTGAAGTCAATGGGTTTTATGTGATTAAAACTCTGGCTCAAATTTTAAGTTAATTAATCCCAATATAATAAAGATGAATTGTACAAGGACTCCCAATTCCAGCCAAGTAAATGCTGCCCTGTTTTATTTAGGTAAACTATCTCAAATATTTTTTTTAATTTTTTTAATGTTTTATTTATTTTAATGAGAGAGAGACAGAGATAGTGTGAGCAGGGGAGGGTCACAGAGAGGGAGTCACAGACTGAAACAGGCTCAAGGCTCTGAGCTGGCAGTCAGCACAGAGCCCAACGCAGGGATCGAACCCACGAACCGCGAGATCATGACCTAAGCGAAAGTCAGACGCTTAACTGACTAAGCCACCGAGGCGCCCCACAAATATTTTTTAAACATTAATGCATTTCTCATCTATGGATTGAAGAAGAAATCACAAGCAAAATTAGAAAATATTTTGAGGTAAATGAAAATATATCCACAACCTATTAAAATTTATGGAAAATGATGCTTAAAGGGAAATTTAAAGCATTAAGTACTTATATTATATAAGAGGGGTTGAAAAGATGTATGTACCCCTATGTTTATTCCAGCATTACTTGCAACAGCCAAACCATGGGAGCACCCCAAGTGTCTAGTGATAGAGGAATGGATAAAGAGGATGTGGTATCGGGGTGCCTAGGTGGCTACATTGGTTAAGCAGCCAACTCTTGGTTTTAGCTAAGATCATGATCTCATGGTTCATGAGTCTGAGCCACAGGTTGGGCTCTGCGCTGATGGTGTGGAACTTTATTGGGATCCTCTGTCTCCCTGTCTCTGCCCCTTCTCCCCCCACTCTCTCTCTCTCAAAAATAAATAAACGTTAAAAACATTTTAAAAAGGAAAATGTGGCATATATATACACAATAGAATATTGGTCACCCATAAAAAAGATGAGATCTTACCATTTGCAACAACACGGACGGCTCTAGAGCATAACGCTAAGTAAATAAGTCTGTCAGACAAAGACAAATACCACATGACTTCACCTACATGTGGAATTTAAGAAACAAATGAATAGAGGGGAAAAGGTGACACACAAACAAAAACCGGACTCAAATACAGAGAACTGGTGATTGCCAGAGCAGAAGTGAGAGGGTAGAGGGGAGAGATAGATACAAGGAACTAAGATTACACTTATCTTCATGAGTACTAATGTGTGGAATTGTTCTATCATTATATTATACACCTAAAACTAATTTAACACTGTTCATTACTACGCTTCAATTGAAAAAAAAAAAAAAAAGACAAAGAAAGGAGGGTCTCAAATCAATGATCTAGGATTCAACTTCGAGACACTAGAGGAAAAAACAAAGCAAATTAAGCCTTAAGTCAACAGTTGGGAGGAAACATTTAAGAACATAAAGCAATGGGGGCACCTGGGTGGCTCAGTCGGTTAAACGCCAGGCTTAGGCTCAGGTCATGATGTAGCGGTTCGTGGGTTCGAGCACCGCGTCCGGCTCTGTGCTGACAGCTAGCTCAGAGCCTGGAGCCTGTTTCGGATTCTGTGCCTCCCGCTCTCTCTGACCCTCCCCTGCTCACACTGTTCCTCTCTCTCTCTCCCTCTCTCTCTCAGAAATAATTTTTTTTAAAAAACATAAAGCAATGAAGCTGAAGACAGAAAAACCATGGAGGAAATCAGTAATAACAAAAGTAGCAATAAAGTTGATTAAGCTCTCATCATATTGATGAGGAGAAAAAAGAAGATGTAGATTACCACTATCAAGAATGAAAAAACAGACACACTACAGCTATTAAAAAAGACAACATGGGGGGGGGGCCTGTCGGGATGGCTCAGTTGGTTAAGCATCTGCCTTCACTTTCGGCTCAGGTCATGATCTCCAGGTTAGTGAGTTCAAGCTCCACATGGGGGTCTATGTTAACAGCTCAGAGCCTGGAACCTGCTTCGAATTTGGTGTCTTGTCTGTCTGTCTCTCTCTCTCTCAAAAATAAACATTTTTAAAAAGTGGATCACTTTCCACCTTAAAAAAAAAAGACAACAGACTCTATTTTGAACTGCACAGTTAACAGTACCATATTGGGAAGGATGTAGAGAGACCAGAAGCCTCATACGTTCCTGGCAGGATTACAAAATGGTATAGCCTCTTTGGAAAAGTTTGGAAACACTTCATAAAAATAAAAATTACCCTATGACCCAGGATTCTCACTCCTAGGTATTTTTCCATGATAAAGAAAAGTCTATATCTACACAAAGATGTATCCACATGTTCACAGCAGCTTTGCTAACGGCCCAAACTTAGAAACTACGAAGAGATTTATCAACTGGTAAAAGGAGCAAATTGTGGTATATAGATAGTTACGGAATACTACTCAGCAATCACAAGAATCCCACTACTGAAACACACAACCGCATGGGTGATTCTCAAAACATTATGCTGACTGAAGTTAGCCAGACATAGAAGACTACAGACTTTGTCATTCTACTGATATCAAAATCTGGAGAAGACCCTACGGTGATAAGGAAGATCAGCTGTTTCAAGAGACCCTGGAAGGGATAAAGAAGTGGTTGCCAAAGGGCCCACAAGAACTCTTTGAAATTATGTAACAGTTCTAGATTTTTATTTTGGTGATTATTATGTAACTGTATTAAACTACCAAAATTCATTTAAATTGTATATGCAAGGTTTGTAATGTTATTGTTTTTAAACTACATCTCCATAAAGCTGACTTTTTAAATCTTTTATTTATTTTTGAGAGAGAAAGTGTGAGCGGGTGAAGGGCAGAGACAGAGAGAGGGAGATACAGAATCCAAAGTAGGCTCCAGGCTCTGAGCTCTCAGCATAGAGCCCGACATGAACCCACGAACTTGGAAATCATGACCTGAGCTGAAGTCAGATGCTTAAATGACTAAGCCACCCAGGCACCCCAAAACTGATTTTTAAAAACACTTTAGTAAATTTATTTCTTCAGATGAACTATACATTTTTAAATATTATTATTTTTATTTAAGTATTTTCTACACCCAGCATGGGGCTGGCACTCACAACCCCAAGATCAAGAGTCGCATTGTCTACCTACTGAGCCAGCCAGGCATCCTGAGTTATACATTTTAAAGTAGGAGAGAAAAATATTCTGAAAAAAAATAGAGTAAGAAAAATTGGATTAAAAAATTGCTACAGATACATAAATAATGAAAAAAGGAACCACTCCTTTAGCCTAACCAATTACCAAAAACTTAATAGAGACTAAGAATATTCATTGTCATACTAAAGAACAACAAATATGTTTCCAGCAAAATTGGAGCTGATCAAAATCACGGGTTATTAAGAGAAAACTATTAATCTTTTGACAAATATTGACTCTATGGATTATAAAGGATTAGGACTGTGCAACGTCAACACTATCAATTCATTAAACAATTCTGTCAGTGAGGTGGTTGGATGCTACGCTTAGACAATGGCCATGTGAGCAAAGGCAACTTTCAGTGATATTTTGGCATCAGAGAAGTGTTGATTACACACTATTTTGATACAATGTCAGAGGAGAGGAGTAGATCTGGGTGCTAATGCCATCACTGTTAGTAAAAACTAGATCAACACTCACACTGCAAGAGCAGTGAGGAGGATAGGAGCTGAAAGCCAGGGAGAGCTGGAGACAGACATGGACACATACAATGTCTGGTACAGAGTCAACACTCACCAAACGTTTACTGAGTGGAATTGAATCTCGTCAGTAAGGTAAGACCTAGGTTTTTTTTGTTTTTTTTTTTTAATTGCAGCGCTGTGAGTTAGGCTGTCAAACCTTATCAAGTCCAAACAGGATTCATACTGGTCTTTGAAGAATTCAGTTCCTTTAAATAGGTAAATATCAATGAGGAAGATACAGGAGAAATGTGAGCAAATACCCATCAGGGATTGACCTTGCATGATGAGAATACAACAGCATCTTAAAGTCTTCTCACCAAGACAAAGGGAGTAGACTCGCCTTGACCTTGATAGAAGCACATGCGGGACTTCAAGACGCCTCCTCTTTCTCATTTAAGGTGAATCGGAGACAAGCTGGGGAGGTACACCTGGCCCTTTCCTCTTACCCATCCCTTTCATTCTGGAGCCCTGAGTCCTATAGTCCTCCTCAGAAATCTCTCTCAGAGAGAAAGAGGCACTCCCAAAAAGAAAAAAACAAACAAACAAGAACCCTTAAACTCTATCCACTGGAGCCTTTGCATCATACATGTCCTGGGGTGCCCCAGAATAAACAGATAAAGCTGATGTGCAGTAACTTGGAGCATGTCTCTCTCATAATGAGGTCTGAAGGCCACAAGGGAAATGCTATGTGTCATTTCAAACGCCTTACAAAGGGATGTAGGCTACCCCAAATCATCCACTACTCCGTCCTGCCAGGAACATGAAGAAAGATGGCTCTTTCTCTGAGTTCTGTATTTTTTATGATATTCATAGAAAACAGTTCTATTGTATTCTCACAGTCCAATTGTTGCTGAAACAATACTGAACCTCCTGCCTCTGAAGACTCCACATTGTGTCATTTCCACAGAACATAACAGAGGACTGATTCCCTATAGGACCGTAAACGGCTTTAGGCAGCATAGAGAACAGGGATTAGCCAGGAGATCCTAAAACAATTAGCAGAGCTAATGAAATGCAGGAGAGGAAGATTTATAAGACATCCACGGGATTAGCCCTTAAAATAATTTTCAAGCCCCTTATGAGGTAAGGGGAGGTGGGAGTGCGTTCTACAAGGTTTAGCTTACCTGTGTGGCTTACTTAGTTTGAGGCTATTATTAAGGCCTCTAACACCTCAACACAGGTTTACTCATGCACCCTATAGAGAGCACCCCTGAAGCCTTTCCAGAACAGTAGAACCCTGCTCAGGGTACTAGATACCATGACTGATATGACTCCGTGTCTGTCTTCAAGCAGCTCACCATACAGCACGGGAGATAAGTAAGCAGGTGCTGGGTGGCAGTGCACAGTGCTAAGGGCCTCCATTTCACCAGATCATGAGTCAAGTAAGCCAGGCCTGGCCTTAAGGGCAGAACAATGGACACTCTGGGAAGGAAGGGATATCAGAGAAGAGCCTGACCTGTTGCGCGCAGAGAAGCTAAAGGAAGACAAGAGGTCAAAAGAGGAATGAGGAACTAATTCTGGCAGGAGAAAAGACAGCACGTGAATGTAACCATGTCAGTCCTGAACCTGCCGTAGGTAGGCACATGTGTAGCTCCATAGGTCATGTTGTAACTGCCACAGAGGCACAAAAAGCCTGCATGAGCAACGGGGCCATTTGCAGACATGAGGAATAGGAGAGAACAAGAAAGCTGGGAAGGAGTGGGACGGCATAGTAAACCTGGAGAATTCATGATCTAATATCATGGAACAGTAAGATTTGAATATAAAACATCTTTCCTGAGGCACAACTTAATATTCTATTTGTTCTCCATTAAGCAACTTTTTTAGTTTTCCTAGAGCTACTGCTTTGGACACCTTAAAAAATATTAAATTCACTGAAAAGTTTAAGTACAGCATGGACTTATTATTATAAATTCCCTGTTCTGCTTATATTGGCAAGCTGTTTTACAACCATGTTGACTTTTAAGAAATAATTATTAACTGTTTCTCATGGGGTCTGTTAATTGAATTATCGAATGTTGCTGTGTACAAAGGTCAAAAGCAGGATTTTTCTACGATTAACACATTATTTTCCACTGTCGAGCAGGATAGAATTATATAGGTGCATTACTGTAAGAAGCTACTGAGATATTCCCAATTTAACTTTAAAAAAATTTCATAAAAATTTTTTTTATTTTTGAGAGAGAGACAGAGCACAAGTAGGGGAGGGGCAGAAAGAGTGGGAGACACAGAATTCGAAGCAGGCTCCAGGCTCCGAGCTGTCATCACAGAGCCCGATGTGGGGCTCAAACTCACAAGCCTTGAGAATCATGACCTGAGCCAAAGTTGGACACTTAAACAACTGAACCACCCAGGCTCCCCAAGAAATTCCCACTTTAAAATGAACAAAATTGGGGCTCCTGGGTGGCTCAGTTGGTTAAGCATCAGATTCTTATCTTGGCTCAGGTCATGATCTCATAGTTATGAGTTCAAGCCCTGCATCTGGCTCTGCACTAACAGCACATAGACTACTTGAGATTCTCGGATTCTCTCTCTCTCTGCCCTTACACCACTCCTGCTCATTCTCTCTCTTTCTCTCTCAAAATAAATAAATAAACTTAAAAAAATTAAAATGAATAAAATTATTCAGTTTGATATATACTTAAGGTAAACTGATTTTCATCCACACCCACATTTCCCTAACAAATACACAAAAGGAGAGAAAAATAATAACTTTAGGTGGTGAAAATGTGGGACATGTTCAGAATGAGACAAAAATCAGAATGAGAGTTTACAGGAAGTTATAATTGTTTGGTACACTGGATTTGCTAAGAAATGAGAAATTCACATCACCCATACAATAAAGCTCTTTTTGGAGCTCACTGAACACTAAACTACCTCTTCCCTACAGAGAAGACAGTTCTCTGTCAAGGGCAACTACATGACACGTATGAAACGAAGGCCAAATGTGTGGCAGGTCTGAAGCTAATCATTATCCCCCCAAAAGATCTTTCCGCAGTTTTTTGCAATTACATTGGTCTCAATTTGTGGTGTTTCTTTTTGTTTATTTGTTTTAAACCAAAAATCTTAAGCCCCACATGTTTTTGAGTTTATCTTAAATTTGGCTGAATAAAGCAATCCCTCCAAATATTTGCAACATTTTGCAATGTCAGATGTTGCTTCCAGCTGCAAGAAAATGTATCTTTATGCTCCTTTATGCTCTAAGCAACTCAGAATGTTTACATCTGTGGAAACAGTAGCTCCACGTGGAATCCAGCACCCAAGAGATGGTTGTTTCTTTACACTATTGGACTTTATCAAAGGCAGCATTGTCAAGTACATAATGATTGGCTTTTCATGTTGGGCCCAACATTTCAACAGAGACTTTATTATTCATTCCAATCTGGCCTTAGTTCATCCTCCATAGACACTCCAGATTAAATTTTCTTCATTATCATTACAGAACTAGATGAATAAGTGGCACATCTGCTCATGAAGTGGCTTATTATCTGTTAGTAGGAGGTTTGGGATGAATAGAAAAATAACTACAGAGAAGACAAATGCACCCAGGTTTATACTCGCTGTGAGACGCGGGGCTAGTGATGCTTTCTCTGTAAATCCACTGGTCTCTGCTTTCAGTGAATGGGGAATTATTATTTAATAAGTTGATACAATTTGTCATGGGGAAAACACAAAGCAGACAGGAATCAAAGCAAAACAAATTCACAGAAACCCGGCATGTGATTTAGGCCTAATGAAGACCTTCTATTGTTCCATTCAGCTCCCAGCCTATCTTTCCAAAGGACAATTTTAAGATCTGTAAATATTTTACCAACAACCCTTTATCAGATATTTCTCACGCAAAATCAGACCATAGAAATAAATCTGTTGATTATGAAGACACCAACATATTACAGCTGTGCCATTCACAGGAGGTTTACAATGAACCTGCTGTAGGACTATGAGGATTGTAGCACCCATTTGAGGACCAGCATCAGGCCTACACAGCCTGAAGAGTCTAGGCCATTCTTGGAGGAACCCCAGCAAGGCCTACACTGAAGAATTTGTCTGTACTATAATTTAACTGTACCTCCAGTCTGTCACCAACCAGGCATGTAGTTTAGGACATAGGTATGAATGGTTTGCTTCTGCAAACACCAAAATAAGTGACAACCGTAGAAATAGGAGCTACTCAAACTGGAATGGACCAAAAATACATATAACACCTAGGATTTTTGTTGACATGCAGACTCTGATTCAGTGGGTTTGAAGAGGACCTAAGATGCATTTTAAGTAAGCTTCCAAATTGCCCCATGCTGCTAGAACTTGGAATCTGTAAGCATGGAGATAAACCCAGGATGTTCAATCATGCTAGCCACCCATGGCTATGGGGGACTCACACATATCTACCCAAATGAAGATGTCCCAGTGAGTACAAAATATACATCACACCGCAAAGATTTAGTATAAAAAAGAATGTACAGGTCACTAATAATTTTATCCTGATTAAACATTAAAAAGATATCAGATATAGTGTTAAAAATTCATTATCAAAATTTATTTCCCATGTTTATTTATACTTTTTTAAATGTGGCAATCATACTTTTTAAATTACGTATGTGGCATGCATAATTCTATAGCACTGAGATAAAAAAAAAAGTCACAAAGTATCTAACATCTACCTTAAAATGGCATATGTGTATATGTGTATGATCTATAGATGACGTGGGATATTACAGGTAGGTATGACCACACCCACTGGAGAAACTCTTTCACATGGCTGCATGGAGATAGAATAACTATTCTTGCCACTAACCAAGTAGATGGCTCCACTGAAATGCTTTCAATGACAAGAAAATCGGACTGTTCATTGAGCTATAGGAAAAGTATTTGCTTTGGGAAACTGAGTAAATAAGATTCTAGAATGTTTAATTTAGGAACTCTGACTCCATTTATCTTCAATTCTCTTGGTTCTGGTTCAATGCTGAGGCAAAAAGTTCCATCAACAACTGAAAAAAAAGGTCCAGAGAAAAAGGAAATCACCACCTCCCTAAATCTCTATTTTAAAACCAAGAAAACTGGGGTGCCTAGGTAATTCAGTCTGTTAATAGGCCTCTGGCTTCAGCTCAGGTCATGATCTCATGGTCAGTGTGTTCAGGTCCCATGTAAGGCTCTCTGCTGTCATCACAGAGCCCACTTCGGGACCTCTGTCTCCTTATCTCTTTGCCTCTCCCTGTTTGCTCGCTCGCACTCTCAGAAACAATAAAAAAACAAAACCAAAAAAACTTTTCCAGAAACCACCAGTAAACCTAACTCCCAATTCCATGTTCCATATGGAGTCAGACTCCCAAACCTGAATCAATTCCTGTGGCCTGAAAACTTGATGTGTTATTATTACCTTCCTAATTCAACCTGAATCAAAGGAGTGGAATTAACAAGAACCAGCCTGGAATGATCACGGACCCCTTGCAGAAAAGTACAAGGCTGTCACACGATGGGAAAAAGCAGAATGCGGTGACGGGGATAAACTCAATACCAAAAACAGACGGGCCCTTCTCCTGTTTTAAAATGTATAGGATTATCATCTTGGGAAAATTCTACCTACTAAGGGTAACCATTTGTTAAACTAAAAAATATATATAATTTAAAAAAGATTGAAAATAGAATCCTACCACTCAGTAATAATAATTAAGTAATCCTATCACTTAATAATAATAATAATAATAAGCCTATCACTTAGTAATAAAACACTGGTGACTCTCCCTTCAGGTATTTTAGAAATGCACAAATACCGAAGCTGTATAAACTACACAGTCAATTCTAATGTAGTTTTTTTCTATGCAAATGGCAGTAGACAGCTCTTCATGGCAATACATTTATATGTATGTTATCATTTTCCCTAGCTACCAGTATTCCACTGTACATACATACTATAATTGAGAATTTCCCAGAATGCCACAGATAGACTTCAGATACGCCTCCAGATGTTAATTTACTCAGTCTTCAGGACAGCCAGGTAGAGACAGGGGCTGCTCAGAATACAGATTTATTAAAGCAAGCATCTGCTGGCACTCTTCAATGGCAAATTGAGTGAAGTACAACCACTAACTGTCATTATAGATATTGGTGCTATTTCTAAATTTTCATTATTAAGAACGAGCCACTACTAACATTGTTAGGGACATCTATTTTCCCAGGTGAGGGATCTGATCACAGAATTTTAGACACTTAATTTTCAGCAGATTTGTAAAGCCTACAAGAAAAATTGAGATGTAGGAAAATAGTGCTTATAACCCCACCAGATACACTGTCATCCTTCCTTGACCTACACAATCCACAGGGCAGCAGGAATCACAAAGAACAATCCAGTTCATTTGACACCACTTAGGGTAACAACTAGAAGTCACGTGAGCTGTTTCACTAGGCTTAGAGAGTATTGCTACATCCTGAAATAGTAATATACTTATTATCAATCCATGACAGAAGAGGATGGCTTCCCTAATGCTCCTCTCAAGTATAGTTGCTTTGAGCCAGTATTTGAACCATGGACAGCACAGGTGTTTCATTCAAATATCCAGGGGGTATGCATACATGTTCATGATAGAAAAGGAAAACCAAAAGGCAGGTAGGCAGACAAATGACACAAAGACAATTAACATCTTCTAATTAATCTGGCTCAAGTCAAATGTTTTAAAATTACAAAGCAACATTCTTCCAAAAGTAACCATCATTTGCCCCATTTTACCAAAAAGTTCATTGAGGTTTAGAGAGTAACAAAACCGAAAGGTCTTCACACCAAAATCTCAATGCTTTGTTTGTTTGTTTGTTTGGTAAAGAACAGTCTAAGAAGGGGTTGGAAAAATAAGCTGTAAGCAGGTTACAAACTCTAAAGCAAATTGCAGATTTTGGACTTTATTCTGAGGGCTATGGAAAGTAGGGTACCCAGACTTAATCCAGAACCCAGCTAATCTGATTTAAAATAAATTGTGAGAGCACCTGGGTGGCTCAGTCGGCTAAGTGACTTCGGCTCAGGTCACTATCTCACAGTCCGTGGGTTCAGGTCCCCATCGGGCTCTGTGCTGACAGCGCAGAGCCTGGAGCCTGCTTCAGATTCTCTCTCCCTCTGTCTCTCTCTCTCTCTCTCTCTCTCAAAAATAAATATAGATAAATAAATACATAATAAATAAATACATAGTGAATCATTTTTAGTATGTTTGTTTTGAATACTGCCTGGAACATACTTATACTAAAAAAATTCACTGTTTATTTGAAACCCAAATTTATCTAGGGACCTTTATTTTTATTTGCTTAATCTGGCAACCTTAAAAGGAAGTCACTAAAAAAGTTCAACCACAGGAACATGATAGAATTCGAGTTTAGAAACATGCCACTGATTATGATATAGAAAACAGGTTCATTTATTTATCTCTGACACCAAATTTAAGCAGCCACCTTATTTATTAGACAAAGCTTTAAATAAGAAACATCCCTGCATTTGCCATATAATTCTTTCTGTATTGATATGTAACATCTAGTATAGCAGGGGCTAATGGAGGAGAGTAACACTGTTGTAATAGAGAAACATTGACTTTGGAGCCCAAGTATCTGGATTCTGTCTTTGAGTTCCTCTACTTAAGAATTATGGGATATTAAGATATTTTACTTCTGATTCAGGGTCCTCATCTGTCAACTGGGAATATATTATTTTATGCAGGTCCTAACAGTCAAATGACAATCAAGTATATGTAAAGCCTGACAGGAAAAAAAATGTCATGAAACCAGAAACTCTTACTATAATTATTGACTTTGTCCAAGTATAACCATTTTACTTAAATAAGCTTACATCAAGGCAAATAGAAAACCAATTTCACTTACCATGAACAGAAGGTAATTTAAAACACATAACCACATGTACAACAAAAGCCCATCATACTGGACTTATTCTTTTTTTTTTAATTTTTTTAATGTTTTATTTATTTCTAGGAGAGAGAGAGAGAGACAGCATGAGCAGGGGAGGGTCAGAGAGAGAGGGAGTCACAGACTCTGAAACAGGCTCCAGGCTCTGAGCTGGCAGTCAGCACAGAGCCCAACGCGGGGCTCGAACCCACAAACCGCGAGATCATGACCTAAGCGAAAGTCAGACGCTTAACCGACTAAGCGCCCCTGGATTTATTCTTTTACAAAATGGCAATGAAACCGATTTTTGAAAATCTAACCACTGCCTTTTTTTTTTAATTTACAAATAGTTTATTGTCAAGTTGGTTTCCATATAACACTCAGTGCTCATCCCCACACGTGCCCTCCTCCATGCCCATCCCCCCTCCCTCCCACACCCATGAGTCCTCAGTTTGTTCTCAGCATTCAAGAGTCTCTCATGGTTTGCCTCTCTCCGTTTCCCCCACCATTTCCCCCCTTCTTCTCCCCCATGGTCCTCTGTCAAGTTCCTCCTAATCCTCCTATACTGTCAAACATATGATATTTGTCCTTCTCTGCCTTATTTCGCTCAGCATAACACCCTCAAGGTCCATCCATGTTGCTACACATGGCCAGATTGCATTCTTTCTCATTGCCATGGAGTATTCCATGGTATAGATAAACCACATCTTCTTGATCCATTCGTCCGTGGATGGATACTTAGGCTCTTTCCATGTTTTAGCTATTGTTGAGAGTGCTGCTATGAACATTGGGGTCCATGTTCCCTTATGCATCAGCACTCCTGTATCCCCTGGGGGTAAATTCCTAGCAGTGCTATTGCTGGCTCTTACGGGAGTTCTAGTGTTAATTTCCTGAGGAACCTCCACACTGTTCTCCAGAGGGGCTGCACCAGTTTACATTCCCACCAACAGTGTAGGAGGGTGCCTGTTTCTCCACATCCTCGCCAGCATCTCGAGTTCTCTGATTTGCTCATTTTAGCCACTCTGACTGGCGTGAGGTGGTATCTCAGTGTGGTTTTGATTTGTACTTCCCTGATGAGGAGGGATGCTGAGCATCATTTCATGTGTCTGTTGGCCATCTGGATGTCCTCTTTGAACAGACACTTCTCCAAAGAGGATAACCATTGCCTTTTACATAAGATAAAATTGAAGCTCAAAGGGAAGATACTAAGATCATAGACTTAAACATACAGCTAGGGATTAGATCTATATTCAGTAACTTTTTTTAAATTTTTAAAAATGTTTTATTTATTTTTGAGAGAGAGAGTGAGAGAGAGCATTAGCAGGTGAGGGGCAGAAAGAGAGGGAGGCACAGAATCCGAAGCAGCCTCCAGGCTCTGAGCTGTTAGCACAGAGCCCGACAGAGGGCTCCAATTCAAGAACCATGAGATCATATCCTGAGCCAAAGTTGGACACTTAACCAACTGAGCCACCCAAGTGCCCCTATATCAGTCATTTCTAATATAGTGATTTCCCTTATACATGCAAAGTTGCCCTGTCTCAGGTTTTAACACAGTCACCTCCAGAGGTGGGCAGGCTTGAACCTCTAATTATACTCACAATCTTGTAGCCCGAGTCTTACTGCCTGGTTTCGCATCTCTGAACCCTTTGTATTTTAATCACAGACCATCTCTGTCTTCATTCACCTTTCCAAAATCTTTTCTCCTCCTGATTCTAAGGGTGGATATACATGGGATCACGAGCAGAGTTGTCTAGCTGGGGTTTAAATGGCTTCCCCTAGTGACACAGGTTCAGAAAAGCTTCTAAACACACATAGACACAAGCACACACATGCTGCCTCATCTATAAATCTTTGTGTTTCTGCTACAACCCTTGGGTCCAGGTCTTCTCTATGAGCACTAGACCTTCTCTTTTCACCTTCCTTATTCTCTGCTTTTTTAACAACTACTTTTTAAATTGTATTTCTTTATTTTGAGGGAGGGAGAGACTGGAGGAGGGTCAGAGAGAAGGAGAGAGAATCCCAAGCAGGGGCCGCACAGTCAGTGTAGAGCCCACATGGGCTTGATCTCAGAAACTACAAGGTCCTGACCGGAGCCAAAATCAAGAATTGGACACTTAACCAACTGACCCACCCAAGTGCCCCTCCTCTCTGTTTGAGTCCCTCTTCCATTTCTCTACTGACTGGTTCCTGCTCTGCCCCTTTGCAAACAAGGGGAGAAATAAGTAAATTTCACCAGCAGATTTAATACAAAGATGGAAAGATATTACAACTGTCAAAAATCAAAATAGTCCCTTATGTACCACCTAAGATCACCCTGCCTGACACACCTCAGAAACCTATACCACACACACACACACACACTGATCCTGAAACAGAAACAAAAAGAACCAAACTCAAACAAGAAGCTAACACTGAACCCTCTCAGTTGTCTGACAGACAACTCAACACCTCTCAATGCCAACGATGCTGATGACCAAGGGCAAAGCTTTTTTTTTTTTTTAAGGCAAGTCTCTTCCCACAGAGTGAAGATTTATGAGCTTGCTGAATAAACAATGCCCTAATAATGCTTGTACACATACCTAGCACCATTTGGCTTCCCATATTTATTTGCTTGATTTTACAAGTGAAGGCAGCCCTCATAATGATTTTGATAAAGAAATGTGATTCATACCTGGATGGCTGCAGAGAACATTTAAAATACAAAATCCATTTGGTACCGATTAGCCTTAGAACATTATTTATGTAATCTGTCACAATGGCAGATATTCGAGAGAACATTTTTCTCTTTCCTTTGAAACAGTTTATCAATCACCCTTGCTCCAGACAAACCCCTAGGAGAAGAACATTTATCAGAATGTATTAGGAGACTAAAAATAAAAGCTGAAGCTCGTGTTTATAAGGAGGGTATGAGCAGATTGCAAAGACATGAGAAAAGTCTGCTTGGTGTCTGTATCACTGCAGCAATGGGAGAAGCCCAGCTTGTAGAGATGCAATAGAGTGCTCTGGAGTAGAGGGAAGAAATCCGTGAGGGGTGGGAGACTTTAACCTTATTAACAGGTAGAGTTGAGGGAGCCACGCAATGCAGTGACTAATTCTTGGCTTCCAGGAAGCAATGTGACATGTATTGATAATTCAGGTCCTTCCAAATTTGCAATGTCATAGGATTCATGTTACCCAGTGGAGTCAAACGAGTAGTAAAATTCTTGTACAAGGAATGAGGATATTTAGTACTTACACAGTATTGTGCTAATCATTTTGGAAATGGAAGGGAATCTCCTTTCATAGTTAGAAAAGTAATTTCAAAGTCCTCACCTGCAACCCCTTCTCTCTTGGCAAGTCACTTAAGTCCTTCAAGGCTACTTACTACTCCACTTTGGGGATAGTCCTCCAGGTCGATGGAGGGGACAAAGGGAGCAGCCCAATCATTGTACCAATGGAAAACAGAATGTGACCAGGTGGCCTTGAGGAGAGGAAGGTTGGTCATTTTCATTACTATGCAGTGGATTCTCCCCTGTGCTCATGGAAAACCCAGGGTACAGCAGCTCAACTACCCAGGTGGAAGCCACACCCAAAGATATGTGCCATGCAACCAGTGCATCCCACTTGGGACTAACAAATAAATATCTGGGAAGCATAACCAGTCAGTGCCAAACCAGCTGCTACTCTTTTTTCTTTTTTAAGATTTTATTTTTAAGTAATCCTTACACCCAACGTGGGGCTTGAACTTATAACCCTGAGATGAAGAATCACATGCTCCACTGACTGAGCCAACCAGGCACCCTCACTTGCTATCCTTTAATGTTGACAGAATGAGTACACACTTCTGGTGAAAAATATCTCATATTCCTGGTGCAACGAGGTTGGTTCTGTCTAGCATAATTTTTCTGTTCACAGCATTAAAGAACAAAAATTCAACTCAGTAAATTTGAAGATCTAATAGGCTTTACTAAGCAACTCATGAATCAGGCAGCATCCCATGCAGCAAGGAGAAGAGAGTGCTGAGGAAATGTATGAAATGAAAAGTTTCTATAGGAAGGAGGTTAAGCAAGGAAGCTATTCACAGAAGAAAAGAAAGGATTGTTCTGGAGGAGGTCAGGTGGGTCCTGACCTTAGTGGGAAGAGCAGGTGGGTCTTATTAGCTGGATTACTCCATTTGCTTTGGGGGGATGCAGAGGGCCCATGTGCCAGCTTCCTTTGCTGGTGCTGACCAGAAAATACTTGACTGAATAGTTAAGACTACATTATTGGGGAAGTTGAAACTATTAGATTAGGTATTAAGCTCCTGTTTGGTAACCTGGACTAGCATAAGAGACTCCATCTTGTGCCCCTGATTTTCTTTTTAACACCGACATACGGTGCCCAGATGTTCAAATGTCCATAAACTGGAGTGAGCCACATTAACTCATCCCAAATCTGAATATAGTCACCTATGGCTTTGGTGGTATTTTTAGGACTTTTCAATCTCCCAGATACTGACCACTGAAATGTGACCCCTGATCATTGTCTATTCAGTGAGGATATCTGTAACTGGTACTTAACTTCTTTAATCTCTGTTTTGCCTGACAAAGGGGAAGCTTAGTTTAGGCCAAGTGCAATGACCACACAAACCAAGGCAGATTTAGATCCCTCACTCAGAGGGAGGGGCCAATATACAACTGATGCTTCAACAACTCAGGGGTTAGGAGCGGTGATATCCTGCAGGGTCAAAAATTCACATACAACTTTTGACTCCCCCAAAACTTAACTACTAATAGTGTACTATTGAACAGGAACCTTACCGAAAACATAAAGTCAATTAACATACCTTTTCATGGTATGTGTATTAGATACTATATACATTTTTTACAATAAAGTAAACTGAGAAAAGAAAATGTTTAAAAAATTATAGGGAAATGACTCTTAGCACAATACACTGTATTTGTTGAAAATACAGGTGTATAAATGGTCCTTCACAGTTCAAACCAAGGTAGTTCAAGGGTCATCTCTAATTAATTTGTCAGTTCCTCACTGGTTGCGAACTCTGGGGTATGGCTTCACACTCTTTTAGTAGTTGCTTGATTCCTTTTTTTTTTTTTTTTCTGAGAGAGAGAGAGACAGCGGGAGCAGGGGCGGGTCAGAGAGAGAGGGAGACACAGAATCCAAAAGAGGCTCCAGGCTCTGAGCTAGCTTTCAGCACAGAGAGCGACGCGGGGCTCGAACCCACGAACCGCGAGATCATGACCTGAGCCGACTGAGCCACCCAGGCGCCCCAACTTGGTTGCTTTTTAGAACACACAAGACATACATTAATAAAATCACTGTACAGTAAAACCTTGGATTACGAGTAACTTGTTCTGTGCGTGTTCCACAAGACAAGCAAATATTTCTAATAAATTTTAACTTGATAAACAAGCAATTTCTTGGAATACGAGTAGTATGTGATGCCAATGGTCACATGATCACAACTGAGCCAATGATTCTTCTCTCTCTCTCTCTCTCTCTCTCGATGTAGGATTGTGGGTGATCATCTCCAATGCTCAGATGCTCAGTCTCAGACCATGCCATTTGGCAGAAATCAGTGATTTTTCAGAACATTGGAAAGTGTCCATAATTGAACCTAGTGTATTTTTTTTGACATTTCAAAGCACCTATGATAGTCCTTTGCTTTTCCATACAAGAGTAAGCTTAGGAATGCTTTGCTTCATTCTAGTTCAGGCTGCCTGCAGATATAGACCCTTTACTCTGCCACCTTATTGCCAGTTACATTAAATACAGTATATGACAAGAGTCTATTAATACTGTAGTCAACATCCATTAGTGATAGTAAAAGTTGTCCTACACAATACCCTCTTCTCTTGCCTCCTTCACACCAGCCATGAAGGCTTTCAAAGGTAATTGCAAGTTAATTTGTTTAATTTTCTATATATTGCTATCATTTTTATAGGAGTATTTTTGTGGATGGAACACATCATCTGAGTTTCCATTATTTCTTCTGGGGAAATTCACGTTGCTATACAAGTGCTTTGGATTAGACCATGTTTCTGGAATGAATTATGCTTCCAAACCAAAGTTTTACTGTATTTCAATAGCAATCCAACATCCTTGACAAGATGCCATAACACCAAGGTGCGACTGTGGCTGCCTTTTTAAAATACTTTTTTTTTAAGTTTATTTATTTTTGAGACAGAGAGAGCACAAACAAGGGAAGAACAGAGAGAGAAGAAGTAAAGAATCCCAAGAGGCTCCATGCTGTCAGCACAGAGACCGATGTGGGGCTCAAACTGAGGAACCATGAGATCATGATCTGAGCAGAAATCAACTTGGGACGCTTAACTGATTGAGCCATCCAGGCACGCCAGCTATTCTTTCTGTGTACCCAATTTGCTCTATCTACAGAAGGATCAGGTGCTAAAGCTCATACCTGAGGTAAAACATCAGTTTCCTGATTGCCAGGGCATGTCAGCACCTTATGAGCCAGGATATGGAAAACATAAGGACTTGCGCAGGTTTTGCAACTGAATCTGAATGTCTTTCCTCATATCCTGACCTCATACGGGGTCACACATCATCCATCCCTTGACTTTCCATTGTTCAAACTATACAGTCAATCCCTTTAGAACACCCCAATTGTCTGCGCAAAGGGTTACTAGCCAAAGTCTCTGATCTCCAGCCAAAACACTGTGTTCAGCCCACTGGCTGCTGCAGTTCTTTTTCCTTATAAGGAGAACAGATTCTTATTGAACTTATGCAAATAACTATATCACCATAAAAATAACAATATTAAGAGTTTCCCAATTCTGGAGGGATCAAGTAGAGAGCAAAAGACAAATGTTTCATCTTTGTTCACAAAGGTATTATGTTAGAAAACTGCTGATAGTTTAAGAGAAAGGAGAAAAAGGTTTTCTTAAATCTGAAAAAGCAAAACATAAAAGAACCAATGATGTTTGAAACAAAAAGTTATAAAAATTACCATCATCTTCATTAGGTTTTCCTTTAGAGTTTTGTAAATTCATATTCAGTTCATTGGTATGATCTTAGTTATCAGAAACCTGTACCTGTTGGTCTTTTACATGAATCTCCTTGAAGAGGAAGCATTTTTACAGGAACATTTTTGCAAAAAACATCAGAGTGAAACAATAACTGTCTGTTAATGACAAAAGATTTACAAAGTGGTCATGGCTAGAGATCTGATGAGTTTAAAATGCAACTGACAAGGAGATTTGGTTATTTCTGTGACATCCATTTTAAAATAATAACTAGAATTATGACAAATAACATTATATCAGGACATATCAGATTTTTAGGAACTTCATATAATTTCTGGATCACTTATATTTATACAAATATAACCTAAGAAAGATTAGTGTCACTTATTTGACAATGCTTCCCATGTAATTTAACATATCAAGTAAGTTGAGTTTAGTATCATTTTTTATATGCAAAGATAATAAACCTTTGAAATGTTCCAAGGACTCTGGAAAATCCCCAAGTTAAGTCAAGGTCAAAAAAACTTCAATTAAGGGGAATCTGGGTGACTCAGTCAGTTAAGCACCCAGCTTCCGCTAAGGTCATGAGCTCATGGTTTGTGAGTTTGAGCCCTACATTGGGCTCTGTGCTGATACCTTGGAGCCTGGAGCCTGCTTCATATTCTCTATCTCCCTCTCTCTCTGCCCCACCACACTCACACTCGGTCTCTCTTTCAACAATAAATAAACATTTTTTAAAAAGATATTTAATTTAATGTCTTCATTTAATTTCAGGGAATTAGCTTAATTTGGGGATTTTGTAAAAAATGCCAAAACATTTCAAAACACTTGATTAAATAGGATCATAAGTCAGTATGAAGCAGTATTTAGTTATCCATTTAGCCAAAGTGACAAATACTTCAAAGCCAATACAGAAATTTCATAATTATAATACATACATACATACATACATACATACATAAATTTACTGTTTTAGTAAAGAACTCAGTTTTCTTAAGTAATGAAAGACCTGATAAAGAACATGACACACAGGAAATTATTTTGATAAAACATAGCATCTTTATTTCTTAGGCAGATTACTTAAAACGTAAAAAAAGTCTTCATGGTCTTAACAAAATAGACCAATAGGCCTATAAAATTTTGTCCTTCTGGCCTAGGAAGGAAAATAACATTTTAGTTTTACATAAGTATGATATTGATATTAAAGCTTATTTTTCTTTAGGCCAATTAAATAGAGCTCTTTCACCAATTCATTTTAACAATACCATCTGGAGGTAGAAAAACACCCTATCTCTAACATATATCTGTCTACATACATAAACACACAAATAGACCTAAACAGAGACATGATAACTTTCATCCCAAAATGTGATCCATGAATCAGGTACAGTCATATAAAAGCTCACTCGTCTACATATAACAATTGAATCCAAATTGTGTCTCTGCCAAACAGAACAAACTCACCCACTCAAAAGGCTAAGCTTTTTTAATAGTGTTTGTGGAGAAGACTTTTAAGATTTATGTTTGCCTTTGACAAATAATCTTACATAAGCTATATAGACTAGGTTACAGGCAAGGGAGCTTCTACAGTGACCTGTATTTTAAGTCACTTTCCCTGTTTCTCCTCCTTTCAGGCAATCATTGGCAGTGTTTCAATTATCTTCTGGGGTGTTTACATTTCAAAGACATAATAAGATTTATGTCTTGAAGGGACAGAGAAAAATGCAAGTTCTCCTCCAAGGAGTTTTAGAGTGTATTTCTCCATTATCAGGAGTCCGGGGTAATTACTATTTAAATTTTTCTTTTGTATTAGAGGTTGGATGCAATGAGGCACTTCATTCATTCCATTGTCAGTCAGGGTACCATCCTTCCCTTTGTTCTTCTCACTTTCCCAGGAATTCTGCCTCCTAGTGTCTCAGTCAGGCTTTTCACAAGGAATTGGGCCTTAAGCAGCTGCACTATATGCCCTGCTAGCTTTGTAAAATGGCATGTTAAGGTCTCCAACTTATTATCTTCTTCTCCCATCTTACCTGCTAGCTCCAAGGATAGTATAGCCGAGTAGTAGACACACGCACATCCTTCTTTAGCATCAGCTCTTATTCCAATGTTCTTCTTCCAATGTTAACTGAAGCTTCAGCCTCTCACTGGCCACGGTCAGCTGAACTCCCCATGGTAGAAGCCAGCCCGTAGTGGCAGCCACTTGTTTCCCTTCTTCATCTCCATGTTCTGTGTGCAGTTCCTCAAACAAGCCCATTAGACCAGCTCGTGTTTTCAGGGCATCCCTGTCCTCACACAGTGGTCCATTAGCATGGAACATAAGAACCACTTCTCCCCACATTGAGCTGAAGGCCAACTGGAAATTTCCCCTGAGAATATCCCTCTCCCAAGAGCCATTTCTCCACTATACCTGCTGGCTTGCCAATTGTTGGTTTACAAACTGGCCCCCGAACAGAAGACCAGGACAGACTGAAGAAAGAGGCAGACCATTCTGGATTGGTAGGTGGCAGGTTTAATACGCAAGGAGATTTACACATGAGGCCTGTGTCTGGCCACCACAAGATAAAGAGATCTCCACATTCACCTGCCTGGAATCTTAAACATTTATACAGAGGGCTTAACAAGTTTTGGTCACATATACTATCCAGATAATCTCAAAAACACATTGCTTTCTCAAAACTGTATCCTTAAAAATGGCTTTTATGGGGGAAACGGCACAGTACATTCCAAGGGTGAGGAGGCGGTAAGGAGCCCTCAGTTGGCCACGTCCAGCTCCCAGGGTGAGGAGGCAGTAAGGAGCCCTCAGTTGGCCACGTCCAGCTCCCAGGGTGAGGAGGCTGTAAGGAGCCCTCAGTTGGCCACGTCCAGCTCCCAGGTCAACATCCTCCCAATGATCTTTGCCAACAAATGATGAGACCCACCCATCTTTTTTTTGCCTTATTTAAGTATCTCAAGTGATTATAATGTCCAAATAGAACTGAGAACCATTGGCTTATAATAGTGATTTTGAATTTTGCTGCATATTGTGAGGTTCTAAAAATATGAATGCTCAGATCACATTCAATGCCAATCTTGTCAGAATCTTCGGTGATGGACCCAAGCTTCAGTATTTTGTATAACTCTCCAAATGATTCTCATGTACAATGAGTTAGTGGAACTGCAGTCTAGACCACTGCATCTCAAACTTAAATGTGCATATGGATAATCTGGGTATATTATTAAAATACAGATTCGATTCTTATTCAGTTGATAGTGTCTGGTACTTTGTACTTCCAACAAGCTCCCAGGTGATGTTCCTGCTGCTGCCCTGTGGACTACATTTGAGTAGCAAGAGATGTCTAAGAGGATCAAATACAAACTCCCTACCTAGCCATTTAAAGCCCTCCATATCAAGAAAGGAAGAAAGGAAGAAAGGAAGAAAGGAAGAAAGGAAAAAAGGAAGAAAGGAAGAAAGGAAGAAAGAAAGAAAGAGAAAGAAAGAAAGAAAAAAGAAAGAAATTGCACTCTTGGGCTAGAGAGCTACAAACTCATCTCTCATAAAGAGCTATCTAAGACTCATAAGCACTTAAATGGCACATTTTCACCCTTCCAAAATCATAAATATCTTACTCCAGTACTTTTCTGCATCCTCCCTCTTAGAAGAAACAGGAAATGGTCAAATAGAGGAGCAATATTACAAAAGCAATTTCAAACCATCGTTTGGGGTCAGGCACACCGCCTGCCTAAATCTACCTACTACCTGCAGGAAAATAGCAAAAAGTCCTATAACACTAAAATGGAGGAACTGAGCAGTGCCTGGGTGGCTCACAGTTGGTTAAGTATCTGACTTTGGCTCAGGCCATTATCTCATGTTTCATGAGTTCAAGCCCAGCATCCGGCTCTGTGCTGATAGCTCATAGCCTATGAGTCTGCTTCAGATTCTGTGTCTCCAACCCTCTGCCCCTCCCCTGCTGGTGCTCTGTCTCTCTTTCAAAAATAAATAAACATTAAAAAAAATTTAATGGAGGATCTGAGAACAATCAGGTTCTGAGACTTGAACCCAAGAGATCAGACTAAGGAACCATGCTGTGAGTCTCCTATTATAAAAGACCTGAGAGTCTGACTGGTTAGAAGTAGTCCCAACTTATATATTGCAATAACATAACACCAGAAGTGGGTTTAAGAAGATCCTTGGGACGTATACGACAATGGCCAAGAAGTTCCTGAGAACACCCAGATCTTCAATAGTTTTAATAAGTATTTCTTATATCTGTCTCCCTTCTTTTGGTTTTAAAAATAAGCATCCTGTCCAGATTTCTTTTTTTTTTTTATAACCCTAAATACAGTTAAATAGAACATTAATTTCCTAAAAGGCTTGGCTATTCCAGTCCCTACTCCATTTTATCCCCCAAATTGTTATGTAAGTGATGCTTCTAGAATACAGCTTTCATCATCATGCCACATTTAAAAATCATCAGTCATCAGTGGTCCCAACTGACAACAATGTAATTATTATTGGTTAACTACAGTGGAGGGACCTCTGAGGAACCCGTAAGAATGTTCCAAGAGAGAAGACACAACTGTTAAGCTTCCAAAACACAGAGAATTCAATGCTGGGTTAAAACTATACACACCAGTGAGGGTCCTAAAATCCACAATATCCCAGTAGCACCCAGATTTTGTTTTCTCATACTATTCCCCAATAAAAGGAATCAGAGCTCCTTGGAGAAATGGCTAATTATCAGGCCAGGGTCGTAAATACAAGGTGATCTTAAAAATTCTCTTAGTGTGTAAAAGTAAAGAAGGACTCAAAAATCAAAAGGATAGGGGCTTGTCAAACAGATACAAAAAGCTGCCAGTGGCCAAAGGTGAAACAATTGAGCAACAAAGTAAATAATAATAAACATAGTATCATAATACAAAGTATAATATAAATATACATGAGTCCACAATGATTTAAATAAATGAATATAGATGAGAGATAGATAGATACATAAAGGTGGAAAAAATATTTTTTACAGCGAAATTCCAAATAGTTTATGCATGTACCACAAGGAAAAGCTTAGCTCTCCCTTCACCCACTTCTTTTTTTCTCTTAAGAGAAAGAGAAGCGGGGCTCACCCAAAGCTGGGTTCCTGCTGTACTAAAGTGGGGCACATGCTCACTGGAAGCAGAGCAGGAGCTCACCCGAAGCAGGGCTCATGCTCACCTGATGTGGGACTCGAACTCATGAACCACAAGATTATGACCAGAGCCCCTCTTACCCACGTTTTTAAATGTAGACTGGACTTACTGACTTACTTTGAAAGAATAGGAACGAATAGGGAAGAAAAACAATTTTACAGTTGAGAATCTGCTGAACGTTACCTTGGCCATACAATAAGTTAACATTTGGGGCGCCTGTGGGGCCCAGTCAGTTAAGCATCCAACCCTTGATTTCAGCTCAGGTCATGATCTCATGGTTCGTGGGTTTGATCCTCACGTTGGTCTCTGTGCTGACAGCACAGAACGTGTTTGTGATTCTGTTTCCTTCTCTCTCTGCCCCTCCTCTGCTCACTCTCTATCTCTCCCTCATGATAAATACATAAACATTAAAAAAAGATTAATATCACCAGTAAATGTCATGTTAATAGCATATACACTGAAATGATATAATGAGGACACATCAGTACTGTGGTCTTTTCCAAAACTCGTACCCTCAGTCTAATAATAAGAAAATATCAGACAAACCCAAATTAAGAGGCATTGTACAAAATAAGTGACCAGTACTTCTTAAAATGTTTAAGGTCATGAGTAGTAAGGAAGTACAAAGAAGCTTTCACAGACTAGGGAAGGTATATCAACAACATGTAAGTGGCATCTTGGATGGGAACCTAGAACAGAAAAAGGATGTTAGTAAGAAAACATGTGGAATTTGAATGAATTGTGAGTTTGGTTAATAGCGATGAAACTACGCTGGTGTCTTAGTTGTGAAAAATGTACTGTATGGTAATGTAAGACATTAACATTAGGGAATACTGGGTGAAGGGTATATGAGAACTCTCTGTAGTAACTTCACAACTTTAAAAACAAGGGGCACCTGGGTGGCTTAGTCTGTTAAATGTCTGACTTTTGATTTTGGCTCAGGTCATAATCCCAGGGCCTTGGGATCGTGCTTGGGATTCCCTCTCCCCTCTCTCTACCTGTCCCCCCCACTCATGCTCTTTCTCTCTAAAATAAATATATTTTTAATTAAAAATTAAAATGACAACAGTATACCAGCCATGTAAAACCTGCACTATTCCTCTTAATTAGCTTCTGCCTCATCTTGAGTCTGACCTTGAAGCAGCCAATGTATGTTGAAGGGGATGAAATCGAACAGTGAGCAAGGTTTCCAGCTACACAGAAATAGACATATAGAATTTATTCAAATTTTTATTAAAGGAGAAAAAAACAATTAAAAATCATGCAGAGCTGTGGAAGGGAGGTATAGAGATGGAAGAGACATCTAACCTTTAACTGATGTTGCTTGTGGTCTGGCAAAGAAGACAGACAGAGGGATTTAAAAAAAAAAAAAAACTATCATACAGAGAAAGAGTGCCATCACTTCGAAAAATTAGAGACATTCATTCTAAGTGGAGGGCTCATATCTATTACTTTAATACAGTCTCACAAGAGTGTCTGGACAAATGGGACTATTTTCATTTCATAGTTGAGGAGACTCAGACACAGGGAGGTTAAATGTTTTCCTTGCCATCTCCTTGTGTCTTTGAGCAGAGATGTTAGAAGTGTGCAAGGAAGGTGAGTCTGTCCTAAGTCCATAACTCACTTATGGAAGGTAAATGACAAAAAAAAAAAAAAAGCTCGCATATCTAACACCTAAGTATTTATTAATTAGCAAGTTTGGAAGCTGCCAGATTGTGCTCTAAACAACTATGGGCAGGATCTATGCACTATGCCAGTAGAGAGTGTCAAGCCCATCCAGTCTTTTCCAGTTTGGGAATTCGTACCAACCTGTGTAAACATGAAGATGGTTATTTAGCCAGACAATCTGAGTATGCAGATTTATATCCATCCATTGAGCCAAGGTGTCTGAACCTTGTTTAGATCACAACTCGAACACAAGCATTCATTATATGGTCTTCTTTCCCATCTAGCATCTCACTGTTGGGCTGTCGGGCTCTGTCCAAGGCTGATTCGCCTCCTTTGGCAGGGAAGGGCGTGCATAGGTCAAAGAAAAGCCCCTCTTCCATGATGAATGGCAGTTCGCTAGCCCTGCTGCCCCACGCACCACTGTGGGATCTCCACGCTGTCCCTGTACCTCTGCAGAACTCATGTACCTGGCCGAGGACTTGCAGAGATGAGCCAAGAAAAGGGGTTCATACGATTGTGGTTCCCAACCTGAAAACTCTTCAGGCTAATTGGTGGTCTAGGTTGACCCATTTTTAAGAATCTCTTTTAGATAAGGTGCATCCCCCTTAAGATAGCACCCTGAGTTCTAAACTTGAGCATCGCCCGTTTTGCCTCAGACACTGCTCTCTGTGAATGAAAAGCTTGCTCTTCTATTGTTGTAATAAATGGCCAGAATCTCTCATCATCATCCCTCTCCCAATCAATAACAAAAATCTTTTATGGAGGCTTTTATACTACACAGTCAGTCCATGCACGGTCTTCCTTGCTGCCCCTCCCGCAATGTCCTGTGGGTAACTTACTATTATTTCAGACCTTGTTTTACAAAGAGAGAAAACAGACTTCCACTAGAAAACGCAAGACCCTGATTTATACCTAGATTCAGAACCCATGCTTTTACTGTTTGGTTAATACGCCTTCAAAGCATAGGAGGAGATTTGATTCCCCAACTGGGTCAGGTTACGTTAGAGGAGATGAGATGAGATGAGATTTCCTCAAGGGCCTTTTTCACTTAGAACAAGATGCAAACTGTTTCACCACTCTCTCCTCAGTAATGGACAAATGCCTAAAACAGAATGGACACTCAATAACTCCTTATTGGAAGGACAATTAATAACACTCTATGGAGGCAGTAGAATAGATTGGGAATTTTTCAAACTTGGAATCACACAAATTTTTATTCTTACCAAGTAAATTAATTACAGGCCAATTACACAATATCTGTGCCAGGAAAATACACAGTAATTCCTTCCTTAGAGGCAACTCTTGAGGAATCCTGAGAAAACCTACACCAAACACCATAAAATTGGCACACTGTGAGATTTTACTATCATTACATGGCAATAAAGATTTCACTGCATTCAATTTCTCTGTCTTCTGACTAGTTTTCTTATTAGAAATCATGTATGCAAATTCTAATTAGCCCTTTGATAAAGTCTGGCTTCCTCACGCATTGGTCAAACCCCATCTGTGAATATTCTGGAGACATTTTTGGATTCTGGTTTCCTGAACAAAAACAGCTTTGCCAGAATCATCAGCGGAATCTGTCTGAATGCAGATAAGACGCCAGTGCAATGCCTCTGATCAGTGGAGAGCAAAGATGGGTCGGCTCTCATTTTAGGCAAGAGGAGACAAGTGCATTCATGGGAAACAGAAGTTATTGGTTTGGAGGAAAGAGATATTGCAACAAAAGAGGCTATTATGGTTGATGACATGTTTCTACTGTAAAGTACCTCAGATAGAAGGCTCCTTTTTATTCTTCAAAAATGAAGCCGCATGTGCCAGTTAGAGTTCTCAGATGACATCTGAGTGTGTGTGTGTGTGTGTGTGTGTGTGTGTGTGTGTGTGTGTGTTCCAACCTAAGCTTTTGGTAAGTGAAGAAAAACAATTTCAGCCCAGATCAGATGACTAACGTTCCCTAAGGAGGAGAACGAAAACTAAAGTTTGCACAAAGATTTGTTTCACCGCCAAGCACATGCAAAACCATTTTCCTTCTTTTGCTCCAAGAATGTTCTGTGTTCCTCTTGCCACCAGCCCAGAAGACCTGGAAACCATTTCCCACTGGTTGGGTAGCTGGCACAACAGGTGATCAGTGTAATCCAGGCTGCACATCGCCCGGTACTTTGTTGACACCCGACAGATGTTGCACAAGGCAGGCCAGATTTGCCATCCCTTCCCTGGCAGCATTGCTGTTTTTTCTTCTGAGGTCTGTTGCCTTGCAGTACACAGTGTCTGCCTGAAGAGCACATGTGGTAGAGAGGGCTATTTTTCTAAGCTAATTCTCCACTACTGTTTGCTGATTAAATCCCAGAAGGTTCACTGTACAAGTTTCTCAGAAAGAGGAGGGAACAGGAATTATTCAAAGCTGACTATCACCTGACCATTTGAAATTATGCATTTTCTTTCCATGGGGAAAAAAAATAAAGCATTCTATTTCACCGTGAAAGTTGTTTTGCTGTGATATGCAAGAGGGGGCAGAAAAATATGATTTATCTATGGCTGAAAATACTGAAATTGGTCTGAATTACCTTAAAAGGTAACTTTGGGTGGCTATACAACACATTAGACATGCCATGTACAAAAGAAAGGAAGAAAGAAAGTAGAGGGAGGGAGAAGGGAGGGAGGGAGGGAGGAAGAGCAGTATCAGGCAGGTAACACTCTTTCATCCCAACACTAATGGTCTGTACTCTTTCTGTGCTGCCTTCTGACCTCTTTGCTAACATACTAGCTCCAGAAATGCCAATATAGAATGTCTCTGGCAAGTACAGAGCGGTAAAAATTTTCCATAGATTTTTTTTTTTTTTTTTTACAAATAGTTTATTGTCAAGTTGGTTTCCATATAACACCCAGTGCTCATCCCCACAAGTGCCCTCCTCCATGCCCATCACCCACCTCCCTCTCACACCCATCTGCCCTCAGTTTGTTCTCTGCATTCAAGAGTCTCTCATGGTTTGCCTCTCTCCGTTTCCCCCACCATTTCCCCCCTTCTTCTCCCCTACGGTCCTCCATTAAGTTCCTCCTAATCCTCCTATAGGTGCAAACATATGGTATTTGTCCTTCTCTGCCTGACTTATTTTGCTCAGCATAACACCCTCAAGGTCCATCCTGTTGCTACACATGGCCAGATTTCATTGTTTCTCATTGCCATGGAGTATTCAATTGTATAGATAAACCACATCTTCTTGATCCATTCGTCCGTGGATGGACACTTAGGCTCTTTCCATGTTTTGGCTATTGTTGAGAGTGCTGCTATGAACATTGGGGTACATGTGCTCCTATGCATCAGCATTCCTATGTCCCTTGGGTAAATTCCTAGCAGTGCTATTGCTGGGTCATAGGGGAGTTCTAGTGTTAATTTCTGAGGAATCTCCACACTGTTTTCCAGAGAGGCTGTACCAGTTTACATTCCCACCAACAGTGTAGGAGGGTGCCCGTTTCTCCACATCCTCGCCAGCATCTAGAGTTCTCTGATTTGCTCATGTTAGCCACTCTGAGTGGCGTGAGATGGTATCTCAGTGTGGTTTTGATTTCTATTTCCCTGATGAGGAGGGATGCTGAGCATCATTTCATGTGTCTGTTGGCCATCTAGATGTCCTCTTTGGAGAAGTGTCTGTTAATATCTTCTGCCCATGTCTTCACTGGGTTGTTTGTTTTTTGGGTGTGAAGTTTGGGGAGTTCCTTATAGATTTTGAATATTAACCCTTTATCTGATATGTCATTTGCAACTATCTTTTCCCATTCCGTTGGTTGCCTATTGGTTTTATGGACTGTTTCCTTTTTTCAATAGATGTTTTTCTATTCCTTACCACCCAGAGGCATTTTCATAGATACAACTTCGGAAGAAATCAAGAAGCAGTGTCTTTGTCATGGATAACAGTCTGGATAATCAGGTGAGCGGAGAGACCCATCAGGTCATTTTGAGGAAGGGAGCTTACTGTAAGGATAGGCAAGGACTGTTCCTAGTTGACACCAGCCCAAGGGGTCACCTGTTCTCCTGTGTCTTCTTCAGGGGCTTCACAGCTTTTACCTCAAGGTAACCCACCTCCTCTCTGCAAAACTCCTCCACTTCCTCGCTCTGCTGGACTCCTCCCCTGTTCTCTACCCTGGAGCCAAATTATGCATGGATTTAGCTGATGCATATTCATCTCTCAGTGCTGCCCACATACAGAGAGAAGTGAGCAAAAGACGGGTGTCCTAAAACTGCTGTTCCCTCAGTCAGCTTCAGTCTCCAAGTGTCTCACATACCACAAGGATCTCACTGTATGAAGTGTAATTCTATCATTGAAAGGTACATATTTTCAGTAAAACAGGGCCCCTAAATGCAAGCCAACTACTTCATCTGGTGCTCTACTGAAAAGGGAATAATCTGTTCCAAAGCTATAGAAAAATCATGCTATGTTGAGCTTACCAAGAAACAGTATGCTGGTCCCAAAGTGGCACCATTTTAAGGGATTTTCAAGGGTAGGTTTGAGAGCCTGTAACACCAACTATCTTTAGGGACCAACCTCTAATACATGACTTCACTGTCCTTCTTTTGTGCATTCTGGTAACGCTGTGCATGGAGGCACTCCCACAGAATTTTTTGCTTTCCAAGGAACATCACAGACTCCCAGTTCTCAATTCCAAATCCTGAAGGAGAATCTGCATGGCTTACTTCATTTTTTGCTCCTGAAAATAGACCCCAGTATACTGACCAGCATCAAGACTGCCTATCCATAGATCAGGTGCTGATGCTCAATCCAGTCTCCTGGATATCACAGGGAGGGGCAGGGCAATGGCTGCCTGAGATCAGGAACTGGAAACTGGTCCATTTTCTATAAAAACCTATGTGAAAAGTTTATGATGTGATTAGCCAAAATACTGCAGTTTTCATTTATTTTTTAAAAATGTCCTATTTATTTTGAGAGAGAGATAAAGAGATTGAGAAGAGGAGGAGCGGGGTGGGGAGCAGATACAGAGAATCCCAAGCAGGCTCCACACCACCAGCACAGAGCGGGACATGGGGCTCCATGTCACAAACCGCAAGATCATGGCCTGAGCCAAGATCAAGTCAGACACTTAACAGACTGAGCCACCCAGGTACCCTAATATTTCAGTTTTTAGAAGCTTTAGTGAACCACCAATTAAGAGGCAGTAAGACCACTTTAAAAGTAGGTGAATGCTTATTTCATAGAAAGGTATGCGGCTAAAATTAGATGTTCAAATGGCTCCACGTCATTAGTATGTATGTAGAGGAAACAGTAAAAAGGTCTTCACATTTAAATGCAAAATAACTGATGAAATAACTATTTAATTAACAAGATAATACTAGATGCTTTGGGAAATATAGGACATATTAGACATGGAACATACCCAAGGATTTGCTTTCCTTTTTTTTTTTTTTTCCAGAATATTCAGAGTGGTGAGGCATGTGTGATAGATCAGCAGGACTACAAAGTAGGACCGGATGGGGGGCCTGGCTGGCTCAGTCCACAGAACATGCAACACTTCATCTCAGGAGTGTGAGTTTAAGCCCCACACTGGACACTATTTTTTTTTTTTCCAAAGTAGGACCTGATAGCTGTGCAAACAGAGATGTACCAGATGTTTTGGGAAACTAGAGCTATGGAGCTATAACTTCCAGCTGAAGAGAATTTGCAAAGGATTAATTGATGGTAAGTAGGAACCATACTAAAAAAAAACATGGAAGAGGTAATTCCAGGCTAAGATGGTACTGGAAACACTTAATATTGGAGCACTGAGTGGGTGAAAGAGAATTGAGTACAATGAGTTGGGGTTGAAAGTACATAAAAATTTTAAAGCCAGGAGAGGCAAGGTATTTATAAGTTATCCAAAAATTCAGGGAGCCAAGAATAGTGAAGTAGGGATAAATCTGGAGGGAATGAAAAAGAGATTTAAGGGAGCAGCAAGTTGAGGTGGGCAAACAATTTAAGAACTTACTGCAATTTTACTTCTAAGGAACTTACTCAACAGTAACAACTCAAGCGTATGAAAATATTTATTGCATTTTTATAACAGAGAAAAAAGAGGAAAGCACTTAAATATGTCAATTAACAAGGGATATTTTAACTGAACAATTATTCATCCATGTAACCGAATACTATACGACTATTAAAAAGAGGCAAATAGAAAAACAAGGATAGTGTCATCACAATTTTATTTTATTTTTTTTAAAGAATACTTTTTATGCACAGTAGGAGTAATGTTTGAGGCTCTGGAGTTAGTCAAGTGAGGTTAGAATTCTTCTTCAATCACTTACCAGAGAGTGCAACAGGGGCTGCATAAGAAAATGTGTGTACATGACACAATACACTTCTGGCTCATAGTAATCCCTCAATAAAT
This sequence comes from Hyaena hyaena, assembly GCF_003009895.1. Taxonomy (NCBI): domain Eukaryota; kingdom Metazoa; phylum Chordata; class Mammalia; order Carnivora; family Hyaenidae; genus Hyaena; species Hyaena hyaena. Next base: position 3,121,647 of record NW_024080739.1, on the reverse strand, counting down.
ACTAGCTCATCGGTGATCACAATGTATATATTGATATTAATATAGCACATTGATAGAGGCAATATAAATGTAATATAAGCATAATGAAATCAGGAAATAACCACTGTCCAGTTAACAACAGTTGGATAGGGAAAATAAAGGAAATCTTCAATTTTTATCTTAGTCAACTTTTTAATTTGAATTTGTTACCCAAGGGGACTGGGTGACTCAGTCAGTTAAGTGGTTAAGGGTCAGACTTTGGCTCAGATCATGACCTCAGGGTTCATGGGTTTGAGCCCCGCATCCGACTCTGTGCTGACAGCTCCTTCTCCCCTTCCCCTTCCTCATTCATGCTCTGTCTCTCCCTCTCTCAAAAACAAACATAAAAATTTTAAATGAATTTGTTACTCAAAGAGCATGAGTCATTCTTATAAAAGAAGCTGAGGAGCTCCTGGGTGGCTCAGACAGTTCATCCAGCTCTTGGTTTAGGCTCAGGTCCTCATTTGACAGTTTGTGAGTTCAAACCCTGCACTGGGCTCTGCACTGCCAGTGTCAAGCCTGTTTGGCATTTCTCTCTCTCTCTCTCTCTCTCTCTCCCCCTCTCTCCCTCCCTCCCTCCCTCAAAATAAATAAATAAATTTTTAAAAAAGTTGAACACTTACTCTGGAGAATGAAGAGGGTATGATGTGAACTTAAATCTCAGGAGGAGACGAAAAAGATACATAGGAATATACTTCTAAGTTAACTCAAGAGAAAGTGCTTACCCACTGACTGGAAATAAAAGGCAAAGAAGTGGAAGAGATTAAAGATGACATGGATGCTTGGAGCCTTATGCCTAAGAGAACAGCACTGCTTTCAGACAGAAGAGGAGGGGTAACTTGGAAGCAAGTCATGTGACTTGTGTACGTCACTAACTGAAGGTTCAGTAATGATCACCTAGCCATCCATTCTCCCTGTGAAGAGCTCCCAAGGCAGAGTTTCCATCCTTCACTGATGAGGGACCTGGACTAGGAAGGAAGAGAGTTTCTAAGGTGATGTTTTTCTTTTTTTGCCCTTGCCAGTGGGTAGTAGTCAGTGTTCCAAGTTTTGGCCATTCTAATAGGTGCATAGTGGTATCTCACTCTTTTAATTTGTCATTTTCTAATGACCTTTGAACATATAAACAACTTCTCATATGTTGATTTGCCATCTGTGTATCTTCTTTGGTAAGGGTGAGGTGTCTGTTCAGGTCTTTGGCCCCAATATTATGCAGGTTGTTTATTTCCTTATCGTTAGGTTTTAAAAGTTTGTTGTATCAGATATGTCTTTTGCAAATATTTTCTCCCAGTCTATGGCTTGTCTTTTTCTCTTGAGGTTGTCTTTTGCAGAGCAGAAATTTTACTTTTAATGAAGTGTAGTTTATCAATTTTTTCTTTCACGGATCATGCCTTTGGTATTCTCTCTATAGTTATTGCCACAGCCAAGGCATTTAGTGTAACTCCTGTGTTTTAGTAGGTCAGGTTTTCATAACATGAATCTTCCTTTTTCCTAGAAATATTTTAAGGAATCTAAAATCTGATTTTGCCTAAAGGACAAATTCTCTTTTAATTTCAAAACTTTCAAATTTACATTTAGATCATATCCATTCATAGCTGTATTTCTATTAAGTGAGGATTATTTCCAAGCCCCAAATCTTGAGAGCAGCCTGTGTGTTTATCAAGTCAACATGGTATCAAAGATCTAGATGCTTAAAAGAAGAATCTGTCAATTAGCCAGATGTTTCCAAATGTTCAATGACTTGGTATTGCATGTACAGCTGGTTCCAAAAACATCTAACTGATTATTAGAGATTTTTTACTTTTCATCCACATGTTGGGTATTAGATGAACACACTACCTACACCTTACCATCTTTACTAGTTCTATGCATATAATCAAGAGAACTAAAGTTTCAGATTAAACAATGCAAGGATGATTATAAGTAATGACAGACGTTACTTTAAGCCCATTAAACTAAAGATCTAGTGAAAGAACAGGTTCTTCTAGATATAGGCAAATAAGAAATCTAATTATCAACCGCATTTTTCTTTTTTTTTTGGTGTATGTGTTACTGCATTACCTTCTGCAAGTCTGCACTCAGATTTTGAATCTTTAATTTGTGAAGTTGTCCCTTGACATGCCAAGTAGAGTAACGATTTGATGAAGAGTTTTGGGGTCCAGGCTCTTGAAGTCTATATTTGTCTGTATCATAGACACATAGTTGTTGCACTTGAGCAAATTACAATATAGGATATGGAATGATGATGTAGTCGGTTCACCTTAGCAGACTGCATATGACCTATATGGCTGTAGTCTTTGCCTGGAGTAGATTACAACTAAGATGAAAGACATTATGTAGAACAATATAAGCAGGTCTGTAAAGATACACTATGATCCATATATAAGAACTGAACCAATACAAAGCGCATTAGTCAGGGTTCTCCAGAGAAACAGAGCCAATAGGATATATCGAGATATATGGGAGGTCTATTATAGAGACTGGCTTATGCAATTATGGAAGTCAAGAAGCTCCATGTTCTGCTATCTACAAGCTGCACGACCAGGAAAGCCAGTGGCATAATTCAGTCTGAGTCCAAAGGCCTGAGAATCAGGGGAATAATGGTGTAAATCTGAATCTGGGTTCAAAAGCCCAAGCACCAATACCCATAAGCAAGAGAAGATGGGTATCTCAGCTTAAGCAGAGAGAAATAATGTGCTCTTCCTCCACTTTTTTGTTTGTTTGTTTGTTTTATCTGGACCTTCAAGGACTGGATGAAGCTCACTCACACTGTGAGTGGCATCTGCTTTACTCAGTTCACAAACTGAAACGTGACTCTCTTCCAGAAACAGCCTCACCGATACACTCTGAAATAATGTTTTACCAGCTTTCTGAGTATTCTTTAGCTCACTCAAGTTGATACATAGAATTAATTGTCACACAAAGTAAGTTAGAAATTCTATCAACTCAGACTGGAGAAGTGGGGAAAGAAATGGAGACTGGAAATATGCCAAGGTATGATGGTCAAGAAGAAGTCTAAGAGAAGATAAACTGTTATGTAAATCTTGAGAGGCCTTCATTTGTCTCTTCTGTCTGTGGTATGTAATTGAAAACTAGGAGTAGAATTAATTTGAAAAGGGCCAATTCTAGGCTTCCAGGTCCATGGTACAATGGCACATCACATCCTTTCTGGCAAATCCAAGAACACTGCGTCTCATGAATAGCCCCTGACTCCTTCCTACTTTTATTCCACTGTTCCTCTTGGATCCTTAGATTCCAGTTTTTCCATTTCCACAGCGTGAAACTAATTTTGTCCAATAGAGTTTTGCTGCCCCTTCAGAGGTCTACTGAGACAACCCAGCCTGGATAGGACAATGACAGAACCACTGCATGGAGAGGTCCAGATGAGGGTCATCATCTGTCTCAGTGTTCTCACCTGTGGAAAGGTCAATGCTAGCAGTAGATTTATCTTTATGGGGGCACTACTTGAAGTGACAGTAAAGTCCACCTATTAAAGGAAGAGCATCTGAAATAAACTTAAGTTTAGTCCATCCCTGGTAAGCTGGGCCTCCTGGTCTACCCAAATCAGTTACAGTTAGGATCAGCTACAAAGAGCAGTGAACTAACATTCTCCCCAGAGTGGGCAGAGTAGGGAAGAAAGATCATTAGCAGAATGAACGTATTCCAGAAGAGCAAGAAATGAGTCATCTTGTATTGTCTGACCATGACAGTGTGATGCATTGAGCAGACTGTATCATTCAAACAATTATGCTTTGAAGCAAAGTACAGGTCACAATATGGCTCTTCCCAGAAGACAGCTGCTGGTGACTGAGCAGGTCTCATCCTCTGGGAGCCACTATACTGGAGGGTAGAGAACTATATTTTTCATGTGAATAATCTCTTTCTGACTCCAGAGCCAACCCTCTTTAAAACAGCAGAACATCCTGTCCCTGAATGTTTGCTTAATAAAACTTGACATAATCAGAAGGAAAGAAAAAAGGAAACAAAGAAAACCTCTCAAGGGCAAAGGTAAACATAAACTGATGGAGCAGTCATGGGAGGACATATACAGCACCTAACAGGAGAATATAGATATAAAAATGCAAATAACTAATTTTTGAGCTCTTAGCACATGCCAAGTGTTGTACCAGATGCTTTACATAAAGGACATCATTTAATCCTAAAATAATACTGCAAAATAAGTACTATTATTATGTTTCCTGTACAGATAAGAAAAAAATGCTCAGAAAGTTTCAGACATTTACCTAAAATCACACAGAATAATGTTTCTGTGCTGCACTGACTTAGCTATCCTGGAACTACAACCCCCACAATCCCCTTCTACACATGGCTTCAGGTTACCTTTGACTACAGGGAACATGAGCTATCATCTTGGCAAAAGAGTGAATCAGCAGCCATTTTAGTGGTTTGAGAGAGAAGGCAGAGAGTTCCTTATTAGTCCTTACTTTTTTCCAGTCTGAGTCCATGTCTTCCTACTAACTGGGGTCCTGAAGAAACTCCAGGACTACCCTCGGATGCCTCCTTGAAATCTCACAGAAGCAATGCCCACAGAGCCAACAATCTTTCATAGATGTCTACACCAGCCCCTTCACAGTCCTCTCTAGCAGCTGGACATGCCTAGCTTCCTGCAGGCTTCAACTTACTCACCTGCCCCATACTGGTTCACCTGTGCCAGTGACTTTTCTCTTTCTTTTGGACGTTTTGTTCCCCCCAACCCACCCAATGGCTAAGGTATACTTTCTATTCTCTAATACTTACAGTGGTTCTATGTCCATAAGTAAGCAGTAACTAATACTTAGAGTTAACAAGTGGTAGAGCCTGTATTCTAATATAAAGCCTTATGGCTGGACTCCAGAACCATCCACTCTTGGGGAGCCATACCTCTATCTAAGGCAATATTAGGACTTACTTGTTAGAATTCTTTATTTTACTAAAAAGAAAAAAGGAGGGGATGTATGTATAGTAGACTTCTCCCATGGATAACTGGCTTTACACAAAGCTTTCTAATATTCTCTATAAACTAAAGGGTAAGAACAATATATGGGTAAATGAGGATATAAAATGTACACGTGAGATGCTATTGATCAAGTGCATCTTACTGAAATGATAGGAGTTGAAATGCCATGCCTGCAGAGGAGCTAGCATATATGATTCTGTTCCTATAAATTAAGTTTCTTTTACCCAAAGCATTCATGAAGGTCTCACGCCTGCAGTTACCTAATGCTCTTATGCAAAGAACATTCTACTGTGCGTCACAAAGTTCCTGAGACAAGTGGAGCTTGATGGGTACTGGTAGGCAAAGGAAACGCAAGAAGATTTACTCATCATCTACAGAAGACCTGCATTCTCTCCTGTTCACAACCATTTCCAGGATTTCTTAAGCCAGCTTTTCTGCTGACACTGTATATCCTAAGGCCAAAGCCCTGTTGCTGGGTCCCAACTCCACTATCCTTGAGTCAAGGTCTAGGAACATACCTCTCCTGGCAACTGTGTTCCTTAGCACACGTTTGGCAATTTCTTTCTCTCTAAAACTATTAAAGCGATAAACATTATTTTTTCATAAAGACAAAGATAGCAAACTATCTGACTCTTCAGTCAGGCATAGGTGTTATTGGAAGAAATATGAAAATTAGGAGCAAGCACTGAGGATATGGTACCAGACAGAGTTCAATAAAACACTTGTTTAGGGGCTGACTGGGAGCCTCAGTTGATTTAGTGTTGGACTTTGGGTCACGGCATGATCTCACACAGTTTTTGAGTTCGAGCCCCGCATCGGGCTCACGAAGCTGTCTGCACAGACCCTGCTTCAGATCCTCTGTCCCCCCGCCTCTCTCTGCCCCTCCCCTGCTTGCACGCTCTCAAAAATAAATAAACATCAAAAAATAAAATAAAATACTTGTCTGTATCTGGAAATATTTTGATTTCAGAAGTGGTTGTACTCTCACTCATCTTCCTAGGGACCAACTTCTTTTGGTGAAGAACGTCTGGCCAAATATACACAGAATAATCCCATGCAGAGAGAATGTTCGCATCTGCAACATAAAGCCAACCGGTGCAAGAGCAGTTAGTGGAAAGCTTGGTGTTCTAGGCTTTAAGGGGAACTATTGGGTCTTTAATCATAATAACAGCTACCATCTGTGGGGGTTCCAGTCATTTGCTCGGCACAACGCTAGCTGCTGGAAATTAGAGCTGGATCCAGCTTGAATCGTTGGAAATCAGGACAAGTGGCGATGTGGCCAACTTTACAAAACGGCTCTAAGAATATTTTTCATAGCCTCCTCCCAACAAAGATGTAACCAACTCAGATGCCAGGTATTGTCTTGTAATTTTCTCTATTTTATAAGGGAGAAAACCAGAGGAGAAGCTCTGAGACATTTACTAATTGGCTACCTGTCAGAGCGCCAGGGCTCAGCCAGCAATTTGCCCTGATCCAGCATCTTTGGCTACAAATTCTATACCCTTTTTCCATGTTTCTCCCCTATGTATCTAGAAAGGCTCTTATTAGTTTGGGTCTTAAAAGACTCAAGCATCATCCAAGATGCATCATTAGAAACTTAAAATCTGCAAGCTGCTGTCAGCTTCAATTAATATCCTATGCCATGTTGGGGATTTGAACATTCAAAGCTACTGAGAAAAAGATAGCTCTTTAGCTTAAAGAAAGCTCTTTCGCTTTACCTCTACAAAAGGGTATTTAGATACAAGGATACAAGTTAGAACACATGAGCCCTACGATAATAAACATATTGAGGAATGATCTGTGCAAACAGTATCCTGTTTTCTCTGCTTTTTGGAACGCTCTTCCTTAACTGTCTAGTGCAGGCCACTTTGGTTAACCATTCCGTTTAGATTAGCCGCTCCACTGAAAATCATGACAACTATAATATTAGACTATATGCTAATGACTATGCAAATATTCCCTCAGACAAATAAAATTCTCATGAAGATTTAGGACAGAACTATTATAAAATAAAATGTGGAGAGAAAGAAGATCATTTAACTTCATGGTGGTGAAGCAATATTTTCTATCATTTAAATATCTGATCTGGGACTTATAAAGGTAAAACATAAAAGAGGCTATTACTCATATATCAAGAGTGAAATAAAAAACAGAATAAACATTGCAGCACTCTGCTGAAAATATAATGATGAAAACTTAGAAAAGGACATAGAACTCAGAAAAGGACTACAGAATTCAGAAGAGGACATAGATCGGTGAACTATGAAATTCTTGATTGCAACTTTCCATGTCTTATCTTTGTATCCTCACACATAGGGTAAATATTTTATAAATATTTGGTAAATGAATCGGATTTTAAATAGAAGCTTATAACATCTGGGAAACAGGGAGACATTTAAGGCTCAAAAAGCACATTTCTTGGGGCATCTGAGTGGCTCAGTCGGTTAAGCATCAGACTCTTGATTTCAGCTCAGATCACTGTCTCCCTGTTTGTGAGTTCGAGCCCCACCTTGGGTTCTGGGCCGCCAGTGTGGAGCCTGCTTGGGATTCTCTCTCCCTCCCTCTCCCTCTGCCCCTCCTCACTCATTCTCTCTCCCTTTCTCTCTTCTCTTTCTCTCTCTGTTTCTCTATCTCAAAACAAATAAACTTAAAAAGGTTTTAAGTACATTTACTTTTTTTAAGCTTATTTATTTATGTTATATCTACGCCCAACATGGGGCTGGAACTCATGACCAGGAGATCAAGAGTCACATGCAATTCCAAGTGAGCCAGCCAGCCATCCCACAAAAACTACAATTCAACATATAAATAAACAGAATGTTAGATATACCTGAATTCTTTACTTGGGTCATAGGAAGTCAGAATACCATGAGGCGAAAAAAATTTAAAAATTAAACTTTAGAGTCTGAAAGATCTTTATTCAAGTCCTAGCACCACCACTTCCTATATGTAAAAATTTTTTACAAGTTACTATGTCTGTCTTCATTGTGTGTAAAAGGAGAAAATATGCCCAACACTGGCCTCCTGAGCGTCTAAGAATCGTGTGGATTGGATACCCTGGGAAACTCGCTGACCTAATTCCAATTCGGAAAATCTACTACCCTGAACTATTTCATTACTTCTGGAAATCAAGACTTAATTAAAAGCAGGCAAAACATATTTTATCATTTTGTGACTATTATACTAAAAACCAAGCAGAAGTCAGTTGGCTTTAAAGGTATAAATGACATAACTGGAAACACACACTTTTTTAAGATGCAGTGAGTGATAATTTATAAGTCACTTCGGTTACTTTATTTCCCAACATTTCCATCCCCAATACAACAATGTGCCATTAAAGGAGATCTCTGGCTAACCTGGAGTTTCACATGACCTAAGTTTTAGTCCTTACCCAGTGCAATTTTATTGTCAAAATTCCGGAAGGGACTTATTAGAAGGTAACATTTTTTTCACCTATAAAACAGTCCCACTTCAGAAACAGTCCCCAAAGATCTTACAGGCCTATCACTGAAAAAGGAATTGACTCCTAAGACATACAGCCGCACCACTAACATCATACACAAAATAACCATAAAACACAATAGGCAACTGAGCTAAGTACACTGAGGCAAGCGAGGGGGAAAAGGATTCCTATCGATTCAGTAAAATATCTTCCTGCTTCTATCAGATCTATGGGAGAGAAAGAAAGTCCCCGGCAGTATCCCATAAAATAGTGGCTATAAACGAAGAGATAGGGCAGATTGAAATTGGACTCCATGGAAATTCACTTAATGACACTTCAAGTTATTTTCAGTAAATTGGCAAGTGCGTGAACTCAATCTATCCTTAACAGGGGACCCGATCAAATAAGGAAATACCAGTTCTTGACTTTCATTAATAACTCATGAGAAAGCTTTTTAATAGAACATATTACTTCCAAGTCTCTGCCTTACTGACAGATCTTCCTTCTGCCTTTTCCTTATCATAACACTATCAATTAGCACCTGTTGAGCCAGATTCTCCCAGCGACTGAGCTATAGCCTGAAGGGAAAGAGCAGCCTGGGACACTGCCAAGCCTGCAGCCCGGTGGTCTAGCAAATTCCAGGCTACTGATGATCACAGTAACTGACTGCTTGTGGCTCCTGTAGCTGCTTTAACAACTCAGTTGGGACTACAGAATGCCTCAGAAAACTCCTTTTGGTTTTGCACTGTGTACAGAGCTTAGGGGAGGAATTTTGGGGAGCTAGGCTGCCTGGGTTACAGAATGCCTCAGAAAACTTCTTTTGGTTTTGCACTGTGTACAGAGCTTAGGGGAGGAATTTTGGGGAGCTAGGCTGCCTGGGTTTGGAGCCCAAACCCACTCTTGGAGCTGCTTGAAGTTCCATTAGTTTCTTAACCTAGAACATGCCTCCAATCCTCACCCATAAAATGAGAAGTTATAGCATCATCACATGGGGCTGTTGTGAGAATCAGGTGAGACAATATATTCCATGCATAGCACTGTGCCTGGTACATTGTGAGGGCTTAACAGGGATAAGATGCCTATGTAAGTAGGTGTTAGAGGTAGCCACATGAGAGACCACTGGCAGAGCTAGTGATGGAAGCAAGAATATTAGTACAAATTCATTGTGTGGGACGCCTGGGTGGCTCAGTCGGTTAAGCATCTACCTTAGGCTCAGGTCATGATCTCATGGTTCATGGGTTCAAGTCCCGCATTGGGCTCTATGCTGACAGCCAGCTCAGAGCCTGGAGCCTGTTTCAGATTCTGTCTCTCTCTCTTTCTGCCCCTCCCCCATTTGCACTTGGTCTCTCTCTTTCAGAATAAATAAACAATAAAAAAATTAAATAATAATCAAGATGATCTGACTTCGAATCTGGAATTCTTCCCACCAAGCTGCTACTCACAATCCTTACTATACGTAACAGTGCCTAGAACAGTGCTTGCTCATAGTAGTGACTGAATAAATTCAAGCTTCCCCCCCACCAACCCTCTGTCACCCTGGGTATATGCCAATGCAGGACTTGGGAAATATGCAGATATGCCCAACACAGTTCACCGTTACCATGCAGGACTCTCCTGACGTGGCAGAAATCCATTTCAAACTATCCTAACTATGATACGTTACTTATTACAACTTATGACTACTTATTTTTATATTTACTTATTTTATATTTACTCTTTTTGTCTCCTTTACGAACTAGGATAGAAGTTCCATGAGGTCCGGGACTTGTCTCTTGCTCTCATGTACACCCTTATCAATCTTGGTTGGACAAGTGAATACATTTTCTTGAAATATCATTTATAGCTCAACAGCAATCTTTTCCCCAGGTAATTTATATGGAATTATCTAGCTTGACAGAATGTGCACCACAATTTCAAAACCTTTGCTGACTTCCCACCCCTACAAGAAAGGTGAGGAATTCTGTAATAGGCTCATAAAACAGAGGTTTAGTTAGAAATCCTCCAACTTAATCATGGCTTTTTAAAAACAAGAGCACACTCTGATCTCCCTAATAAGGGAGACTCACCCACCCAGCACTCACATCCCAACACTGCACACCGGGCAGCTTCTCAAACTCACTTTTTAGGGCAACAGAACAGGGCAGAATTACATGCTCAAGCCCCGCTCCAAATGTGTTCGTAGTTCCCTGTTATTCACATAATTGGTTTTCAGTCTTTGGCTTTAACAGGGAAAAACTATTCCTTGATCATCACTAAACCTGGGCTGTGTATTTAGAAAGAATATCGAATATCTTATGGATACTCTTTCCCTGTGGATCCATTTGGGCTCCAGGCAGTCGGTTTACTGCATATTTCACTCAACTTGATGGAGTGCAAGTAGGTGAGTATTTTCAGATGATTCGTCAATATCAACTGATGTTTTCTTGTCACAGATAAACAGCCTCTGCCATGAATCAATAGTGTGTCAGCAATACTGTCGCCATCCCCCCTAATGTGTGTGCAGCGTATTGACAGCAGATATATTACTGTGAACGTCTGCAAATGTTAAACAGCTGGGCTATTTATGTGCCACCACTCTGTGCCTCTTTACAAAGTAGGGCATTTGTTCCGGAGGCAGCCAGGGAACATGACTGGGGGTGGTCCCCGCGTACCACGGCAAAGGGTCCATCCCATCCTGCTCCAGCTGTAGGTTTTGGTTGAGCCAGTTAGCTAAAATCCATCTAGGCTGTGTGGCTTTGATTACCCAGCTGTGCCCCAAACAGCACGCTGATTGTTTTCATTCACATCAAAGTTATACAGTGTCTTGGACCGAAGCCCTCAGAACCAGTACTCCATATATCCCAGCACAACTGGGAACCTGCGCTGTCAAGCTAGCATGCTCCTAGCTCAGCTTTTTGGGTCAGACAGACTTTCTCAGGCCTGTTCCCATTCTCAGAGTCATCAAGACTCCAAACAGAGAAGTGGTCAAGAGCAGATGGAATACCGGAACTCAGACTGACATCTTCCTTCACCTCTAGACTGGACAGTGCACTGTAATCATTTAGAACTTGGCCTTTCATCGAGGATGTGGAGAAATGGGTACCCTCCTACACTGTTGGTGGGAATGTAAACTGGTGCAGCCCCTATGGAAAACAGTGTAGAGGTTCCTCAGGAAATTAACACTAGAACTCCCCTAGGACCCAGCAATAGCACTGCTAGGAATTTACCCAAGGGATACAGGAGTGCTGATGCATAAGGGAACATGGACCCCAATGTTCATAGCAGCACTCTCCACAATAGCCAAAACATGGAAAGAGCCTAAGTGTCCATCGATGGACGAATGGATCAAGAAGATGTGGTTTATCAATACCATGGAATACTACATGGCAATGAGAAACAATGAAATCTGGCCATGTGTAGCAACATGGATGGACCTTGAGGGTGTTATGCTGAGCAAAATAAGTCAGGCAGAGAAGGACAACTATCATATGTTTGCATGTATAGGAGGATTAGGAGGAACTTAATGGAGGACCGTGGGGGAGAATAAGGGGGGAGAGAGTGGGGGAGGGGGAGAGAGGCAAACCATGAGAGACTCTTCAATGCTGAGAACAAACTGAGGACTGATGGGTGTGAGGGGGGAGGGAGGAGATGGGCATGGAGGAGGGCACTTGTGGGGATGAGCACTGGGAAACCAACTTGACAATAAACTATTTGTAAAAGAAAAAAAAAAAGAACTTGGCCTTTCATATCAGACTGATCTGATTTCCAGTCCTTCTAGTCACTCCCTATGTGATCCTGAGCAAATCAGTTAGTCTGTTTCCTGATTTTAGAATAGGGATCACAGTAATAGAATCTGGTGATTAGTAGGGCTTAATGAGACACTACACGTAAAAGATTCTGCACAAGAATAGCACTAAATGTCTTCTCAAAACTTTCTCATATTAGAAAAAAAAATGAGCAAGATACAAAAATGTGAAGGCAAGATTTCAATCAACTGCCTGTCCCACTGAACAATGGAACTGATAATATTGTTCTCACGTACAAAGGAATATATATGGCTTGACTTTATGGGATAAATGCCACCTGCATTCTACTTTGTACACATACCAGAATTTTTCATGTGCTTTAAAGTATTAGTAAGGTGAAGAATAAAACCCTTCCAGAATCCTTTGCATGAAAGCCTGTTTTAATAGAAACTACCAGCTGATTGACACTTGATATGTGTTGATAACAATGTTTTCTTTATTCACTGTGATTTCTTTGTTAATATGGAGACACAAAAAAAGAAATCCAGGCAAACAATAAATCCTGCTTCTGCAAAGGTCCCTCCTCCTTCAATACCAAGCTTTTTACCAAAATTGTAAATACATTCTTAAAAAAAGGCATGTGAACACACTGTCTACTTTTCTCAAGAACACTATGAGATAAGCAGATCAGGAGGTAGCATTTCCCTTTCTCAAGTGAAAGGAACAAGGCTCTGAAAAATCACCCGCCCCAATGTAGGTGACACTCAGAATCCAGGACTCAGACCCAGCACAGTGTGACCCTCAACGCCCTCTTTCCTGACTGATACTCTTCAGGCTAAAGAAACGGCTCTCTCCACCTTTCTTGCCCTAGATGCTCTAAAAAAGCAATTATATCCCAAAGCTGTGAATGTCTGCGGTTGCCTGCTGCTGGTGTTGGAAACGGAGTCAGCTTCGGAGGGAGGGGTTTAGCAGCAGAAGTGCTTAGGTAAAAGGAAAGGCAAATTAATTAACTTGTCAAATCCTTTCCCTCAGATAGTATGAAAGCAGTATTTTCCTACACTACAAAGGATACTTTCCCCAGAGCGAGTCCATTTTCTCCTTGAATTCATGATTCCAGAGATACTCAGGAATTAGTGCAGTATTCACAACACGGGGTTTAAGGAATATTCTGCCATATTAGACAATTCACATTACTCCTAAATTCCCATAGCGTGCTGTGACTTCTCCCATGTCAATTAGATGACTGGTAGAATTGTAAACACCTTAATTAACATAAAACTATTTAATAAGAGGTAATCACATTTTCAAAATGCAATTAAAATTAAATTACAACTTTTTAATTTAAATAACTATTTTAAGCATTGATGTGCATTATTAATAATTTGAATTTTCCCTTTTAATTTTCGCAATTTTGCATAATTTAGAAAAATTAACTTTGATGACGAGTAGAAAATATTTTTACAGTTCGTGACTTTTTACATTTATAGTAATTTACCTTTTTGAGGAGAATATAATCAAATTGTGGGCATTTTGTGTATAATCATATTTTTTTTTAAATATTTTTATTTATTTCTAGGAGAGAGAGAGAGACAGTGTGAGCAGGGGAGGGTCAGAGAGAGAGGGAGTCACAGACTGAAACAGGCTCCAGGCTCTGAGCTGGCAGTCAGCACAGAGCCCGACGCGGGGCTCGAACCCACGAACCGCGAGGTCATGACCCAAGCGAAAGTCGGACGCTTAACCGACTAAGCCACCCAGGCGCCCCATGTATAATCATATTTTTAACCTTTTAAGAGTAACTATTCCAAAACCAAATTATTTGGAAAACCCTTGATTCTAACAGCATTACTAGTGCTTTGGCTGAAATAAGTCAGGAAAAATAAAACCTAAGGAAATGAGTATATAATAACTTATTAGTTATGTATGTCTTTATTACGCATTCAAATATTGCTGGCCTATCCACAAAACATCCAGATGTATGAAATAATTCAATTCCATCATCTTTGGTACTCTGTGGACTTCTGGTCACATAAAAGGTAAAGCTTTACACATTGTGATTTTGTCATTATGGAAATGAAGTTAGGATGATAGAATATATTTTACTTAACGGCTTTTAAGCTTGACTTATTATCTTTAAACATGTAGACATATGGCCCGCTGACTTCCCTGGGTACTCTTGCCCCAGGATAAATGTGGGGGGTGGGGGTTGGAGAGTACAGTTAGTAATTGCCTGAACGAGGCTCAAACCCTTCAGATCTTAATTCAACACCAACTATACAAACATACTAATGTGGGAATCAAAGGCGAAGGAAATGGCAGATAAAATTAAATTTCCTAAAAAAACAAACAATTAAACGTCCTTATAACCTGCAGCCCACTGACAAATACTGAGGCAGGCCGAGTAGATGCTTTCTCCAGGAACTCCCCACTGTCCTAATGCTAATGCTTTGCTAGAGGGGAAAACCAACTTAGCTTGACAATAGCTAGGCCTCCAGGATCCCTAGAGCCTTCTTTATGGAAACTTCCCCTGAACTTTACTTCAGTCAACCGCATAGTATGTAACCAGTCTCTTTCACTGTTCCAGGGCAACTCTTTCTGCCCTCGGGTCCTGTCCCCTTGCTTTAATAAAATCACTTTTGCACCAAAGACGTCTCAAGAATTCTTTCTTGGCCATCAGCTCTGAACGCCCATCACCCAAAACCCCATCACATACTATTGCCAGGCCCCATCATGCTAGGTGCGTTTGAGATTGTTACACATACAAAAGGCACAGTCATGAAGGGTGAATCGTAGGCATGGTAGATTTCCGCTAAGGCCATTCTCCCCCGCCCACTTCAGCTCATGAGATCGAACATGAAGGCAAGGGTCCCCCTTCTCCCTTTGTAAAAGACTGAGAGCCCCGAGGAAAGGCATATTACTTTTGGTTCAGATGATGGTAAATAAAACAGAGTAGATTCTGGCAAAAGAAGCCCCGCCCTCCCCCACCCCTCCCTCTCTGCGCGCGCGCGCGCACGCACACACACACACACACACACACACACACACACACCCCTCCCCCTCTGAACAACCCGTCCGCGCCTTACCTCCATCTTTAAAACAAAGCAAAGTAACTTGTTCTCTTATATCCCAAATTTGCGAAATCCCAAAATTGCGAAGTGAGGAAAAAACCCACTGACCCAGTCACAGGCGGGACCCGGGGACCCGGAGCACAGTGAAGCGAGGCTTTAAGCAACGTTCTTGCCAGAGCAGGTGTGAACAGGACAGGCACACACCTGGCAGTCACAGCAGACGATTTAATTCCGAGGACGCAAGTCCTTCCCCCGGTTCCTCATTGGCCGAGTCACCTATGCCCATATAAGGCAAAAAGTAGTCTGATTGGAACAGCAGTACGTTCCCTGAGGTGCCGCAGAGGCTTTCAGTCCCTCCGCCCTCTCTTCTTCGGCGCATGCTCACTGCAGAGCCCGGGAACATAAGCCCTCCAGAGGAGGGGGCGGGGTAGAAGAACCAGGAAGTGAAGTGTCGAAGGGCTTGGGACTCTATTGTAGGAGGGTTCGTACATATTTACAATAAGTGGTAAACCTAGTGTTAGCTAGACGGTACAGCTTTCATTTGGTAGTTCTGAAAATGAATAATCTCCCTTACTAATCTCCATCTTCATACTCGAGTGCCAAACTCCACACTTTTGTTCACCAGGGCTGTTCCGCCTAGCCTTGCTACAAAGGAGCCACTAAACCAGCCTCGAAGTTAGATTTAAAACTCCAGGCGTTGGGGCACCTGGTGGCTCAGTAGGTTGTGTGAGTCCCGATGTCAGGTAGGATGGTCTCATGGTTTGTGAGTTCGATCCCTGCATTGGGCTCTGCACTGACAGCACAGAGCCTTCTTGGAATTCTCTCAATCTCTCTCCCTCTTTGTCTCTCTCTCTCTGTCTCTCTCTCTCCCCCCCCCAACCCCCCCCCCGTCTCTGCCCCTTCCCCACTCACCCTGTCTCTGTCTCTCTCAAAGTAAATAAATAAAACTTAAAAAAAATTACACTCCTGGCCTTGAACCAGGCTTTAACCTTGTCTGGTGACCTAGGAGCAGTTCCTGAACTCTCTAGCCCTGGCTTCTTGCCAAGTCTGGAGCAAGCTTGTAAACACCAAAGGAAGTGATAATAGGTATCTCTTAAATCCTATCTATATGCAGACCAACCCCCCCTTGGGTGGTCTTTCTCTACAGCGATACAAATGCAAAATAGCTCCTATCCTCCCAGGGATCTGTTCTCTGAGGGGCAGCTAATCTGATAAACAAGCACAATATTTATCCCTGCTAACATATTCATATGTTTGTTGCCCCAAGTAACATTTGCATTTTAACAAGAACCTTGGATGCCTGACAGGAAGTGTGATTCTAAGGATGGGGCTTGCAGGCACCCTGATAGGTGTCGCTGGAAGGGGGGTGCTAGTGGGTTACAGGAGTCTAAAGCCACATGTTGCTTCTGCATGCAACTAATGCCTCAGGGTCTCCCATACGTAAACTTCCCCCTGTGTTTACCGCTGACGCTGAATTATTCATCCTCCCAGACTAGGATCATTTACTCTCACAGTTGAGAATCTGTGGAGAGTATTTCGAGAGCTTGATAACCAAGGAGAGAGGCAACTTCTGAGATTGGTGGAGGTGCTTAGCTCACTGTCATTATTACTGGTGTCATTTACTCCCCACCTGCCCGCCACCGCTGGAGGACAGGGAGACCCCTGCTTGGTGAAGCCCAAGCCCTGATTTCTGTCTCCAGGTCAGGAGTTCAGGTCCTGAGTGAGTTGAATCAGCCAGTAAAGAGAAATCAGGAGACTTTTTATTCCAAAAGACCTTCATACATTTGCTTTGTAATTGGTATTCAATAACAATGACTGAATTTTATTTCTAAGCAGGTGTTTCTCCCCAATGAGAGGACATTTTTTTGAACACGAAAAATGTCTAAATAATCATAATGATAAAAAAAATAATGCTCCACATTTATTAAGTGTCTACTGTTCTTCTGAGGCTGTGTGCATTAAATCAATAAATATTCACACAAAAACCTATACACCATCTATTTTACATGTTGAGGAGAGAAAACCTATGGAAAAGTGAAAAATAAAAGCCATCAGGACTTGTTAGTTGAAATCCTGGCCTTACTATTTTCTAGCTGTGTGATACTGGGCAGGTAACTTAACCTCTCTGAGCCTCATGTGTAATGTGAAGATACCAATATCTATTCCACCAAGCTATGATGAAGACTACATGAAAGAAAGTTATAATCGTAGCTAGTAAATAGTAGATGCATAGTGAATGTGAATTTTCTTTCCCTCTCCTTTGTTTCATAAATATGAGGAAGAGAATTCTAGCACTATTAAATTACTTACCCCAGTGAGTTCTGCGTGTTGCCAAGAGAATCTAGTTTCCCCGACCATTAGCACCTTCCCATCACTTCTCTCTATCTGTTCCCAATCAGCATCAGTTCAGCTGGGTGGTCCTTTTTCTGGGGTTCTTCCATCTGGCCCCACAAGGAGATTGGGTACTGTCTGCCAGACTGGCTCTTTGGGATAATCAACTTACTTCTTTCCCACAAGACTGCCGTGGCCGATGTATTTATTTACTTACTTATTTATTTATTTATTTATTTATTTTTACTAATTTGGCAATTCTAGATGTATGTGTGTGCTCCCAGTCTGCAACATGGTGCCAATCAATTTGGCACCACTGATATTTCGGACTGGATAATTCTTGCCTGTTGGGGGTGAGGGCTGCCTATGGACTCCAGGATGGTAAGCACTATCCCTGGTCTCTACACACTGGATGTCAGTGGCAAGCACCCCCCACCCCACCCTAGGGTCTCCTCTGTCTCCAGATGTTGCGAATGTTCCCTGCAAGGCAAAACTGAGCCAGCTGAGAAGCACTGGCTTACATGCTTTCACAGGACCTTCTGACCACTCGTTTTTGTCAGAGTCCACTACCCCTCTACAGCCCAGCACGGAGAAGCTGGAGGAGACTTGTGTCACCAATTGTTTCCCTCCTTTGAAGACTTCTGCTACTAGCTGGCCTGCGACCAGGGAAGGAAGGCTCTGAATGTCAAAAGATGGCTCTTGCCTTTGTTGGAGAAAAGCATGTCCCTGGGATCCCAGACCGTGAGATGTCCAAACAGAGCATCCTTCTAGGATGACCTATGGGTCCCGGTCAAAGCTAATGTCTCCTTTCCTTCTTCCCTTCTGTCAGTCATGTACCCTGATAGCAAAAGGAGGCAGGTGGTGTGGACGGTGAACCTAAATGATGGTAGCTCCCTTTCTTTAATGGAATAAAGTTTAATATATGGGGAGGCATGGAAAAGGAAATTAGTAAAAGAAACCAAACAAGTCAAAAAGAGACAGAGACAAAGAGAGAGAGAGAGAGAGAGAGATGAAGTTATGAAACCCCATTTATTTATATAAATAAAAGATCCACTGGGGCGCCTGGGTGGCTTAGTCGGTTGAGCGTCCGACTTTCGCTTAGGTCATGATCTCACGTTCATGGGTTCGAGCCCCGCATCGGGCTCTGTGCTGACTGCCAGCTCGGAGCCTGGAGCCTGCTTCAGTCTGTGACTCCCTCTCTCTCTGACCCTCCCCTGCTCACGCTGTCTCTCTCTCTCTCCTAGAAATAAATAAAAATACTTAAAAAAAAAAAAGGGGGGGTTTAAAAAAAAATAAAATAAAAACAAACCCTTCCTGAGTAAGCCCTAAGTTTTAACAGAATGTTCCTCAGTAGGATGGAATTGCAGGAGTCTTTCCCTTCCTAACTCACACAATTTTGATTTCTAAGGTTTTATTTTAATAGGTACACATTATATGGATTTTGGAGAAAAAAGAACCATTTTTAAAAGAAAAAACTCAGGGAGACATATGTCAAAACGATAATGTCACTTGATGTTTTCTCTATTTTCAAATGCTCCAAAAATAATGTTTATTAAACTATTTTATTGAAGTATATTTCTTGACCACCCAGGTCAAAAACTTGAACAGGATTGGTCTTCTAGAAACCCCTATCCTGCAGCCCCTCTCACCCACCTGAATGGAAACCACCTTCTTGATTTCCTTTTTTTTTTTTTAATGTTTATTTATTTTGGGGAGAGAGAGAGAGAGAGAGACACTGTGAGCTGGGGAGGGACAGAGAGAGACACACGCACAGAGCTCTAAAGCAGGCTCCAGGCTCCAAGCTGTCAGTACAGAGCCCGACGTGAAGCTCCAACCCACAAATCATGAGATTCTGACCTGCGCTGTAGTTGGACACAACTGACTGAGCCACCCAGGCGCCCCCACTTTCCTGATATCACACAGCACATCTTATTTTTGTTTATTTAGAATATTGCATAGTTGGAATCATCTAGTATGTGGTCTTGTTTGTATCCAATCTATTAAAGAATGGCATTCAGGTTGTTTCTAGTGTGGAATTTACACTGATATTTAACAGATGATGCTAAAGGGATTTACAAAGTAGCTTTACTACTTACTTCTCCTACAAGCAGTTTCTAAGAGTTCCCACTGCTTTTCATTCTTACGGGCGTTTAAGCTAGTCAGTCTTTCACTATTATTGCAGGGTTGTTGTTTTTTTAGATCAATAGTATTAATGAAAATTAACCCTTCACAAAGTTCACATGCATAAAAATATCAAAATATGTTTTAAACAGGAAATGACAGTTAAAACATAACATTTATCTTCCCACTCCTATAAAACCAATATATTACATATAAATGATTGTATATGATATATTGTTATTGTATTGTTTAGCATTTATTTATATATTTTGTAGCTAATTTTTTTAAATTTTTTTAACTTTTGAGAGACAGAGAGAAAGAGAGAAAGAGCATGAGCAGGGGAGGAGCAGAGAGAGAGAGAGAGGGAAACACAGAATTTGAAGCAGGCTCCAGGCACTGAGCTGCCAGCACAGAGCCCAGTGCATGGCTTGAACTCATGAACTGTGAGATCATGACCTGAGCCAAAGTCTGCTGCTTAACCGACTGAGCCACCAGGTACCCCTGTAGCTAATTTATTCTTAATAATAAATATTTACCTACATGAATTATATCTATATATCTTTGTGTATCTGCCTTTATATAATATACCCACACACGAAGAAAGTGGAAGAAAGGATAAAATGTTAACTCTGGTTATAACTGACAGTTGCAACTACACCTAACTTTTATTGCCTTCTTTTCGCTTATCATTAGCCGCTACATGTTCACATGGAACATCTTTTATGCAAGGTAAGAAACTTTTAAATTTTAATAATAAAGATTTCTTCACTGAAACATGAAGTGTAATTCCACCCACTGGTGGTATTTTTATTATTACCACGGCAACCTCCCCTGCACCTAACTCCTCCATTCGGAGCCATCCACTGCTCATATATCCCTTCATCTTGAACCTCTCCTCCTTGCCCTCAAGGCTATCTCCAGGCATCCTGCCATCCCTTACAGGCCAATGCTTCTCAGACTTTAACGTGCCTGTGACAAGTCGGGTTCTGTGGAAACTCGGATTCCGATTCAGTAGGAGTGTGTGGGGGTGGCGCTGCGCGCCTGTGGTTCTAAGTGCCTCCAGGTGCTGCCCGTGCTGCGTAGGCACCGGACCCACTGAAAAGTAAGCCTCCAGACCTGTTTCCCTTCCGCGCCCAGACTCCATTTCATTCCAACGCCTTGCTGCCTATTTTCTGCCTTTTTTTCTAGGCTACTCTGCGAGTTTCAGAGCAGAAACAGCAAGGGAGGGAAACTATCAGAGGGAGGGAAAGATCTGGGGGAATGTATAGTTCACAAGGTTAGACCCATGAAGTTGGGTCTGTGAGAAATATCCCAAGGTCTCATACCTGTAGGAAGTATAATTGTTGGACCTCCTGCCATGTGTTCCTTTGCCCATGCTCTTTAAAGAAATACCCTCAGAGGGGCGCCTGGGTGGCTTAGTCGGTTTAGCGTCCGACTTTCTCTTAGGTCATGATCTCGCGGTTCTTGGGTTCGAGCCCCGCGTCGGGCTCTGTGCTGACTGCCAGCTCAGAGCCTGGAGCCTGTTTCATTCTGTGTCTCCCTCTCTCTCTGACCCTCCCCTGCTCACGCTGTCTCTCTCTCTCCTAGAAATAAATAAAAACATTAAAAAAAAAAAAAAGAAAGAAAAAATACCCTCAGAGTTCAGCACTTGTGTTGACTTCCTCCAGGGCTGCCCTTAGGGATGTGGGAATTCCTATGGGTCTCCTTGGATCTGGGTCTTGTGTATTTCAGAGGCCTCTTTTGTTTGGGTGCTTCCATTATGCTGCGACTAGGAAGATGCAATCTACACAGCCTTTATGTCCTAAGCCAGAAAATACTCTCTTTTCCCCAACTCAATAAGAAGATATCCCTTGTGTGGTTTTGTCTTTGGTTGACATTTATTGATAAAAGAATACCGCAAAATAGGGGAGACGACTGCACTCAACATGTCTCGATGTTGTCTCGTTAACTTTCATTCTGCTCTATTTCTAGCATCTCCTCACAGCCTCATAAATATCAGTGTGAGGTACTGCACAGCTAACAGTCCCCTGTGAAGTTATGCTAAAGGATGGATAGAAGGGTGGAAACCTTTCCAAATTCTGACCTTTTGCTTCTGCTTTTAGAAACATTAGAGGAAAAAGCATACTCACTGCAAACCTCAAGGTTAAGGCAGACTTACTTCCCTTTGCCCACATGGAAACTGGGCTTTGCAAAGGGACATACAGGTAGCAGCTTCCTTAAGAGTGGACCAAGATAATGATGATGCTATTCATTTACTCTAGCAGGAAAAATCTCTTCTGCCTCCCATACATAGACCTGAGTGTTATTTTCTCTCTTTCCTTCTTCATACCTTCTCCCATTTGTTCATGTAGGTGGCAGAGAGAGTCCAATCTCAATCTCTGACAGTTCATTTCTAGGCACCAAGATATATTCTTTTCCAGGGGTGAGTGGGGAAGAAGAAGAATTTACCACCAACTGAGGTGTTCCCATCCCCAGTTCCCATTAGTTGACTCCTTGTCCACCGTTGCCTATCCTTCCTCATCTCTCCGTATTGAAGGCAAAGTGGAAATTCACACTGGACTTGCTGAAACAGAATCTGCAGCTCTGGGTCATGCAGGAGACGAGTCATTAAACCTGAGCATGTATGGAAATCAGCACTGAAAGGGCTTGGGTACCTATGTCACCCCCTGGGAGGCCCACTGTCAGAGGGAAGAGTGAGGACAGCCCAGCCATTCGGGAAGACTTTGGAACGACATCATCCGAAAGGGTCCATCCACAGCCACCTTACCTCTTTCTTATCCTTTGTTCTCTCTTAGGTAGACCAGCTGTGTTCTCTCAAAGATAATCTGAAACCATTAACTTGGGGGAGACACCAAAGCCTCCCATCCAGCCCCTCCACTTGTATCCTCAAGTTAGGGGACTGGTGAGGGCCCGGGCAAAAATCAGTAGAAAGGAGGAATGACAGCATGATGCATAGAAGCGACTCCTCCAAAGTCCTCATTCACAGATCAGTTAAGGAAACTGAGGCTAGAGAAAAGCGTGGCGGTGGGGGGAGGGGGTCATATTTATCAATCATGTTTACTCTGTATATCAGACATTCGAAAAGCAGACAGAACAAAAAGAAACAGAAATGCAGAGATGCAGAAGCAGAAAAACCAAGAAAGATGAAGGGAAAAATAAAACACGCTTTTTCTGTGTGTCGGGAGGGACACGTGGCTTGGTGATTTTATGTCTTAGGGACGTCAGATCTAATTGTTTCACTTCCACCAGGGATTTTATAGACTCGGACAGCATGTTGCAGACCCAGTTCTTAGCAGAGAAATAGCAAACTCATTTCAATGTACCTGCCATCTTCAGGTTACATAGGGTGTTTTGTTTCTTGTTACCCTAAGATAGGGGATGCGGTGAATGAGAAGAAAGGGGGAAAACAAGCCAAAGACAAAACCTTGTGCCCAGACTTTGGGTGCATTTGTGACATGGTTGTTGAGACTAAGCAACAATTCCATGGGGGTGACCTGGAGCTCTCTGGGATTCTGAGCGTTTGGAAAGCCAGCCCTCCTGGGCCTTTGCTGCCGACTTTTCATTGCTATTTTTAAGGCGTGTAAGTGAATGTCACTTATTAAAAGCTGAAGGTGTTCAGCCTGGCTAGGGGCTGTTATCTACCCCCTAGTGGGATAAACACCTACAGTGACTTGTGTCCCTGACAGCTGCCATTAGGGCTGAGATTGACAGGGCTCCTGCATTTCGTTCCTCCCACGGGAAGGAATACTGCTTTTCGGTTGAAATTGGTGGGGAGGAGAAGTGTTGTCTGAGAAGGTGGTATTTTTCCCTATTTCAGTGCCCTCATTCCAAAAGCTGTGATCTTTCTGATCAAGTCCTGTTCAGCTCAATTTGTCAGAAGGATGAGGGTTTGGACAGTGGCTGTATGTAACTGCTGGCTCTTTGTAACGTCAGGGCTGAGATGTATGAGGACGTATTTCACCCAAGTCTCTCCAGAAAGCTCAAGGGGAAGCCTTTCTCCTGATTCGCCAGTGGTACATTCCCAGCTGGGTCCTCACATACCTTCTTTTCTACCCAGGTTACCAAGGAAGTACAGAGAGCAGCCTCATAGCCTCACTATCCATATCATAGTGCTTCTGCGGAGTATTCTCTGGACCCTTGGTTTGTGGAGAACCCAGCTGCTGTACTAGGTAGAACAATGGTGACAAATATTCCTTGATGCTTCTCATTCTTAAAAGCTCTAGCCTGTAAGCCTCAGGCAGCTTATCCTCTTGACATTGATCCTTCACTTGTCTATATTATTTTGCAGCAGTGGAAGCCAAGTCTTCCCTGCAGAGTGCAATTAACAAGGTTGTTGGCTCTATTTAAGCCATTTCCGGGGCTGTGGAGGTCATTGACTTCATAATTTCTTAACACAGAGATTCCTAAATTTTTTGGAGGAAAGCCACAAAAATCTCACATAAGAATTCATAGGGTGGGGGTCGCCTGGCTGGCTCAGTAAGTAGAGCATGTGACTCCTGATCTTGGCCTTGAGAGTCCAAGTCCCAGGTTGTGGACAGAGTTTACTTAAGAGGAGGAGGAGGAGGAGGAGGTGGAGGAGAAAAAGACTTATTATTTGACTTTGGCTCAAGTCATGATCTCACAGTTCGTAAGTTTGACCCCTGCATCAGGCTCTGTGCTGACAGCTCAGAACCTGGAACTTGCTTCTGATTCTGTGTCTCCTTCCCTCTCTGCCCCTCTCCTGCCCATTCTCTCTCTCTCTCTCAAAATATAAACATTTAAAAAAAATCAAAAAAAGAAGAATTCATAGGAAATTTGCCCTCCAAACCCCTCCACTACTTTGGTCTATCTAAGCTCTTATCCATCTGCTGGACTAAGGGACAGCATGGTCCAGCATCTGTGTTGGTAGTAGCAATGATCTATAATGATAGCATAGGGGTATCCAGGCAGCCATCCGGGCCTGCCTCAAGTCATCTGACAGGTGACTGAGCCTAAGGAAGGATTCCTCTACACTGGATCCTCATCTTGCTGCTGCTTGGCTTTTGGTACCTTGTGTGACTCTTTACTGTGGGTCTGTGCAGGATGGATGTGGTGAGTTTAGAAGAGTTTTTCAGAATAACTCCATTGCTTTTGTCAGCCACCTACATGAGAGTAGTTGAGGAGGAATGTTCCAGCTTGAGGCCATAGATGGAGTTCTAGATCCAGGAATACCACACCTTCAACACATCCCTTCCTCTCTGTGAGGCTCAGCTTTCCCTTCTGTACAAAGCAGAGATGGGATAAATTAGCATTTCCCAAACAGCGTACCTCAAAACTAGAAATGTGGTTGGCTGTTAGATAGCTGTGTGAGGCCTGGGTCCCACAGGAAAGAGGAGGAGAAAGTGGGGGGGTATATTGGGCTGGAGACATCCAAGACCTGCAGTTAGACATATCCTGCCCAGGTGGCCAAGGAAATTCCAATACAGAAGCCACAGGACATTCTTCATTAGCGTTCTGGTTTGGCCCAACCCTCCTGGTGGGCTTTCTTAAGGGCTGCTAGGTAATGAGCAAGACAAAAGAACTTCATGAAGGGATGCCACTATGAAGAAGGAACATTTCCTCCATGTCCAGCTATCAGGAAGGTCAAAGGACTGTCCTGTCAGTTCTTCACAAGGAGCTGGATCAAATTGGACAGACCCAAGATGGAGGATGCCATGACAGGAACCCGTCATCAATTTAGGAAGAAAAGGTGTGAAACCCTGCTTCCTGACCCAAGAAATGAATATCTCGCCCCCTAGCTACCCAGTAAAAACCCTGGGACCAATTGTGCTGCGACACTTAAGCCTCCCCCAAGCTGCCTACGCCCCGCTCTTGTGAGTGTGCTCAGTAAACTCTGCTTGCTGGAGCTTTCTGGTCTCTTGGCTGAGTCGTTTCCTGCCAGAAGGCTAAGGACCAAGGCTGTACTGCTCTAGGCAGTGACAGAAAGCATCCTTGGTGAGAAAAGTCTGGAAGATTCTAGGTTAAATAAAGTTTGAAAGTTCCTTTACTGCATAACTCCCAGGGCTTTCAATATGGTAAAGAACACTTTAAAATTACCAAGGGGGGTGTGTATGTGTAGAAAGTTATATTCCCCAAACCGTACATCATGTAATTCTCTTCCCTTTTTTCAGCACACATCATGTGACCAGTGTTCCGCTGAATACACTTCATGGGCAGCAAAAGGCAAAATTATTTCTAAAGCCCCTCTAATCTGTAGAATTCTCTTTCTCCGTATAATTTTTCCCTTTTGATTAATGGAACATTTAGACCTATAGATGATGTCATAAAAGGCTAAAGAGGAAAAAAGAAGAAATATATACAGATATTTGGAGGGTTGAAGGCAAATTCCTCTTTACAATACGCATTTTGGATAATAGTAATAAGAACAGATAGGGATTATAAAGTATTTACTTAATGTACTAGAGACTGTTAAATGCTTTACTTGGATTATATGATTTAATTTTCACACTAGCCTTATGAAGTATCTATTATTTTTGTTGCCTACCTACAGGTGAAGAAACTGAAGTTCAAAGAGGCTTGATAAATAAAGTGAAGCCGCCTGAGTGAGAAGAGGCAGCGGCAAGGCCTCCACTCATTGTAATTCCATTCTAAGAATTTTTTTTTAAGTTTATTTATTTTGAGAGACAGGAGCAGTGGAAAGGCAGAGAGAGAGAATCCCAAGCAGGCTTTGCGCTGTCAGCATGGTCCCTACCCGAGGCTCCATATCCCAAACCCCGAGATCATGACCTGAGCTGAAATGAGGTGTCAGATGCTTAAGCAACTGAGCCACTCAGGCACCCTTATTCTAAGAATTTTAAATTACAAGTTACTGTCTCCTTTTTTGTACCCTGATCCAGCAAGCTGCCACAGCAAACTCAAAATAAACTAACTGCAATGGTAATTACCTTCCATCTAAAATTCTTGAGTTAACATGAAATAATGTTGAATCATCAGTCTCTTAGGTCTACTGAAAATAGATATATATATAACAACTAAATGTTACCAAATGATTTATTATGATTGGTGCTAAGTTACAATGTATATGAAATGGAGTCATTTATGGAAACACATAAAAAATAGTTGCCTATTTCTGTAATTATATTCACACAAGAATCTGAAATATAGTTTCTGGTCTGCCTCTTAAAATATATCCACAGAATGACTTTTGTAGTTTTCACCGCACAGTTTTACAATACTGATACTGCACCTGTATCATTTACCATATGAGATGAACTAAACAGAATATGAAAGCAGATAATAGCAAATTAATTTTTTATATCATCAATGGTTCCAAAGAAAATAGTAGTTTCCATTGGCAGTGAAAATAGATGGTAGTCATTAGCATTGTAGAAACTGCGTACATAGATATGTATGTATATATTTATATGTTGCTCAGGACCACTGTTCCATCAATAGGCAGCTGCCTCATAGGTGGACCAATGGTGTGCAATTCCATTGGGACAATTAGTAGTACTATCTTTTATGTCTCTCTCCCCCAAACAAATAGGTAAGAAAGTAATACAGCAGGCTAAACTCTACAGTGTTACATACCAAGGTAAAAACAGTTACTGAGATATTAGAGTTACAGTAGTTTATGTATATTTGCTATTCACAGACCACAGACTTTTTGCTGGATAACCGAGCTGCTGGAAATTGACGACATGTAGACATGCATTCGTGTGAGTCCATAATTAATGATGTTTCTGCTGTAATAAGCACATTCATTTTAACACCATTCAATACACAGATTCCTTTAAAGTTTGAGCTAAATCTGCTATCACAATTATACACAAAAAGAACCTGTAAACAATTTGACATTACACTTATGTACAAGCGAACTGCATTGGAAAGGAGAAGAGGTAATTTCAGTGGGTGTCACTTGGTATACATCAGTGTGCAACAAACTGACCCAAGTCATCAAGCACTTGAATGAGGTCAGGAAAAAGTAACGTGAGCAAGGCCCCAACAGATCACCACTCGATATTAGTACCAGCAAAACTCAGACTCCTCTATCTATGTTGACATCACATTCAAAGCATCAGCAGTGGATATAAGAGGAGCTTGGTAATTCCTGGCAAACCGTGTTTGGAGATCTCCAGGTAACCTCATCAACAGGGTCTTTATTTTTATAAGTGTCGAGGGTGATGCTGATAATATTTAATTGTGTCCATTTAATTTGGACCAATTATCTTGTTGGTTAGGTTCAACCCAGTGTTCTGCTGGTTCTGAAAGATGAGGGGAACAGGAATTCAACTGAGAGCATGAGTTCAATGCCTTCAGCCAACACAAAGGTTCTTGATTTTAGAGAGTAAAGTCTTATAAGAGAAGCAAGCTGGACTCCATTACTATCTAAATGGTCACCCATTTATAGCAGATCCCGTTACAGCTTTCAATAGGACTCTCTGAAATGCAAGTCCTCTCAGTTTGTGTTTCTATGTGTTTTTTAAAAAGTTCCTTTTATTTATTTTGAGAGAAAGAGAGAGCATGAGCAGGGGAGGGGCAGAGAGAGAGTGGGAGAGAGAGAATCCCAAGCAGGGTCCACGCTGTCAGTGAGGAGCCTGACGCCGGGCTCAAACCCAAGAAAAATGAGATCATGACCTGAACCGAAATCAAGCGTCAGTCACTTAACTGACTAAAGCCACCCAGGTACCCCTGTGTTTCTACATGTTTTAAGAAGGATACCACTCGAGGAATTCATGAATCCATTTCTTTAGATCAGAAACAGAGTACCTCCACTTCTCCACCCCTCAGGATTTACAAAAATACGTTACTCTGTCCTTTTATACACTAAGCATATTTCAAGCAAAATTCTCCCGATTCAACATTCTCTTTTGGAATTAAAAATAAATAAATGAGAGAAAACGATAGGGTAACTTGAAGCCAGGGATGAGGTAAAACTTCCACCTCTGCTCCAATATTGCTGGGACAAACAACCACTCCTTTTTCAAGTGTTCCGAGACCTAATTAGGACATTTAATTGCTACAAAATTGATTTTCTTTCATACGCTTTTAAGACCACATCTGCAGGGAGCCTAGGGGAAAAACAGATGATCGTACTGAATTATTTTGCAAACGCTTCTGATTGTTTGAGCAAACCTGACAGGTCCCTGGAAGAAGGACTATGTGCTTGGTCAGACAGCCTGGCCCTGGGCTGGGAGTCAGACTGTTTCTGAGGGGGGTGGGCTGTAGGCATACACACCGATCCCAAGGAGCACCAAGGAAGCTCTGTTTGCATAGGTTGACTGAGAACACTCTTCACATTCTCCAAAATACGCAAAGCATGTGGGTATGAATGAACACATAACTGTATTCTTAAGAGTGCCCCAATTTTTAGTCATTTGGCCATTCTGTCTACAGGATGCCAAACATTAGCAATATTTTCTTTCATTTAACAGTGTGTTATTCCATCTTTGAGCAGCTCTTTTGGTATCTGTTTGAACAGACTTACTGGGTTATTTGCAAGAGTCTGGAAAGTGTGTGATTATCATTACAACGTGCCCTTAAGCTGTAGTATATATTTACAATGTGCATATTATAAGTTACTATAGTCTTAGAACAATTAAACAGAGAGCTAGTTCCACCTACAAATTGTGTAGGGCTACAGGGACCCCCTTCCCATGAATGCCGAAGTGAAACCAGTAGGGAAAGGTGAAGGACCATTAGCGTAATGACCACTGAGTTTGTGCTTTCGTAGACCTACGTTGTCTTATTCTTTTCTTCTGAAATATCACCATATTCATTTGGTGGGTTTTTGGTTTTTGTTCTTTTGGGGCTTTTTTTTTTTTGGAATGACCATGTTTGACAACACACAGTTTGAAATTCGAACAAATGGTTCAAATAGAAAGCCAGTTTTTACACGTTTGGCTTTTCCTTAAATGCACTTCTGTTTGGTTTTGTATCCATAGATGTTATACCAAGGTGTTTTAATCATATTTTTGGTACCATAAATATATACACTCATAGTGGGAGATAATCTTGGAAAATAGAACTATCTAGGAAACCAATTATAAATAATAATAATAATAATCCCTCAAACTCAAAATCCCAGTTTCAAACTATCAGACTTAGGTGTGTATACATATGTATAGATATAGTTAGATATATACATTTAGATACATGTACACACATATATACATATATACATAAAAGTTATATATAAACACACACGACACACATATATACATACATTCTTCACACACACACACGCACGCGTACTTCAGTGCAGTTTCTTTTCTGTAGCTGCCTCTCTTATTTTCCAACTTAGAATGGTAATGACGAGATTCTGGGGGCAGCCAATCATGTTTGGATTTCTGGCCTATCTTGAAAAAAAAACCCGATACTGTTTAGAAGGCTCAAAGGTGAAAACAGCACATGCATGCACGTACCCACATGGACATGCACATAGGCCTATTTTACCTCTCGTGAAAGCTCCCCTGTCACCTGTAAAAGCCCAGCAAGCACGCACAGGCTCCATCGCCTATCATGGAAACTGTGTTACCGCTTTGGGTTTCATAGGGTATCAGCATTCACCGGACAGACACCTGCTCTGGAACATTACTGCCCCTTGATAGGGCGTGTGTCAGGAAGTAGTCTGTGGGAGGCAAGACTACCTCTCCACGTGCACCTTTCCATTATCTCCTAGGGAGAAGCGTTTCTCATGGAATTTACAACTTACGATAGCTAATAATGACTTTCTTGAAGGGTGTCAGGCTGGGTTCTTCCTCGCTACCTTTTGGTTAGAAGAAACCAGAAACAGGTGAAATCCAGAGCACAGAGACAAAACATCACATAAAGAGGTGGTTGGAGCCCAGTAAACCCAGATGGAAATCTGGCTCTGACACTCCCAAGTACTGGGCTACTTTACCTTTCTGAGTCTCACTGACTTCATCTGTGAAAAGAGGACAGTAACAGGGCCTACGCCCTAGGGTGACAGGAGGGTTAAATGAGATAAGGCCTGTTTTCTGGCACATATTGCTATATTGCTCATGTGCACACTTTCCTTAATATACGTCATTCATAACTTAATATTTAAGTTAGAAATCTAGAACATTGATCAGAATTATATACAAAAATAATGTTAGTCTAGGAGTTGGGGGATTTGAATTCAGGTTCTGTATCACAGACGTGATTCCCTAGAACAAGATAATGCTCACTACAGTGGCCTGTATGTGGTAGGCACTCAGCAAATACCTGCCAAGTGAACGCATGAAAAAGGAAAGAATGCATGACTGACTTAAAGTCTCTGGGTCCCAGTTTCCCTTGGATGACATAAGGATAGAAGGTTCTGACCTTTATTCCATCACTGGGATGTTGGCATGAGAAGTTGAAAGAAAAACGTCAAATATTTAAGACACAAACATGTTTTTGTCCTAATAAAGTCAGTGCATACAAATGAAATAATATGGCTCAACAGTCAGAGTCTATGCTTAGACTTGTCATGTCTTTGAAAATAAGGGAATGGGGACCTCTGGGGTGAGAATGAGAATTGTATTTTCCTAGACTGAAGTGTCATCTTCAGTGAGGGGGGTTTCAGCCTAAAGAAACAAAGTCCATGATGAGCAGTTCAAGACAATGAAATCATTGGCCTATTCTCTGAACTCATTTTCTTTTTTTCCTGTTTCATTTCTAAGAGCACCTGTTAGCTACTGCGGTTTGGCTTGAAAAACATCCCTAATAGGGCCGTGTGAACTGAAAATGCTCCCAAAGTGCTTTACACCAAACACATGTAGTTGTAATGTTGATGACATCACTGAAATACTATTTTTCTGAGGCAGAAAATGACTGACATAGAAGACAGAAACCCAGACCGCAGATCTACCCCATCATCATTGAAACCTCAGAAAATAAGGCGTAAACTTCTCTCACTCTCAGCATTCACATTTGTATAAAGGGACAATTGTATCCCATCTTAAAGAACTGCTGTACAGATTTAAGGTGGTACTAATTACTATTGTGCTATCTCATCCTATCTCTTGACCCATATGTCCTTTCTCTACATGGTAAGAATGCTTTGGAACATTAGAGCCAGCCCTTAACTCAGGGTTTTTCGATCTCAGCGCTATTGACATTTGGGGCTGGATAATTATTTGTTGTGGGGGCTGTCACACTCTGGGATGTTTAGCAACATCTCTGGTCTTTACCCATTGGATGCCAGTTAGTACCTCTCAAGTCATGACAATCACAAATGTCTCCAGGCACCTGCAAAAAGTCCCCTGAGGCACAGAAATCACTCCTGAATGAAAGCCACTGCCTGAAATACATGTAACCCACACAAATCAAAGAAGAATGTTTCCTGAGATTGTTTGTCTCTCTCACCTACAAGAATCAACCACTGACCACTGGCTGCAACTGAGAAACACTGCTAGTAATCACTGAGAATCCTATGTACATTTTAGCTTTCATGGTTTTCTTTCCTTTTGTTTTCTCTTTCTTTTTTGAGTAAATCTCATTGCTACTAGTGACTATATGAATAAAAATGAGTTTGATGTTTACACAGAAACCTGTAGTGCTCGAAATTCACATCAGCAGACCAGCTTTACTCAACATTGTCAAGCACTGACATCCATAGTGAAGGCCGATCTTGTTGAATTTAAAGCTTTTAAACTTTGTAACCAAACACTGTTTTCATGCATGCAGATAGCATTACCGTGGACATTAGCCGCTGACCCAGCCTCAACCTAAAAACTGCACAAGTGTGCGTACAAACTGATACTCACTCACACGGAGGTGCAATTACTAAGCAACTCTTCTCCACTACTTTCTTGTGAATCAATCCTGCTTCTACTTGTGATGGATGGAGCCATCCACCAACAGCAGAGAGAGTCTGAAGTGAGGCTGATTTTTATTGTGTAAATGCAGGTAAATTAGCTAAAGGTCAATTCTAAGAATAAACTGACAAGATGAAAGAGGTTGCTGGAGAAAGGAGACACTAAATCCTCCCGTTGGCATGTGAGTACTTTTAGGAGGCTGATTAACAGGAAAATCACCACCCCTCAGCCCAGGACAAACCCCTTGATAGTTGCAGGGCTAGGGCACATTTTTCTTTAGCTTTTTCAAAGTTAATTCCCTACATAAAGCAAGGATGACAGTGCCCCATCCTTATTGGGTAAAATTTCTTTACCCAATAAACAACAAACACAGTTTGTTTGCAAACAAGAGGAACATTTTTTAAAGGTTAGGAAGCTAAGGCAACTAAGGGACCCTACTTGGAAAGTAGAGGAGGGAAGCAAGCTGGATCCAATTTAACATAAAAAAAAAAAAAATCTTGGCCAAATAATCTTAACTAGCAATTCAAGTTTATTAATTTCATTAATCATTCTTCACTTTGCTGTGACAGTAGTGTTTAAATATTCATGAAGGATCATCGTTAAGAGTGTATTTAAGCCACTCATTCCCCATTTCTTGTATCATGTGGGAATTTGATGCCTGCCCAGTCATTCTGTTATATGGATAGAACCAAATGGATCACAATCCCAAAATTGTTTCCATCTGAATAATCATAGTATGGCCATCCCTTCTGGTCAGTGTGTGGAAAATTACAGAACTTCATCTCCTTCTTGTCACTGTATATGAAATATGTACATTGTATTGAAATTCCTTCCTTCCTTCCTTCCCTCCCTCCTTCCTACCCACCTCCCTCCCTCCTTCCTTCCTTTTTTCCTTCCTTCCATATTTATTTTCCCTTGCTTGCAGGTTTTAGTTAATATTGGCATTCAGGATCTTCAACTATCTGAGAGTTTCATAATCCTGCATAAGTCAAATTGGACAAACTTAGCAATTCAATGACTCAGGATTTTATTGGTGAGATGCAGCTAAATTCACTCATCACTCCATATTCATTTGGGTGGTGTTTATATGCACAGTTATGGGACCGCCTTTGGGCCCATACACAACCCCATTAAATTCTGGATCATTCTCCAGTTCCTCTGACTCAAACTGCACAAGGCCTGGAAATGAACAACTCTTCCTGCGAAACTTCATCTTTTTTTTTTTTTCTTTCCTTCCTTGATGGGTATCATAAGGATACATCTCACTGAGGGATATGCTCCCATCTACCCATAGTACCAAGACATAAAACTATAATGGTGCAGGCTTTCAGTCTGGCAAAAACCAAAACCAAACTACACAAATATACACAAGATGGAAAAGTGCTGTGGTTGACAGACGGAGGTAAGGGCAGCAGAACCATGGAATCTTCTCTGTCCTAGACCTAGGATTCTTTTCTGTGGGCCTTTGCTCTTGAGACAATGAATAATGTAAGCTTTGACTTCTTTGTAGTGGAAATAAAAGTGAAAGGAAGCGAGAAAATACAGACCTCTGCATAGTCCCTCAAGAGCAGAATTTCTGTAAGGTCCACAGCCTATCCCATCAAAATCATTACAGATGCTGGACCAAAATGCAGATTCCTTGGCCCTGCTAGAAGTTTCTGAATCAGTCTCTCTGGGGCTAGAGTAAAGGGATCTGCCTTCTTACAAGTGCTACAAAAGATTTTTGTGCACGCTGAGTATTGAACAACACTGCTAAGAAGTTTGCAATGGAGGGCACTAGGAAAAGAATCTCCATTATAATGTATGTTGTAAGATGAGAAATATAGATATTTCAAACATATAAGCTCAGTGGTTGCATCACGTCGTGGTGATTATTAACGTTTAAGACTCTTTTCTTTCAGCAGCAGTGGAGAGCAATAACCATTTCATCTAAAAACAGAGTGATGAAGGCAATATAAATCAAACTTATTCCAACAGGTTTCATTTGGTCTAATTTCACTGCAGATATTAATCATTGTACAGTCCTGTACAAATGACATCTAACTCCATTTTAACTCAGAATACAGAATACTTACTCAGATTCCTTCTCTAGTGTGTTATGTTGACAATATAAAAGAAAATAAATAAATTGGAACAGTGGGCCATCAAGATTGCGAGATGCCAACAATACCAAGACATTAAGGAGAGAAATGGCCCATGCTAAACCTATATAACCCAGCATGCAAATTGGCAAAAGCATTTATACGCTACCAAGTCACCAGGGGAAAAAAATAACTCTCTTCCTTTTTCCTTTGAAAATTGCTATGTCAAGTGGAGGTGACAAAAGAATTCTTCCTAAAAGTTCACGGAAAGACTTGTATTCATTCTAGCAAAGATTATCTAGGAGACCAACGTGAGTCAAATTCTCCAGCACGGTATCTAGTGGCAGAAAAAACCACCACTCGAACACTTTGGGTTAATTTGTTATGGTAAATACAAAGTTGTAAGGTTACAACTGTAACAAAGGAAAATGTCTGAGAATCTATGTTTGGCTCCCATTATGGGAGACGGTGTCAAGTAATTTTGTGAAACACCATACATGCTTTTTCTTTTTCTCACTTGAACATGTTTTGCTTGGCAGAAACAAAGGCTAATCAGAGGGGAATCAAAAGCCCAGAGAAGCAAAAGTAATCCAGAAGCACACGCTGTTGACAACTAAGAGGACCCACATCCATGCCTAAGAAAAAAGGTGCCTTTGAATTAAACAAGGGCAACTGAAAAGTGAAAAAGTCCATTAGTTTTCTTTCAATAAATGTGTCTCCCTAAAGTGAATCAGGTGAGGGTAGACATGGTTAAGGAGGAAGAAAGAGTGAGGGGAACACACGATTTGTGCATTGTTCCCCTTTTATTTTAATTTACCAGGCATGCATGTCCAATAAGATAACTGCTAACAATCACAAAGGATAACACCACAGCCTATTGTGGAAGCCACTTTACTTTGCTGTTTTATGACCACATCGCAGTACAATTTTTTCTTAGCAGGAGGAGGGAGATCACGACACCACAGTGATCTCACAGTGTTATTTTTCTGTCTCCATCTTTTCCTGCTAAACATAAATCACTCCCTTTTTGATAGTGGGTAGGAGGGCTTGATAAATGTTCCTGACTTCAGGAGACCCATAGACCTGTAGACAGTGACATCCCCAACCTCACTGGCTTTTGGCATTGCAACCTAAGTTGGGGTTCTACACATATGATTCCTCTTTCATTCGATCCATCTGATGCTATTAGTTTCTTCATAGCAGCAAATTATGGCCCTCATCATAACCAGTATTTAAGAAGCGAACCACATATATTGTTCTGTCCAGAAGTGAACTGAAAGTTCTGAAAGCTCTGGGAAACTGGCACAGATTAGGCACAATGGAACGTTTAATCTTGTAACTCACTTAGCCGGAGCTCATTTCAGATATGGCAGGCCACACAGACCACACTTGATAACTTCACTCAAAGGAGGACAGAAGCTTTCTAAGGGCTTGGTGCCTTCTCAGAGATTTACTGATCAGGTTGTTATTCATCTCCATAATCAACACCCACAGTTGCCTTAGCTATTTGGACTACTTGGGGTGTGTGTCAGTTTAGAGCTGGCTGAGATGAAAACTGTTATTGTTTTAATCAGATTTCCTACCACTAGTTTTGTTCCCTGGTGGGGAGAGGGGGGTGTCTAATGATTGCCTATTCAGAGAAAAAAATTCATGACAGGTCAAGGGTCAGAGACATATGTCATGAACATTTTCTTTGAAGTGTTTGGTTTCCTATTGGCACCAGGCAGTGGGAGTAGTGGGGGTTGATTGATATCTTCCTCCTTCTTCAGTTCTTTCTAGTGTATCTGTTTTGACACCACTCTAGTCAGGTCTGAAATTTAAGGAAGTTGAAATCCTGGGCATTTCATGTAGATGGCAAACTCCAGTAGGGCCACAGGAATCATCTTACCTAAGTGAGTTTGGGGATGTTTTATCTATATTCAATTTCTTCGTGACCCATTAAATTCTATGATTTTTTTTTTTTTTTTGCAGGATCTCTATTCTTGGGGTGATGGTATTTTTGATATGGTGTTAAGAAACTTTGAAAAGAAAGAAGATATACTGGTAGGCTACCAACATAGCTATGTTGTAGTTAAGAACAAATGGTTGCTAATTATTAATACATAAAAGAACTCCACTTAAATTCATGAATGATAATTCTCTTGACAACTCAACTCCCCAAGTGAACTTTCTTTTTCACCTAAGTAGAACTTTAAATTCCATTTGAACCTCAGGACAAGAAAACATTGACTGCGTTTGTTGCCCAGAGGTGAGGACAAGAATTACAAAAATTCAGAAAGATATGCATATACTAAACAGGCTCTAATAATAGGAATCAAGAGAGAAACTCTTACATAATAAATGTGCATCAACAAAATATTTCAAAAGGAAGCAAGTGGTCACTATTTTTCCCTCCTACAGCCATCATCCAGTTGCCTTGATTACCTGTGATACATATACACATACACACACACAAAAAATAAAAATAGGAGTGCTTGGCACACAAATAATAATTGACATATTATTGTTTAAGTTCCCACTGAAAGGCATGAGGAATGTGGAAAATGAAAACTGGTCTTTTAATCCTCATTTACCACAAGCCTATGAAAGACCTATTAGTACATTTATAGAATACAGACTCATATGGATAGATGGCTATTAACAGTTTCTTTTTGGCTGTGTCTATACAGGTCAAAGATGTACTTGAGAAAGATAGTTGAGAAAGCCAAAACCTTCGTTTTGAAGTTCTAGTTATCTAATTGGGGGTGTGTGTACACATCAGGGAATGGCAGCCACATCAGAGGATAGACACAGCCAAATCCCAGAAACCCAAAAACAAGACTAGCTACAAGGAAGTCACCATGTAGCACTATAGCATTAAAAGGTTATGAGCAATTAAATGGTGTGTGGCATACAAGTCCCTCTTAACGAAACAAACAAAAGGCTGGACCCTTATTCAAGTACTCCGTGTTGTTCTTACTTCCACAGCTACAGAGGAACGCAAAGAACTGAATGTGGATTACATGAAAAGGCCACACCATTAACACATGGGCAGGGAGGACTCTGGAAACATTGAGAGAAGGAAGGTAACTCAGCTCAGGGTAGAGGAGCCTGAGTGTGGGGTCACGGAGTCAGAATTTTTGTGGATAGGAATGTCTGTTTCTTTCATGCAAAGTATGTTTGGCTCGCTCTTCTCACCCTCTCCCAGTGCAGAGAAAGAGCAAAACCATAAAATGGAGCCTGAAGGTGTTCATTTCAAAGTAAGGAAGACAGTTTGTTGATGAGGAGAGTTACTTGATGTGGGAAAGTGTTGCCAAGAGAGGGTGGGGAATCTTCCCAGAAGGGTTTTCAGAAAGGAGCTGAGGCTCCTCTGTCTGAAGGAGTCTAAGACATTGCTGCTGCGAGCAAGGGTGTTCCCCTCAGGATACCCAGGCCCTGGGAACATGTGCAGTGTGTGTGTACAGACATCGTTGTGCTTGTGCTGCACAAATACTCACACGTACATTGTCAATAGAAACTGGCACGTAATAGATTTGAGTGAAAAGTCATATAAATCTGCCATTCCCCCCTTACCCCATAAACAAAAAGGAAAAGAAATTAAAAGAAAATCTGAACCTGTGCCATTGGGCCAGATCTCCTTCTACCGTGCTCTCATTCAAAGGAGGGAGGTAGAAGATGAGAGAAAAACCCAGTCGGGGATAGAGGACTCCCAAGGCTTCTCAGCTACTCTTCTGTATCTGGCTCTCCTTATACATAAGATACTCAGCACACGGGACCCAGCGAACAAACAAACAAGGAACCAAGAAAGAGATTTTCTTATAATTCCACATCTTGAAAGAAATCTACCCTGTGGATTTAAATGTTAAGGTGAACTAGGTAAATAGGCAGTAGTGTATCAATGGGCTACTGTGTTCTCACAAACGTATTGTTAGTTGTTACTTTTCTTTTCAAATGTGAATTTCCTTAGGAGGTTTGTTTCCAAATGGTGACATGGTTTTTTTCTTCTCCCCCCTCCCCCCCAGCCCCTCCCCTATAGATGATACTTCCGTAAAAGTTCAGATTGCCAAGGATGTTTTCTCTCGGGGAACCGATCAGGGATTTTGATCTTTAGGAAATCCTGGATGCATTTCTCCAGCTCCTCCTCAATGGAGAGCTTTTCCTTAACAGCTTTTTTTTTGCTACTCATGTTCGACTCCCTGGAGCCTGAAGTCAGAGTCCGGAGCAGATCGCTTTTCCGCCGCATCTCTGACTGCTGGATCAGCTGCACAGGGCCCTTCTTGATGGGACGGTCCAGAGTTTGGATGTTGGTCTGGCGTGTCACGGGCCCACAG
Source organism: Hyaena hyaena (assembly GCF_003009895.1). NCBI lineage: Eukaryota > Metazoa > Chordata > Mammalia > Carnivora > Hyaenidae > Hyaena > Hyaena hyaena. Next base: position 3,082,836 of record NW_024080739.1, on the reverse strand, counting down.
ATGACCGTCTCCTGGGGGGAGCTGGCCTCAGACTGGCTGTCGCAGCTGGAGGTGGAGAGGTCATTGCAAGATGTGCCACTCTCCCCCTCTTTGTCGCCCCCGGCGCTCTTGCAGCAGCAGTGGCAGTGTGAGGTGGACCACCTGGAAGGCTCACCTGCAAGGAAGCACAGCACCCAAGGGGTTAATGCCAGCCACCTCAGCCGGGAGAAGCAGCACAGCATCTGAACACACACAGCACACAAGCGTCCACAACCCTGGCTTAAGAAGAAGGGGAGGGCCATGTAGGACGGGCTGAGACATGACTACCCCAAAGCCCAGGCTGCTCAAGGGAGGAAGTTAGCGGCCTGCTGTGCACCAGGAAGGAGAGCATCATGCTTAAGTCCACGAGCATGTGGCCAGCTGCCTAGATGATACCACTTACTAACCCTGCCACCTTAGCAGTCCCCTTACGTTCTCAAAGCTTCAGTTTCCTCACCGGGGAGGTGAGGACAATCACTTTCCTGCTTCCTTGAGTTGCAGGGAGGATTTAAATAAATCAAGTGAGGGGCGCCTGGGTGGCTCAGTCAGTTGAGCGTCAGATCTCACAGTTCATGGGTTCGAGCCCTGCATCGGGCTCTATGCTGACAGCCAGCTCAGAGCCTGGAGCCTGTTTCAGATTCTGTGTCTCCCTCTCTCTCTGCCCCTCCCCCACTCATGCTCTGTCTCTGTCTCAAAGATAAATAAACTAAAAATTTTTAAAAAAATAAGTCAAGTGAAATGCTTAAGGCAGGGCATGGCATTTACCCTCAGTAAACGCTACCTGATTTTACTGTGGCTGACGTTAAACCCGGATCCAAAGCTCCAGGTTGTTGCATCAAGTACGAGAGGTGATGAGTTAAGGAGGGCTTACATTGTGCCAGTCCCCATGTAAACTCTGCACACCCATCAACTCATGGGAGCCGCATTATTCTACAAGCTCAGTAGCTCCACTCCTGGTTTCCATACAAGGAAACAAAGACAGACCTTTCAAATTTAAGAAACTTGCCCTACTTTGTACATTTTGCAAGTGGCAGAGCTGAGATTTGAATGCAAGTTTCCCAAATACCATAACCAAACCAATTAATCATTTTTCTTCAATTTGCCTGACTGTTCAGGGTTTAACTTCTCTCTGACGTCCTTGTTCTCTGCTCCTAAGTAATATTTATCACTTTTTTCTCTGAGTTATGGTTTTGATTTCTAAGTGCCTTATTACTGCACATATCACATTTTGTTATAATTCTTTTTTACTTTATGCATTTCAGCTATTCCCCATGAGCTCTCTGAAGTGGGCACAGGAAAGGGCCCATTGTTGTAACCCCAGCAAATAGCTCAGCGTACAGTGTAGAAACTCAATAAAAGACTGTATCCTAACAGTAACTTTTAAGTCCTGGATCGACCCATACCTGAAACTGCTACTGTCAGTAGGCTTTTAAGCTACACAATCCATTGTATTATATTTAATCCAGCGTGAGTTCCTGTCTCCCTACTCCCCTCAGTCTTGACTCAAAGCATTGCATTCAGCTGTTTGGATACAGACCCATTTTTCAGATATACAGTTGGTAACTCTCTGAACTAGAAAATCTACAATTAGGGCATAAAGCAAGTTCCTAAACATAAGTCACTGCTCTCAGCCTTCTATCCTCCAAACACTCTGAACAGTCTTCTTAAAGTCATGAGCTTGATACTATTTACTCACCATACATTCTATTGCTGGGCATTTCATATAGGTCATCACACTTAAGCCATAAAAAATAAAAGGAAATGAATCCCCTTTATGATGCTAATATTGAGGACAAGGGTAATGTAGGATCTTTATTTGTTTAAAAGGAGACCCAGTTTTGAGTTGTGCTGTATCTTATCCTCATAAATAATGAATCACATGATAATAAGATCCCACTTTAGTGTCATTTCTAATATGGTCAAAGTAGAGGAAACCTAAAATGGAAAAAGAAACTATTTGGAAAGTTATGTCCTATCTTCTTGTAAAAGGCCTGTCATCTACACATCTAAATGATTTAAATATTTATAGCAACTTATCTTAAACATTTTTCAGAGGGAGTAAAATAAAAAGAGTGCCTGTGAATTGCAACTCCACTATTATCTCTAAAGTATACCTACTCTTTCAGACCACTTTTTAAAAATGTGACTGAGTAATCATTGCATTTATACACCCATTAAATGAAATGCAACAGTCCAATTAGCCAAAAGGAATCACCACAGCAATAATGTCCTACTTCTCCCAGGCTATTACCAATAAATATCTTCCATGCAACAGGGAAAATGCTCAACATGTACCAGATGGTGACTGAAAATGTTTTGTCTGCCGGCCCAGATTCTGAGGATATCATTTTTCTCCTTCCAAAGGCAGAATCTGCCTCTACCTCTCCAAAACCAGCCATCCCTAAGCTAATACGACTTGATGGAGAAATGGCTCGAATGCACTGGGCCAAAAAAAAAGTAATCATATCAACCTAGAGTTGATCCAGTTTGATCCTTTTTGGGAAAAGTTCAGAAACTGACCTAAATCTTAAAAAGAAAGGAGACGAAGAGGAGACAGATAGGAGACAAAGAAGACGTGTGTGCTGAGATAAGCCTGCCCGTTATCTTATGAGATGACAAAATATTTTGGCCATAAACCCTGCTGAACCAGTAGAACCAGTAGACACAAGCCTGTGTCCTCCCTAAGAGTTTCCTCTCCCATGGTAAAGTCATTTCCTTCAGTGGACTTGGAGGGAAACCTGGGGCTTTTCTAAAAGTCAATTCAGTAGCACACACACCATCAGGAGAGGGAGCACTGAGCGCTATGTGGGAAAATGTACACAACCGTCACTGCATGTCCAAACCAGGAACCAGGGACGGATGTAGCATCCTCCCTAACCACTGGGCTGATCATGGATTCCAGTGTCAGCTGGGATTCTTCAGGTACCCGGAAAAGAGGATTATTACTTTCCACTTCTTCTAGGCACTATCACTATTAAAGGGAAACTGAACAATTTAATTTTAGTGCAGCACATTATACTATCACGTGTTTCAATATTTTATGAGAACATTTGTTTGAACATTTTTGGCAAGATAATTCATAAGAAGGCTTCTGAAGTCTATATATTAGGTTGGAATCAAGGAAGGGGATGGTATTAATCCAGTTGGAGATACTGTGTGAAGAGTCATCATGAAACGTGAAAGATACTCAAATGTAAGAAGATAACCGCCACTTTGTTTCTTGTTTTGGGAACACTGTCTCTCTGATTATCCCCTTCCCCAGATTGTAACCAGAGCAGAGGTTTTCAACCAGAAGAGAGAAGTGATGTGTATGGGCGCTGGCCACTGCCCTTATCATCTCCAGGGACAGGTGTTCAGCAGCCCTAGCAGATGTGGAAGGATCTGTGAAAGGTCAGTATCTCCTTAACCCAAGGTGTTCTAGAATCTCTCCAATTAGAGCCAATTATGATCTCATAAATACTTTGGTACTTCAAATTACAACATACTTTTGCTCCCAATCTGCTGAGGTTTCTTTAGGGGCTGGAACCATTCTCTCCATTTGAAGAGAGAGTAAGGGACAACTGATTAGCCAGGTATAGGGAGAAAACCATGTCATCCTAAGAGTCTAATTTATTGATACTTAAAAAAAAAGCTACTGTTTTTTGAGGGGCTTATTAACTGGCTAATGGTCAAAGAGCACGACAGCTCTACTTTATTTTTAAATATACCATTGCTGAATTTGTTGGATATTCTTATCATTTGTGGTGCCTGGCACAGAATAGAGGTTTGGTAAAAATTCATTCATTTGATAAATGAATGAATGAGCACAGACACATAGGCTGAATTGCATCAGGATCCTAACATGGCAGAGATTGTAGGCTCTGGAATTAGCCCCACAATTTGTCAGTTTGTATACATTACATCACCTCTATGAGCCTCAATTTCCTCATCTAAAAAATAAAGGGAGGGACACCTGGCTGGCTCAGGCAGTTAAGTGTCTGACGTTTTGATTTCATAACCCAAGTCATGAATCCCAGGGTTGTAAGATCAAGCCCTGCACTGGGCTCCACGCTGGGCATAGAGTCTGCTTAAGATTCTCTCTTTCTCCTTCTCCCTTTCTCCCTTTCCCAGGCTTGAGCACATGTGTGAGTGCTGCTTCTCTATATAAAAATAAAATAAAATAAAATAACGCTAATGATAGTATCTCCTTCACAGAGGTTTTTAAAAAAATGAGACAATTAATGTAAAGGTGTTTCATGGTTTGTAGCACCCAGTAAGTATTCCATTCGTTTGTACCTAAGTGCTCTACTAAAGGCCAGACATCGACCTACATAAACAAAACAAATCAGGAGCCTGTTAGATATGATTAGTTGGTTTCCACAGGTATGCTATACAACCCACTGTTAGGCCTGGCTGGAACATCATGTGAGGAAGGACACGAACGCTTAAACTCGGCTCATCAAGAAAATGGATGATGACATTTAGTAATGTCTGTTGTTAGTGTGGCAGCGGAGAGTGACCGCAAGCACATGCAGTTTCCAGCACATAGTGCGTAACCAGGGGAGACTTTGGGAAAGAAGTCTCTTTTACCGTGCAGTGCTTAGAATTTCACAAACGGATGAGTCTTCTGAGATAAAAATTTACTTGAAGACACATAAAATAAATTTAAACCCAGAGCTGGGAGTGATTTGTAGTTTGGATTAAATGGGAAGGAGCAGGACCCTCAATTGCCCTGAGTCCTTAAAGCTCAAATCTTCAGACATTTTACAACTTGCAAAAAATTGAGGACCAGTCAAGCAAACTGTACGACTGTACATGGCCCCTTTCGACTATAGCCCTAATGGCAGAAGTCTTTACTGATAAAGAAGGGATAAAAGAGGAAAGACTACAGAATATTTCTCCACTATGAAAAATTCAAACCAAGCCGAGTGAAACATGACTTAGCAAACTCACAAAGTGCTTATGCATTTTTAAAAGAGGGAGCTCTGCAATCTATCCACACTTCAAATTCTCCACCTGCTAATGGCTGTGAGCACAATGCACATCATTTACAGCAACAGCTGGGAAAACTGCTTTCCCCTGTCTTCCCTGTCAATGATGTAGGAGCCTGCCAGTCTGGGAGCTAGGTGGCCAGATTTAATTTATGGAGGCTGCTGAAAGACTCTCTTGGTATCCCGGCTGAAAAGTCAATAATGGCCAAATTGATGTTTTTATAATTCTGCTAACCTTGGAAAAGATATTTCATCATAGAAGACTGGGAATAGGCAGACTGTGCAAGCTTCTGAGAGAAATGCATTTTCAAGCTTGATAATCATCCTTTCTTGCTTCCTTTGCCGCTCAGGGACATTTGGCCTTGGATGGGCCCAGCTGAGGCTCCTCATTAAGAGGTGGCAAATTTGGGTAAGAGCAGACAGTTAAATCAGTCATGCATCAGTCAGGGCCAGTCAAGAAGATGGGCATGCCATCTGTAATCTTAATAGGAAGAATTGAATACAAGGATTGGCTAAACAGGTATTGGAGGAATGAGAAAAAGATGGAGAAAGACAGCACTGAAGAGACAAATACAGTGACTGCAGAAGGCAGCTCCCATACTTAGGGCTGGGGAGACAGATCAGAGACGGAGTCATTAGAACCTGGAAGCTTGCAAGACCACTTTGTGGAGGTGAGACCCAGGCATGCGAGGAGGCCATGTGGCCCTCTCTCTCTGCCCCTCCCCTGCTTGTACTCTGTCTCTCTCTCTCTCTCTCTCTCTCTCAAAAATAAAAAAAAACATTTTTTAAAAATTAAAAAAAATGTGCTCTTCTCTCAAAAAAATTACTTTTAACTTTTAATTAGTGTTACAAGTGGCAAGTTAACAATTCAGATCCAGATCTCCTTCATACAAAGCCTCTCCTCTTCTTGTTGGACACAATATTCAATATCACAGGAGTTTTCTATCAGAGATATTAAAATTTCGAAAATGCCCAAAGGGTTGACTTGAAGCCATGGTAGTAGCCCCAGTGATTCCAGCACTTCAGTAACTTTTAGAAGTAACTGACTCCCTGAGCTACTTGAAAATCCGTAGGAATTTTATCATTACACTTACGTAAGACATGCTAGTTCTCCACCCCACCCGCCCCCCACTGCCGCGGAGCTGACTGGGAAGAACTGAAGGTGACTAAAGGAGGAGAAGCATTGTGGGCGCTCCTCCTGCTGTGTGGGCACACCTCTTCCCGCTCCCCCAGGCTTCAGATGCAACACAGGTGCCCTGGTCGCAGCCTGCAGTCCTTGAAGCATGCACTGAACATAGGGAAAACGCCTCTGGCCACTTAATTAAGATATAATAGTTACTAAGACTGCTTAATGAATTTTCAACAACCAACCAATATTTACCTCCTCAAAGGGGGAAACATCAAAACATGACAGTCTATGGTTTATTGGCAAATGCAAACCTAAACTTGGAGCGATCCTCCTGGTAGAAGAGGAAAAAAAAGCCTAATTAACCCAGAGAAGTTGTTTAAGAGCTAGAGAACCCTGTGGATTTTATGAGAATCACAGATAAAATAAAAGAGGTGTCTTAAACATTTATAACTCACATTGAAACTACTCTAGAGGGAGTCGGGTTAACCAGGAGAGGCACAGGCGGCCAAGAGGAGGCCCGCCTGGATGATGGTGCACAGCTCACTGTGGGCAGGGCCATGCAGAAGCTCAGGAAACGACCTTAGAGGCCTCTTAGCACCCCTGTTTTATTTTTTTATTTTTTAAATTTTTTTATTTATTTCTAGGAGAGAGAGAGAGAGACAGTGTGAGCAGGGGAGGGTCAGAGGGAGAGGGAGTCACAGACTCTGAAACAGGCTCCAGGCTCTGAGCTGGCAGTCAGCACAGAGCCCGACGCGGGGCTCAAACCCACGAACCGCGAGATCATGACCTAAGTGAAAGTCGGACGCTTAACCGACTAAGCCACCCAGGCGCCCCTGAGCACCCCTGTTTTAAAATGAGGAGAAAGAAAGGGGCCTCACAGCCAAGTGTGGAGCCCTGTCTAGAACCTTGCCAGAGACACCATGAGGAACATGTGGAGCTCTGTGGGCAAAGTGAAACCCAGCTGGAGAGGGGTTCAGATCTGGACCGTCTTGCATCTGTGGTGGGGGAGGGGGCGTGGGAGTAGGGGGAGCACACAGGGAGAGCCCACTGCTGAGTACAGTCAAGATAAGTACAACACAGAAGGGTCTGGAGAAAGCAGATTCCTGCCATATGTTCACATGCCTAGTGATGAGAGAGAGACAGAGGCAATGGGAGAGAAGAAGGCAGCATCAGTGGCCCCTCTACCTGACGAGAATGCTGACCTATGTTTGCATGGACCCGAAACCACACACAGGGCACTTCGTCTGCACCATCTCATTGAATCCTTGAAACCAGTGAAGAGAGGCAAGGAATTGCAATACCTAATTCCTACCTCCTGAATAGAAGGCTCAGGGGGACCAAATCTCCCTAGCTTCTAGGGAGACACATTCCATCAGAGGAATTCACTTAGCATCACCATCTCAAAGGCCTTGTTTTAAAGCACGTGTACCCACAGTATAAGAACAAGTAGGACACCTCAGTGAGAATCAGTTTATCACCATACTTGGGCTCAACGGAGGAAGCCTAGGAATTCGCAAATGGCATTAATGAAAATGAAGAATGTATTTCATGTCACGTGCAATGCTAAGTGCTTTATAAACATTTTATTCTAACAACACTCAAAGGTGGGGTTTCCCACTACTGACGTTTGGGCTGAATAATTCTTTGTTGCCGGGGCTGTCCTGTGCATTGTAGGATGTGTACCAGCAGGCCACCCCTGGTCTCTACCACTACCCTCTCCTCCTTTCTTCAGTCAAGGCAACTGAAAACGTCTGAGTATTACCAAACATCCTCAGGGGGGGCAAGATCACCTCCAGCTGGGAACCAATGTTCTAAGGAAAAGACATACTATTCCTATTTCATGATAAGGAAACTGAATTCCACAAAATGTGACTAATTTGCCCATGAATCATACAGCTAGTAAAAGGTGAAAGCAGGATTTGATTTTTGGTCGATCTGACTCCAAGACTGTTACTTGTTCCACTGTTAGCCTGAGAAACACTGCCTTTCTGAAAAACAAATCTTCCATTCACAGGGAGTTCCAAACGAAGCCGAGTAAAAGGAAATGAAGAAAACTGACTTGCCTTTTCACTTTTCGTAAAAGGCAAAGAACACCTCATCTTTGCCAGGTTATCTTTAGATAAGAGAATAAGAAGATGTGCAGAATTTAGCAGCTCTCCCTGAACATGTTATCTGTGCTTAGCGATCACTGGTTCATTACTCTTCTTTTAATTAGGATTTCAAAATAGGACAATGGCGGCTCTGCCCAAAGACTTTTCTCATATGGCCACGGCCCATATTCACGACCATGTCATGATAATAAGCGACGTCAGCTTGAGCAGTTACTACATTCCAAGTGTTGTTCTGTCCTTTCCTTGCAGAATCTCATCTGAGATCTAAAACATCCCTTTGAGGTAGGGTTGACTGTGACTCACATTTTGCAGAAGAGCTCGCTGAGAGGCAAAGAGCTGTTAAACAGCTGACCCAAAGAGTGCAAGAAGCAAGCTGTGATGCAGGCCTGGGCAGTTTGACCCCAGAATCTCCGTAACAAGTCAGGCAATAACTAAAACCTTGTGGTTCAGAACTTGGGCTTTAGAATCAGAGTAACAGGAACAGAGCACAACTTGGCTGGTGAGGTGTGGTTTCCTCATCTGAGAACGTCAGACATAACAACACTTCTCTGGTAGGAGTGTGAGAATTAAGTGGTATTTGTCTGCAGCATGACTACGGGGCCAGGAAGAATATATTCAATGCCATAGAACAATGGTTTTTTTTTTTTTTTTAAAGATAACTGATCACTTTGACACCCAAACTGGCAATGTTGATGTTAGTTACAGTTGTGAACTATTTAAAAGGTAATTTCAATAATGATAACTTGACAGGTAATTTCTTGTTTCTTCTGCTTTTGTTCGTCTTCATATCACTTAACCCAGATCTCTACTTTCTATTCTCATTATGGGCTATTTACCAAAAAAACAGATCCTAATTGCATAGATTGATAATATGTAGGAAAACATTGCTGAAGAGCAAATGCATTACTAGATAAGTTCTCCTCCTCCTGGCTCTGGTGTGACTGCAGTGACTTTAAGGGCAACAAGAATTTCTGAAAGGGGGTAAATTGTGTACCGTGATAACAGTTTATGGTTACACCTTTATATATAATTTTCCTATTTCTCTTAAGTCATAGTTATTACACACAAATACACAACCTCATAAAATTGCCCAACTCACTCTTCCCTGATGGGGAGAAATATCCTTCAGTCATGGAGCCCACCACTACCTCCATGGTTAACGCATATAAACCAGTCTTTAAAGTGGTTTGACACGTATACCCAATATAAATGAAAGCAAAGGAGTACTGCCAACATAAATAAGCACTAACAATTTCCAGACAGTAGGGAATGGAAAATAAATATCTCTCTGATCACCCCAGGGGAGTTAGGCTGAAAAAGATCTGAATTCTACATTGCTTGGTTTCTGGTTATTAAATATATTATTTTTTCTTAATTGATGATTAGATGCCTAGTAACATATTCTTTCTTTTTTCAGTTTATTTATTTATTTTGAAAAAGAGAGAAAGTACAAGAAGGGCAGGAGCAGAGAAAAAACCCCAAGCAGGCTCCACGCACTGTCAGCACAGAAACCTGATGTGGGGCTTGAACTCATGAACCATGAGACCATGACCTGAGTCGAAAGCAAGAGTCAGATGCTTAACTGACTGAGCCACCCAGGTGGCTCCGCTAGTAACACACTCTTAATTGTTAATATCTGGAAAATAGCTGCAAAAGAACTTTTTAAAAAGAGAACCAGAAGAGTCTAATTTCATTTTTCTGCTCATCCACTTTTCCTAGTACCATTTATTGAAGAAACGGTCCTTTCTTCATTGGTTCCCTTGTCAAATGTTAGTCAACATTCTCAGGACTGCTTTGTCTATTCAGAGTCTTTTGTGGTTTATACAAATTTAAGGAATTTTCTCTTTTAATTTTAATTTTTGCTTATTTATTTTTAAGTAAACTCTGCACCCAACATGGGGCTCAAGTTCGTGATCCAAGATCAAGAGTCACATGCTTCACTGACTAAGCCAGCCAGGCAAGCCTGGATTTTTCTATTTCTCTACAAAATGCAATTGGAATTTTGATAGGGATTGCATACGCTCAGATGGATTAAAGACTTAAACATAAGCTCTGAAACCATAAAACTCCAAGAAGAAAACATAGGGGGGAAAATGCCTTGACAACTGGTCCTGGTAATGATTTTTTTAATAGGACACCAAAAGCACAAAGGGTAAAAGAAAGCAAAAAACAGTTAAGTGGGACTATATCACACTAAGAAGCTTCTGTAAGTAAAATAAACAACCAACTAAAGAAAAGGCAACCTATGGAATGAGAGAAAGTATTTGCAAATCATGTATTTGATAAGAGGTTAATATCCAAAATATATAAAGAGCTCATAAAACTCAATAGCAAAAAAATGATTAAAAAGTGGGCAGAGGAACTAAACAGATATTTTTCCAAATAAGACATACAAAAGGTCAACTGATACATGAACAGGTGCCAGGATTAGGAAACGGTTGGGGGTTTAACTCATTAAAGATAATGAGTTAAATCTAGGAATGTTTATGGGCCTACAGAAGAAAAAATTGATAAGCCCTGCTCTCTCACCTCATAAACACTATTTCAAATTCCACTTCCCCCCACACTTCTCCTCCATTTCCATGAAGACATTTGTGTTTCAATAATTCTATGTCGCATGCTTTCATCTAAACGGTTGTATAGAGGAGCATGGTGTAACACCGAAAGCCATCCTCAACAATATGAATATATGATATCTTACATTTTTTATAAGACATTCAATTTTACTCTTGTGTTAATTTTGCCTTTCACTGAACTATGAGCTCCTAGAAAGTAAGATCCCATTTGAAAGTTCATTTCTGGCTGAAAGTTATACTCAGCCCACTCTGATAATGATTTGAGAAGAGTCATGACTTAGCAGGAGATCAGAAATTATGAAACCTAGTATTTGTACAATACTTAATAGATTCTAGAACCATTTCCATTCATCACACCTCATTTGATTCTCACATTTTTTCACTCAGTGCTCAACTAATTTTTAAGGGCTCTCTGGTGAACACTGTCTAGGCAATGGGTTTACAGCCAGCCACAGCGATTTACTTAGTAGCTGAACACTAAACAAGTAAAAGATCATAAAATTTCAGATAGTGTTAAGGGCTACAAAGAAAATAAGATAGGATAATATGATGGAGTGACTGAGGGTAAGAGGGTTGTAATCAATAGATGGAATGGTCAGATGGCATCCCCAGAAAAAAGTGACATTTGAGCGGGGACCCAATGTCCGAAAGAAGCCAGCCTGTGAAGATCCTGTAGAAGTTATTACAGGCAAAAGGAACATCAAGTGCAAAGGTCCAGAGGTAGGAATAAGAGGGCATCTGCAAGAAACAAAAAGAAAGCCTGCATGGCTTGAATGTGGTGAGAGAGAAGGAAGTGTAGAAAATGAGGATGGGGAGACAGACAGGGGCCAAGCTGAGTAGGACCTCAAAGGATATAACCAGGAGTTAGGGTTTTATACCAGGGCATTAAAGAGGAAGGTTTTCACAGAGGAATTACATGAGTTTCACTTGTGTTTACAACAAGCTTACTCTTGATGTTCTCTAGAGCATGGATTATTAGTGAGCAAGAAGAGAGATAGGAAGCCAGTTAGGAGGCTATTCCAGAGTCCAGTCAAGAGATAACAGTTACTTATAGGAGGAGAGATGGAGAGCAGGGACTCTATGTAATACATTTCCTTAGTCCCACTTTACAGATGAGGAAAGTGAGGCTCAGGAAAGCACATGATCTGTCAAATCTGACTATAAGAGTAGAGAATTGTTCTGTTTAGAAATTCAGTTATACCCCCTCATGTTACACTTGTGCCAATGGCTAAGGCATCTGAATTCAATGATTATTAAAATCTTCCACAAGCAATCCGTTTTTGACAAAAGATGTTCTCACTGTATCTAGCCTGTACATCAGAACACTTACTTAGTTAGTCCTTTAGCTGATCTGCACCTGCTGGGGTTATTTGACTGACTTCACAAACTGGGAGCCTGGAGTTTAATTCTACAATCAGGAATCATTACATTGTTTGTAAACAATGACAGACTATGATAAATATGCATTCTGGTTAATTACTTCCTTCCCATTTGCCATCTTTACTTTCTCATTTCCATCATCTTGTCACATCTTAGTACCTGATTGTGCGTTCCCCGCAACAGGCAGAGGGAAAATAGCTGCAAACATATTGAAATGCAAGAAGACACCCCTGTATCCTTTGGGTTCTCAGAAACAGGAGCCAAACCTGAAACTCAGAACCAGTGAAAATTAGCAGATTTCAATGCGTTCAGCTTTCTATTACTCCTTTGGTTTGCACACTAGGTTTTCATTCAACAAAAAGAGTTCCTACTATATTTCCATTACAGCCCGGTCCATGAAGCTGGATTAGTAAACTAACAGTAACCCAAATTGCATTAGGGTCTAAGACATTTGGCTTCTTTCTTTTTTTAACAGCAGGATCAAGGAGTAGTTAGTAAACATTTTAGGGCAGGGTTGCTTTATCTATAGAAGAACAGCCTCTGCAGCAGAATTCTTGGAACAGAGAAAGCAGTCTCCATATGGTTTATTAAATACCCACAATTCACATATGGTACAGTATAGGTACTGTATAAATCAAGCGGGAGTACAAGAGAAACGCAGTTTCACGTGGTGGTGAAGAACCTGGGATGTGATGTGAGACAAATCTCAGTATGAATCACACTTCTACGTAGAACTTGTGTGACTTGTGCAAGGTGCCAAATCTCAGTCTGCTCACCTGTAACACAGGGGCGATCGCAGTACTTGCCCCATGGGGTTGGGAAGTAAATGCAAAGCACATTTACATGGCTACTGAACTAAATACAGGTGTCATTGTTGTTACCAGTTATTATTATTAGTAGAAATAATATATTAGTAAAATAGATTATTACTAATTATAAGCAATTAATAACTACCACTCTATCATTACTAATTATTATGGATGATGCCTTATCTGTTTCTTTCATGTAAAGGGGATGAATTTTATGTACCATATGAGCTTTCCTTCCCCATTAATGGGATTGACCCTTGACCATGTCCTATTCTACTGAAAGAAGTTCAGCTGAACAACCCCAGGGGTGAGAAGACAGCTGGCCTGATTTTCAGGATATAGTGAAGACCTTGGGTAAAGGTACCTCCATTACACAGGCAGGTGGTGTACTGTGTATAAGACTCGTCTCCTAGGCACTGATCTGGTACCAACAAATTACATGACCTTGGCCAAATTCCTGAAATCCCTATATTTTTCTCATTCTTAATTTAGATAGTATTATTACCCCACTTATACTTGCTAGGTTCTATCAAATGAGAATTTGCATGAATATGTTTTGCAAAATTGTAATAATATCACGACGTATAAATTTGAGGTCAAGTTTGTATCTTTGGTATTATTATCATCCTTGATATCAGTCTTCAGTTCAGTCTCACTGACACCAGACTATTCTCCTGAGCAGGATGGAGGAGATTCTTGACCTGGTACTTGAGTCTCTCCTTATTTGAGTCTCCTGTCCTGCCCACATTTACGGCTTAGTGTTTGTACGTTAGGTTTTTTTGGCCTCATTGACAACTCATTGCCTCTTCTGCCTAAAATACCTTGCCTGCCCCCTCTTCCATTTGCCTGGATAACTCATTGGAAGAGTCAGCTTAGTTGTACATTCTCCAGAAAGTCTTCTGATTTCCACCATATCCAACCACCATGGCCCTAGAGGTCAAGTTACTGACCCGTCTTCTGCCCCTCCCCTCATCTCTCTTGCACCTACACCACTGTAATGTGCTCTGTGAGCAGACCCTCCAACAAACTCTAGGCCCCTCAGCTCACAAAGGACCATACTTGTTCATCTTCTATGCCCACAGCAGAGCAAAGTATTTGGCTTACAAGGGCCACCTCACTCTAGTCACATGAGTGAGCAAATAAATGAAACGCCTTTTAATCAATGAGGCTGACCACAGATTCATTAAATATTCATTACATTTAAACACATACAGTCAAGTGATTATCCCCTCTCCGTCACAAGTCCATACTGCATGTGAGCACAGCTTTCACTTGTTTCCTCAATGACGTCACTTGGAGCTTCAACTTCACTGTTCATCTATAGCTTTATGCGTATTTTATTCAGAAAAATTCTCTCTTCTCCTCTCAGATCTTTAGAGACTACTTACGAATAAAAACAGTTTGTATAGCATAAGGTGTAAGAGAACGCTGAGGGAAAAATAATTTTCAAGAGCCGATCTTTTCAAATATTCATCTTTACAGCCATTGCAAGAGGTTGATTTTCTTGTTTGTTTTTGTATCAACCAGGAAAAAAGAGATGTGGCGTAGTCTCAAAGACGCCATTGCCAACATCCATTCCAAAGCCTAGATCTACCCAGATAAAAATGTTATCAGTCAAAAATACATTCCCCAGTTAAAAATCACTGAATCATGCATTAAGGAAAATGAAGGGTAAACCTGAAACCATGGCAAATTTCCTTCCTCAATGGAATGGAAAAGGGGCAGAAGTTTGATAGTGAAATCACACGGGAATATACCCCTAATGTGCATGTGTGTGTTCGTGTATGTGTGTGTAGGGAGAGGGGATGAATGGAGAGGAACAAAGTGACAGAGCAAGTCAGAGAGAGAAAAATAAGTACATACTGAGTTGAGAGACAGGTCGTGTGTTCAGTTGTAATTAATTTTAGTTAAAAACATGTAGATTTTTTCTTTTAAGCTAAAATGTCAGCATTAAAAGTCAAAAAGCAGTGTGTTACTCTCATGCTATTCCATTACTCTCACGCTATCCCTATTCTTCAAAATCCCAGTGTGTGAAGGAAATAGATAAAGAATTTAAAATAATGAAAATATGTAAGGAATTTGAATTAGTGAATATATATAAAGAATTGTCCGTGCCTTTTTAGATATACCTAGAGAAAAGAGATTAAATTCCAAAATCACAATCATGTTCCTATTATTTGAAGATGACATGCGTGCTATGTATGTATTGCTACGGGCAGAAGATGTTGTAAGCCTGATAGAATTTGAAATGGTGTGGCATGATACATGGCAATGGCCTGCAGTTCATCTTTGAATCAAGTTGACATTTTTAGCATATTTAAACACATTAACACTAGGCACAAGTTTCCCTCCTGTGTTGCTGTGGCAGGAGAAGAAGGCACGGACCCAGGGCACCAAGACAACAGTCCCAGGAGAACCGTACGTGTATCAGGTGTATCAGGTATTCTCGACTTTTTCACTCCCAATTTATGTAAGTCCCTTTCTTAAAAATCACAGACTGTGAAAGCCTCCACTTCAGTGTTTGCTCTCTTTGAACACTGCTAGTCCTGCCTAGAAATATTCCTCCTCCTTCCTTCACATTGCTACTTACCTTTCAGACTACTATAGTCCCTTGCTCTCCAACTAAAGCATCAGGGGCAACCATTCTCCTGATCCACCTCTCTCCATCATACCACTTGGTTCAATCAACCCTGCTTAGCCAGAGAGATCACAGTAGCTGGGGATGGCCCCCAGGTCCCACACCAAACTCATTTATTCTCTGTCTCTTCCCTCTCTTGGTCTCCATTTTATCTGCCACTAAGAGGATGCTCTAACATCCAGTAAAACTAGGTACTGTTGCAGAAACTGAATGTATCTCCCTCTTGTCAAACAGTGCTGTGGTACCACTGTGAGTAACTCATTAAGTCCAAAAACAGATTCTGGCTAAACAAGGAGGAGTCTCACACTTTGGAAGGGAAAAAGTCACACAGAAGGACAAGGTGAGGGGTGACTCCATACTTGCCTCTGCCTCATCCCCTCCAGACTCAGAGGTGTGCACACTCCTCAATGGTGCCAGCCTGCAGGAGGGGAGGAAGGATCTGCTACACCTCACAGGGAAAAGCTGGGGGTAGGACAGCTCCAAATAGCAGGGAGCTGTGACCTCTTGGGGCCTTCCAAAACACTAAACTTCGCTTAGTTGATGCTTTAGAAACGTAAGCTTCATGAGATCAAGGGATTTTAATATCTTATCTATTACTGAAGCCTCACTGCCTAAAAGAATATCAGCACATGGTAGACACTAATGCAGAAATATCCACAGAGTGAATTAGTGCAAGGCACTGGCTTTGCCCATTATATCTCCATCACCATATTCCCGTTCTGGGAAACATGGGTCTGAGGAGCCTTTTACAGCTCTAAATTTCCCCAGAGGAGTCACCAGGTATTTAATGATATTTCCCTTTTTGGGGGGGAAATGGCAATGAAATAGTAACTTTTACCTAGTGTCCTTAGCAAGGATAAACAAAGATCTGTGTGCACCTTTCTCAGAATGATGTATTCCATATTGCTGCAACAAAAGAAATATCCAACATTTTCTTTTTTTTTAATTTAAAAAAAATTTTTTTAAATTTACTTTTGAGAGAGAGACAGAGCGCAAGTGGGGGAGGGGTAGAGAGAGAGGGAGACACAGAATGGAAAGCAGGCTCCAGGCCCTGAGCTGTCAGCACAGAGCCTGAGGCGGGGCTGGAACTCATGAAATGTGAGAGATCATGACCTGAGTCGAAGTTGGCTTAACCTACTGAGACATGCAGGCGCCCCGGAAATAGCCAACACTTTCAAAGTTTGCTTGAGAAATACGCTCACAAGTCCCCACTGCCTGCCATGTAAGGGTGCTCCCAAACAACACGGAGGGGAACTGGGCACTAAATGTGCCTTACACGGAGTAACGGAGCCCCAAGCGGACATTGTTATTAGAGGTCACATTTGCCCAGAACAACGAGGGAAGAGCACGAGAACAGCTCACCATCAGCACTGACGCAGACACCCAGGTGTGAAAAGGATCACCACCTGACTAGAGCACACAGTCCACCTTACCTCAGACATGTGAAAAGAAAAAGGAGGAAATCTGAAGCAGAGAGTTCAAAGTGTTGTGGTAACTTCACAAGGTGGTAAACCCCCAATGTGCCAGTTTAGTGTTGGGATCTATGATCAGCACTAAGGGCAGTATGATCCCCTCCTGGATGGACTCCACACGTTTGGTAACTTCTGGTCTTTGTTTGTTTGTCTACTTGTCACCAAGAACATCTCTCCATCAAGACCATGAAGCTTAGGTGTGATGGTTTCTTAAAAGGAATCACAATGCGGACTAACCCAGAAAAGTGACATGCCCCTGACTCATGCAAACAAACCCCTGGTAAGGAGAAAAGGGGAGCCCTCACGGCTAGGGTAACAAAGAGAGAATGATAGAAGGTGCTCCCTTCTCAAAAGTGAGTTATCAATGAGGCATCTTTACATATGGAATACCAATACTTCCCACAGATACTGTAATGATTTTTAAGAAGCTTCTGGTAACAACTTGGGCCCAACCACAAACTTTAACATTACTTCTATGAGAAAATATTTCCAGATTTGATATTTATAGAATTACAGATATGTAGCCCATTCACAGTGGGCCTTAAAAACTCCTTAAACTCCTTAAAAAGTTGGCTGAGAGAAGAATCAACATTTACTAGATATTATCAGGGGCAGATGAAAGAACAGTATTAATAATAACAAGTTTCCTAGAAACCATAATATTGATTTACTCTGTCCATGTGACAAAAACAAAGAAACAAAGTTGAAGAGGATACTTCTGGTTCTATGAATGCTTTAATTTTAATAAAGATATGGGTGACTTAAAAAAAATTTTAAACATTTTTATTGAGTTTTGAGAGACACAGAGAGAGTGGAGGAGGGGCAGAGAGAGAGAGACACACACACACACAGAATCCGAAGCAGGCTCCAGGCTCCGAGCTGTCAGCACAGAGCCCGACGCGGGGCTCGAACACATGAACTGAGAGATAGGACCTGAGCCAAAGTCTGATGCCCAACTAACTGAGCCACCCAGGTACTCCAGATATGGGTGATTTTTTAAGCTTCAGTTTTTTTTTTAACAAAGATATTTTAACTTCACTACCAAAATTAAAAAAGTATATTTTCATGAGAAACTTCGTGAATTTTAAGTTCGGTAGCAAAATAATGGATAGTGTAAAGATTTAAGATAACCACAGTGTTGACATATGTATGTATGTGGACTGGGGTCTATTCATTCACTCGTGATTTCTCCATCATGGCTAGAATCCTAGTTAGAACAATGTAGGTCAATTTTGTCACTGAAAGAAATCTGAGAGTCAATCCTCCTTGATCCCAAAGCATGTCTCATCCCCAATGGCTAAATTTACTGAGTGTGGCTGGGCTCAAGGTTACACTAAAAGCACTTCCAGGAGGTCACATTGGAGTCAAAGGAGGCCACCTCTGAGACCTTAGAGAAATTAATTCCTGTAAAGGGTTGATATAGTTGAATATCTCACTCCCATACTGGGTCCTGGCTAAAACCCGAAGAGTAGGTAGCTACTACGGGACACGATACTACAATCTCGATGGCAGCACACCTCCTCTTCTGCCCAAAATACTTCTTTCGCTGGCTAGTCAACAATCCTACCATGATAAAAATTATAACCCAAACAACAATTGCTCAATGTTCAAGAGTTTACCAGTCATTATATACAGCTCTAATCACATTTTGCTTTTTATCCTGTGAAATGAAAGATACTTTCTTCCATTTGTCACATTAATAAATTCTGATTCATATTAACTAAGCACCTTTTCCAGGTTCCACAGTTAGTGTGGACTCACAATACTAAATCCCATCATCAGTTCTCTTATAGCATTTTGTTTCCAAGACCCTCCTGTGAAGATAGATCTACACAGACCATAGCAACATTGTGAAATGGGCAGGAGAGACTGACCACTCAGGATGAAACAGATTCTTTTTCAACATCGACATGAGAGGAAAACTAGAATGGGATGTATTTCACATCCTTTTTGATGGTGGGGAGAATGGTGAGTGGACTGGGAAGTAGAAACATGCTGGTTGTTCATGCTGGTGCTGAACTCAACCTTCATGTCGTTTCTAGCATCACAGTGATTAAAAATTGTGGTCCAGCTCTGGCAACTGATTTGGCAAAGGACCAAGGTGAAACTAGTCATCTGCAAATTCTCCAAGTGGATATCATAAAGTAAACCCCATATTGTAAAAACTGGATACTGGATACTGTATTTTCTTATGGCAATGATCCCTCTATCTTCCTCCCTCCCTGTCCTCTCCTCCCCTCCCCTTCCTATCTTTCTCTCTCTCTCAGTTTCTCTCTCTCTCCTTCTTCCCCTTCTATCTCTGTCTCTTTCACTGTTTCTCTCTCATTTGCATTAACAAATAATTAGGCATATCTTCCATTGGACTCACTGCCTTCCTTTCTTTGTCTGCCTGGAACAAAGATTCTTATGTGTCACTGGATAAACTGCCATATTTAAGTCTGTACTGTATTTAGATTTCATTCTCTTCCTTGATTCACCTATCCTGTTCCTTGAAATGGGTTAAATTTTACATAGTATGTTCAAGCTCAGATTATCTGAGAATGTGCCCCATGGTAAATCTCAGGATTAGGCTAGATCCCATGCTCCTCAATATCAAAGTGCCTTTTGCGTGGTAAAAAGAAACAATGTTTCTAAATATGGAAGGAGTACATCTTTCTACTGGCTTGGAACCAGTGAAAGAAAGGATCAGCTGATAGATAGGAGAGAAGTGTCCATTTGAAGCACCAAAGAGAACAGACCAAGAGAAATTAACATGCTGTGACTTAATACAGTTTCACTTCTAAGTGTAACATCTTTCCCTCTCTCCCTCCCTCCTGAATATTCACACTGCTAAGGGAGATGTGTGAGGTCCTTCTCACAGTTAATGAGTAAGAATGCTCAAGAGAAGTTTCTCTGAATACCTGCTTCTGAGCCAGGGCGTTGAAGTGATGAAACCCCAGTTCAGAACTGCCTCGGGAAATGCAATGCATTCATGTTCCAAGTACAAAGCCCCTCAAACTCACTTTGAAAATTTGCTTAGAATCTAAATAAATCAAACTGAAAGACTTAATTATGAAATCCCAGAGCTGGTCATGAGGATAATAAAGTGCCTGGGTTTCTGTTTCAATAGATGTGTTAATATTTTAGCAGCCCCTAACTGCCTGTGTTCTATTTCACAATTCGTGATTAAAGTTTGATTTTAATAGATTGAAAAAAAAAAAGTGAGTTCTACATTTCAGTCCCTTGCTATTGCATTAGTTTGTGCTACCTAACATATAATTAACGTCTCCCTCTTAGCCATTATCTCCTGGTGGGACAGAACCAGCACAAAGCTGAGCCCCATCGAGTGACCTAATCCGCAGCACCCAAAAACAGACAGAGAATCACCAGGTGGCCTCTTCTGTATTCTCCTGTGCCATCTACCCCAGGTATAGGTTGGAGAGGAAGACCGATTTTAATAAACTGACTACTCTGCTAGGAAATATACCTCAACTCTCTCCTTTAATTTGAAATCATAACTTGAGATCTCTACAGAACTGAGAAGCGAAGGGAGGCAGATTAAGTTGTTTTAAGAGATTCTTTAGCTTCAGATAAAAAATATATGAAGAGTAATAGATTCTACAAATCCCTCGATAGAGTCTGTAAAAAGGTAACTTCTACTATCTTAGAGGAAACTCTAACTATACTTGTACCCCCATATGGTCACTGTAAGAAAATTAGAAAAAAAAAGTTACATAAGAACACTGAAAAAAGTTAAAATGACCTGCAATTCTATCAAAAGGCAATAATCATTTTTATTATTTTGGTGTGAACCCTTCCAGACTTTGTATCATCATCTGTCCACAACTGTAAAGATGAACCTGTGACACTATTTTTAACAGCTTCATGGTAGTTACTGGTTGTACCAAAAGTTTATCTTATTTCAAATCAAGATAAGTTGTTTGGTGTCTACTGGGACTTAATGTGATACAATAAAACCCATTAGGAAGAAGTGGCTTCTCATTTTTTCCTAAGGGCTGAAGCATTAAGAAAAAGAGATTTGATTAAGAGAATATGGAGACAAATCAAAATCTTTAATCCAGGGCAGAGCCTTTTGGAATCATGATTTAATCTAAATCAGGAAGGCCTCTTAGAGATGTCATTTAAAAAATATGCTTGCTCTTGTCTCTGAAGCTGTTTTAATGCAACCACTGATAAGAATCCACTCCTCACAATACCAGAGCCAGACCAAGCATATTTTACAGTGGCAGGTCTAATTTCCAGCTGCAGCCTTGGTATTATGAATATAAATCATCACACGGAGAAGCAAACATCCTACAGAGGTCCCGGTCAGCAACTCATCCTTCTCAATAAACTTTCCAAAGACCAAAACTTACTCTCCAGAATTCATGGAGATATCCAGAGACAGCTGAAGGCATACCTGTGAGCAAGCAAGAAATGGTTCATATTTTCATGCAGTTAGCATTCAATAAGGGGCTCAGTATGATGCAAAAAACCCTGGATTTACAGTGAATCAGCCATTCTTCTTGCCTTATGTTAAGACCATGTACTGGTAATCATCTTTAGGTCTTTTACCTACAAGCTATATGGTGGTTACCAGATGAATAGACATTTTAGGTGGAAGGGGTAATTCTAGTCAAAGAGAACAGTATGAGAGACCAGAGAAGCAATAGGGGAATGAATTTTAACACTATAACTCATTCGATATGTCTGATAAGTGGGTAATTTGTGGGCTTGCCAGTGAATATCAACATGGAGAGTTGGACAAGCTAGATTAGATTGTAAAGGGCCTTCCAGTCACTGGTCGTGACACACTGGAACCACCTGGGGAGCTTTAAACAATATACATGCTTGAACCCATGCTTGTAGCCTTGGGTACAATCTGGGCATCAGGATTGTTAAAAGCACCCTAGGTAATTCTAATACAGGGCAATGCTGGAGAACCACTGTTTTAGGCTATTAAAAGAAGCAGGGATTTCACCTAAGGATAATAAAAATAAATAAAATCATTTTTAAAGTATGGCAATGCTATATTCAAATTTGCTTTAAAAAATTGCTCTGTGGAATTGGGGGGGATGCCAAATGTGGCAGCATTATTTTTAAGCACTTTGAAACCCCACATAAAAAGAATAAAGAAAGAATAAAACAGTATATATGGTTGATCAATTTATGACAAAGGAGTCAAGAACACACAATGGGGAAGGGATAGACTCTTCAAAGATTAGTGCTGGGAAAACTGGACAGCTACACACAAAAGAATGAAAATGGATCTCCATCTTCCTAAGCAAAATTCAACTGAAAATGGATTAAAGACTTAAATTTGAAATCTCAAACCATAAATCCTCTAGAAGAAAATACAGAGTGTAAACTTCTCAACATCCATCATGGCAATGATTTCTTGGATTTGATGACAAAAGCAGAGGCAAACAAAGCAAAAGTCACTAACTGGGACTACACCACACTAAGCAGTTTCTGTACAGCAAAGGATGCCATCAACAACATGTAAAGGCACCCAAGTAATGAAAAAAGTATCAGCAAATCCTATATCTTATAAGAGGTTAATATGCAAAATATATTTAAAAACTCACATATTCATAGCAAAAAAAATGGCTTTAAAAATGGACAGAACACCTCAATGGACATTTTCCCAAAGACTCACCAATGGCCACCAGGTACATGAAAAGGTAGTCAACATTTTTACTTATCAGGGAAATTCAAATCAAAACCACAACAAGATATTACCTCATACCTTTTAAAATGTCTATCATCAAAAATACAAAAGAGAATAAGCACTAGCAAAGATGTGGAGAAAAGCTAACCCTTGTGCACTGTTGTTGAGAAGTAAATTGATATAACCACTATGGAAAATTGTATGGAGGTTCCTAAAAAATTAAAAATAGAATTATCATATGGGGCGCCTCAGTAGCTCAGTCAGTTGAGCATCTGACTCTTGATTTCAGCTCAGGTTATGATCACAGGGTCATGGGATTGAGCCTCACGTCAATTTTTTAAAAAATTAAGAAAAATTGAACTACCATATGATCCACCAATCCCACTTTTGGATATATATCCAAAGGAGTGAAATCAGGGTCTGAAAGAGAAATTTGTGCTCCTGTGTTCACAGCACCATTATTCACAGTAGCTAAGGTGTGGAAACAACTTGAGGGTCCACCAATGTATGAAGAAAATGATATATATGACATATGTATATTATAGTATATTATTCAGCCATGAGAAAGAAGGAAGTTCTTCTGTTTATGACGACATGGATGGACCATGAAGACACTGTACTAAGTGAATTCAGTCAGGCAGAGAAAGACAAATACTGCATGGTATCACATATACACAAAATCAAAAAGAAGTCAAACTCCAGGAAACGGAGAGTAGGAAAGTGATTACAAAGGGCTAGCAGTGGGATAAGTGGGAAGAAGTTGCTAAGTGACTATTAACTTTTAGATGTAAGATAAATAAATAAAGCCTGAGGATTTAATTTATAACTCGGTGACTATAGTTGATAACACTGTACTGGATAAGTGCAATTTGCTAAGAGAGAGGAACTTAAATCTTCACACACACACACACACACACACACACACACACACACACACACAGTAGGATAATGGATGTGTTAACTAGATGGGAGCAATCCTTTCACAATATATACATATATCAAATCATCAAGACGTGTCCTTTAAATATTTTATAATTTTATTTGTCAATTATGTCTCAATAAAACTAAAACTAAAATAAAATCTGGGGCCCCTGGGTAGCTTAGTTGGTGAAGCACCCATCTTCAGCTGAGGTCATCAGTTCATGGTCTGTGAGTTGAAGCCCCATGTCAGGCTCTGTGCTGACAGCTCAGAGCCTGGAGCTGCTTCAGAGTCTGTCTCCCTCTCTCTCTCTGCCCCTCCTCCACTAACACTCTGTCTTTCAAAATGAATGAATGTTAAAAAAATTAAAAATAAAATAAAATAAAATCCAAGAAACAAAAGAAAATAGGAAAAGCAAAACCCATGGGAAGCATTTATTACCAAACTAGCTGACAAAGTATCCCCACATGTAACAACTAGAAATAGGAAGGTACAAACCACCTACAGCTACAAGGCCTATATGATAATGGTATCTGTGTGGAAAGAAGCAACAAGGTAGGATGTAACGAACTTGAGAACAAGAGAACCCCCAAATCACCAAAACACATGCACTTGAAAGCACAGTAAGCCATCTGAGACCAGTCTCCTCCCAATTCTGGGGGAGGGCCCACAGTATAAACTGAACAGAATGAAGCAGTCTGGCCCCTGTAAACCCTAGTTACTGACCTACAAGATTCCTTTCTAAGACAGGCTCCTAATGAGCAGAAATTGCTGGGAGTAGCAAAAGAAAAAAAAAAAGGAAGGAGACAGAACAAATAGATAAAAGAGGAGAGTGTGGGCCACAAAACAAAGGAGAATATAGCCAGGAAATCTCAGAAAGTAGCAACCACCATTTTCAAAACAAAAGAAAAGGAGTTCTGTGAAATTAGCACATCCATGAACTTCACCTTACTCTAAAAGGACAAGAAAGATAATTTTACATAAATATAAGCAATGCAAAACTTTTGAGCTCAAATTTTATACAAAAATATAAGAAAGGAAGACTGACAGAATACAATTTTTATACAAATATAAGAAAAAGAGAGAAAAAAGAGCAGAGTAACATCCCTACAGACAGCAAATGCATGCCAGAATGACACGCACATAAAAAAGATTAAAACTACAATTTACTGGGGAATCTGGGAGGCTCAGTTGGTTAAGTTTCTGCCTTCAGCTCAGGTCCTGATCTCATGGTTTGCGAGTTTGAGCCCTGTGTCAGGCTCTGTGCTGACAGCTCAGAGCCTAGAGCCTGCTTCAGACTCTGTGTCTCCCTCTCTCTCTGCCCCTCCCCCACTCACACTCTCTCTCTCTCTCAAAAATAAACATAAAAAACTTATTAACCTCCCACACAATTTATTGTTTCAAAATGAATTCAAACACATTGAAAAACTGATACAAAACACTGAAGAATAACATAAATTGGAATTAGAAAAGACTAGGAATTTAGATGATGGTATTTATGAAAGAATTATAAATAAAAGAATACATAATATTTAAATGAAGACTAAATCAGAGAGAATACAGGAATGCAAAAATATAGCAGTTAATGTCTTAGAAATAAAACAAGAATAAAAAATACTTCTAAAAATAAAAAAAAAAAGAGATCAAAAGGGCTGTAGAGAAAGTGACAAATATTGAAGACAGGCCAAAAAAATAAAACAGAAAAATCAACAATCAGATAAAAGGCATTCTAAATAAGAAAACTGAAGCAAGGGAATAGAAATCTGTTCATCTAAAAAAAAGTAAATTATTTCATACATGCCCATGTAACCGTAAGGAAAAAGAAAGAGCATGTGGCTTTAATAGTAAACAAATTAAATATTAAATAAAAATTGCATTACATAATATTATATAATAGTATAAATAATATTAAATAAAAAATTAAATAATATTAAATTATCATCAGTCTTTTTGACAATACTTTATGCAAGAATACAATGGGAGTATCATATTTAGGATATTCAAGGAAAGAAAGTATAAACCAATGATTTTATATCCAGCAAAACTAACTTAACAGACACAAGTGGCACAAACTATTGCAAAGTGTATATATACTAGGGATATTCTTCTCTTGAGAGCTTTCTGGGAAAGCTACAATAGAACAAGATTTAGTGAACCAAAATAACTAGGGAAGGGTCAAGATTAGGACATTAGGATTTGTGGTTAACTTTAAATGCATATTTATTTGAAGTGGAAGTTCATTACTGTATCAATTTAACTAAACTAGAATTGTGTCTTCCAGAATTCCTTTCCTTATATATTCCTATATTAAAGCTGTCTATAAAATAAATTTGCTTGGGGTGCCTGGGTGGCTCAGTTGGTTAAGTGTCTGACTTCAGCTCAGGTCATGATCTCACAGCTCGTGGGTTCTAGCCCTGCATTGGGCTCTGTGCTGACAGCCAGATCAGAGCCTGGATCCTGTTTCAGATTCTGTGTCTCCCTCTTTCTCTGACCCTCCTCTGCTCACGTTGTATCTCTCTCAGCAATAAATAAAACATTAAAAAAATTTAAAAAATTTTGCTTAAAATTTATGAAGCAGAAATGAAACTGAAGCCATTATGCTGTGAGTGTCAGAACAGGATTCCATGTACTACTAGTGCTTGACCATATAGTTACTGGAGATCTCACCTTGTTCTTTGTCATCAGTTAGGGCTTAAACTCCTTCAGTTCCTAGGAAACATCCCTCTTCAGCTTCACTAAGTCCTCAGCTAAGTATGTGCCCAACTCTTTGGCAAAGTGCACCAGTCTCTTCTACAGATCACCTATGTTGCTGGGGTTACAGGTAGTGAGAAACAGACATGAGACCCAGATTCTCTTTATGAGGTTCCACTTTTTCTTTGTTTTCCCCTGCTTCGTGTATACTATTTCTTCCCTACTGATCTATAGCCGCTTCAGACCTACACATTCTAAAATCAGAGGACACAGCCTTAACATACTTCTTCACTAGCTTTCACAATTATGTAAAATCTAACCTCTAAGATCCATCCCTTACATCGTATCATTCGGAACAGTCTGCTTCACTAATCAAACCCTAAGTGATACACTTATAGAACTAAGATTAAATGAAGTGTAGGAGGAACAGAGTATAGTATGCACTGGTTACATATCATGATTTTTGAAGTAGAACAAATGAGATGAGATATACTAGAGAACCGTTAAACAAAAACCTGTAGTTTTCATCTGTATTAGAAGTGCCAGTATGAATTAATGAGGTGGTTTATCTTTACATGTGTATATGTATTCTAGCTCTGTCCACTGAAGAGACATAGAAATAATGACTGCCCCAGTAGCAATGAGTGTTCTTAGTACCCAGACTGTGATCTTGACGTACCATTTCTCACTAAAATAAACCAACCTTTCTCGGAAAAGATTGATTCTAGGTCTGGAGTAGGAAATGTACAATATGAGCTTGGAACACCTCATGATACCTGATTGCTACTAAATGATCAATGACTATGAAAATGAAAATCTTATTCAAAAGACTCAGCAGACAAATTAAAGAGGCTCCCACTGGCCAAACAGAAAATTTGAGCTTCATAATGATAATAATTGTAATATACTTAAACCCATCAAATAAGGTTAAATCCGTGAGGTGGTGATAATTTTAAAAAACAGTAACATCACAAAGGAGGAGGACAGGGAACCAATTCATTATCTTGACACCAAATATGTGTAGTGGGAGTACCAGAAAGCAAGAAGAAATGGACTAAAAAAATATTTAAGGAAATAATGGCTGAAATCTTTGCAAATTTAATCACACATTCAAGACTCCAATAAGCTGCAAGCGGGAGAAATACATACATTGAAACCAAGACATATTATAATAAAGGTGTTGAAAGACAAAGACAAAATGTTGATAGCAGCATGAGAAAAATGACTCATCATGTGCAAAGAAACCGAATAAGGTTAACAGCTGACTTCTCATCAGCAACAATGGAGGTCAGAATGCAGTGAGATGACAGAGTCTCAAAGTACTGAAAGTAAATGCTGTTAACAGAGAATCCCATACCCAGCTAAACTAATTTTTTTTAATGAAGGCAAAATAAAGACTTACCAATAAACAAAACCTAAGAGAATTTGTTGCTAACACATCTTCTCTTCCAGAAAAATTAAAAAAGTTCTTCATGTTAAAAAGCAAGTGATACCAGATGGTAATTGGAATCCATATGATAAAACAAAGAATGCTGTTAAAGATAATTATCTATGTAATTACAAAAGATAGTATAATTATAAATTTCATTTCCTTTGTTCTCCTGATTTAAAAAGCAACTGCATAAAAAAATATGAATGTAATTGTGACATGGGGCCTTAAACATACAAAAATGTGATGTATTTGACAATAAAAGACTGGTTAGAACAAAGCTGTATTATAGTAAGAAAATTAAGCCAGATAGTAGTTAACATCCAAAGAAAGTAATGAATTAAACCAGTAAAGGTAAATAAGAAGGCTAATATAACTAACTCTATAAATATATACTTGCTTTCTTCTTTCAGTTCCTTTAAAAGATGTAAGATCATGCAAACTGAAAATTATAACAATGCATTGTTGGTTTGTAACATATATAGACATAATAGATACACATAATAGTGTATAATAGATATTGCACAGAAAAGGTAAGAGGAAATGGAGTTATATAAAAGTAAAGCTAGTATATTTGTCTGGAACTAAGAATAAATCTGAACTAAATTCTGATAAGATAAAATGTATATCATAAGAGCAACAACTATGAAAATAAATAAAAAATTATAAAAGGAATTAGAATGGTACACCAAAACTTACATTTCATTCAATGTATTGAAGTAATACATTAATTATGTATTCTCCTTAATAAAGGAGAAAAATAGTTTTAAAATAATACCTAGGACATATAGAAAATAAAAAGCAAAATGGTAGATGTAAATATAACCCATTTAATAAAATTAAATGTGAATGGCTTAAACAGACCTATCAAAAGGCAAGGATTATGAAACTGGATATAAAAAAAGATCTGAGTATGTGCTTTATACAGACACATATTTTAGATGCAAAGATACAGATAGTAAAAGTATAAAGTTATATCAAGTAAACAACCAGCATAAAAGAGTGGTGATAGCTACCCTGATATGAGAAAATATATTTTATAATAATAATATGAAAATAACATTATTCTCATATATAATATAAGTGTTCTAAAAAAAAATCCTTCTCAGGGTACTGGATGGCTCTGTTCATTAGGCCTCCAACTTTGGGTTGGGTGATGGTCTCAATGTTCATGGGTTCGAGCCCTGACTGGGCCCTGTGCTGACAACTCAGAGCCTGGAATCTATTTTGGATTCTGTATTTCCATCTCTCTCTGCCACTCCTCAACTCATATTATGTCTCTCTCTCTCAAAAATAAATGAACATTCAAAAATTTTAAATCCTTCTCAGATAATGAGATCAGACTTTAAAATAAAAATTATTAGATATGAAAAAGGATATTTCATAATGATAAAAGAGTCAGTCCTTCAGCAAATGTAGCAATTAGAAACAGCATAGCCACCAAAAGAATGAAGAAAACTGAAGGAAAAAACAGAAAATGCAACAATAATAGTTGGAGACTTCAAAACCCACTTTCGACAATGGGATAATTAGGAAGAAGGTCATCTAGAAAATAGAAGACTTAAACAATACTATACATAAACTAAATATTTCAAAATGTTTACTACTCAGCAACAGCAAAATATGCATTCTTCTTTTTTTAATGTTTAAAGAAATTTATATCTGTAAATGCCTTTATTAATAAAAGAAAAATCATGGGGCACCCAGGTGGCTCAGTTGGTTGAGCATCCAACTTCAGTTCAGGTCATGATCTCATGGTTTGTGAGTTTAAGCTCCACATGGGGTTTGCAACTGTCAGCATAGACACTGCTTAGGATCTTCTGTCTTCCTCTCTCTACCTCTCGCCTGCTTGTACTCTCTCAGAAATAAACATTAAAAAATTAAAAAAGAAAGGTCACAGGGTGCCTGGGTGGCTTAGTTGGCTGAGCATCCAACTTCAGCTCAAGTCATGATCTCACATTTTGTGAGTTCAAGCCCTGTGTCAGGCTCTGTGCTCACAGCTCAGAGTCTGGAGCCTGCTTCAGCTTCTGTGTCTCCCTCTCTCTCTGCTCCTCACTCACTCACATTTTGTCTCTCTCTCAAAAATAATTAATAAACTAAAGATAAGAATAAAAAAGAAAGGTCACAAATCAATAACCTAAGCTTCTACATTTAGAACTAGAAAAGAACAAACAAAACCTAAGAAAGCTAGAAGAAAGAAATAATAAAGACTAGAGCAAAGTAACAAAACTAACATTTGTTTCTTTGATGAGATCAACAAAATTGACAAACATTTAGCTCTACTAAGCAAAGAGTAAAGGAGATTCACATTTTTAAAATCAGGGATAAAAGAAGGAATATCACTACCAATATCAGAGACATAACAAATGATTATTATGATTTACTCTGAACTACCATATGCCAACAAATCAGATAATTTAATTGAAATTTAAAAACTCCTAAAAAGACACTAATTACTGAAACTGACTCAAGAAGCAATAGAAAATCTGAGTATGTTCACATCAGGTAACGAGATGGAATTACTAGTTTAAGATATTCTCACAGAGAAGAGCCCGGGCCAGGATGGCTTTAGTGATAAATTGCGCCAAACATTAAAAGAAGAACTAATACCAATTCTCCAAAAACACTTCCAAAGACAGGAGAAGATACTTCCTAATACAACCAATGTGGCCAATATTACTGTGATACCAGGCAAAGATATCAATAGGAAAAAAAAACTATAGAGAATAACTAAAAAATGCAAAAAGGCTCAAGAAATTACTAGCAAATGTACTCCAACAACATTTAAGAAGCATTGTATACTATAATTCAAATTTATCCCAGAAGTGGAAATTTGGTTTAACATGCAAACATCGATTCATATAATAAATCATTTCATAGAATTAGGGATAAAAACCATATGATCATCTCAATAGATGCGGAAAACCATTTGATAAAGTCCAATACCTTTTTATGGTAGAACTGTTCTACAAATTAGAAAAGGAGCTTCCTCAAGATAAAGGGCATCTCCAAAAGGAAAAAAAAATGAGAGCTAGCCTTCTACTTCATGGTTAAGGAGTAAATGCTTTCTCCCTAAGATCAGGAAAAAGACAAGGATTTAAAATTTCACATTTTATTCAACATGTACTAGAGGTTCTAGGCAGGGCATTAAAGCTGGAAAAGGATATAAAAGACCTACAAGTTAGAGAGGGAAAGTAAAAATATCTCTATTTGAAGATGAAATGACTTTGTATAAAAATTTTAAGGAATCCAGGGGAAAAAAAAACCTCAAACAATGGCAAAGCCCAATAAACAAGTTCAGCAATGTATCAGGATACAAGATCAATACACAAAAATCTACTGTATTCTCATATAGTAGCAATGAACATCCAAAACGGAAAGTAAGAAAATAATTTCATTTGCGGTAGCACCAGTAAGAATAAAACACTGAGATATAAATTTAACAAAATAAGTGTAAGGTTTAGATACAAAAAACTATACAATTTGTTGAAAGAAACTAAAGAATATATAAATACTCTTCTTTAATGATATGTTAAAATGTTTATGGATGGAAGCCTTAACATTATGATAACAATACTCTGCAAATCAATCTACAGGTTCAATGCAAACCCTATCAAAATCCCAGATGAGATTTTTTCCCCCCAGAAACTGGCAAGCAATCTAAAAATTCATGTGGAAATGGTTGGGGCTCAGAATAAGCAAAACAATATTGAAAAAGAACAAAGTTGCAAGACTCATACATCCTTATTTCAAACTTACTACAAAGTTACTATAATCAAGATGGTGAGGTAGTATATAGGATAGACGTTTAATCAATGGATTGGGAGACGTATGGGTATCTCAGTTGGTTAAGCATCTAACTCTTGGTTTCAGCTCAGGTCATGATCTTGCAGTCCATGAATTTGAGCCCTGCATCTGGGCTCCATACTGCCAGTGCAGAGCCTGCTTGGGATTCTCTCCCTCCTTCTCTCTCTGCCCCTCTCCCACTGACTCTTTCTGTCTCTCGAAATATAGAAATAAATGTCAAAAAATTTTAATAAACTAATGGATTATAACTGGGAGTACATACACAAAATTTTGTCTTTATATTTGTTGATTTATAAGGGTATCAAGTCAATCAATGTGAAAAGCATAGTCTTTTGCAAGTAAACAGTGCTGAAACAACTAGATATCCACAAGCAAAATAATATAGTTGGACACCTATTTCACACTACAAAAATAACTCAAAATGAATGATAGACCTAAATATAAGAGCTAAAAATATAAACTCTTAAAAGAAAACCTAGTAGGAAATCTTTTTATCCTAGTGAGGCAACAGTTTCTTAGATAGGACACTAAAAGCACAATTAACAACAGGACAAAGTGGGCCACATCAAAATGATCAACTTAGTGCTACATCTAGAATATATAAACACTCCCAACTCAATAATAAAAAGATAAGTAACCCAATTAGAAAATGGACAAAGAATCTGAACAGACATTCTTCCAAAGATGGTCTACACATAGTCAATAAAGGCATAAGAAAGAATATAAATGAAAACTATAATGAGGTATTACTTCACACCTAGTAATCAAAAGGTCATATGATAATTAATGTTAGCAAGAATGTGTAGAAATTGGAATCATACATTAGAGACAGAAATGTAAAATGGTACTGCCATTTGGGAAACACTTTGGCAGTTCCTCAAAAAGTTGAACACAGAGTTACTATGTGATATAGCAATTCCACTCCTAGGTATATGACCAAGAGTAATTAAAACATATGTCCCACAAAAATTTGTATATAGCTGTTCACTGCAACATTATTCAGCATAACGAAAGAATGAAAACACCTCAAATATCCATTAACTGACGAATGCATAAACAAAATGTGGTATATTCATATAAAAGAACATCATTTATAATTAAAAGTAAATGAATTACTCCAACATGATGAACATTATAAACAATACGCTGAGTAAAAGGAGTCAAGTACGACAGAACACAGTGTATGATTACATATATAAGAAATGTTCAGAATAGGCAAATCTGTGGAGACAGAAAGTAGATTACTGGTTGCCTAGGGCTTCAGGGTGAGCCAGGTTGGGATTTGAAGAAATTCCCAATGGGCACAGGGTTTCTTTTGAGGGGAGATAAAATGTTCCAAGATTAGAATGTGGTAATGATTTCCCAAATATGTGAATATATTTGCAGAGGACAAAGAAGTGCATTGAATAATATGATGTGTTTGCGTTCAGCTACAACCAAAACTCTGAGAAATTTCACAGTTCTTACAGTCTGAATTTTCAACAGAGTAGTTGTTAAGTCAAAGGAAGTGATGGAGGGACAATTATAAGAATACCCAGAAAATATTTAGTATAAAATTTAGTGTGGTGCTGATTTACAAGGAGTTGTGTTTGGACTGAGGCGCATGGATGCTTCTAAATTGTCTAACAATGTTCTATTTCTTGACCTGGATGTAGTTTAAAAAAATGTTTCTCTTAGAATAATTCATTGTCACAAATTCTGCTTTGCATAATTTTCTATATCAGTGGGTTTTCTACAATGATTTTTTAATTAAATAAATACATAATTACTCTGGATGTACTGTGGAGGATAGATTTTGGATGTCAGCATGATGAAATCAGAACTAAAAAGAACAGATAAGAAACTACTGAGGACACAGGGGAAGTTGAGGCATTTATATGTAGCTGTTTAGAGGCAAATTACTATGATACAAGGACCAAATGGATGAAGAGTGCGAGAAAGAAGAGGAAGAAGACAATTTAGGGACACATGGCTCCAGTGAGTACGAGATGAGAGTAGAAAATTCTCCCCTCCTCTGACAGCCTTTCATTATTGATTTTCCCTGCCCAAGAGACATTTCGATTTGGTCTAGTAATAGATGACTTATTTTCTTGGTGACCTTACTTCTCAGTCCACAGGGTTCAAATGATTGTCTACACTTGTGCTCCAGAGAGTCCCCTGGACAGAGGCCTGTCTTAGCAAAATATAACACACCACGCCACAGCGATAGGTGCATTACAGGCACATGACCCAAGCTAGATTTGTTAGATCTGAGGAAATTAGACTATCTCTTGTTCTTTTAGAGTAGGGGGTAAAATGCTATAGATATTACTGTCTTCAACGTGAAGTGAGAATGTGCTGAGGAGTGAAGCCAACACAGCAGAAAACAGAACAGAGAGAGACATGCAGAATCCACATGCATCCTCAAAGTGGTAATGACACTGATTTGATTCAATCAAGTCTGAAGATAGGTTATTCCTGTACTTTCTAGTTATGTGTGAGCCATAATATTTCAATTATCTTCCCTTTTTTATTTTTTTATTTAAAAATATTTTAATGTTTTATTTATTTCTGAGAGAGAGAGAGAGAAAGAAAGAGAGAGAGAAAGAGAGAGACAGCGTGAGCAGGGGAGTGTCAGAGAGAGAGGGAGACACACAATCTGAAACAGCCTCCAGGCCCTGAGCTGGCTGTCAGCACAGAGCCCAATTCAGGGCTCGAACCCATGAACCATGAGATCATGACCTGAGCCAAAGTCGGATGCTCAACCAATTGAGCCACCCAGGCACCCCATATCCCCCCTTTTTAAAGAGCATATTAAGTTGGATCTCTGTCCACTGAAAATGAAAATAAATTACCTAAAGTGGGGATCAAAGAATATTAAACTGTTTCCAGAGTATTCAATCATATACCTGCTATAGCCTAGCAATGGCCAATAGAAATATAATGTGAGCCATATATGGAATTTCATATTTTCTAGTCTCCACATTAAAAAGAGTAAAAAGAAATAGGTGGAATTAACTTTAATAACATTTTATTTAACCTAACATATATATGGGGCGCCTGGGTGGCTTAGTCAGTTAAGCGTCCGACTTTCGCTTGGGTCATGATCTCACGGTTCGTGGGTTCGAGCCCCGCATCGGGCTCTGTGCTGACTGCCAGCTCAGAGCCTGGAGCCTGTTTCAGTCTGTGACTCCCTCTCTCTCTGACCCTCCCCTGCTCATGCTTTCTCTCTCTCCTAGAAATAAATAAAAACATTAAAAAAAAAATTAAAAAAAAATAACATATATATGTGTATTTATAATATCATTTCAACACGTAATTAAATATTTTAAAAATTATTATTAGAATACTTTATAGTCTTTCTTTCCGAGGACTCTGAAATCTACTATTTATTCTACTCTTACAGCACATTCCAATTCAGACTAGCCTCATGTCAAGTGCTCAACACCCATATGTGGCTGGTGCCAATCCTATTGAGCAATAAACTCTAGACCATGCTTTACCTTTTCCTGCCAGAGTCTCTCAGCCTTCTCCTGAATCCCATTCATGGTGTTTTGGGACTGTTAGATGCCTTAAATGTCAAGTGGTCCACATTCTCATGATACAGACTGTGCCTGTGGCCTAGCCTCACAAGAACCTGAAATTTTGCTTGTTTTCTAGAACTGAATCTGTACCCTTCTGTTTATCTGAGACATCGGGGTAAAATCCTTACAATAAATGCCCTTTGGCTTAAAACATCTAGAGTCAATTTGTATTATCTACAAACAAGAACACTGATTCATATCAATAGGAATTTATTATAATCATCTTATGTAGGACAAAACTAAATCTTTAAAACGTTAAATATTCTGCCCCATATTGCCTAGGAAGTAGTTGGCAGAGTGGAATTTGGATCCAGACTTGTAGTCTCTTTATCTGTTATCCTGGGACTAGAATCTAGGTTTTCTAATCCCAAGATCAGCTTTCTTTCCATGATGCCAATTCCCTAAGCTACAAACAATAGACTTTTTAAAATGAGGACAGAGAGATAAAATAAAAGTGCCAAGTTTTTCATATGGTTCCTAAAAATCAAATCCTAAGGGGGAGAATTTTCAACATTATGGCAGAGCAGTGTAAGAGATATTCAGGGAACCAGATAATCATAATATGTGGCTGGCAGTCAACTCTATTTCTACTTCATCAGGGCTGCCTGTCTCAAAATGTAAACACTCCTTAAAGTCACACAGAACTTTAGCTTTAGCTCAACAGAGAGGAAGATTAGAGTCAAGGCTTGGACAGCTTCCACTCTGGAGTCACATCTGCACAACATCACCTAGTTAAAACCAAAATGGTTTCCGTGGGGAGCCAGACAGAGCTGCTCTATAAATAGTCACCTAGAAACACAGCTGGTCTTTGCCCTTTGGGTGTGTGTATGGCTGAAAGCAGTGTGTCAGGGAGTGGAAATAAAACTATACCCATATACACACACAGCATAGAGCACTCATGAATGTACAATTACACAAAAACAATAACTATCCTACGACAAAATTACCTCTATCAGTGCTGGCAAAAGTGTGGGGAGAAGGGAACTCTCTGATGCCACTAACAGAAGTGTAAATCAACTCAACTGTTTAGAACGACAATCACCAATATTTATCAAACTACATCCATAGATCCTTTTCTTAGCAATCCCCTTTCTGGTTATGGAAGGGTCTATGTACAAGGATATTTACTGCAGAGTTTTGTTTTTAATAGCTCAATAATGGTTAATAATGTAAATGTCTACCCACAAGGGACTGATAATTACAGTAAATTCACATTTTGGAATATAAAGTTGACTTTAAAAGAACAAGACAGTTCTGTGTGTGAGAATATGAAATGATATTCCTGATAAATTGGTGTGGGGAAAAGCTAGTGGAGGAATACCATAGTAGATACATCATATCAATAGACAGATCCACTGATCTGGAATGACAGTGCTGGCAGCACTTTCTATACATTAATTTAAACCTCACAACAAACCTACAAGGTTGATACTACTGTTATCTTTACTTTACGGATAAGGAAATGAAGCGAGTCGCAGAGAAGTAAAATACATTAACCAAGGTCATAGCTGTTCAACAGAATGGAGAGAGTGAGGAGCTATCAGTCTTTCCTTTTATACAATTCCACAGGGTTTTATTTTTCTTCAGTGAATGAACATTTTTTTACAAAGCTGGAAAAAAGTAGGTAAGAAAGAAAAAACAATACTGTGAATATCTTTTGAAGAAACCATAAGAACTATGGGCCCACAGATTCTTTTACATTCACCTCTGGCCACCTCTCCACCTGCCCCCACAGCACTCTTCTCAGCTGCCTTCCTTGCCCGCTGCTCTACTTTGAAATAACAGAAAGATTTTCCTCTTATTTCTTCAGGGATGGTCCCACCTGCTAATAGCCTTCATCATAGGAAATAAGTATTGATATTGAGACTAAAGGCTACTTTGCTCAGTTGCATTCCACAATGTGTGTTACATTAACAATGTCACCTAAAGAACAGTAACTACCACGATGATCCAATTGTGTTATGATGCATATTTTAGACACTCAGCCCAATATTCTAATCACTTCAACTAGAAAGAAGGAGTCACCTTTGGGTGATTCTTTTAAACCATTATCAGGTTTGTCTAGTTGCAATTAACTCCTTGTACCATATCCAAAAAGGGTATAATGAATAGCATTAAATTGACACTGATTGAAGAACAGGGGTGTAAGTTAATTGGCCTGGGGCCTATGTGACCTAATCTTCTCTCTGGCCTTTTAAGAAGATTACCATAATTTACATCAGCAATAGTATTCCATGAGCTACACATCCCTGCTTAATTTAACATCCACATACTGAAAATTTTGTTTAGGAATATTGTTATGTTGTCTGCAAAATATAATTAACTTAGCTATTCTTGCATCAACCATAAATATATGACAACTTTAATATCAACTAAAGGGAAATCACTTCTCAGCTGAAGAGTGGATTTCAAGTATTTAAGTAAGACACAAAGATTGTCCAGAAAGGTAAAGATGCCCAGATGGTAAGCTCATTCTTTAAGGTTAATTACATCCAAACAGTAAACACTTCTTTAACATTTTTTATTTCCCAGAGATAAGCGGACTGCCACAGGTGAGTAACCTCTCAGCTCAACAAACTGGCTCAGTGGATAGTTTTGTTTCATTGAAGAAAGCAATTAGCTTTTAGTGTGCTGGAAAGTGGGAAGCAATTTCACAGATTAGTAGAGCTGCAGGTTCTGTCTGCTGGTGATGTCGGTGGATGGCAAGACCCACTTCCCACATTCTTTCAGGGCCAGCATAATCAGCAAATGACAACACGACACACAGGGTCAGCTGCATCCACTGACAGGCTCTTAACCGACAGAATGCATTAGCTGAAAAGTCTGATGACAGAGGCTACATCAACAAGGAAATAGCGTACACTGCCACATTGTTTTTCATAAGCAATAGGGTGTGACGCAGTATTTAGAGCAGGAAAGACAAAGTTTTAAGGACTTCAACCATCATCATTATTGTAGACATGTTAACTCTACCAGGCATGAGAAGGAACGAGCAGATATAACATAGCAGAAACAGGAGGGGCTTCTCACAGTCAACTTGGGAAGTCAGAAAAGCTGCATGCCACTTCATAGGCTGTTTCCCATTCCTTCTTAAATGACAAATAAATAATCACAGCTGTAGAAAACAAAGTGGTCTAGCAACTGCATCAGGTTTCCATACATGTTTTAATTAAGTAAAAAATGTTAATTTTATTTATTTTTAGAGAGAGAGGCAGAGAGAGGAGAGAGAGAATCCCAAGCAGTGATAGTCAAGTGTAGTGATAAAGTACAGCCAATGTTCATCCCTGTGCACTCAGCTCAGAGCCTGACATGGGGTTTGAACTCACCAACCGTGAGATAATGACCTGAGCCAAAACCAAGAATCAGATGTTTAAACAACTGAGCCACCCAGGCACTCTTAATTAGGTGACATTTTAAAATAAAATAAATAATTAAACCTATAAGCCAATTTTTAAAAACTTAGGAGATATTACATAAAAACCCAGAATCCCAAACTCAGAAAATCTGGTCCCTCTGGATCATTATGTTCTCTGGCATATGATCCAGTTGGCTGGAGAGAAGTAATGCCTGCTCCTCTCAAAGGCCCGGTTCACTCCAGTCTGCTCCACATCCTACTGTTTTTTAGTACCAGGGAAGAACATCGGCTGTACTTTATCACTGCACTTGACTATCA
Source organism: Hyaena hyaena (assembly GCF_003009895.1). Taxonomy (NCBI): domain Eukaryota; kingdom Metazoa; phylum Chordata; class Mammalia; order Carnivora; family Hyaenidae; genus Hyaena; species Hyaena hyaena. The sequence goes on along the minus strand of NW_024080739.1, from coordinate 3,044,001 downwards.
CTGCTCTATTATTTCCAGGTAGCAGAGGAATATTGTCCTGTACCTAATATTTCTCTATACAAAATGGGTAAACAGAAGAGTGGCCAAGAGGCAAGTAATTTTTTTTTTCACTCCTGACCTGCTATGTTCATACTCATGACTATTGTGGACTCTACAGGCACCTGAGTTTGTGACAACTGCTGTAGGCTGGTAAGAAGCTACAAGAAAAGGCTTTCAAAGTCACAGAGACTTGGGAATTCCCACTGGTTCTGCCATTTAATATATTTTGGCCTTGAATAAATCATGTGCCCTCTCTACTAATTAGTTTACTCATCTTCCATGAGTGAAATGGGAACAATTATGGCAAGAATATCTATCTTCTATGTCAAGAGATATAGATATCTATACTTATAGATACCTATGTCAAGATATATATACACATACATACATAATACTGGGCAATACAGTGAGAACATAAAAAGTAACAGAGAAAGAAAACTGAGGTAATTCAAGAAAGATTGGGCTTGATTTACAAGATAGAATAGAATTAGATTAGCAGAGGATAGCAATTTATTTGGATAAACTAAAGAGTCTTAGTAATCTAGTTTTACTCCCAAATAGCCAAGGACTCTATACATTTATAGAATCAAACTTTGTTTATAGTCTTTGCCGCTATGGTATGAATGTGATCCAACATAAAATATTCTCACTGACAAATTACAGTCACTGATGAATTAACTTTTTTTTCAAAGGAATCACTAAGTCCTTCCAGTAAGTCCTGACAAGATATGTGTGCTGGAAAAGGGTCATTAAAATTTTAGGGAAAAACATTTCCAGTTATGGGATGCCTTGGTGGCTCAGTTGGTTAAGTATTTGACTCTTGATTTCAGCTCAGGTCATGATCTCACTGTCGGATCCCCACATCAGGCCCTGCAGTGACAGCATGGAGTCTACTTGGGATTCGTTCTCTCAAAATAAGTAAGTGAACTTAAAAAACAAACAAATGAACGAACACATATCCAGGGGCACCTGAGTCTGTCAGTTAAGCCTCTGACTTCAGCTCAGGTCATGATCTCATAGTGCATGAGTTCGAGCCCCACATTGGGCTCTGTGCTGACAGCTCAGAGCCTGGAGCCTGCTTCAGATTTTGTGTCTCTCCCCATACCTCACTCTCACTCTGTCTCTCTCTTTCTCAAAAATGTATAAGCATTAGAAAACAAATTTTTCTATATATTTTGAATATATAGAACTGGTAGCCACCAGTTAGGTGACTGAAACTTTTCCTTCTCTGAATCCATTTATATCTGTAAAATGGGTGTAACAATTGCTTCTTAAGGGCTTGCGGTAAGGCTTAGCACGATGTCTGTAAAGCACTTACAGTTCTTAGCACATAAAAGGAACAGGACACACAGTTATTCCATTTACCTTTACTGTAGTGTTTCATTTCAAAAGCATGCTACTTAGATTTAAAAAGAAAAAAATGTGAGATTGGTTTTATTTTTAAATGAAAACAGGAGTGATTTCAAACACTGATGAAACTGCATTACAATGATCTAAATGTACATATTTTCAAAAAGCATCTATTCACAAGGTGAATTAAAATAATTGGAAAAGAAGGAAGTTACCTCATCATCTATTTCATCTTGAATTATAGAACGTAAATGGCTCCTTTCACAGGATTAGAAAATGAGCAGCTTAGAATGATCAACATATTGAAAAAACATCATATAGGAAAATTTAGCTGTGATTCCTAAGACATATGGTTTGGTGTTAACATTTTCCATTCCTCTGTATATTATGGTGTACAGTGCTCTGTGAAACATTTCCGAGCCCAAGCAATTTTCCCATGATTCACTCAAGCAGGAATAATTCAAGTTCATGAGCATGTATTAAGCAAGTATCTGTTGTGTACAAGGTATTGTGTCAGAATAAAAACATGATCTTTGTTTTTATTCATAAAAAAATATGATCTTTGCCTCATGCTATCAAACCCTCTAGTACAATGTTTCTCAAAGTGTAACCCTGGGACCCTCTGCATCACAATCACCAGAATGTTTTACAAATGTACTTTTTTTTTTTGCCTCTTATCACAGACTTGGGGTTCAAAGTGTTGTGATCTGCCCTGCCAACCTGAATTTTAACATACCTGGTGATTTGTAAGACCCCTAAGGTGGAAGAATCAATTATCTACCAATACCAACTGAGTTAAAGAACTAAACTTTCTTCCAACTTAGTAAATGGTGCTATTTAAATGGTGCATTTAAACTTAGTAAATGGTGCACAGGGGAACTATTTAACTATATACTAGAACATTAGAAACTTAAAACTGATGCCAAGTTTAAGAAATCGTGCATCCAACCATCTCCTTGTACTTGCTTAGAAACCAAGCAAGTCTCTTCACCCCTCTAAAGTGACTGACTGCTTAGCTGCTACCATACTCCAGTGAAACAACCAGTCATTAAGGAAGAAAAAAAATTGCCTGATTTATTCATCTAAGTAGACTAAACATGTTACATGTATATACAAGTGGGCTGCTATTCAGTGTTGACACAGGCAACTTCATTTAAATACACAATGAGATTTTTTTTCTAATTTCACAATTAGAAATGTTTTGACATGATGATAAAGTAACACTGCATTTAATACCCTGGAAAGTTTCCTTGGGGCTACATGTTTGGTCTTCAGAAGGGCTATGAAACCCTTGGAATTTTAGGCAAAACATGGGATTTTGGTTTTTTTTGATAGGACATCCACAGTGATTAGATTCTCAGGGAGGCCTATGCATCAAAAAGCAGGTGCAAACTGGACCAGTTTCCTTATACTCTTCCTAGAAGGAAAATGCTTCATCTGTCACAGGGAAAAACCCTAGCAAACCAATTTCCACTAAAGCATTAATGACAGATGATGGCTCAACATGTTACCTGTCTCACTGCTTGAAGTCCTTTTCAGTGAATGCAGACACAACCCATCTTACTGCTAATTGATCAGAATGGGCCCATGTGATGAAACAAATTGCCACCCCTGATTTAATTCAATCTCTCTCCTTTTAGAGATGAGATATTTTAGGTTCAGAGAAGTGATACAACTTGCCTAAGGCCAAATAACAAGTTGATATCAGCCTGTCTTAGAAGTAAATTAAATCTGCCACAGACAAACTCACAAACACTGAGATCTCATTTCCTCCTGAATGCTGCCTGAACCTGGCCCCACTCCTTCCCTTACCATTCTTTCCCAAGTCTTCTCTGCCATCTTGGTTTTTCAGCAGCTCCTGTTTTCAAATGTCTTATCTTTTTATTTTAAGGAAACAGTGAGCTATGTCTATGGAATATAAAATTAAATTAATTAGTAACTGGAAGATAAGCATATTTGCAAAATTGGAATTAAAAATGAGGTATCTGGTTTCACTATTTTACACATGCACACATACACACACACAAAGAGGCTTACACAAGTACCATGTTCCCTGAGATACTGTGTAGACTAGAAGAACTTGTATATTTCATATCATATTTCCTGTTTTTTTCCTACTGCTTCATTTTAGTCCTCTTAAAACCTCATACATTTGTTGTTCTATAAAGCGAGGCCTATGGAATCTCTCCTAAGCCCATTTCCTTCTTTTCTCTTTTCCATTTCTCCTTCTTTCTCTCTTTTTTTTCTGTCACCTTTTGCTTTGATCCCTGGATGTTAAACTTATTTGTGAATATGTCTTAGAACCCTATAAAGAATGTACGTTCCTTGAGGGCAGTATATATGCCTGTCTACCTTATTCATCTTTATATTCTTCATTTTAGCTTCAATTGTTGCCCAGAGAAAGTTTGTGCACTATCAGTGCCACCCCCACTCTAGCCTTTTCCTTCTTTCCTTGAGGAATATCTTCTTTTCAACTCAAAAAACATGGCTGTCTTGCCAACTGCTAATCATAGTATGCTGCCACCAGCCAGAGACAGGTGTGTATCTCAGATCTGGCCAATCATAGCTTCTTATTCCTACTATGGCATAAGATTGGTTAAAGGGAGGTATGTTATCCAAGCTGGACCAGACTCTTTCACAAGACTGTTTAAGTTGAGCTGTTAAGTCTTGGGTCTACATCTTGGGTCACTCAAATAAAATGGTGTTAGTTCGCTGCCTGAGGCCATGTACCCTTTCTTTCAAGGAGGAACCCCTTGTAGCTAAAGAGGGTGATAGCAACCTGCAGAAGAACAAAGAAGCCATAGGGAACCCAGATTTCTTCTGTTCTCTGCATTCTATGAGCTACGCCAGTATTCTTCCAATAAATTTTACCTTTAGCTCAAGTTTGCTCAAGTTGGATTTTTGACTTTCAACCAAAAGTTCCTGACAAAGACACTCATAATGCCTTGCCCCAAGTAAATGCTTAATAATGATTTACTGAAGGGGTTTTATTCTAAATCACTCTATTCCATTTTTCTTATCTCTGCTTATTTAAATTATGCCTTTCTTCCTGCCTGATATGTGTCTTCTGTTTCCTCCTTTGGAGAAGTATTTTACTGCCACCTACTACAGATGTTCTCATGCAAGATATCCGTGCAAGTAGTATGCAGCAGAACACCCAATCCTGAAAAGACACTTCAGGAAAAAAGAAATATTATTGTCAATTGATGTCAGAAAACAAAAGCTGAGAGAGGGGTGGGAGAAGACACTGTGTTCAGCTTAAGAACATCTAAAACAAGCATTTAGGAAACAGCATCTGCTCTGTTCACTGGCCCCATCTCTTCTTCTGGAATTTAACTGTTGCTCATTCAACATTCCACTGTGCACATGTCACTGGTGCATTTCTCCTAACTTTACAAAGCACTTGGGAGATTATCTCACTTTGGAAAATAATCACCTTTTGGCATCCATCTTTTCAACTTGCTATTTTCCATGCTGTATCCCAGCATGAAGTAGTAGGGACTGCAAACAGTATTGCTCATTATTCATAGCACACATAAAAAAGGACTTTCTTTGAAATTTTGAGATAAGGAAATCCTTGCAAAATGCCAATTTGATTTAAGTCATTCAGTCAGGCAAACATGGTTACTGGAACACCCCGCTGAAACGACACAAGAATTAAAGGTCTTGTGATGGATGAGGGAGCAAGATCTAATTGGTTCTTTAATAAAGGTATTCTGACTTGGTAATCCACCTAGATTTATCAACACAAAATGCCCCTGTCTAAATGAAATTACCAAGTTATGGTGTAAAAACAATGACAAATGCCTTGTAACTGCTGTTATACAAGTGCTGGCATCGGGAAGACAAGCACAATATTGGTAGGTAGAATTGTTTTCAAGATGCTGAGTAAGAGACAAGCAAGAGCAGTGGAGGATTGACCATCATCTTATCTATTTCACATGGTTTTGTGTTAGGATGGGTAGCAATACATGAAGAAGTTGTACTTGGAGTACAGAGCTTTGGAAGACACTGCTATCTAACTTGGCATCCTGTCACAAGGTCTAAGAAAGGAAAAAGGACCTACTGTACCTATAAATGGGGCAAGCATAGCCCTGATGTGGCCATGTTCCCAAATGGGAACATACCATTTGGAAGTATATATTCATTTTTGTAACCTACTATTTTGACTTAACATTACACTATGAGTATCTTCCCATGTCATTAGATATTCTTCTTAAATATGTCTTCATTTTAAGTGGTAACATGCTCTTCTATAGAAATCCATAGTCTACTTAATAAATTCCCTATTGTTGGCTATTAGCTTGTTTCATTTTTTCACCTCATTATATAACTTCCTTTATCAATCATGCTGTAAACAAAGATGATGGGACACATCATCTTTATCCATGGAACTAATTTTACTTGTGATGTTACTGAATGGTGACTGACACTTCCCTAACCAGATATCCAAATCAAACACATGAGGCTGTACTATTTGGAGACAGAACTGACATGGAAGCAGGCCAGGCAAGAAGAATAAATAGCATTTGCTGAAAATTTTCAGTACAGCCTGTTGTATTTTTCACGGAAATAAAGGGAACATAAATACTTCCATTTGTGGATCTGTTGGAAATTTTTAAAATGTGGATGTTCTAACTTTCAAGCTGCCTGAGTAAGTGGGAAGATTAGTACATGACATACCACTCAGATTCCCAAATCAACACACAATCAGACAGATACAGTTTAGATGGAAATCAATAGCACAGAGAGCCTGGTCCTGGCTTCTCTTACACAAACACTAGACCACAGCTTTGATGATTATCGGCTTAGCAAAGTTAATGGCACTTTCAGGTTATACATACTAAGCAGCCCACAGTTTAGCCAGACAATTTGTTTCTAGTTTCACATGCCCTGTTTTGTCACTCAGAAAGCAGAGATTTTAGATGACATTTAGGAGTCAAGACAATGTGATAAGTAGATGAAAGACACTGATTAAAATTCTACCAGGGGACCCACTCCAGAATTTTGATTGAAGTTCCACTGCACATATAGACAAATGTCTTCCTGCCCAGGACTTTTATGACTAATCCAACATCCTGGGTGCCACATGCCTTTAAGAACAAATGAGGTAAGATTATCTAAACCCTGTTCAAGTTTTGTCCATTTATTTTGGGAAGCTTCAGGCATCCTCTATCAGAGTCTCCCTCAGTTACTTCTTGGGGATCCCCAGGGTTGACTTAGGGTGCCCCAGAATGAATCTATTCATGTTTCTCATCTTTATCATTCTTATAACCAAAGTCCCTTCTAGGTATGCTAGCTCTCGATGTTCCTAGAGTTGCCAGTTCTAGAGTTCTGAGAGCAACTGTGGTGTTCATGCAATGATAGAGACAGAGGCTGTCTCTCTGCAGCACACTCACTTCACTTTGAAAACAAATCCTTTCAGCTCTGACTCACCCTCTTACTCCACTGACATTCAAACCTCATCCAAGGAGTCAGATGGACTACTCATGACATGTCATCCTACCTTGTTCTAGACCCCAATCACATGCAAAAACATCTTCCAACTCTTTTACACACAGCAACCTCTCTTATAAGCCAAACCACGCAAACAGATGCTTGGCTGATGCCCAGGCCAAGAGATTCACCTGCAGCTCAACTATAAATACAAGACTGGGCTCCAAGAAACACCCTCTTAATACATGTCATATCGTCATCTTGCAGGAAAATGTGGGGTTTGAAAGAATCATTTAATTTCACTTTAAGATCAAAGGATTTGCCTGATTTCGAAAATCTAAGTCAGGAAACACCCACATTAAATCATTTAGAGTTAAGGACAAAAAAAAAAATCTTCCTGTGTATTCTGAACAAAGATTTTCCAATTAAAAACAAGTAACCAAGACATGCCTACACTTGCCCTTGTGGCATGCCTGCCACACGACAGCTGGGAAAAGTTCTGAGAAACCAGAATAACAGGGTAGAGCTTGAAACCACTAAGGGAGAGAAGGAGCAGAGAGAAGCTTGAGATGCTGAATACAACAGAGACCAGAGCAGATTAAACAAATCTCATTTCCTCTGCACAAATTCCTTCTATTGGTTGTGAGATGACTTCCATCAAACATGAATTTCACATTCACAGGGCAATTCAAACCATTGTCATGAGTGTAGTTACCTTGAGGGTTATCAGTGAACACTTGGTATTTGCTTCAGTCCGCTCTTAGGATCCCTGAGAATATTGCCTTCTAGTATATATTAATATGCCATATTAATATATTATTAATTAAATCTTAATTACATTAAGATAATATTATATATTATATTCCAGGATGCTTTAAGCAAGGCATTTTCCCTTTGGATTTTAACCAGCCTTCAAGCAGAGGCACTGCCCATGTATGTACGACTCTGCATGAATCATTGGACTCTTGAAATACTCTCCTTCCCAAGACAGGAATTAAGGGCAGTTTCTCCCCTGAGAATACCCAAGTATGGTTCCAGCTCTCAGTCCCCACAAGGAAACTAAAGCTGTCCTGTTTTAACCATGGTATCTGGAAGAGGCATACACATAGACATTTTAGGAAGTCACTTTGGAGCCATCTTCAATTCTTCCTTTCCCCTTATTCCCAGATCCAATCAGTCATCAAGGCTTCTCAATGCCACCTCCTAAATGCTGCCGTGTTCTACCTCTTTTCTCTCTGTCCCCACTACCATCACCTTAGCTCAAGCTATGGTACCTTTTTTTTTTTTTTAATTTATTCATTTTGAGAGAGAGAGACAAGAGACAGAGACAGAGAGAGAGAGAGAGAGAGAGCATAGGTGCAAATGGGGAAGGAGCAGAGAGAGAGAGAGAGGGAACTCCAAGCAGGCTCTGCACTGGCAGTAGACATCACAATGCTGGGTTTGAACTTAGGAACAGGGAGATCATGACCTGAGTTGAAAAAAGTTGAGTCAGAGGCTTAAATGACTGAGCCACCCAGGTGATCCAAGCTATGGTATCATTTACTAAATGACTGCAGCAGCGTCTTAACCAGTCATGTCCTCTACAGCCCATCTTCCACTTTGCAGCCAGATATTAAAGAAGAAATTTGACCAAGATATAGTTCTGCTTAAAACCCTTCTGAGGATCCTCAATGCCTACAGGGTGGAGTCTGTGCTCCTAAGAATAGCACAGCAGATCATGATATGGCTTCTGCCCTCTACCAGCTCTTGTCATTTCCATCTCTCCTTGCTCACTCCAATCAGATCAGGTACTGTAATTCCCAGAAACACTATGTTTTCTGCCATCACCAGGCCTGTGCATACATAGTATCAGTCACTGGTTTCATCTCTCTTAGTCCTATTTATAACTTCGCCATACATTTATAACTATAATTGGCCTGGTCCACTCCCCAGCGGTCTGCCTACTGGCCTGGCCCAGGATGGGCATATACTAAGATAATATTAAGCAGACTATGTTTTAGTTGTCTGTTTACATGTATATGTATGTCTTCCCTGTATATGTATGTGAACTCCTGAGCCAAAGACCGTGTTGTATTTATTACTGCATTTCCAGAGCCTAGGTCAGAGTCTGGAAGGTTGTACCCATATCTGGCCTGCCATAACAGAATACTGCAGACCAGGTGGTTTCAGCAATAAAAATTTATTTCTCACAGTTCTGGAGGCTTGGAAGTCCAAGAACAAGGTCCCCACAAAGCAGGTTTCATTCTGAGACCTTTTCTCTAGGCTTATAGGCTGCTGCTATCTCACTGTGTGCTCATATGACCTCTTCTCTGTATATGCACAGGGAGAGAAAGAGGGCAAGCTCCCTTGCACCCCTACCTCATGACCTCATTTAACCCTAATTACCTCCCTAAGACTTCCTCTCCAAACACCATCAAACTGGGGACTAGGTTTTTAACATATGAATTTTGGGGGGACACATTTAGTCCATAGCAGAGAGGTAATGAATGCTGGAATAAGATGTGATGATTAATTAAACAAATGACGTCTTGGACTAAATGTATCCATTTCTTTTAAACAATTAAATACAATTCTCTACCCATCCACTAGAAGGGTGGCTTTCACAGTATGTGTGTAGAGGGTATTTTGCTCCCCCACCCGCAGGAGACATTTGGCAATGTCTGCAGATATTTTTGATGATCACAGCTGGGTTGGGGTTGTTTACTGGCATATACAAAGTAGAGGTAAGGATGTTGCCAATTATCCTATAATGCACAGCCCCTCACAAAAAATTATCTTGCCCAAAATACTACAAGGCTAAGAAACCCTGCACTAGAATATAAGGACCAAGGCAGGAAATTGATCTTGTTCTTTACCATATCACCAGCATCTAGAACAGTGCCTGATACATAATAGGTGCTCAAATACAGTAGTATGAAATGCATAAACATGTAAATTAAAGCATATGGGAAAATTGCTCAAAAGTTATTTGCTTTCTGCCTTGGTAACTCCCCCTCAGTTACTTCTCATCTACTGTTTCTTGCTTATCAGTTATCTGGGTTGCTTTTATCTTTGTTTGTTCTATAACTCCATTCCTACCTTTACGGAGTTTCAGAGGTCATAATTTCTAAAGGCTTTATTGTCCAAAATGGTAGCAACTATCCACACGTGGCTATCTACTTTAAATTTAAGTTATTTAAAATTAAAACATCGGTAATTTCCTCAGTCACACTAGCTATAGTTCAAGTGCTCAACAGCCACCATGTAATTGATAGCTACCATATTAGACAGCATACATGTATTTCCATTTCTGCAAAAAGTTCTTTTGGGCAGTGCTGGTCTATAGAGATGAGGTGGGTTATTCCTTCTTCATCTTCACAAATAACAACTTGAAATAAAAGGCATTTTACCTCTGCCTTTAGGACATTATCTTGACAGTAGCAGAGAAAGAGGAAGATAAACAATGCTTGATAACTGTGGGGGAAACCTTTCCATTCAAATTAGACATAAACAAGAGAGAAATATGATGAATTGGCAAGAGTGTATCTTGCATATTAAAGGGATATTCTACTGGCTGAAAAACAAAAAATCAGCAAATAACTTTGTGGAAGAATTTCTTCCATATTTTTCTTGTTTGGGTCATAAGAAAAAAATTAGGTAAAGTAAGGTAAAAGGGCGTTTTAAATCCCAGCAACTAAATTCAGAAAAAGGTTCACACAACAGAGTGCCCTATTAACCTTTCAGAGTTCAGTTCGAAAGGTAGTCACAGATTTAGGCATAGTAGGAAGGTAAAATGTGGGGCATCTGGGTGGCTCAGTCAGCTAAGTGTCCGACTTCAGCTCAGGTCATGATCTGACAGTTTGTGGGTTCAGGTCCTGCACTGGGCTCCATGCTTACAGCTCAGAGCCTGGAGCCTGCTTCAGATTCTGTCTCCCTCTCTCTCTGCTCCTCCGCCATTAATGCCCGCTCTCTCTCTCTCTCTCTCTCAAAATTAAATAAAAGTTAAAAAAAAATTAAAAAAGGAGAAAAGGAAGGCAAAATGCAACAGTGCAAGTTTTTTTTTCTTTCCTTCTCCAAAGTATACTGGAAACTGAGCAAAAAACACAGGTCAAATGGACACAATGGAAAAACAAATCTAAGCAAGATTACAAGAGCAATATTTTAAACATCAAAGTGTCTTAATTTTGTTGTTTTTTAGGAAGATCCCTACAATTCTACTAAAGAGGGGACACAAGACAAGAAGCAGAGACACGACTAGTTGTATAACTAAAGATAGCATGGTACAATGGAAGGATCTGGTTTCCAAAGATGACCATGACATTAATGGATTGTATAAGCTAGTGTGTACGCTTTCAACTCACGGTACCTTTTCTCCACAACAGAGTTATGATTCCATGGAATGGGTGTGCAGTTCAGAAATGATACATGCACATCTTTGCCAGCATGGTTTAGTACACAGAAAGTCTGCAGCAAATACAAGATATTTTTGTTATTACTATGTTTAACTTCTGAACTTTGATTTCTCCACTGGCTAAAGAGAAACAATAATCACTCTCCTGTGTTTTTCCCCAACACTGTGAGAAGTAATAACACAAATAAAAATAATTTAATTCATATATCTAAGGCCAACTGACTTTTGACAAGAGTGCCAAGACCACTCAATGGGGAAAGAATATTCTTTCCAACAAATGACACTGAATCAACTGGATATTCACATGTAAAAAAGTTTGACTTCTATCTCACACCATACACAAAAATTAATGCAAATGGTTCACAGCTTAATATATAAGAGCTAAAATTTAAAAAAAAAGCTCTTATAGGAAAACAGGGGTAAATCTTTAGGATCTTTGATTTGGCAAAAGATTCTTAAGTACTACACCAAATCACAAACAACAAAAGAAAAAATAAATTGTATTTTATTGAAATTTAAAAAGCTGTGTATCAAAGGACATTATCAAAAAAATAAAAAGATAATCCACAGAATGGGAGAAAATACTGTGAATCCTTTATCTGACATGATTTAGTATCCAGGATATAAAAAGACTCTTACAATTCAATAACACCACCACCCAAAAATCCAATTTAAAAATGAGGAAATGACTTAAATAAACATTTCTCCAAAGAAAATATACAAGTGGTCAAAAAACACATGAAAAGATGCTTAACTTTATTAGTGATTAGGAAAATGCAAACTCAAAATCACCGTGAGGTACCGCTTTACACCTACTAGTATGACAATAATAATATTTTTTTAAAAAGAAAATAACAAGTGTTGGCAAGGATGGAAGGAAATTGGAACTCTTGAACACTGCTAGTGAGAATGTAAAACGGTTCAGGCATTCTGAAAAACAGCTTGATGGCTCCTCAGAAAGTTAAAAATAGAACTACCATATGATCCTGCAACCCTACTCCTAGGTATATACCCTCTAAAACTGAAAACAGATATTCAACCAAGAACGTGAATACACATATTCATAACATCACTGTTCACAACAGCCAAAAGGTAGAAGGAGCCCAAGTATCAATCAAGGGATGAATGGACAAACTGTGGTACCTATATATGACAGAATATTACTCAACCATAAAAAAAGGAATGAAGTACTGATACATGCAGTGTGGATGAACCGGCAAAATGCTAAGTTAAGTGAAAGAAACTACACACCAAAGATCACATATAGTGTGATCTCGGTGATATGAAATATGCCAAATAAATACATCCATAGAGACAGAATGCAGATTTGTGATGAACAGGGGCTAGTGTGAAGGGAAAATGGGGGAGGCTGTTTAAATGGTAGAGAGTTTTTCTTTGGAGCGATAGAAATGTTTTGGAACTAAACAGAGAAGATGGTTTCACAAATTTATAAGTGTACTAATTGTCACTGAATTGTTCACTTTAAAATGCTTAATTTTATGTTATACAAATTTTATCTTAATTTAAAAAAAGCAGGGGTGCCTGGGTGGCTCAGTCAGTTAAGCATGTGACGTCGGCTCAGGTCATGGTCTCGCCATTCATGGGTTCGAGCCCTGAACGCTGACAGCTCAGAACCTGGATCCTGATTCAAATTCTATGTCTCCCATTCTCTCTGCCTCTCTCCCACCCACAATCTCTCTCTCTCTCTCGAAAATAAATGTTAAAAAATGAACAAAAATAATTTAAGAAAAAGTAAAAGTGCTTCGTTATTTTAAAAACAAAGCAAATTCAGTTCCTCAGTGAAGACCTACTGACTTGAAGAAGTAATATCTTTAATAAAAATGCCTCCATTTCTATTATCACAGGTATGCCTCATCCAATCTTGACAGCATTCTCCTTGGGAGACCGAGTCTCAGAATAATGTTGTAACTTATCCAGATTTGGGCAGAGTCCAGAACAGACATGACTGACTTTTGGGCTACTGTTTTCTGCCCTTTTATCTTCCAACACAAAGATAACTTAATTTACCAGAACAGGGCACCTCGATAAGGAAGAATGCTTGCCTATCCTGTATTTCTCTTCTAAACTTTTGCATTAAGGAAAAAGCTAAGTACTTTGGAGATGTACAGACTAGGTGTGGGTTCTGCTATTGCTTTTGACTGACCCTACAACATTGAGGAAGTTAACTGGTGTCCTTAAATCTTAGCCTCTTCATCTATATAACAGGAGAAATAATATCACCTGCTTTATACAGTTGTTGAGGGGATTAAAAGATCAAGTGTGTAAAACACTTGTGGTCAGTAAGTAAGTGGTATTTATTAGCATTAGTGTTAAAATCCTACCACCTATTCATCATTACGAGAACATCTATATATTCAGAAACGGTCCAAAAATAGCTTCCATTTCTTTTCACTCAGCACCCAACTGTTTCATATCACAAGATTTCTTTTAGGTCTAGGGGATGAAATAATAGATATTTATTTGAATATCATGGACTTAGTGGCTTCCAGTCACAACACTGCTTTTCAGCATCATTTGTAATACCTACTGTCAAAATTTTTGGAGCTAACAGTAGTTATATTTCACAAAACATTTCAAAATACATTTTCAAATTAATCCTCTTCAGAACCATGAGAAATGGGACAGTCTAGGATAAATGGCCCCATTTTCAAAGACGGACTAGCCCAAAACCAAATAGTAGAGTCCATCCGTCCATGGACCAAGATTCTTTCCACCATTCCTCAAAGTTTGCTGGGGGCATATTTCAATGGACATGTTTTCCGTTGCAAGTGACAGAAAATGCAACCCCAAATGTTTTAAACTACAAGGGAATTTACTGGCTTACAAAGTTGGTAAGTCCAAAGGAACTTAGGTGTGGCTCAAACAAGGCCACTAGGCCCAAGTTTTTCCCCAACCCGTGGCTCTGCTCTGTTGCTCAAGAACTCCGTCCTCAGGACCCATATTATAGTTATGGTTGCCAACAGCTCAAATCAATTAACACTCAGATTTAAGACTAGCTCCAACAGAATGTATGAATCTGCTTCAGAGCAGTATGTATCAATATAACAGGACCACGTGTCTAAAGCCAATTACTGTGGCCACAGGAATACAATGCTCTGCTTGGCTAGACATAACTCATATTCCCATTTTTGTGGCTGGTGGAAAAGTGATTTCAACCCAAAACCCACTGACAAAGTGTTGGAGAGGGAGTGATATCCCAGAAGAAAATTGGAGTGTTAGTAGATGCTGCCAGAAAAACAGACAATGATTTACTCCCCTGTGATAAAGAAAACTTTCCAGGTTTAAAATGATTGTCTTTTATACAGAAGTTCACATACCAACAAGATTCTGACATTTATTCAGTGAATTATGCAAAAATCATGTATTAAATGTGTATTCTAACGTAAGGCCTAGGGATTCAATGATTAAGAAGACACTTAACTTGTGTCCAAGTTAAGCCTATAAAGTGAAGATTTGAGTAGGATAACTCCCTATCTTCACACTACTACTGGCTCCAGATTTCCCACTGCAAAAGTAACATGAAATAGTTTGCAGGGACACACAGGCCATGCACTCCTAGTGCACTCTGCAGGATAGAAATGGCATCAGTTACCTTGACAACCTATTTGAGTTCTGAGAGTGTGTAGCATTTTTCATACTATCAATCAGTAGATAGATTCATTATGTAACAGTGACCCCATGGAGAGGACAATATGGAAGAAATAACTAGAGGAACACCAAAGAAATGACATCTTAAAACACCTATACCAACACTGTGAAAGTTTGGAAGCAGAGGAAAGTTTTTCTAAATACTGACTTCTATAATTTGTAACCGTATGGATGGCTTTTAAGCCCACTGAAAGTCTGTACAAGTGTGAAATGTTTCTCAACCACATTAGCCCACTGGGGACACTTAATTACATTGAACATTACCAATAAAATAGACCTATGAGGTCATCGAGGCCAATCCCTTCAGCTCACAGATGAAGACGGTACAATCCACATAGAAAAAAGCAGTGCCCAAGGTTCCAGAGGCCTAATGACAGACCATAAAACCAGAGCCTGGCTCTCCACATTTCTATATCAATGCTCATTCTACAACACTGACCAGTTAAACCCCTGGTAACCTGTCCATGCAAGAAACAGTACTTACAAATCTTGTAAATCATAAACTGTATATTCATTCTAAAGCTTATGGCATAATTTCAGATCACAGGATTCTCCACCTTGGCCATGCCCTGAAGATGTGATGAATGACTAATATTACTATAAATACTGTTTTCCTGATAACTAGCAATTCTCTTTGTTTTAATCTTTCTTGTATTCTCTGATTCCCTGCCCCTCAAGGGGGTCTTGCAGACTTCTCAGGTGAAGATGAAAGTTGATAACATTCTTGACAGAAAATACCGATAATACATTCCTGAAAGATACACGTAAACATTTTGCTCTAAATTAATAAAACATATATTAGGCAGTTCATAAATGAGTGAATTCCCTGTAATCTTCAATTTATTCACTTAAGAAATAGGATAGAGCTGGTATTAGTTTGTGAGGACTGTCACAAAAGTATCACAGACTGCTTGGCTTAAACCACAAAAATCTGAGATCAAGAGGTCACCAGGATAATTTCTCCTGAGGATTCTTTTCTTGTCTTGTAGATGGCAGTCTTCTACCTCTGTTTTCTCATGGTCTTTCCTATGTGCCCATCTGTGTCCTAATCTCTTCTTCTAAGGACTTTAAATTGGATAAGGGTCCACCCATGTGACCTCATTTAACCTTAATTACATCTTTAAGGACTATCTCCAAATATAGTCATATGCTGAGGGACTTCAACATATGCATTGGGGGTGGAAGGCATAGTCTCCAAATACTCAGTTTCTAGCAGGACCGTATATATAATATATACATTCATCAAAAGTTTCAAGTTATCAGAATTTTACAAATTAGAACAAGAAAACATTCTTTTTTCTGTTCAAGGCATGATCAAGGCTTTGAGAGAAAAAAAGGAATCTCTGAAATGTCATTTTCCCAACAGTGTATGTTTCTCCTGGTACCCAATCCCTAGTACCAACTCCTGGTACCTGATTCCTAGTACCATAACTACATGGGCTGAAAACCTGAGGAACATGGAACAACAGATCAAGCAGGATAAAAACCAAATGTCACAAAGGGATGAATAAGTACGTGTTATTGGGAAGTAGCACAGTTTGAAAACCCATTGTGTGAGCTAGGATCATTTTCTATATTCCATAGGGAAAACAAGGAGGGATTTTTTTTTTTTTTTTTTTTTACAAATAGTCTCCTGGAATTATCTCAGTTAAATATGAGGTTATGAGTAGGGTATTATGAAAGTCATATAAAATAGCAAGGTGGTATTAATATAACTTCTATAGAAATGGATATGCTAGTGTCATAGAGAATAATTAATTTAACAGACACAGGGACCATACAATGTATCCTACTCTGGATACAGAAGGCATTAATGAAGGCCTCCTTTAGGAACCAGAGAGCCAAACAAGCTAAGATGACCTCCCCTTTGCTTTGCAAGAGGACAACATTTCTTAGTCATCTCCTTCTTGAACTCTCTGCTCCTGCCATTCTAAATACAAAGCTTCCTGAAACAGGTCATATTCTCTCTCTCCCCTGGATGTCTTCACACATACTAGTGTCTCTTCCTGATACACCCTTCCCCTCCTCATCCTCACCTGGGCAACACTATCCTCCTGGTCTTATTTGAACTGTCACAATATCATGGAAGTCTCCCTGATGTCTCATTTGCATTAGGTATTCTTCCTCTGGGCCATCATAGATACTCCCTCATCATGATACTCATCACTGTACTGAAATTGCTATTGTTAATTGCTGACTTCTTGAGAACATAAGAAACTTGAGGCAGAGACGGTCTTGGTCATTGTTATAGTACCAAAGTCTAATGTGCCTGATTCCCAAAGAACGATTGTTGAATGAGTGGTGGATTACACAGTTGTCCTAAGAATTATATCAAAGACTCAGTCATGGAAGCTTTTGACAAATGGAATTGTGATATACCTTTGGGGAAATAGTCTTCTATGCTCATAAAGTGAAACAGAATTTAATGAAGCACAACCAATGTAAAAACTTAAAGTCAGATGTGGAACTAAACTTAGAAATCTGGTTCAAATTTTTTAGTTTACAAAAGGTAAAACTAAGGCCTGGAGAGTTCTAGAAATTGACACAACTTAATAATGGGAGAGATGCAACAGAACATAGATCTTTTGACTTCCAGTTCACTCAACTATTCGGTAGTACTGATTAGACATGTTTATGTGCCAGTCACTGGGGCTATCAGGGTGAATAAGAAAAGTGAGGATCCCATCCTCAAAAAGCATATGTTCTGGGGAGAGAAGATACAATAGACAAGTAAAAAAGGAATTACAACAACAAAACCTGACACAATTGAGAGCTTGATGCTGTACAAACTGATCAGGGAAGGTCTCTCAGAAGAAGGTGCATTTGTCCTCAAGTTCAAGAGTCAGCCATGTGAAGGTCTAGGGTGCAATAAATTAGGAAGACAACTGGAGCCCTGGAATCAAAGAAAAGAAGTCAGGACAGTGGGGATTTAAGATGTACCACAATGAAGGTAACCATGGATGGTAAGTCTGGACCACGGGTAGGGCTAGGAGGCTAGGGAAAGCAGGGTGGATTTATTGTAGGTCCAATGGGAAGCCCGGAGAAGGAGTGATGTGACTGGTACATGTCTACTTCAGAGGTTTTTTTCACCAAAGTACAGTGTCTTGCTGTGTCCCATCACTATTGTTGAATTGGTAAGTGAAACAGAGTGAAAAACTTTTAACAATAAAGCAAATGAGCCAAGGATTCATTTATAATACATTTCCTAGAAATTAGGAAGGATTTATAGTTATATGTAAATATGCTTATGTGAAAATTCATTCTGAGAACAATCTGACTGAAGCCCAAGTGCTTAAACCATACAGTGCAGTTTGGCCTTTTGAATTCCTCCAAGTTATAGTATCCAAAATAGTATTCTGATGAAGATGTTCCTTGTCAGGGATGTGAGGAGCCAGTGATTGTTCACAAAGATTATTCAAATACCAACCCTTCTGCTCTTGGTTTTGTGCCTTATCCCAGGTAGGCAATGTACAGAAGAGAAATGGTAAGAAGAAGTAGCTGAGATCAATGACCTTTAAGCATACCTGGTCACTCAAGGCTCTAAATTTCTACTTTATATTAAACAATGAATTCAGTGAGTCTAAGGGACGAATTTTTAAAGAAGCCCTAAGTGAAACTATTTTCTGTGTTATCTATTCTAATACTTTCAATCCAAAATTTGAATGGCAGGATAGGGGGGAGAAAAGAATACTAGGAGAAATAGTATGAAAAGTTTGGAGATTCTGATAATGCTACAACATGCCATTTTCCCAACTGCCTCCCTTCCCCCTACGTCTTCCTAAAAAGGCATGAACTTTACAGTGAAATGCCAGCTCATTCCCTTCCTATGCTTTGCCACAAGATTGCCTGCTCTTTACTCACCTAACCACAGGGCCAAGGGATCCAAGTTCTACCTTTAAAGATCAGCTAAAAATCCTGTCCTTGTGATCTGTTTGAGAGAGTCTAAGTGTTTACTGATAAAGCGTGATTGGTCCGTTGGATGTGGATCAGGAATAGGATTTCAGCCTTCAAATCCTGGAAGTATCAAATTTGAGAATGACTAAAAAGGTATCATGCCGTATAGTTACATAAGGAGGAAGACGTCAGGTAGATGAAAGCTCCCAGGAGAGGCTTACATCAACTGGCACATCACGGACTTTGTTGGGATCTCCCCTGCCTCACCCCTTTGCCTTCCTCATAGCTTTTACCTTCCATCACCATCAAACCATTCTTGCCCCTCCCTTGGGTTGCTACTGAGTGGATGGTGTTGGCCAAGTTTTATGAAACAGGCGCCTGCTTGGTTATTCGCACCAATGTGATGTAGTGTTTATCATGAAATGAGAGGAACCATAACCAGTGCATCAGGACCACAGGATAATAAGGAAGGTAGGGGGAGAATCTTGCCTTTTGACAACTAGGGGAGACAACTGTCACTCATAAGTGGAGAGTTTTAAAACAGATCATTGAGGTAATGCATTCAAAAGATGCCCTACCATGGAGGTGATTTTTAAAGCCTTTCATCAGTTCAATTCATTAATAACTATCTGACCTTTAAGGACTTTTTTCCACCCTTCTTGGCATATTGTAACAAACTAATGTCCTTCAGTGACAATAAATTTGAGACAAAGTAAGGAACTAACCAACTGTGCCTCATGATGGGAAAACATCAATCACTGCCTCTGAGCCACTGCACAGGGCTAGAACAACCTTTGTCCAAACTAAAAACACTGTGTGCTTGGTGTGAGTTTCTTTTTATTACACTGAAACAGCTCTGGGAATTCTCAGGTGCTTCCTAGCGATCACGTGAGATTTACTCGTGGTCAGGCATGAGGACTAGGATACTCACATCATTTGCTAATGCAAATAGCCTTGTTTGCAGGGTTTGTACAATGTATTTCACCAGAATGAAAGTTCAACAACAATTTTCCTACTTTTTCGCAAATCTGCCCTGTAAATAGAATCAAGATCAGCTTTGTTTTTCATCTACTCGCTTGAGCATTCAAAACTAACTATGATTGCCAGTGGGGCTTAGTACCACCAATAGCTGCCAAGAGGCTACAGGGGAGAGATAAGACTCACAGCCTGAGCAGAAAGCCCTATTGTCTTGGGTCTCTCTGAGCATTCTGCTGGAGAACCCCACTGCTGCCTTCTGCTAGCCCAATCAATTATGTGAAAAGCAGAGCTGTTTGCCAACAAAAGCCCAAAGAAGCCAGCATCATCAGGGAAGCAGCTTCCTGTGGATGAGACACTTGCTAGAATGTGTGGCCCTGGAGTTGCAAGTTCACAGCTACCTGGGGAGCTGTGAAAAGCAGAACCTAAGTCCCCATCTTAGCAGGATGAGGCTTCTCATGTGTTACACAGAAAGGAAACTAAGACAGGGGTCCAAAGAAGTCTTCAGGCACAATGAAGGCTTATTTTGTGGAAATAGTTACTGGCAGGTTACTATCTCTACAGAGGACAGAGCAAGAGGAATGAGGTTCACGCTGTGACAGCAGGGATTAAGGCAACCTGGAAAGCAATTTTCTAAACATCACAGGGTCCTAGGAAAGTCTTTTCAGCTCATGACATTCTCATTGGCCTGAATTCACCCCAATCTCCAGCAAATCCTGGTCTATAGGAAACTGTATTTAAACTTTGTTGATTTTACCATAATTTCCAAACCACATTTTACAGAGAAAATACTAAAATCATAAGAGTATTATTTCACATGGACATTAATTTCCAGAGGCAATTATTGTAAGATGGTTTAAAGCTTGGCCTTTGGAGTTAGAAAGTTGTAGGTTCAGAATTGTCAGCTTTGATATTTTCTATCTGTGATCTTGGGCAAATTACTTAACCTCAGTTTCCTCATGAGGAAAATAATAATGTGTAAAGGGCTTACGAGAGCACCTGTTACACTAAAGTACTTAATAAATATTAACTAGGAAATATTATTACTAATACTATTCATTTATAAACTTTACTCACGATACAAGCAAGATGTGGCTTCATTCGTTCCTGACAAAGAATGGAAACCAAATGCTTGAATTCCCTAATAGCTCTCTGTGTTCTGGCCAGCTCTGCATCTGCTCAAGTGCAGAACAGTTTACCCATGGGAAAAGTCTTCATCCAGCCATGTAGGTGGGATCCAGGAACCAGGAAGACCAGATTCAGTGTCTTCCTTTTTCTTTAGTGTACGTTTCCCCACCGACATAATGACAATTGAGCAAACCTGCCACCTCCTTACCACAGTGAGATTCATAACAGAATACTCCCAACATGCAATGGTGCCAAATTCACTCCTTTTGCTTCTCAACAAAGAATAAGGCCTAGTGGTTTTGCCTACTTGTTTTTTGGTCTATAATTATACATTTCTGCTTTTCTCTCTTCAAATCATCTCCACATGTGCCAACTCAGATGTATTATGATCTTGGTATTCCTGTGACACAGATAAGAAATGGGTTGCCACATACAAATTACACTTGAGGGATATTTCCCATTAGCAGAATATTTGCCAGCCAGATCATACACAACTCCAAACTGACAGGGATGGAGTATTCACTGAATATGCTGGATAGGCAGATAGTCCACCATCTAGAATGTGGGAAAAGGCAGAGTATAGGTATTAACATGATGATAATAATATAAATATTAATTGATATTTTTGGATGCTTATTACTATTTGTGAGGTAAGGGCCTTCTCCCCATTTTTCTGTTTCTACACGAGTCCATAGGGAACACCACTTCCCCCATCTTCCGATGGATGAGGGGATTGTTATATATAACATTTCTAGACATTGTTTCTATCTTCCTACTCTCTTTTCCCACAAGAAGTGTTATTAAATGGATCCAGTAGATCCTGAGATGTTTTTCAGGCCATGTTTTACAGTGGTGGATCAGAGTACAGTATGCTGAAGATTAGACTCTACTCTTCTCTTGCAGGGTATATTGCATGCAGTAAGGCAGGGGGTTACACAAGCCCTACCTCCCAGGCCCAACCCCCTGCCTCTCATACTATTTGAGCTCACTGCACATGCACATAGTAGAGTTAAGTGTTTGCGCTACCACCTTGGAATCAGGGTGGAATATTAGGAAGTCTCATGTATCTTCATCTCCAGAATGACCACTTATGCTTTGGTACTTCCCAGAGCATCCTGGATTGAGAGAGTAGGGTAGGGAAAACTAAGCAATGTTTGTGGTAGGTGGCCTGAATAATGGTCTCCCAAAGATGTCTATGCCCAGAATCTGGGAATATGTTATCTTACATAGTACATTGATTTCCTGGGGCTACCAGAGCAATTTATCACATACTAGTAGCTCAAAACAATAGAAAGTTATTTTCTCACAGTTCTGGAAGCCAAAAGTACAAAATCAAGATGTCGGTAGGGCAATTTCTTCTCAGAGGAAGAATCTGATCTATGCCTCTTTTCAGCTTTCAGTGTCTGCTGACAACACAATCCTTGGCTGTCCTTGGCTTGCAGACATGTCACTCCAATCTCTGCCTCTATAGTCTCACAAT
The DNA here is from genome assembly GCF_003009895.1 of Hyaena hyaena. NCBI lineage: Eukaryota > Metazoa > Chordata > Mammalia > Carnivora > Hyaenidae > Hyaena > Hyaena hyaena. The sequence goes on along the minus strand of NW_024080739.1, from coordinate 3,021,640 downwards.
ATTCTCCCTGTATGTCACTTCTGTCTTTGTGTCTTCGCATGGCATTCTCTTCTATGTGCTGTGTCCAAATTTCTCATTGTATAAAGATACTGTCGGGGCGCCTGGGTGGCTTAGTCGGTTAAGCATCCGACTTTCACTTAGGTCATGATCTCACTGATCGTGGGTTCGAGCCCCACGTTGGGCTCTGTGCTGACTGCCAGTTCAGAGCCTGGAGCCTGTTTCAGTCTGTGACTCCCTCTCTCTCTGACCCTCCCCTGCTCACGCTGTCTCTCTCTCTCTCTCCTAAAAATAAATACATTAAAAAAAAAAAAAAAGATACTGTCGTTGGATTAGGATCCACTCTCATCCAGTAGAAACTAATTTTAACATGATCACATCTGCAAAAACATTTTTTTAAATGTTTATTTATTTTCACCACTGTCAGCGTATAGCCTGATGTGGGGCTTGAACCCAGAATTGTGACATCATGACCTGAGCCGAAGTCAAGAGGTGAGTGCTTAATCAACCCTTTGTGGCAGATACCCTTATTATTCCTAATACAAAGCTACGAAAAATGAGGTCAAGAAACAATAAATAACTTGTAGCTAGTAAGGACATATTCACTAGTACTTGGGATTAGGACTTCAACATATCTTTTTAAGAGACACAATTTAATCCATATGACATGGTAAAAAAAAAAAAAAAGACTGTAGATATGATTAAGGATCTTGAGATGGGGAAATTATCCAGGATTATCCAAGTGTGCCCAAAGTAATCACATGGCTCCTTATAAAAGGGAGATAGGAGGGTCAGAGGTCAGAGAGAAGAAGGCTATTTGACTACAAAGTGCAATTGGAGGGATATAGCCACGAACCACCATATACTGGCAGACCCCAATGCTAAAAGAAGCAAGGAACAAATTCTCCCCAGGAGCCTCCAGAAAAAAATCAGCTCCATGGAGTTCTTTGATTTTTATTTTTATTTATTTATTTAAAAATTTTTTAACTGTTTTATTTATTTCTGAGAGAGAGAGAGAAACAGCATGAACAGGGGAGAGTCACAGAGAGGGAGACACAATCCGAAACAGGCTCCAGGCTCTGAGCTAACTGTCATACAGAGCCTGATGCAGGGCTCGAACCCACAAACCGTGTCATGACCTGAGCTGAAGTCGGACACTTAACCAACTGAGCCACCCAGGTGCCCCTGAATTCTTTGATTTTTAGCCCCATTAACTCTCATTTCAGACTCTGACCTCCAGAAATATAATAGAATAAAACTATGTCATTTTAAGGCACTTAGTTTGTGGTAATTTCATACAGCAGGAATAGGAAATGGAACATGAGGTAAAGAAATAGAATTTTTATATTTTATTTTCCATTAATATTTGGGGATATAGTTTCCTTACCAATAGGCAAATGAGTACTTGGTAGAATTTGAATACCAAAACCATGCTAGAAACCTGTAGCAACTAAGTTATATGACTCATCTAAGCTCTCTTAAAGAATTATCTCATGAACTCTTTTTTAAATGTTTTGTTTATTTTTGAAAGAGAGCATGAACACGGGAGGGGCAGAGAAAGAGGGGGACAGAGGATCCGTGCTGATCTGTGCTGACAGCACCCACGTGGGGCTGGAACTCATGAATCGCGAGATCATGACCTGAGCCAACGTCGGACACTCAACCTACTGAGCCACTCAGGTGCTTCATGAACACCTCAACAACCCTTTGCAGTAGGTACCCTTATTTTTCCTAGTACAATGCTGAGAAAAACAAGGTCAAGAAACAATCAATCACTTATAGGTAGCAATCAAGAGAGTCAGAATTGAATTCATACCAATTTGACTCCAGGACTTCTATTTTTCTTTTATCAGTGCATCATACTCTTATCCTATTCATCTATAGTCAGATAGGTGGCTTCACTGGACACAGGACATAAAGCTTGGTCTACAAATACTGCAAAAGTGCCACCCTTGTCATTCATCTTTATACAAGAGAAGCAGCCGCTATTTACCTGGCCACCTAACGAGAGGCAGTGAAAGAGAAGCCAAGTAAACATCTTCCTGCCACAAATGCTATTGTGAAACAATCAGTCCAGTAAAGCTTCTTTTGAAGCCAATAAACAGTGGTGCCAGTATCCAACTGGCAGAAAAATAAGAGCCTTGGGCAGTCTGTGTGCCAATAGATTCTGGCTTATGCACCAAGCTGACCTTTCCTTCCAAAAACTGTATATAAGAAAACCACCCTCTCTTCTCTATTTCTTTGGGCTATTTCTGAGACAGTGGAAGGCTGTCCAGCATAAGCTATAAGCTCCATGAAGGCACCATGTCTGATGCTCACTTCTGTTGTCAGGGCCTAACACAGTCCCCAGGAAAGAGGTGCTCCACAAATATTAGATAAATGAAGAGAAGAGGAGTCAGAAATGCTTAGATCCAGACCTCATTCCTACCATCTACCAACTGTGTTAACTTGAGCAATTCACTTCACCTCACTGAGCTTACTTCCATATCGGTGAGGCACAAATTTAAAATGTAGGCAGCAATGACTTTGTCTTATGGAGCGTTAGAGAACTCAGCTAGACATACTGCACGTAAGTTATCTTTTTTTAAGATTTTCTTTTTAAGTTATCTCTAAACCCACCGTGGGGACTTAACCTAAGATCCTGAGATTGAGTCAAATGCTCTGCCAGCTGAGCCAGCCAAGTGCTCCATAAGTTATCTCTTCATTAAGTATCCATGATTGAGTCAATGGATGAATGGATGGTAAAGCTTTGTAAGCCGGACACACTTTCTGTCGCCCCAAAGCAATGCTAATATTGCAAACATACATCTGTCTGCAAAGTGCTCAGGAAACTGCATGTTCCCACTTGTCAATGCTGTCGGCAGACTCAAGATAGCCACGGCTTCCTCATGGGTCATCAGCTAAGCCGTATTTATATGGAAACAAATTAAAAGTACAATTGGAATGATTTTTTTTCTCCTTTTCACACATGTCAGTATCTGTGCTTATGTCTATGCATTCTGTGTGTGTTTCAGTTGAATAAAGGAAGAAGTATAATACTACCACATGGAGAATTAAAAAGGCAATCCAAGTCTGGTATATTTCCCCTCTGTGAGTGTGCTCATTTCTTTTATTTTTTAATCGATATTTCTGTTATGAATTTCATACAATTGACATTGTACCTCCCCATTATACATGAAAACCAATGTATAATATAAGAATTTAAGTGAACCCCACCTTTACTAGGAGTGTGAGTGTGACACAGAGCTCAGAGTAGCAAACGGAGCCTGGCCTGTCACTAACCACCTTAGTAAAGGCATAAGGCACCATGTGTCTTTGAGCTTCAGCTCATTTATCTTTAAGAGGAAGGATTCACACTTGACCTATAATTTGGCCTACAAGGTCTCATGATACAGCCTCTATCTACCTTTCAAAACTGTGGCCAACTACTCCTCCCCTCCCTCATTCTGCCCCAATCACACCAGCCTTTTCTCTGTTCCCAAACATGTAAAGCCTTCTCACAGCTCATAGCATTTTATCTGTTGTTCCATCTGCCTGGAAATGCTCTTTCCTCCAATTTTCCTATCCTTTTCCTCCAGCAGGCCTGAGTTCACATGACTCCATGCAGGGAGGTCTTTTCCAGTTGTCCAAGTTAAAAGTGGTATCTAATGACTATCATGATTTTGGTTTGTTTCTTTTATAGTATTTACGGATGGATAATGTTTTCTTGATATTTGTTTGTTTTGTTACTGTTTGCCTCCTCTCTTTAGATTGTAAGGTCCACATATATAGGAAATATTATCTGTCTTGCCCATCATTGAATCCTAGGACCTAAAATAATGTCTGGCATATAGACGGTTTTGAATGGATAAATTTCTAAGTTTCCTTCCATGTGTAATATACTCTATCATGTTAAAAATTTACCGCTACTTATTACACATCTCTCTTTCCCCAAAGCTCTGCTCCCGGTAATAAAAGTAAGTGAACACGCTGATGTGTAACAGGAAGGTTTGTGTGGTGGGGCGTTCCCTGCGGCTGTGCTCCGGACAAGAGGTTCTGATACACATACTGTGCCTAGGAACCCTAACTGATCAGATGCTAGAGGGTTCCAGGTGACCACCTCCTTCCACCCTCTTGGGCTCGGGATCCCTTCCTTGGATCAAACCGGTAGGGATGTCACACACGTGGTGATATGAGTCACATGAGGTAAGCATGTCTCAAGGAGGCCTCTCGATCCTCTTTACAGCAAGCCCCTTGTGCCATCCAGCAGGCTCTATACCTATGAGAATTCTATCTTGATTTATTCAACCTTCCTTTGCCTGTTTGAAACAGAAGTGAGAGAAACTATTCTTGTTATAAGCCAAGGGTGAAAGTGTATCATGCACAGAAAACAACTGATATATTTAGAAAGTAAAAATACTGAAAATGAAGAGGCACTGAGATCATAGCTGTCTCTATTTTATGGCTATGAGATTATGAATGGGGGATATGGGAACATAAGTTAAAGGCAAAGCGGAAACAATGAAGTATTTCAACTTGAGTGTATAGATTCTCAAAGGAGAAATTCTAGCACCCAAAATTCCTTAGTTCTTTGCTCTGCTATCAGAGGTACAATCAATCTGAGATCTTTTCTCACGTGGAGATTTAGAAAATAGAGAACTGCAGTACACATTTGGTGCTAGAAGAGGGGCAGAGGATGAGAAAAGGAGGTGAGTATAAGAATATCATAATAAAAGGGGCACTTGGGTGGCTCAGTCGGCTAAGTGTCCGACTTCGGCTCAGGTCATGAGCTCACAGTTTGTGGGTTCGAGCCCCGCATCGGGCTCTGTGCTGACAGCTAGCTCAGAGCCTGGAGCCTATTTCAGATTCTGTGTCTCCCTCTCTCTCTGACCCTCCCCTGCTCACACTCTCTCTCTCAGAAATAAATAAAACATTAAAAAATTTAAAAAAAGAATATCATAATAATTGTTGCTATATTCATGAAAAGCTAATTTCTGTGTATGAAATGCTGTTTGTTCTTCTGATTTATGAATCAGACTAGGGAAGATTATAATGAGTGGACTTCGTGGACCGGGCTGGCTATTAATGAAATATATTTCAACATTTCAATAAGATTTCTAGAATGGGGAAAATGTGCATAAACTGTCATTATATATTCAAATGACTGCATCTCAACAAATGTCCTCGTAATAGATATGGCAGCCCCCAAATGGTAAAACACGAGCACTTTACTCACTGGAAATGGCTCCTATTTAGAAATGATCAGAGAAAACAAATTACAAAAGCCAGAGAAGCCTAATCACTGTCTCTGTCTCTACATAATGTTGTGTGGTTGCAGTATTAGATATTAGGCTATTAGATATCAGTATAAGAATATTAGATTCTTAAAATTCCAGGCGAAAAAAATTTCCACTTAATGGTGAGCCGCTTATAACTCAAGGAACGGAGAAAATAGCAATGACTTAGCTATAACTTGAGGGCACAACATAATCTCATATGAATCATCTTAGAGTTAGAGAACTCTGATAAAACTGTACATGTGGGTCATGAGTGTTCCTAAGGCTCAATATGCACAGCGATGATATCACTTTAATCTTCAGATTCCCCCAAGCACCAGGCATCTTGTTTCACACATAGTAGGAGTTCAGTCAACATCTGTTTGAAGGGAATACAGATCAGCACCCTGCTCCTCTGTATCAGCAAATTGCTGTCATTTCTCTCTGGGACCTATAGGGGAGAGGCACACTATAGATTTTAAGGCACAGGAACCAGCTGAGAATCTTGCCTTTTACACGTACAGCAAAGGTTTTAAAAAGTTATGGTATATAGGTACAAATGCAAGGAATTATTGAAGTGTAACAATAAAAAACAGGGTTGTTTGTATTGCAGATCTTTCTTAAGTCTTGAAGAAATAAAAGAAAACTCTGATAAAATAGGACAAATAAATAGTTAAAGCAGGTAAATCCATATGGGAGTCTCCCTCTGGGGTGAATTTACATGAATGTGTATATGAGTGTGTGCATAAGTAATATATCCTAAAGTGTTTATACCAAGAGCTTATTGGTATTAACTACTCCAAACTTTTTATGGAAGGAGGCATTTTCACATCTAGTCAAGCTGCAAAACTTGTGAATAAATTTTAAAAACAACTTGGGGACATAAGATAACTAATATTTTTAGAGCTCATGCTGAAAGGACTTAATGAGGAATTAGCCATGAAGTAAATTAAAGCAAATTCCCACTTTCTCTTAACAACCTGCCTTGTACTCTGGCTATGTAAATTAGCATGAGCTCATAATCATGTTAGACTAAAATAAATCAGACTGGACATAAACATTAGAAGATTGAGGAAAAGCAGGATTTAATAAAAACATCAAAGTATATATACTAATAACAGATGCAGGCAGCTCTCCTCTTTACTGCCTAATATGTTACCACCATTCCACTATAAATATGAAAAATAGTAGTAAACACATTACTGAATATTTTGTAAAACTATAAATTGGCACCATATCTACTCACTATTAGGAAATAAAAAGTGAGCAACATACACTTGATAGGATTTCCAATGCTGGCAAACTACAAAGTCAGTAAGCTCACCAGAAAGTTCATTGGATTTGGGTAATTAAGAATACAAAATAATCAAACCCATGGTCTCATGGTTCAGCTATTTTGATTACTTGTTCATCAAACCAGCTCACCTGCATAGTGATGCATGGTGATGGGCAGTGTCAAGGCTGGGATGTAAGGCCTCATGTGACATGTTCTATATAACATGTTCATTTTATTTTTTTTAATTTTTAATTTTTTTAAATTTTTTAAAAAATTTATTTCTAGGAGAGAGAGAGAGAGCATGAGCAGGGGAAGGTCAGAGAGAGAAGGAGACACAGACACTGAAATAGGCTCCAGGCTCCGAGCTGGCAGTCAGCAAAGAGCCCGACGCGGGGCTCGAACCCACGAACCGCAAGATCATGACCTAAGCGAAAGTCGGATGCTTAACCAACTAAGCCACCCAGGCGCCCCTTGAGGATCATCTCAAAGAGAATCTGAGACATGCTCTCCTTACCAGCACGAGGGATGGCTTCTTTTTCACAGACCATTTGCCTATGTCTCCATCATTTACAAAATATACAAGACAAGTATTTCTATAAAGTAATCCAACAATACTAACAAAGAAAAAAAAACTCACTGAAAAAATAATAAATGAAGTATTGTACTTTGTTACCAGTCAGTTTACATCTCAGGGACCAGAAACTTGGCTAATTTGTCCTTCATACAGGAGCACACCTATCTTGAGCCTCTTTGAAAGAGACAAAATGATGCTTGGATTTTTTTATTTGCAACATTAGATTTGGGTAGAAAGCCTGATGTGGATTTCAGAAATGACCAAATGTGTTATTTAGGCCAGTCATCTGTAAAAAAACTCAGAAAGCTTTGCTACTTATCTCTTTAAAGTATGTCTCTGACCCTTGATTCTCAACGACAGAAAAAGATGTCAACTAAGTTTTAATTTAGTCCACAAATAGTTTCCCTATGTCTTTCTCAAATCTTTAGATACTTCTGAGCTTAACTATCTAAACACAAATGTTACTGGGATATAAACCATGAGTTCTGGCTAAAGACCTCAGGTGATAACTATCAGACACCAAAATGAAGTTCCAAACAAAATTCCATGTTTTCAAAATAAATGGCCCAGTTGGGTTTTATGCCTCTATGGCTCCTCACTTACATCAAGGGAATAAAGTTATTCAGAACTAAAAAAAAAAAAAAAAAGGACTTTTACAGTAATTTATTGCAAAATCTGCTGCCATGTGGCTACTTTCTTTCCTTAAAGGTAAGAGAGGGGTAGCATTCTTCAAGGAGACTACCTGGAGAACTTGATAAATCCCTGGAGTTTGAGAGGCAAAGTAGATTGGAGTGGGACCTCCCATTCCCTCCTCCTACTTCCTTCCCCTGTCCTCCCTCTCTCTCACTCCCAAATTCTAGAACAAGGCTGGCAAATCTTCTCTGCAAAGAGCCAGAATGTAAACCTTTTAGGCTTCGCAATCCATGTAGTCTCTTCCAGGCTGTAGTACAAAAGCAACCACAGACTATACATAAATGAAAGGGTGTAGAAAACAGGCAGTGGCGGGGATAAGGGGCACCTGAGTGACTCAATTAAGCGTCTTACTCTTGATTTCAGCTCAGACTACGAACTCATTGTACATGGGTTCGAGCCCTGTGCTGGGCTCTGTACTGACAGCATGGAGCCTGCCTGGGACACTGTCTCCCTCTCTCTCTGCCCTTCCCCTGCTTGCACTCTGTCTCTCTCTTTCTTTCAAATAAAAGAAGAGACATTAAAAAAAAAAATGGGCAGTGGCCAGAGTTGGCCCATGGACCACAATTTACCAGCACCTGAACTAGAAGTTGACAGATATCTTGGGCGGTAGAACCCCACAAGAGGCTGTGGCGGTGTGGTCAGCTTACTTGACTGCAGCCCTTAGGCAAAGATGATTGAGGGTTTCCCTTGGTATAGATTAGGACCATGTTGGGAAAGCAAAGCCAGACTGGTACTGCTTTAATTGTGCCCAAAAGCACTACTTGGGAGGGAGATTATCATGGAGGGAAATGCCAGAAGGTAAGGACGCAAGTAGGCCGGCGTGAGTGAGGAATAAAGAACCGTACTAGAAGTTCCCCTGGCAACCAGCCCAGCCAGGGTAGAGATGGGGCCTAGCTATTGCATTGAGACCTATTTGCCCTTAAAGAGTCCATAAGATTTGGATTGCCTCAGAATGCCTAGAAGCCTCCATGAGCTTTCTGCTCAAGGCAGGGAAGGCCTTCTTTCAGTCAATACATTTTAAAGGAAGCGTGGAAAACAAAACAACAACAACAACAAAAAGCTGGCATTTTGATTACATTTCCTAAGCTATTTGGTTCAACATAACAGAAACAGAAACATCCCCTCTCCATGACTACACCTTAAAAAAGAAAGTGATAAATAGAAACGACTATCTGGGTTATCAACTCCATTAAATAACACTCCCGTGGTTGAGCCGAGTCTCCACTGTCCATTTCAGTTTACGTCAGTGCTTCTCGCACTTTAGCAAGCATCGGCCTCACTGGGAGGGCTTCTTAAGACACAGATTGCTAGGTCCCACTCCCAAAGGTTCCGATTCAGGGAGACTGGGGTGGGACCTCAGAATATGCATTTCTAACAAGTTCCCAGCGAAGACTGATGCTTCCAGTCCAGGACCACACTCTGAGAAATGCTGGTTTAACCTGGGCCTGGTTTCTAGATGTGACTTGTCACCTCACGTACAAGACCTTCCAACATTAGCTGGGGCACACTGTAACACCTGAGCTGGTCACAGTGATGATGAGTCACTCTGGTTCGGTTTTCCGAAACCAGCTATGGCTACAAAATTATTCATCCATCTCTTCTGGTATCACGGGCAACTTTTCTCAAGGAACCTGGATTTTCTGGCCTTGCCTTGCCTTTGTTCACATATAACATGGAGGTAGTTGCCTGCCAATACCAAACATTTTACACAATGTCACCAATCCATCCAATGCAAAGAAAGGATATTGAAGGGAGTTTACCGACATATTGTCTGACATTGTCATGATCCAAGAATGGCAGAAAAGAGACACCAGTGAGTGGGCAGATTTCCATCTGGCAAGAGGACGGCTGTAATGAGCACCAATGTGAAATGACAGATAGTAATAGAAACTAGAAAGTCGATGGGAAAATTAGTTTTCCTCATTTCACATCTGCAAGACAGGGGGAGCTGCCAATCAAGGTCTCCAGAGAGAGAGGCTTATCTAGGTTCCCAGCCACGTGCAAAGCCATGTTCTCCTAAGTTTAAAAAAAAAAAAAAAGAAAAAAAAAAAAAGAAAAATCATGGGAAAAAAAATAGAATCAGTCTGTTAGAGAGCTTTAAACAAATGTGGGGCTGCGAAACAAGCTGTCAGAAATTGGCACAGAGAATGCAGAAAATCAACGTGAAATGAAAGCTGCCTCTTCCTACAAAATAAAGCCAGCAATTAACTCTTCCTGTCCTTGCTGCAACCTGCAAGCCATTTAAACCCCAGAACGCAGGTTGCTAGGGAATGGGCCAATGCTTTAAATACACAGCCTACTCTCTCCTATAGCATGGGTGTGTGAGTGGGGAAGAAATAGGCATGCAGGTGGCAAGGAAGAACTGACTTGGCTTTCATGTATATGTATCTAAATATATCCAAATATATACATTTTACATATATTTATATATACACATATGCATATATAAATATATGTGTATGTATATATGTATATCTCTATATGTATGTACACACACACACACACACACACACACACACACACACACACTCTTAAAAGGCACCGGGGACTAAGAGCAGATATCTGAATCCCCAAAATCAGGCTTGTTACCTAGAATGGGCAGGAATGACACAGGAATAAAAAAACATCTCACAGGAGTCTTAACACTCACTAACAGACACATACAAGTCCACCACCACTTCAAAACACAAATTAAAGAATACAATTCAGACATGCAGTTTGGCTGTTCAAATGTATCTCTGTTTTGAAGGCTATGTAAACGATAATAAATAAAAGGAGATAACTAAAACAATTATGAAAGTGCTTCACGGCACAGATTGAAAGACCAGGATATTGATATATTTCACTAATTAATGTTATAAGAATACTGCTCTGAGTCAGAATGTAAACAAGTACAGCAAAGATAAGCTATAGTTCTACCAACAGAACTCAAAAGGGTCATTCATTGTAGTATCAACATATTTGTAAAAATGGAAACTAATGAGAATGTTGATGTGGAAGCACAGGATCGGTCAAGACACTTTGTGCTGCTGTAACAAACATCCTCCAAATCTCAGTGGTTCCAGACACAACAAAGGTGTATTCTTTGCTTACACTATATCCAGTGTTGGTCAGCAGGGAGACTCTGTGAATCATAGTCATTCAGGGGCTCATTCATGGAAACTTCCATGGATGTGTATTTCTATGCACATCAAAGGAGGATGTTAGAAAAGAAAGAAACTCACACCCTAATTCTTAAATTTCCTTTAAATTTTTAAAAAATTTATTGTGAGAGAGAGAGAAGCAGGGAGGGGCAGAGAGAGGGATAGGGAGAGAGGGAGAAAGAGCTAAAAAGGGAGAGGGGGAGAGAGAGAGAGCGAGCGAGCGAGAGCGAGGCGGGGGGGGGGAAGAGACAGAGAGAGAGAGAGAATCCCAAGCAGGCTCCACACCATCAGCACAGAGCATGACACAGGACTCAAACTCATGAACCATGAGGTCATGATCTGAACCAAAATCAAGAGTCACATGCTTAACCGACTGAGCCACCCTGGTGTCTCTTAGTTCGTAAATTTTCTGTCCAGAAGTGACATGAATTCTTAGTCTCATTGATCAACGTAAGAATTTACAACTCATACCTGAAAATAAACTGAAGAATGAAATCCTACCGTGTTCCCAGAAAGAAGAGCGGTATAAATATGCACAGAACAGCACCAATGACAAGCACCATCACTTCCACTTCTTCCCAGGACCACTGCAATAAAACTAAGTAGCCAATTCCACTGCAGGTCTACCTCTAACCTACTCACAGAGCATTCAGAGACATTGAAGTGTTTTGTTTCACTTTTTAAAGATAAATCTACTGGTCCTATCAGTCTTATGCTTCAGCACCCTTCAGTCACTTTGCATTGAACTTACAAGGAGATTAAACATTTTTACCATGGATTTATAAGGCTTTGCACGATCGAACCTCTGGCTAGATCTATGAATTCCTTCTTCTGCTCAGTATTTGATCCAGGGAAAGCATTTCCCATCACCCACTAACTCATGGTCACCAATGATCTTCTTTAAGTTTCCTGAATTTATGAAGCTTTGTTTTGTGCTATTCTCTCTGCTATTTTCTCGTGACCTGGCTTATTCCTACTCATTCCTTCAATATGAGGCTTTCAGTCTCTATCATATCTCTCTTGCAGACCTTATTTTTTTCTTCATATCAATTAACAAGCTTTTAATTATAAATTTATAACTACAGAGTTATTTATTTGTTTGTTTAATATTCTTTTCTTCTGTAAATTCCCTATGGGAAACTATGGGTTTTTTTTCCTCACATCTAGGCATAGCACTTGGCACACTACCTACCATACAGTGAGCACTCAACTACCACATGAATGTAGTAGTTCCACATTCCACTGATGTCTAATAAAGATCAATGAATTCGGTAAAACAAGGGTTGCACAAAGCTACTAATCTGAGATTTACAGTGAAAATCCAATGTTAGAATTAAACATTCCTTTATATCTTTGTTTATGCTTCACAATTTTTACAGAAGATTCGCATCCAGTATGACAAATGATCCTTCGAATCCACAGGATGTAGGTCAGCTAATGAAGTTGCAATTTTACACTAAGATAGGAGAAGCTAGGAGAAATGAAGAGACTCACCCAGTATCCTACTGCTAGTAAGAGGCAAATCCAGAAAGTAAATTAAGAGGCTTCTCATTGTACATCTGCTTCACTTTCCACACACCATCCTGTCTCTCAAATTCAAGAAGGTCAGCCTTAGAAGTATTCATGTGGGACAGTGTTAATGAAAGGAAAATTATTAATATAACACCTGGGCCAGATTCTGTACAGATATGCAGAGAATGACCTTCAATCTCCCTAAGCATTTCAGAATCTCTGCCTAAAGGAACTGATAAGGTGAAAGAAGAACTTCATCAAGGGTTCAGCTTTATAAATGTATCTCTCCCTGATATCCCTAAGGACCTTGAAAGCTCTACCTTTTGATCATGCCAAGGTATATTTCTAAGAACGCTTTATGAGATACCTGTGGTATTTGATAGAGATTACATATTAAGCTGTGACCACACCTATTCAAGAAATAGATTTCAAGTACCTACTGTGTGTGAAAGGCTGTGCATGATGCAATGAACCAGGTTAGCCGGAATGGTCAGGAGGACAGGCAGATGTTTTGATGGCAGCAAGGATACAGGAGAAATGCAGGGTAGGTGGAATCCCAGTGGAGAAAATAGAGGCAAAAAGTGAGTGAGTAGGAATTGTTGGGAGTGGGGGTGGGAGGAAGCTCATAAAGGCACCAATCACCATGGGACAAAAGGAAGAAACACGAAAGGAATGGAAAAAGGGAAAGGAGGATGAAAAATGTCACAATTGTGTCCCAGGTGGGATGAGTCAACTTGGTCCTGGTTTGAGAATACTATCAAAGCTCCTCTGAGTTCTTCTCATGAATACTCAAGATGATGTCAGGACTGAGTGTTCACCTACTGTAAAAGTGAGCTCCACTCCTAACATCTAAGCACAGGCCCTTCCAACAGTAACTAGAGCTAGACTCGAATTTCCTCTCTCCCTCACCCCAGGCGTTCCAATCCAACATTTCCCTTTTTTTCTTGGAACACATCACCATTTCCAATTCTGGCCACAGGGTGCCCCCAGTGCCTGCTTCTCCTTGTTCTCATCAAAGAGATCCAAAATCACTGTTCGTAGGCCTGGTCTAGAAACAAAGAAATCCACCTGACTGGGCAGACAGCCATGATAACTTATCATGCACAGAAAAGGTGCTAAATAGATTGGCTATAATTCCATTCACATCCATATAAAAGAGGTGCATAAAATATTAAATGTGTAGAGCCACTTGCTTCGGAGATAAATCATAAGACTCATTAGTTTGGACAAAAGAATTTTTAAAATATGAGATTAGGTAATGAATATCCTTGAGAGGCTCTGGAGAAGATAGTACACATTCAGAGATAGTCTACAAGCTAGAATCCAATTTTAATTAGGTCATTGCTCCAGCAATAACCAGGACCTTTGGAAGAAAGAGAAACTGTTCTTTCTCCCAAGCAAGAAAAGGGTCAAATCACTTCTGAACCTAAAACTTTCATAACCAACAGAAAGAACAGCTTAAAACAGCCAAGAGACTTTTTATCAGCATGCCTATACTTCACACCTTGTACAACTCTCCTGGCTGTCCCTTACTTGACGATGTCTGCCTTTGGCAATAATTTATTTGCAATTATTTGCTCACAGAGCAGAAATGTCCAACCACCCCAGGACCCACGTAGTCTGCTTCCTTGGGCAGCCCCAGAGGGAACCTGCCTTTTGAGAAGGAAGGAAGGAAGTTACCGTTGCAGTGGTCCTCCATGGCCACCCTGTAGAGAATATCCACATACATCTGTTATTCCTCATCATTCTTTTACCTGGTTTTATTTTTCTCTGTGGCATTTCTATCCCTGACACACACACAGACACACACACTCTCACACACACACTTTTTAAAAATGTATTTTATCTACCAGAATGAAAATTGCATGAGTATGAGATCTCTGTTTAGTTCATTGGTGGGTTCTTTCTGTTTTGACCAGTGTACCCCAAACATGGTAGGTGTTCAAAAGCCATTTGTTGAATGGATAGATACTTTTCCTTAGGTTGCTGCCTCACAGTGTGGCTAGGAAGAAGAGACAGTGGAAGGAAGAAGTCCGAAGGAAAGTCTGAAATAAATTCAATCTACTCTACGTCACAAAGGCTGAAAATATAAACAGAGAGCTTCATATGTTTGCATAGATAGCCAAGACTGCATGAATTAGAGCTCTGGGGTTAAAATGTAAGTCTGCTTCTACAGTAAACAACGGCTCTTCTGTGGCATCCAGCTCTCAAAGAGGCCCAAATTTGAGGATAAAAATCTCAAGAACATGTATTAAATTCAAGATACTATTCAGAGTGAATTAATTAAAAGGGAAAGCAAGAGAACAGAAAAGAAGTTCATTTATTTTAAAAGCTTGTTCTTAAAATGTGGCTTTTTTCTGGTTAATAATAGATGATGTGTTCTGTATAATATTTGCTATTTGAGCTTAAAAAGGTGAGGAAAAGTGAGGACGTGGGTAGAAATGCTAGCTTTGCTGCTTGCTAGCATTGTATCCTTAGGCAAGTCACTAAACCTCTTTGAGGTCAGAACTGCTGACTGCTTAAACTAAAAAGGAGGGGTTACAAATAAACTCCTAATTTATAGGGTGGCTGCTAAAATACCTATTCCTTACAAGCTGGACTGAAGTGTCCATCTGATGGCAAAGCTCTTGGGGGGGGGATGTCATGGTGTCATGTTTTGAGTAGTAAAGATCCACTTAGGGAGCAACACCTACAAAGTCATTCGTGTGAGTAACAGACATTCTCACCCTCCTGAGCTCTTTAATCCCTTCGCTCTGCCTGGAGCCTCTGTGCCTAGCTTGTGACTCACACACAACTCCGAATCCTGTGGGTTCCTTGATTTCCTTTTTGACAATTCAAAGGAGTAACCAATTCTTAATACTTTAAATGAGTCAGAAGCACCATTACTCACTAAAACACAAGGTTATTATCCTGGGGTATTTGTTCTAGTGTGGAGGAAGGAGTTAGGACTTAGATTCAGAAAAACAGCTGGAACCTTGACTTCACTACTAAGCATGTGATCTCAAACCAATTAATTATCTTCTCTCAATGAACCTGTTTCTTCATCTACAGAGTGGAGATAACAAAATAGCTCCCTCATGAGGCTGTTGAGAAAACTGATAGGGACACTATATATGAAAGAGCCTTGCAGTTGGTAAAGGGCCTTACAGATATAAACTATCTCAGTCTAGTGAACCTGGGATTGTCTTCTGTGATGACATCAGTACCCCTTTCACAGTTGACCAAGTACTCTCGTGTACATTGATTCATTTGGATGTAATCTGAGCTCCTGTCCTAAGTTCTAATTCTGTGAGGAATGGTGTTCTTTTTTTTTTCCAAAGTTTCAAACACATTTTTAGAATGCGTCTTTTTTCCTTTCTTTCTTCCCTCATCCAGTACATAATAACTGAACATCTCTTATAAGTAACGTATTAAGCTAATAAATCGAGGAGATATTAAAAAATGAGGATATGTTCCCTTGTCCTTTGCAAACACACATATTCATTTAGCAAATGTGTACTTAGCACTTAAAATGGACTACACAATCACAGGATCAAATACAGAGTTCAAATTAAGACGTGTAAGTGAAAGAGAACACATGTGACTGTAGTACCATAGTGCTACTACCACAGACGGGTCAATAGTGGCCTAAGAATGAACCAATCTCAAGTCACCAATTACTAGCCTTTTTACAATTTTACAATGTCTAGAAATCTCTGGAAATAATAGGTTCAAGAAATGCCTCTTGCCACTAACTTCACAGAAGTATCTGGAGTTTTCTGGATTGGTTAGCAATACAGCTGGGATGCTTCAGTGGTAGAAGTGCCATTCAGAATATGTGAGGTACCCGCCCTAGGCACACACTGAATTCACTATACAGAGCCTTTTTACAATCAACTGAGAAGGAAATGCAACAGGTATTCAGGTCTGTAAAAAAGAAAAGATTAAGAAGAGAGATTAATAAGCTTTGCTCTTAACTTTGCTCTGCCAATCCAGTAGACATATTTATTTTTTCTTCTCTGTCTATACACATTTCTGAAGGTACTATCTCTCAGTATCAGCCAGACAATGTAAAAGCACTGTAAGAACCATCCTGAACATCTCAAACAATGATTACTAGAAAGCTCAACCTCACTCTCAACCACCAATATTTTTAATAGGAATAGGTGGCATGTGAAACTTTTGAAAAGCAACTTTCTGCCTTTTTAAAATAAAATACACTTACATAATTTGAGAGTTAGCAACATTTCTGTGCAGCATTGAGCACTACTCACGAAAGAGGTGAATGTTCCAGCGGTAGGCACACATACTCAGGCAAATTTGGGGTTGGGGGTCAAGAGCTGATTCTCTCTTTTGAGAAAATGGATAAGTGGTACATGAACCTGGCAACATATGCTGGCCATAATTTCCATTATGAGAATGGGAAGCAGAGAAAATCATTCAATACTGATGGAGTGGCATAAAGCAGATGTCTTGAGGAAAGACAGAGATAGATTTATTTATTTATTTATTTATTTATTTATTTAATTTATTTAATAGTTTATTGTCAAGTTGGTTTCCATATAACACCCACGGCTCATCCCAACAAGTGCCCCCCTCCATGTCCAACACCCCTTTCCCCCTTTCCCCAACCGCCATCAGCCCTCAGTTTATTCTCAGTACTTAAAAGTCTCTTATGGTTTGCCTCGTTCCCTCTCCTTAACAATTTTTCCCCTTCCCCTCCCCTATGGTCCTCTGTTAAGCTTCCCCTCTTCCACATATGATTGAAAACATATGGTATCTGTCTTTCTCTGCTTGACTTACTTCACTTAGCATAAGATATATTGAGATTTAAAATGGAAAAAGGATGATGTTATTTGGTCCATTCCACCTACTGTCAGTGAAAGTGGAGTAACATCCCCAAAAAGAAAAGGGAGCTACAGGGGCACTTAGGTGGCTGAGTCAGTTAAGCATCCAACACTTGATTTCAGCTCAGGTCATGAACTCACAGTTTCATAGTTTGAGCCCTATGTTGAGCTCTGCACGGACAGCAAGGAGCCTGCTTGGGATTCTCTCTCTCTCTCTCTCTCTCTCTCTCTCTCTCTCTCTCTCTCTGCCCTTACTGCCCTGTGCTGTCTGCGTTTCTCTCAAAAATAAATAAATAAACTTAAAAATTAAAAGAAAAGAACATGAAGCAATACCCAGAAGAAGTGGAAGTGGATGTGAGGGGGAAAAATCCCCTATGGTTTGACTCCAAGAATATTACCCACAACTATTTAAAACTAAATATGGAAAAATAAATAACAAATACATAGGTCATGTTCCTGATTATATTACGGTTATCAAGATTTGTTGATTTTATGCAATATATTACCTTCACTGAAGTCCTGAGTATCTACGAGTAAATGAAAATATTTTTCTGAATCTCTGCACCTTATAGTTTACCTTATATTTTATCGAAAGGCTATACCCTCAATCAACATTTCCCTTTAGAGATAGCTATAATCAAGGCAAATAATGTTAAGCTCACATATTATTACTTCACAATAAAATGTTAAAGGAATCAGGATTCATGAGTTTGCTGATTGTTTATCTCCAGCTTCAGACACCACCCCATTAGCCATACAAAAACTATAATGCCTCATTTATCTAAGTGTCAGGCTTCCAGCAATGAGTCCAAAGGGGACGACGCTCTAAAAGCCAAAAGAGACACCAGAGCATGGAACATGTGTGCCACGAAAGGTTTATCTTACAATTATGTTGCATCTTACTTCATTTTATTTTACACATCTGATCATCTACTTACCCATCCTGAAACTTTAAAGCGTAGTCAACTGACCATCGTTAAAAAGAAAAAGCCGGGGCGCCTGCGTGCCTCAGTCGGTGAAGCATCTGACTTCGGCTCAGGTCATGATCTCACAGTTCATGGGTGCGAGCCCTGCATCGGGCTCTATACTGACAGCTGGCTCACAGCCTGAAACTTGGTTTTGATTCTGTATCTCCCTCTCTCTCTGACCCCCCCTTTCTCTCTCTCTCAAAAATAAAAAAAATTAAAAAAGAAAAAAAAAGAAAAAGCTGGAAGACAGAAATAGTACCCTCAAAATTGGCCACAATTACCATCAGAGTCCATTAGCTTATTAACATTTAGTCTCTACATTAAATAAATAGTGCTACAAATATAAGTAATGCCTAAAGAATTATTGGATGTTTGTAAAACTTATCCTGGGTCATCAGAAAAAGTTAAACTGTGTTCAATGGATTTTGTCTTAAGATGACAGCAAAGTGGGCACTATACAATGGAAGATTTATATTCAAGTGGAATTTTATTTTAAAGTCACTTGGCAAGTATATTTATGTTGAAAACTTCATTATGAGGTATCAGTAAATTTAGAAGTAATGTAGCTAGTGCTGCTGTTTCCAACAGAAGTTCAACAGAGACAATGGAGGAAGGATTCCAAGCATGGACTGGCCTATCTACCCTTTTCCTTTCTCCAGTACTGATGCCTTCCCTCAGTCTCCTTATCAGCTTTTCACACCTGCAAGGGTGCTGAAAAGTTCATAAAACTTGTATGTTCACTACAAGGAAATAATGGGGACCCATTTGCAAAGATGTGAATACACTCAGAAATGAACCACTGTGCTATCTGGTCAGCATGGAGGAGCATATGAGAAGGGTGTAAAATTATCAACTCTCCATCTTAACTCTCCATCTTCCTCTCCCATTTTATTGGCTTCTCCTTCCATTTTTCCTTGGGGGGAGGAAATTGCTATTTTTCTACTGCAAAAAGACCTAATATTTAATTAGGGGAAATCATTTCTTTATAACTGTCAATTCATAGCTACCGCATTTACTATTTTGGTTTTTCTGATCAAAGAGATGTCTACAACTCATCATTTTTAATGAATGGCTTTTTACATATTTATTGTAATACCGGTTTTTAACCCAGTGTTTCAAGCCCATCATGATTGCTGCTAAGCCTCAGGCTCAGATGGTCTTAAAGGCAGATGATATAACTGGCACCAAATAGAATTTGAGCAACATAACCCTATGGTGGTCACAAAAATGCATTTGAAAATTTCTAATGTATGACTCTCATTCAACTCCGGAATGAAAAACTACCAGTCACCATTCACTTTGCAAGCACCAATTCTGGAACCTCATGGGCTATGGTAAAGAGAAAAAAAACCAAGCCAGCCCCCCCCCCCCAAAAAAACCCCAAAACTCTCCTGAGAAAATATTGCCATTTTAGGAAAGCAATGTTTTCAGCTGCTATAATCATTCTATTACTTTAGAATGTTTCCTTTTTTTTTTTCCCTTTCACCCTCTAGGGCCTTTTCGCCTTCAAATCAGCTACAGAAACAAAGCAATTTAGCACAGTAAAAAGCTTATTAACACATGATGCAGTTCAGTGGCATGAGAAAATGCTAGGGAGAAAACAAGGAATCCATCCCATGAAAAAAGTTAGATCTGAATATTTCAAATAAAAGAAGCTGAGCTAGGGAGTGAATAACTTGACAAGATGTGAGAACAGAGGTCGAGAGGGAAGCTCTGACCGCAGAGAAACCTCAGTAACGTGGGATGGGAGACAGCCCTCCAATTCCTCTACTCGCCCAGCAAGTGCAATTTACAGCCAAGGTGGGCAACTTTATAAACCCTTATCTGTCATTTAAGAGAGTCCCCAGGTTCTCTTCAACTGTGCTTTCTTCTTTTTTTTTTTTTTTTTCTAATTCTCTGTATGAAACCAGGGAAGGTGAAACAGCCCCATTTATCCATGGCAAACGAACCTGAAGGTTTCTGCTTTGCTGCAGAGGTAACAGTAAGGAAGGGTAAGGGAGAAGTGCCAAAGCTGTCTTAACAGAGTACAGTCTGAGAAACAACGTGATGCTCCCTACCAGAGAATTCTGAGGCTTGGAACAGAAAGAAAATGATGTATGCAAAAGGGTGCGAGATATGCACGAGATGGGCAAAGCAATGTGGAATTCAGTGGTAACTTCACTGTCACAGTTGTATTTTCTTGATCCAAGTTAGACTCTACCTGAACAGCTCTGTGCACTTCCAAAATACAATATGAGCAAATTCTCAAGTGAAAGACACGAACATCAAGGGTCTTGCAGTGGATACAGTTGTACTTTGAATAAAGACTTGGTCTCCTTAAGAATAAACAGTCATTTTTCCATTCACCATTTGGCTATCAGGCATTGACTCTTTGTTGGGCATGGTGCTAGCTGTCAATATGTGAACATGAACAAAAAATTTTGTTTTCTTGTAGCTCACAGTCTATTATGAGAGA
Source organism: Hyaena hyaena (assembly GCF_003009895.1). Classification (NCBI taxonomy): domain Eukaryota; kingdom Metazoa; phylum Chordata; class Mammalia; order Carnivora; family Hyaenidae; genus Hyaena; species Hyaena hyaena. The sequence continues at coordinate 3,000,941 of NW_024080739.1, read as the reverse complement.
AAGGCTATACATCTATGCACTATTCATTCATGCCATACATGTTTATTGAGCACCTAAATAGAGTAAGCTCGGTAAGAGGAGCCTTAGTATGATGTCAGAAGAGAGGGCCGTGGGATCCAGGAAGGCTTCCCAGAGCTGCTGCTGTTTGAGCAGGCTTCTCAAGGGGAATTCTATATTATGGTGAATGGCATTCTAGGCAGAGGAAACCATGCTTGCAAATGGATGGATGCCTGCATGAAACTGGCATACTGCTGGAACACAGAATTTATATGGGAGGAAAATGAGAAAAATTAAAAAACAGACAACTTTTATGATCTAGTGCTCATCAGTGTTGGGAACACTTAGCTGGCTGGTTTATTCTTTGATCTACATTTTGATTTGAATGTAACTTCCTTGGCATATTTCTGAAAGGAGCAAGGAGGATTGGAAGCTACAACCACAGATTCATGCTAGCTAAAATTCTCAATAGCAGACACTAACCACGGGAAAAAGCAGGGATACTCTGTGCATTGTGTAGGGACTATCTTTGTGGAACTCTGAAAGGCAGAGTGGATAGCCCTGCATTGGCATTTTCTATCATACTCGTACAAACAAATCTATCTGAAAAACTGTCAACAGTTTTATCTTTGAAAATAAAATAACTCTATTTAGAATTGTAGGCTGCCCACAAATCCCCCTAATGAATCCCTTGTCCCTAATCTATCAGGATGATGTCCTTACAGATATCCTCCAGAAGAATCTTCCAAAGCCTCCCTCAGTAATGCATTCAGTCTTCTCACGGCCCTTATGGTCACAAAGCTTACCTAGAGAATACCTAGATTGATCTTAGCATAATTGTATTCCCATTTCAGGTAAGTCCCTCTTCTTCCAGGACAGGAAAGGTCTCTTTATTTACTAATCCCCAAATTCTCATCCCAAGCTCAACACAAGGTATAAAACCAGCCTAAAGAACAAGTCTTTCCCATGACTTCCTTGTCATCAGTGCAAACGCTTGAGGAGCTATGAAAGTTGGAAATCTAACAGGCAGGAGAGAAAGAAAGTGCAGATGGTAGTAAAAGGCATGCACTTGCCTGGATCATTTTGTGATAAACTGAATCTACTTTTGAGCACAAAACATACTGAGGGCAGAAAGTTCCTCTGACAATAGGCAAAGTATGTATTATTCACCCTGGGTAGTAAATGAATATTCACTCTGAAGCCAGGTACCTAAGAGAAAGCCTGCAATTAACATAGCAAAATCCCATTTCACGGATGCTTGCATTTTCTCCTGTGATGAACATTAGTTGAAGATCAATGCATGTAAAAAGTTGACTACGACAAAGCAATCATGTGTCCATATGCACTGAAGTGGAGAGAAGAGGCTAAATAATACATTGGTCCAGCTCAGTCTATGTGTGCTACATTAGCTGTTTGCCTGAGTAATTTAAAAATACAAGTCTCTTCTGCTGCCTTGACCAGAGCTAAACTTAATGAAGTTAATCTGCCAGCGATGACACATGTAAAATGATTTTAATGCATATAAAACATTTACCTAAATCACACATCAAAGTAACAAAGACACAGAAACGACAAAGTCAGGGGCGCCTGGGTGGCTTAGTTGGTTAAGCGTCCGACTTTCGCTTAGGTCATGATCTCACGGTTCGTGGGTTCGAGCCCCGCGTCGGGCTCTGTGCTGACTGCCAGCTCAGAGCCTGGAGCCTGTTTCAGTCTGTGACTCCCTCTCTCTCTGACCCTCCCCTGCTCACGCTGTCTCTCTCTCTCTCCTAGNAAAAAAAAAAAAAAAAAAAAGAAACGACAAAGTCAGTAACGTTGGATTCCGAAGCTGTTAAAAAAATAGAGGTAAAATCACTACAGATTGGCACATGTCTGAAACTAAGTAATTATTTCTCTAACTTATGACAAAAATGAAGAACACTGTTACAAGCTACTAGCTTTCAGTAGAATAAGAGTTTATAATGACTCAGATGTCATACCTGAAAAAATTTTTTAAAAGAAAGATTGATTTAAATCCTATAAAGCACTTATTAATAACCTGACAAAGCAAGGAACTAGATTTGGCATATTTTTATTTGAATATATATTGATTTATCCATAAATGTATGTCTGATTTCACCCTGTGTCTAGAATTCCTTAGGTAGAAGTTCCTGCATTGCTTTCCACTACAGATTTTCCACACCTTCTCTCTCCAGCCTCATGGCAAGTAGTGTTCCTTCGCTTGGGGAAGAAGGAGAGTAAAGAAGGGGGAAAGGCCACATCTTTTAAAATTCATAAAAACTTTCTTAAAATCTTAAACAAGGGGAGCCTGGGTGGCTCAGTCAGTTGAACATCCAACTCGTGATTTCAGTTCAGGTCATGATCCCAGAATCATCGGACTGAACCCAGCGTCTGGCTCTGCACTGAAAGTGAAGCCTGTTTAAGATTCTTCCTCTCTCTCCCTCTGCCACTCTCCCTGGAGCGCGCGCTCTCTCTCTCTCTCGAAACAAAGAAACAAACAAACCCTCAAACCATGTATGGAAATCTGGATAGATGATGAGTGTTTAAGTTCTTCTTAATTTTTTTTCAAGATTAATGCTCCCCCAACAGATTCTATGTGATGGTAAGTATGTAGGTGGGACACACACACACACTCTCACACTCACACTCACACCCTAGTAGTAATGGAATGAAGTAATAAAAACAAAGTCTATTAAAAAGAGAGAGAGAGAAAGGGAGAGAGAGATATGGAAAAGATAATGACTCAGTTAACTGTACAAAATCCTGGCATTGTGGAAAGAGACTGACCAGGTGGGGAGAGATGGAGGACTTTGTTAATATGGTTCTCTTTCATGTCTGTACTCATTTCTGAATCTGCAGACTTAGTGAACCCTAGATGACACTCCTAACACAAGAGCCTGCAGAAGACTTGTCAGCAGGATGTGTTCTTAGCATTATGAAAGGGTGGACTGGTTTCCAGATAATCTTCAACAGGCCTAAATTTAGGGAGGACTGCTCTCTTTTCTTTAACCTGTAGAATCTGACATGTGTGCAACAGGTAAGGTAAAGTTAGAGAAGAAATGGTTAAACCAAGGGCATACATCAAAGATATGGACTGACTCTGGCCCCAGAGATACATTTTTTAAAAATTATGCAACACAGTAAAATTAGTAAGTATCACCTAAAGTTCCTAATTTCCATACTCTGTTGAAAATCAAAGTATCTGACTACAGTAGCCAAATACTTGCCTGGTAGCAATCAGCTCGAGTTTAGTATCAGCTGCACCCTTTAGAAATTCAAAAGATTGCCACAGTCTTGAACATTCCTTAGAGTCCGACACCCAGCCACTTCATGCTTGTCTGTCACACCCAGGATCTCCATAAACTTTTAATTTGGGGAGGTTAGAGGTAAGATGTTCGAGGAACCCCAGGGGAAAGTAAAAAGGAGAGAAGTTCAATAGTGGATGTTTCTCACGAACAGAGAAAGGCTCTTGAAGGAGGGCCAACCCTGGAGAGCTACAATTACAGGCCTGTAGGAGCGGAAGGGGGAGGAAATGAGCTGAATAAAGAAGAGACACCACTCTCCAAACTTCACCATTTCCTCTAATATCATCCGAAATCCGCATGAGCAGGTGTATGCACCCAGGCCTCCAGTAGGGGATATTCTGCTGGATCTCTTCTGGAAGCTTAAGGGGCTAACACAAATATCCCAGCACTGTGGTCACACAGTATTTCTCAGCTTTATTTTGTCAGTGACAACAGTCAGTGAGGCAGTGCTTCCTAGTTATGAACTTCATCATTTCCCCATCCTTACAGGCTTCTACTAGAAAACCAAGCAAACCAAGAATATTTCAGGACATCTCTAATGGAAAAAGCCGGCCTCACAGTAAGTGTCCATATCCTACTGTAGCATGCATTTCATTTGGAAAGATATCAATTAATACATGATTCTTCTCTCAAGAGAAGAATAGCTACTCTTGTAAATCAGGGTCCTTAACTCCTTCTACCCTGTTCTTTCCTTGTGTGAACCACAACCCTCTCCTTCTTACTCTCACTGCTTTATTGCACAGGAGAGCGTCCTTCTTTTGAATAACACCTGGGTGCCAATCCCACTCCTGGGATGCAGTGGATCATTTTTCGCCTGTGGAGGTCTTATCAAAACATTTTCTCAGGAAATCCTATCTCTTCCTATAAAGGAATCTCTAGACCAACTACCAAGATTATAACATTATATCCATATCATTATATGTGTATCCAGTGTACCTCTCTTTGATAAAGGTTGCACTTTCTACACACACGCTATATACAAAGATTGCTCCTGGAGACATTTATCAGCAAGAAGCTAAATCATAATGAAAAGAGGAGTACTGGGATCCAGATGTCCCAAAGAATTTACAACAAGAGGAGTAAAAAAGTACAAATGAGTCAGAATGAAGAAAGTTTAGTGGAGAAAAAAAGGCTTGATGTGGCAGTCCTCCAATACTGGCTCTAGAAAGGACATCTTGGGGTCCCACTTCTCCATTTTCAGATGGGAACACTCAGGCAACGTTCTTGGTAATAAAAAGATTAGCAAATACAACTGATGAAATAAGAACCTTCTTCCTCTTAGACCACAGCAGGAGTGGTTCTACCACATAAGCCTTTCTGGCACCCAGGTTCCACCCATCTGTGGCACTATCACATCCATGTTCCCAATCAGGGGAAGAGAGAAAGACAGGGGGTCTAGGTCATGCATTTTGCTTTTAAGTAAGTAGCTTTTTGTCACATGTGCTTACATTTCATGGGTGAGAATTAGGTCGCATTTCCATACTTTTCTGCAGAGAAATATGCAACTGTAGACTCCAATGAATTAGCTGAAAATCAATTATAATGAAAAGAAAAAAGGAATTATACTTTGGAAGAGACTGTGAGCAGACTGGTATAGGTATCAAGAAGGTAAGATTTTTGCCAGAGATCATGTGCAATTCCAACCATTTTAGGATCCTAACCAAAGGCTTTGGCTCTCTTCTCTAGGATTTCTCTCCCTCTAAAGAGTTAGGCAAAGAATACCATAAAAAGAAGAACTGAGATCACAGGAAGTAAAAGAAGAGACTGTGAATGAAAGCCTTCCCTAAGAAGATATAGTGAACCCACGTGGATGAAGTCAATGCTCTCACCAGGAACAAAGCTCAATGCATTGAAGTCTGCTACACAACTGACCTAAGAGGCATTACGATAGATGTGTTATTGCTGGGGAATGAAACAGAGCAGGAGACCACGAGAGGAGAGCAGTACCAAAGTGAAAACCCCAAGAAAGAAGCTTTACATGTTTTTTTTTTTTTTTTAATTACTGGGTAGGTGCTAGAAAGTAGAGTAAAAATAAACCTGTCCCCATTGTAAAGGAGCACAGAAAAGAGACTGCGGTAATGAGGGCTATAGGCATATCATTCAAGTTGGTTGAGTAGAACTTTATCAGGAAAAAAAGCCACTATTTTGTTTCTTGGGAGAGCAGAGAGACCATAAAACTGGCTGCAGGCCACTGAAAGAAAGAAGAGTCAAAGGAGTTATCATCCAATACCTCTTTGCTTTCCTTTTTATCACATATGGGCAATCCCACTTCCATTAGCAAGGAAATGAAAAACTGGAGGTTCTGGTATGGAATCTCATTCTAGTAAAATAATTTGGATCTACAGAAATATTGGAATTATTTTACCTTCTGCCTTCCATTTCATCTGTACCACATTTAGTATGATGCCATTTCATCTTGTGAATTTTTCTATCATGTCAAATATTAATCTTGCTATCCAATCTCAGCCTCACCTTCCCACCAAAATGCTAGATTTTAATGTCTTCAGAAATCAAAATTATTTGATAATCTCTTCTATGTCCCGGCATACCTAGAAGAATGCATGAGACATCATTCGTGGTCATCTCCTTCAAAGCATCAAATCCTAATTTTTCATGATGCTTCTGATCTCAAGCATCAAATCCTAATTTTTCATGATGCTTCTGATCTCAAACAGTTCTTACTGGAAGCCCAGCATTTCATTTTGGAGATAACTATCACTTGGAAGATTGACTAATGTCCCCTCCAAAGATGTGGACATCCTAATCCCTGAAACCTGTAGATAATGTTACTTTACAGGGCAAAAGGGATGTGCAGTCTTCAGAATTAACCAGCCCTGCTGAAATCTTGATTTTAGCACCTTACGACTCATTTGGACTCAGGAGAACTGTAAGGGAATAAATATGTGCTGTTTTAAACCACAAAGCATGTGGTCATTTGTCATAGTAGCAATACAAAACCAATACATGTATCCTCCTAATTAGCAACGTCATCACATGAGCTAACTTATTTTATCAATTACATTTTACTATATATAAATCAAACAGGAATTTGGTATTTCAAACATCCACTAAAAACAATGAGAACTATCTACAGGTGCTGACCTCTGTGTTGAGACAGAGATGATATACCATGTAAAAGATAATAGGCAGCAGCGTATCTACAGGAATTGAGTGTATCTGTTAAGCGCCTTGGAAGGATATGCACCCAAGTGGGCAGGATGCTTTTCTCTAGAGGATAGGAATATAGGGTGACATTCCTTTTCTTCAGTTCTATATTGGTCCATGTTTCTTTTTATAATAAACATTTATCATTTTCTAATGTTTTTTAAAATGTTTATTTATTTTTGAGAGACAGAGCATGAGTGGGGGAGGAGCAGAGAGAGAGGGAGACACAGAATCTGAAGCAGTCTCCAGGCTCTGAGCTGTCAGCACAGAGCCTAATGCGGGGCTTGAACTCACAGACTGCGAGATCATGACCTGAGCTGAAGTTGGGCACTTAACCGACTGAGCAACTCAGCAGCCCCTAAACATTTATTATTTTAACAACCTGAAAGATGCATGGAGGTTTTTCTATCTTTGACAAAAGACAGGTCTTATTTACCCACAAAGATTTAACATAGCCCATGGTTTTCCACAACTGAGTACCTGCCAGTGCTGACTTGGACTCTTCTGGCACCCTACCTGTCAACGTCCTTGTTTCTACCATGGCACTACCAAAAGCACCACCAATGTGTTTTATGGGAGAAATGAAGGCAAACTCAAGTCAAGAGTACCACAGAATTTAAAACAGGAACCTCCATTTTCTCTCTCACCCAGTTCAATCCTGTTTTTCTGTATAGTGTCTCATGATACCACTACCTCCCCAGCTTCCTGAGCCAGAGGTCAGCACTGTTTTGTTTTGTTTTTTTTTTTACAAATAGTTTATTGTCAAATTAGTTTCCACATAACACCCAGTGCTCATCCCCACGAGTGCCCTCCTCCATGCCCATCCCCCCTCCCCCCCACATCCATCAGTCCTCAGTTTTTGTCAGCATTCAAGAGTCTCTCATGGTTTGCCTCTCTCCCTTTTCCCCACCATTTCCGCCCTTCTTCTCCCCCTTGTTCCTCCGTCAAGTTCCTCCTAATCCTCCTATACGTGCAAACATATGGTATTTGTCCTTCTCTGCCTGACTTATTTCGCTCAGCATAACACCCTCAAGGTCTATTCTTGTTGCTACACATGGCCAGATTTCATTTTTTCTCATTGCCATGTAGTATTCCATGGTATAGATAAACCACATCTTCTTGATCCATTCATCTGTTGATGGACACTTAGGCTCTTTCCATGTTTTAGCTATTGTGGAGAGAGGTCAGCACTGTTTTTAATCCCCCTTATCCCACATCCCAGCACTCACCAAATTCTCCCATTGTATCCCCTCAGTTTCTTTTGAATCTATTCCTTGCCCTCCATTCCTATTACTGTTAGAAAACTGAGATCAGGTTACTTGATCCTTTCTTCCCCAAGTTAAAATCATACCCTTCTAGCTGGGCTCACTGACTATAAATGGTGTTCACCTGACTCACCTCCTTAGAGGCATGAATGAATGAATGAAGTCATTGCCTCCTTATACATCTTCACAGACTGTGTATTCTGGGCCAAGAGCCCCCAAAGTGTCTGGCATAGATTTTCATGATCTTGTACTTCCAATTTTTCTGTCTTCTTTTTCTTACCATCCCCTACCCAGGCCTCTTGGATCTAATTCTTATAATAACACAGAACTTTTTCCATTGCCATGACTTTAAACATGCAGTTTCTTTACCTGTTATACTCACCTAGTCTATCAAGTAATACCCCTTCACCCTTCAGGTTGTGACACCTGAGTTAGGGCCCTTGGTCCCTAAACTCATAGTGCCTCGTAACATACCACAGCTGTAGCTATAGCCTGGAACATCTGCCATTATGCTGTGATTAACTGCTGTGGAATCTGCAGCCCCACCCCCATCCAATCTATGAACTCCTAAAACAACTGTGTTCTATTTATGTATGTATTCTTCAGCACATGGCACAGAGTCTGGCACAAACAGGCAATGAGTAAACGGCTGCCAAATGAATTCATAAATAAATGAACTAACAGCTCCCTTTTATTTTTTTATTTTTTAAAAATGTTTTATTTATTTCTAGGGGAGAGAGAGAGAGAGACAGCGTGAGGAGGGGAGGGTCAGAGAGAGAGGGAGTCACAGACTCTGAAACAGGCTCCAGGCTCCGAGCTGGCAGTCAGCACAGAGCCCGATGCGGGGCTCGAACCCACGAACTGTGAGATCATGACCCAAGCGAAAGTCGGACGCTTAACCGACTAAGCCACCCAGGCGCCCCCGAACAGCTCCCTTCTAAAATGTTTATTTATTTTGAGAGAAAGGGTGTGTGTGCAGGGGAGGAGCAGAGAGAGAGGGCAAGAGAGAGAATCCTAAGCAGACTCCGTGCCAACAGCATAGAGCCTGACATGGGACTCGATACCATGAACTATGAAATCTTGACCTCATTTGAAATCAAGAGTTGGACGCTTAACCAAGTAAGCCACCCAGGCGCCCCCAATAGCTAACGGATACTGGAGGCTTATTCTGTAGAAGGCAATGTGTAACATTTTCCAAATGAATCCTTACAAAAATCCTATTGGATAGGTTAATACTATTATTTGCATTTTATAGATAAGGAAACTAAAGCACAAATGGGGTTAAATAAATCCCCAAATTTACCTACTTAGAGCTTGCGTAGAAATGGAGACATTCTGACTCTGGGACAATGACCTCTACTGAGGAAGGAAAGAAGGAAGGAAGGAAGGGAGGGAGGGAGGGGGAAATGAAGGAGGGAAGGAAGGAGGGAAGGGAGGGAGGGAGGAGGAAATGAAGGAGGGAAGGAAGGAGGGAAGGAGAGAAGGAAGGAAGGAGGGAAGGAGAGAGCAACCTCCTGATCTTTCCCATTACTGTCCAACGTGTATGACTCTGGCCTAATTCTTAACCCCTCAATGAGACACACCGTGTCCATCCACTGTCCTTTATCCCTTCTTGTGTTGACAACAGGGTGAGAAAGTGAGAAGGGATGTTATTAAACAGAGCAGAAGGTGAGAATCCACTGACAGCTAGTGGAAGGAGAGGAAGGGGAGGTTTGGGGTTATTAAGTAGTGTGTTAATTATTCATTAATAGTAAGATGTGGCCCTTGCCTAGCAGCTATCCCATAAATGGCATGGCAGTAGAAAAGAAGAGCAATATTTTTGATCAACTATTTCTTTTTTTTTTTTTTTTAATTTTTAAATGTTTTTATTTATTTCTAGGAGAGAGAGAGAGAGACAGCATGAGCAGGGGAGGGTCAGAGAGAGAGGGAGTCACAGACTGAAACAGGCTCCAGGCTCTGAGCTGGCAGTCAGCACAGAGCCCGACGCGGGGCTTGAACCCACGAACCGCGAGATCATGACCTAAGCGAAAGTCTGACGCTTAACCGACTAAGCCACCTAGGCGCCCCCTTGATCAACTATTTCTTAAGTCCAAATTAAGAAGACAGCCTCCAAGGTGAATTTCAAGTCCTCACCCATTATTAACTTTCTGGAAGTTTTTCCGCAAACATCAATGCCAGGGAACCTGAACTAAAGAGAAGGTGTTTAATTCCAGCAGAGTTTGCTAACTGCTTGGTGACATATATAGAATCAGCAGCCTCTGGTTGCTGTGCGTGGTGCCCAGGAACAAGGAACATTCAGAAACCTTCCCTGGTAGACATGCAGAAGCAGCAGATAATAGATCCCCATCTTACAAAAGGGCAACAGAGGGCCTGAGAGGCTGTCATTTGTACAAAGCTGCACAGAAATGTAGTGCTTGACTCTCAAATCCCAAGAGTCTTGAACTACATGCCTCTTGGTCACAGCAGAAATGAGCAAACAGGGACAACTTCCATTTTGCCATACCACTGAGACTGTTATTTCAGATTCGTGTTTGAAAAAAAAAATTTTTTCAGAAACACTCCAGAAGACCAAAACCATGGTACGATACAGAGAATTTGGGTAAAGGGAAGAGTAAATATGAGGCTGGTATGCCCAGCTTGTCAAAGCAGAGTGAGGCAGGAAGTGGGGTTGCAGTCGCCAAGAACCACTCCAAACTGTCTTGCACCTCAAAGGGAGAACAGGGGAGCTCGTACGACCAAACAAAAAGGAGAGAGAGGACAGAGTCAGTCAGAACCTGAGAAGAAACTAGTAGAATTCTCTTTGTTTCCCAAATGATGGCATCCATGAGGAAAAGGATTGTCCCACTTTTATCATTAGGACTGTGATGGATGGCCGATGCAACAATGGAATCTTCTATAGTTTTTCAGAAGCATTTGTATTTTCTTGAAAAGATATTTGTTTTTCAAGTCTAATGGAGGTAATGCCAGTGAGCAAGGGAGCTGTTACAGGTCATTATCCAGCTCACCTTTGATCTTTATTGCCTTATAAATACAATTTATATTCCTGTAAGTAAGAATTTGTGTGATACCTATTCTCCGAATAGATGCCTAAGGATTAGCAGCAGATTCTGTCCTTTATAAACAACTGTTTGTACAAGTTACAGAATCCCAAGCTGTTTTCTATGGGATAGGCAAGTGTGGGGGAAGTAGAGCAGGAAGAATGTTTTTTCCAACAGGATTCAGGCAACACTAATTCAGATTCCTTGGCTCATGGAGTTTTTAAAATCTACCAAATATGACATCACACACCGTTTAAACAAAGTTTTACTAGGGCAGAAATGCAACTACAGGGGTTTCACAGATGGCAGCTGATGGCTCTGAGCACATTCTCTATGAGTGGCATTTCAGGAATTTAAAAATTTTAATCTGTAGCATATTATGATGCTTCTTAAGACTAGGTGATGAGGGGGCAGCACTGGGGCACCTGGGTGACTCAACTAAGAGTCTAGTTCATGGTCTCAGCTCAGATCTTGATGTCCTGGTCCTGAGTTCAAGCCCTGCATTGGGCCCTGTGCTGGGCATGAAGGCTACTTGAGGAAAAAAAAGGGGGGGGGGGAGCCAACATTAAAGCTTATTTGTTTTTGAGACAAAAAGAGATCAGGAGTGGAAGAGGAGCAGAGAGAGGGATATGCAATAATGGAATCTTCTATAGTTTTTCAGCAGCATTTGTATTTTCTGGAAAAGATATTTCTTTTAAAGAAAATTCCAAGGAGGCTCCACACTGTCAGCACAGACCCCAATGTGGGGCTCAAACTCACTAACTACTGATCATGACCTGTGCCAAAGTCGGACACTTAAGCGACTGAGCCACCCAGACACTCTGTGAAGGGGCGGTATTAAAGCTAAAACATGAGACTGGCAGAAAAAATGCTGAGGACTGGAACCCTTCTCTGAGTTTGTTCTCTACCAAATATTAAGGCAGCGTCTGAGGTTTGATTCCTTTCCTGCCTGTGACAATGTCAGCATCAGAGTAAATACATTTGGGGAGTCATCACAAGACATGCATGGTAGTCCGAGCTTTAACATCAGCTCTCTGTGAGACCCTGGAGAAATCACTTACTTGTCCGGGTACCAGGTTTCTCGTCTCTAAACTGATGAGGTTGGTCAGGTCCCTTCCGGCACCAAGATTTTGTGAAGACTATTGTTCTATCAAATGGAGCCAAAGTAAATTGTGCCATCGCTAAATAAATAAATGAATCTCCTGGTGCACAGCCTGTTTGCAGGTTAAGCAATTCTGGAAGCCATAGTCACTCTCTCAGGCCAGTAAGAATCACATTCATTTTTCCTTCAGTCTGATAGAACTCAGAGAAAATCTGTAGGCACTCAGATCAGGCATGAATAATCTCAAACGTCTCTGTAAAGGGCTTTCTATACCCTGTACTGTGGCTCCTGGCAGTCCTGAAACCTCGACCCCATCCTCATCTTAATCCCCAGGGGACTTGGATCTTTTTCCATCTTGTCTTCCCCTAATGCCCTCTTTGGAACTAACCTGATGAACTGAGAAATCACATTAAAGTGGAGATTCCCAAATATCCATCTGCAAAAAACTTCCTTCATATTATCTATCTTTGTATTCTCTATATGTAATTTATATAATTATTTAACATTTTCCTTTCAGTAGACAATTTTTACTTACTACCAACTTGTTAGAAATCATGCACTTAACATGCTATATGTTTTCTTATAATGCATATTAAAAATACCTAACAATGAAAATCACATGTTTGCCTGTGAATCACCTAAATTAGGTCATGCGGCCCTACTGGTATGAATTTTATACCTGCAAAATGTTTTATTAGAGAATGAATAACAAACACCTTTTACCAGGGGTATTAGATTTAGATAGAATGAAAATGCCTAACATCTTTTAAGCTACTTGGCATTTTCTTATAACCATGTGCCTTTTCGAGGTGTCGGATGGATTACAAAGGTAAGAAAACTTATTACAGGAAGTTAATCTGAAACCAAAGGAATGGAAAGATCCCTTAATTGTGACTACAGACATTTTGGAGGCGGAGAGCTTTTCTCCTTGCCCCCTGAAATAATCATATCATAATGGCATGGCTGTAGCCATAGGAAGGAACATCGCCTATCGAATGTTGACGATTGCTGGGATTCGAGGACTGCCCTATCTTCCCTTGATTTGTATTCCTGCCCGCACCACCGGCTGCCATATCATACAGCAGACCCAAGAGACCTTTATCATGCCTGCCCTTATTTCATCTTTAAAAACAAACAGTAGGGGGGAAAATAGCCAAACCAGACTCGAAGCACCGTGTCTTTTAGGCTTCAGCACAAAACCCCATTTCATGCTTCGGAGCCTTGACTCTGACACAGTGCTCAGGTTGCCAAGCAGGGCAGGAGTCGGGCCCCAGATGAGCTCCTGCTGTGGACTGACTGAGACTAAATGGGCCCAGTGGAACAGCCGGGCCATGTCCTGCAGGTGCATCGCTGCTGTCTGGCTCCTTTTCTCTCCCCGACAAGCAAGTGGAAAGGAGGCAATATAATCTATGGACTTGGCCTAACAGTCCATGGGACTCACTGTATCTTCCAGGATGATGGGGCTGCTCTCAATTCCAGATGGCTAAAGTTTCACATCCCATTTTGTGAACAACCTGGGTTTGTGCCTCCTGCAGGTACATCTCGGTACAAATCCTATCTGCCAATTACTGAACTCTATTATTTTAAACCAGTTACTTAACCTCTCTGAGCTGTAATTTCCTCATTTGTAACTGACAGACTCACCTCTCCTTCCTAGGGCCCCTGCATGACTCTGGTGCAATGACTGGACAGCCCTTATCACCCTTGGCACAGTGTCGCAGCTACCAGTGCCCTACGTAATTAATGGAAACACAGTAACTTAGAAAAATAGCCCCTCATGAGCTCACAGTCTATAAGGGTCAGAAGTCTAGGCACAGCATGACTCCACTACAAAAAACCCAAATCAAAATACTGAGGGCACTGAGTTCCCATGTGCAGTCTCCTGGGGACAAGCCACCCCTGAGCTCATTCTGGTGGTAGGCAGAATATCCAGGTCCCTGAGATTGCAGCTCTGAGGTCCCCATTTCCTTGCTGGCTGTGAGCTGGGACCACACTGCTCCTAGATGCCACCCTCACTCCTTGTCCCCTGTCTTGCTCCAAGCAGTAACAGTGCTGCAGGGAGTCCTTCTCAGAGCCTGGTTCCTGCCTTTCTCTTCTATGTTTAACAGCTCATGTAATTTGCTGGAAAATCCATAATAATCTCCTTATTTTAAGCGCAACTGATCAATAAGTTTAAGGCCACCGCAAATTCCCTTTGCCATGTAACATAACATATTTATGATGGTAACATCAGAAAGAAAGGTCATGGGGGCCAAAATTCTACTGTCATAATTATTCCTTGTTAATTATTAGTCATAGGCTGGCTCTACATAGTTTCACAGTCTAATTATGACTGCCTACAAGACATAGAGATTAACAAAACTTAATAATAACCTCTCACTTTGGTCTTTACAATAGCTCCTGAGTAGGAGAGGTAGTGTCACTCATTATTCCCATGCTACAGATGTTAAAATGTATTACAAGGGTTTAGGACTTGAAAGGATTCCAGGGTGTGGTGGAAAAGACACAGATGACTCTCTTCAATGGGGATTTATGGGAAGAATACTGGAGTTACAGGCTGTGGCAACCCTGGGGTCACACAAGGTTACTCGGGGTCTCAGAACTTTTGGGACTCTTGCACAGCAGCGTCTATCACAGAAAGCCAGACTTCTCAGTCACGGCTCTTCTGGTTGCAAGCAGTGGGAATCCCCTTGGCAAAGCATAAGCAAAAAAGGCGAAAATGTTTTAAGATTTAACATTAAGGATATAAAAGAATATCACATAACCTATAACCAAAGACTAGAACCAGAAATGAGAAAGCCTCAGAAATCCATGCAGCCACTCCTACATGGCCACTCACCTTTGCATACTTGTTAATTCCTTGGCAAATGTGCTTTGTTGTTTTTTTTAATTTTTAATGTTTATTTTTGAAAGACAGAGAGAGAGACAGAGAATGAGTGGGGGAGGGGCAGAGAAAGAGGAAGACACAGAATCCAAAGCAGATTCTCCAAGCTCTGAGCTGTCAGCACAGAGCCCAACACAGGCCTTGAACCCACAAACCTCGAGATCATGACCTGAAGTTGGATACCCAACCGACTGAGCTACCCAGGTGTCCCTGCCTTCTTTCATTTTTTAAGTGCTTATTTACTTATTTAGAGAGAGAGCCAGAGAGAAGGCATGCACATGCACATGGGAGGGGAAGAGGGGCAGAGAGAGAGGGAGAGAGACAGAATCCCAAGCAGGCTCTGCACTGTCAGCACAGAGCCTGATTCAGGGCTTGAACTCATGAACCGTGAGATCATGACCTGAGCCAAAATCAAGTGTTGGATGGTTAACTGACTGAGCTACTCAGGCATCCTCAAATCGGCCTTCTTTAACAGTACTAAACCACCCACGCTTTTCCCCGAATCTGGAGTTTTCCTGGCTGTATTTCAAGGGCCCAACTTGACAAGGTCTTCTCAGTTCAGATTCTAAATATGACAGGGATAATTTAAATAGCTGTCCATCTCTGTTCTAATCAGCTATACCCAGAGGGGCAAAGTCATGCACGGTGGATATTGCTGCCAGGCCCTAATGTGTGTGTGAGTGTAGGAAGTGGAAGACAACTCCCCAAGAGGCAGAGACCGTGAGCTGGGTGAACATGGCGCAGGAGCTTTCTCAGCATTCTGCACAATATAGCCAGAACTCAAAAGACCCACTCTTTCTATGTATATTCTGAGCAATCAAATCTCCTTGCAAGTGAGGATCTGAGTGAGTCTGACTTCCACCATCCATCTGACCAGGCACAAAACTTGTGCTGAGTAACAGGCCTTCAGGTGACAGGCCTACTTTGTAGCCAGCCTGCACATGGCTGCTGCCGGTTCACACTTCGCTCAGTCACTTGTGACGAGGGTAGCAGCACTGGTGTCCTTCTGGATACATGCTGTAGACACTTTAGGTTATGCTAAAAAGACCTCCTTCAGGCTCTTTCCTCAACAAGAGTCACAGGTAGAGCAGCATCGTGAAGCTTCAGTGACTGACCACAAGTGAAGCTGAGTCTTTATTCCAGTTACTGGAATTCCTCACTCTTCCAATTCACTCTCTCGGAAAAGTTACTGGAATTCACGGAAACATCTCAGAATCACGTACTCCATTTCCGGCAGATAATGACAGCTACGGATGTCAGGGGACAGAAGACCTGCAGAAGTAATGTCTGGCACAAAAAGTGGTAGTCTGGCCGTTTGATATTCTTGCACTCTCCTCTGGGATCTGCAGTTCAACAAGACTCTGAAGAGGAGTTTTCTGAGTACTGAAGTCTTTGACAGGGTACTCAGGTGTGTAGCGTTAGCATAGTTTCAGTCATGAGGCAGCTTTTACATGACTAATCATAAAAGCGATACCAGCTAATCTTCACTGAACATTTATTAGTATCAGGTACTTTTCTAATCCATGTAAATATATATGTACATGTACGTACATGGTCTGAGAAAGTAAAACATGCATATGTAAAAAGACATTAACTGAAAAGTATACTTCTTTCCAATCCCAATCCCATAATTCCCTCCCAAAGTCAAACTTTGTCACCAGCATATTTAGTGCCCTTCTAGCAATAATGTGTGTATCAACAATCATAGATCAATAGCCCTTAATTTTTATACCAGTGGCAGGATAATATTCATGCATTTCCTCACCAGTCTTTTTTCCTTAACAGTAAATTTGAGAATTGTTTCAACTTGGTATGCTGTATATAGATGTGCTTTTGCCTTTATAACAGATAGCAAATAAGTAAATAAACTTTGAAAAATAAGTTGTCGACTAAGCCTTCATCTGCTATACAGACTCTAATCCTTTACTGGGTTGTCCATTGATTGTAACTGGGTGCAGATGAACAGATTCATTTATGTCCTAAGAAACTCCAGTCCGACTGCTATTCACATCCCTCTGCCTTTTACATTACCTGGAACATAAGGATTTTTCAGGAAATGATAGGCTAGAGTAACCTCAAGCAACTAATAAAGAATAGTGATCCTTATTGGTTTTGTTCCTGAAGACGCATGCAATTTGTGTTACCCAAATTTCAAATGGGAATAGGAAACAAGTGGGAAAAGAAATGTTCATGTGACATGCAATTAATTAGTTTACAACTCTTTCCCCACTCCTCACCCCCACCAACTAGAGAACAAAAAAAGCTCCCTATTGATCTAATTAGAAGTTGTGATTAAATAAGTAAATATTAAATAAATAAAGTGCACCTTTGTAGAACATAAGACAATCTAGATGAGTTGCTTAAGTACATTAATTATCTTTCTCTTCCCCACACCCTCCAGTACAAAATAAATTAGTAGCTATTGCAAATCAAAATGTCTCCAAGAGGAATCTTTTAAACTCTCTCACAACATCTCACAACAAGGAAATTTGGGGACAAAAAGAGTTGTCCCAGGAACTCTTAAAAAATAGCAAATGGAGAAGCTCCTAGGGCTGGTAACCTCACTGCCATGTTTGTGGTAGTGACAACTCTTCATCAAGGAAACAAGGGAGATGCAGGAAAAAAATTCTGAACGGAGGTGTGCTCTTCTCAGAATTAACTCGCACCCAGTTTTGAAAGCAGCTGCTAATGACAGCCACTAAAAGAGCCCTAAGTTGGATGCGTTCTATGGAAACCATTCTGTTCTGGTTGCTTACAGTAAAAAGAAATAAATAACAAATCAAAATAGCATGGTGTTTCTCCTGATATGACTGCAGGGCTTCTGATAGCTGGCTAGCACTGCCTATCAAATGAAAGATTCATCTGTTTATCTCCAGTTGTTTTACTTGGAACAATTCCTTTCCCAAAATAATTATAAAGCAATTACTTGCCACTTTTCACTTTATTGGTTACTACTTTTACTCAAAGAATAGCAATTACTACATAATTACAGTACATGGTTATCTGAACAGTCTTAACTGGGCCCACCAACAATAAATTATACAGTCAGGGTAGCTCTAATTACATATTCTATACAGCATAAATATGTAATGACTATGTAATTACATATTAATAAGCCCTTCTTTATTTTTCAAAGCCTTGTAAAATAAAATGTCATTTGCTCCACTTTGCTTTGGTAATCTCTGGAGTCATGCACATTGCTCTGCCTGGCATTCTGGAAGCCAGTGGGGTACAATGTGCATTCAGTGTTTCCCACCAGTTCTCACTCTCATCCAAGTACACTCACTAGGGCAGGGAGAAAAAAAATGAGAAGTAAAAATCTATTCCTAACCCTCCTTTTTAGTGTGTCCTTTTTTTTTTTTTAATGTTTTATTTTATTTATTTCTAGGATAGAGAGAGACAGCGTGAGCAGGGGAGTGTCAGAGAGAGAGGGAGTCTCAGAATGAAACAGGCTCCAGGCTCTGAGCTGGCAGTCAGCACAGAGCCCGACGCGGGGCTTGAACCCATGAACCGCGAGATCATGACCTAAGCGAAAGTCGGACGCTTAACCGACTAAGCCACCCAGGCGCCCCTAGTGTGTCCTTTTTGATGAAAACTCAGCAGCAGTGGCTTAGATCCGAGAATTGCAGGTGCATAAGCTTAAAAGTGCCACCACAGCCTTACCTACATATAATCACTGCACCCAAAATGCCTGGATTTAAAAGCGAGAAAGA
Source organism: Hyaena hyaena (assembly GCF_003009895.1). Taxonomy (NCBI): domain Eukaryota; kingdom Metazoa; phylum Chordata; class Mammalia; order Carnivora; family Hyaenidae; genus Hyaena; species Hyaena hyaena. Next base: position 2,982,475 of record NW_024080739.1, on the reverse strand, counting down.
GGCTTAGACTTGGTTTTGGATCATTAATTTGTTGTTTATGTTCTTAGGATATTATTTAGTCTCCAAAAGTGACCATAAGGAACCAATATCTGAGAATAAAGAGTTTAGAAATATAATCATCTATAAGATGTTTTTAAATTTTTTCTTTTAAATATAGGACTAGATTTCACAAAGATATGAATGGATTGTATGAAATAACTTTGTACCGCCAAACTAAATAAAGCCCATCAAACTGCACTATACCTGGGTTACTACACATAATTCAATAGAAGGGAAGAATTTATCGCAAGAAAGAGCTTCAAGGAGGCAGAAGACAAAAGACAAGAAGATGGCTTTCTTAGCAGTTCCTGATGCTCTCTGAGAGGTGACACACAGGGACAGATCTTGGCATGCACACAGGAGGCAAGAAGGAAATGGTAGTAAATGCCTTAACAACATGCTCTCATACCCTTGGCCACACAGCATCACCAGAGGCAGCTGTTCTCTGAAAACTCACTCCTTTCCAGTTTGACCCAAGGCTCCTGGAGCAGAGATTGTGTTGACTTGTCAAGTTTTCGTGTTGGAGGGAAGTGCCTATCACAAAGGAGTAGGAAGAGGCAAGGGCAGAGAATATGTGTGCAGAGATACAGAGCTAAAGCCATTACCACAGGGGCCACAACCGTAGGAGGGTGAAGGGATAAATCAGATAAAATATGGGTGCCATCTTTCCTGAGGCCTGATCCTGAGGTCTGGATTCAGTCAATACACAATAAACAATTTTTTAAAAAAATTAATAAGTAAATGAATGGAAAGGGTCTCTATGGAAGTTTCCAGTTAAGGAGGAATGTAAATTAAAGAATGAAAAGAATTAAGAAAAGAGAGAACACTTCTAAAAAAAACTCTTGCTAAGTGCCAGCCACCCTATATACACTGCCTTCTCAAACTTTGCAAGAACTCTGTGAGATAGTTGTTATTCTCATTTAACTGATAAAGAAGCTGAGGCCAGGACAGATGAAGTCTCTTTCCTGGTATCACACAGTAAGCGGCAGGACTGGAGGACTCTGTCTCAAGTCTGCCAGATGCTAACAGCCCATGCCCATTCAACCCTGACACTCACATCCAACACCAGGTAATACTCAGAACTAACTTCTCTTATATTTTAATTCTTTTAATGTTTACTTTTCAGAGAGACAGACACAAAGAAAGAGAGAGAACGTGCTGTCAGTACAAAGCCTGACACAGGGCTTGAACTCATGAACTGTGAGATCATGATCTGAGCCAAAGTTGGATGCTCAACTGACTGAGCTACCCAGGAGCCCCAGAACTTCTTTTTGTTCCCCTAACATTTATTTATAGAGAAAGGGAGAGGGAGAGACAGAAAGAAGGGCGGAGAGAGAGAATGCCAACCAGGCTCCACACTGTCAGTGCAGAGCCCGACGTGGGGCTCAATCTCACCAACGATGACACCATGAGATCATGACCTGAGCCCAAATCAAGAGTCTGAAGTTTAATCCACTGAGCCACCCAGGCTCCCCAGAGCTAACTCCTTAAGAGTACTTACAGATGCTTTACACACATCATTTTCTTCAATCCTACTAAACGATACTATTAAATAACCAGTGATACTTCTATTATTATTCCCAGTCCACAGATGAGAAAAATGTGCTATTAGGATGTGAACTCTTGCCCAAGATGATACAGTAAGTCCTGGAGCTGAGATCAAATCCTGTTTACGTGAACAAAGCCTGTGCCCTTCATTGCCACCCTTTAGTACTCTTACAGAGATTCAAAGGGAAAAGGTGATTTTCTGCCCAAGAGAAGTTTATAATCTAGTGGAGGAGCTCTGGCCTTCCCACAGGAATTCAATACTGAATTATATTCAAATAGTAAAAGAACACACTGTCCTCTCCTTGTCTGCATCACCTGTCCCCCCTGTCCCTAGGTATAGTAAAGGACTCCCCTGCACACTCACATGGCATCCGGGGTATGGGCTTGTCCTCTTTGCCTACTGGGTCTAAAATTTCACTTCTGGTATCTGTACCTATAGGGCCATGTACAGGACCTGGCTGACAGCAAGCGTTCAATTTCTTCGGAGACATGGGTGAGTGAATAAAGAATGAATGAAATGAATGAATGAATGAGTCACGGAACAGACATGGAAGCTTAGACGGGAAAGGATTTTAGAGAAAATTGATTCCAAATCCCCTGTCTTACAGAATTATTTTCTTGAATCCAGAAAAATGTTAAGTGACTTGCCCAGAAGCAATTTCTAGATAAACATGTAATACATACACACACACGCACGTGCGCTCACACACACACACACACACACACAAATACTAGCCTCATAACAAGAACAAGTTATATAAAATGTGCTTCTCTTGGGATTAAAACTTTATGCAGATTTTAAATTTCTTACGGGTTTTTTAGCAATATAGGCTACAGATTGTGATGAGAACACACCCTAATTTGGCAAGTGTTTTGTATCCATAATGAGATTTCTAAATGTTATCTGTTTTTAGTATATAAAGATATTCTGAGTAAAATATTTAGTGTAATTGTGGCACTTGTCACATAGTCTTTCCTCCTTCTATACCCTGAAAGGATTACATCGCCTGAGGTGGTAGTCAGCAATGAAGGGGTTCTGTATATTTGGGTATTTTTCACTCACGATTTTTTTTAAACATTCAGTTTATGCCTCAGCAGTGAGGAATTCCTAAAATCATGGGGAGACTTGAGATGGATGCAATACATCTGACTAGCAACCTTATAACTTACCATCCAAACCCAGACCTGATACATCTGAGAGTGAAAGGGGAGGTGATTAATAAGTAGGTCTGGCATGTCCCCAGTATCTTGGGGGCAAACACCCTACTCATCTGGATACATTTCAGAGCCATGCAGAGTAATTTTCAATGAAGGTAAGTAGCATGGTTAAGAAAAAGCAGTGGAGAAAACACTCTTGAGATGAGAAATGACAGGAACAGAAGTGTTGAGAGTTGTCATCTTTGAGGGTTGAAAATCTGATGGGAATCACAGACCTTCTCTTGCAGATAGTGTACACACAGAGAGTTTTGCACAATTTTAGAGGTCCATAAATTCCTTAAAGTCCACCTAGAGACTCCCAGACAGTACCCCAGATTAAGACGTTGGTTCTAGAATGGGATTTCTCAACCTTGGCACTACTGACATGTAATACTGGGTTATGTTTTGTCACTGTGGGCTGTCCTATGCAATGCAGGACACTGAGCAGCATCCCCAGCCTCTACCTACTAGGTGCTGATAACAGCATCTCACCTCCATTATGACAACCATAAATGTCTCCAGGCACTGCCCAATGCCCCTTAGGGAGCACACAGACCCCACTGATCACTCTTATAGAGGTAGGAACAAGAAAATGTCACCAGGGGATAAAAAGTAGACATGACTTACTAGAATACAATACAGACCAAATCAGAGTTTAATAAAAAGTTGAGTAGTGCAGTATAAACACTGTAAAACTCCCACCTTTGACTATTTATGCTGTTAATTTATGACAGATAAGACCAGTCTCTTCACCAAAGAGAGTTAATGACACATATTTAGGAGTATCCGGGCTCTATCACCTCACGCCACCACGTGACGGGTGTGGAGCAGCAATGATTCTGTTACAGACGTTCTGAAGTGTTTGTAACAAGGAGAACCAGTAACCTAAACTGTGAAAAACATTCTGGGAGGCTGTTCCATTTATAATCAGTCCTAGAGAGACAAGGCATCTTAACACCTGCACAAGTGCAGTTCCCAATTCAGGAAGTACTTATTAGTGGCACACTCTATCCGCAGCATGCTCTTCTCGTTTGGAAAATGAACAAAGGGACATGTGAGCCCAAAGATCGTTTCAGTCTTAAAAATTTTGTGATCTTATTAATTTCTGTATGTGATAGAGAGACAGAAATATGGAGACAGGTACAGATGTATCTCTTTCATTCTCTGAACCTTCTGAGCCTCAGTTTCCTCTGTAGACTGAGGTCAGACAACCATACAGCAAATCCAGATGTGCGTTTGCAGATCAGCACCTGTCACACCTATAAGATGTCCCTGAGGAATTTCTAAATCATGGGGGACAGGGGAAGACAAATAATGGAGTAGAGGGGAAGGGCTTGGAGTGTAGTCTGTCCTAGGGTCCTACATTTACAAAGGGCCTCAAAACCTAACTCTTTCGCTACCGCCAAGTGACAGTATATATACAGCCATTCTGTTTTGAACCGATGTTAAAATAATTCACTAAATGTAACCATATTAAAAGTCAGAGATTTTCCTCTCCTATTGGTGGCATTTTGTCCACTTCACATGCTGGGAGCTTTAAGAAATGGAATTAGCTTAAACCTCTCACCACCTCTGAGTCCCTGATTATTACAAAAGTGAACGCCTGAGTCCAAGCCCTACTGGGTCTATTTCAGGACATCTGGGATGGAGCCTGGGACTTTGTATTTTAACAAACACCCCAGGTAGTTCCAAGCAGATGTCCCTGGAGCACACCTTAACAAGCAGGGATTGAGCTAAAGAGACGGGAAAAAAGGTATCTTTCCTGGGAGAGTAGATGAAGGGGAATACAGAGAATTGTGGGCAACTTGAAAAGTTAAAACTCCAGCACTTCCCTTTGCTTCCATCTCTACCTAACAAACTCTGGCTTCTTCTTCCAGGCCAGGCTCAAGTATCACCATCCTGTGAATCTTGGACCCTCCTCTGTTCCATCCATTGTTGTAACATCCACTGAGCTGCAACCTTCCAGAGAAAACCAGCATACCTTGGTTATGTCTTATTACACAGTGCCTGGTATAATAAATATTCCACAAATTTGATGGCTATAGTGTTTTCTTCTCTGTTGCAATATATCCCAGAAGATTCCAAACTTTAAGAAAAGGCCCTGGATTCTCAATCCTACATCACATTAGGCTCCATGGCTGGAGCAACACCTGAGATGAGAGGGACTTGCCAGCAAGCTCAGGTGAGGACCTTCCTCTGGGCTGCAGATGTCTTGTATCCTCACCTGGTTGAATGGCCTAGGGATTTCTCTGGAGACTCTTTTATAAGAGCAAGAATTTCACTCATGAGGGTTGTGCCCTCATAACCTAATCGCCTTCCAAAGGCCCTTCCTACTAAAACTATCACCTTTGGGGGGTTAGGATTTCAAAAGATGAATACTGTGGATGCACAAACATTCAGACCATAGCTCATGTATATTTCACTAAGACTGTGGTGGATTTTAACCATGTTATATGGAAATTATAGAAGTATCGGACAAGAGGTGCCTGGAAGGCTCAGTCGATTGGGCATCCAACTTAGGCTCGCTCAGCTCATGATCTCACAGTTTGTGAGTTTGGGCCCCGCGTAGGGCTCTGTGTTGACAGCTCAGAGCATGGAGCCTGCTTCAGATTCTGTGTCTCCTTCTCTCTCTCCCCCTCCCCAACTTGTGCTCTGTTTCTGTCTCTCCAAAAAAAAATCCCAAAAAACGTAAAGAGGTATCAGACATAGTCCTTGCCTTAAAAATTTTGCTATCTTTTTAGTAAAAGGACATTCACATATGAAACAAAAGAGCAATAAACTCAGAAGAACTGAGAACTTAATTGTGTTCTACAAGCTCCCTGGAGGGAGGTCAACAAAGGCTAAGATTTTTCCTTTCAGCATCTCAGAGGCTACAGAAATATATCTCTCAAATGAGCTGACCTTACTAGACTTTAGCTGATTTAGAAAAATAGATAGGATTTTAATAGAAGAGAACAGGAAGGGCATTCTGGGCAAGGGGAATAGCTAGAAGAGGGCGGGGGGGGGGGGGGGGGGGGGGGGGAAGGAAGCCTGCAACCAGCATGGTGTATTCCTAATGCATGCCTGAGACTTGCCTAAACAAATTTAGAATAAAAGGAAGGAAAAATCAGACTAAAGAATGATTATAAAGGATCAAATGAGAAAAACTACAGAAAAAGGATAGGTTAAAAAATAAAGAGGAGCACCTGGGTCCCTCAGTCGATGAAGCCTCTGACTCTTGATTTTGGTCAGGTCATGATCTCACAGTCCATGAGATCCAGCCCCACACTGGGCTCTGCACTGTCTGCTCGGATTCTCTCTCTCCGTTTCTCTCTGCCCTGCCCCACTTGTGCTCTCCCCCTCTCTCAAAATCAATAAATAAACTTTAAAACAAAGAAAGAAAAGAAAAAAGAAATAATATGTAGGAGGACACATTAATTTGTTAAGTGTGAGGAGGGACTGGGTTGTGCTGCTGCTCGCTTATTTATGGAAGGAAACCAAGTCCCACAGAAGATGAGAGACACACCACGTTATGCAGGTCTTCTGCCAAGTCCACCATGTGCCCACAGCTTGTCTCTGCCCAATGGGTGGCACTCTTCTGGAAACTTCAATTTCCTAACATAAAAATTTAGTTTGAAAGTTACTTTGGAGATTTGATATTCCTTAAACATAAATGGTCATCTTCTTTTTTTTTTTTTTTTTTTTTACTTTTTTAAAAATGTTTTATTTATTTCTAGGAGAGAGAGAGAGAGAGATACAGCGTGAGCAGGGGAGGGTCAGAGAGAGAGGGAGTCACAGACTCCCAAACAGGCTCCAGGCTCTGAGCTGGGAGTCAGCACAGAGCCAATGCGGGGCTCAAACCCACGAACCGCGAGATTATGACCTAAGCGAAAGCCGGACGCTTAACCGACTAAGCCACCCAGGCGCCCCATAAATGGCCATCTTCTAAACATTCCTCTTATAAGCCTCTGAACTGAATAGCAAAAATATAAATTTGGTGATTTATTTTTATTTTTTGATGTTGCTTATACTTTTGTTTTGATCTGCAAAGTTAAGGTCATGTGCACAGCAGATAACCAGGGAACTACATCTCAAAAAATATGCTCAATATCATTATCATCTAGGATAATGAGTGAGTGCCAGTCTACAGACTGGGTAGTGGGCAGGCCATGGTCATGGCACTAGTAGGTTTGTTTTCTGATTCCATAACTATGGACAAGTCACTTAGTCTCTATAATTATGTTCCCTCATCTATAAAATTAGGTTGACAAAATCATCCAACTTCTGGGAATGCTGTAGAGACCAAAGAGGATAAGGGATGTAAAGTACTTAATAACATGCTGAGTCCTCAGTAAATGTTAGCTATTATTAGCTCTAATAACTTCAAATACACCATATTTTAGAAGAAAAGTTGGAGGATATATCCTAAGATATCAGAATATGTATTGATTTCTAAGTCTCATATGAAATTCACTTAGCAACCCACTTTGCTTTCTGGTTCACAGTGGAAGTTTGTTTTTACATTAACTAATACATAGACTGAGTACATGCTTCAGACCCACCAAAGCAGGAATCCCCACAAATGGCATCATTCTTTTTTAATGAGTACATTCCAAATTTTACAATCATAAAATCTAGAACTAAGATATTTTAATTTCAACATACATTAAAGTTTTGTGTTTTACAGTTTATTATTGTTTGCATGTGGCAGGTAATTTCTACTCAGTTTGGGAGCATGGTCTTAACCAGCCACAGGTGGTAGAGTAGGGAGGGGTTAGAGATGACCTCCAGGAGTACCCTAAATCCCTATAAGTTAGGAATGTTTAAAAGGTTCCATAGCTCTAATTAGATTTTCAAAGAACTCCATAATAATAAAGCTTTATGCTCTAATAAGCAATACCAATAAGGGAATAATAAAGTCAATAATTAAATACATATACAATAATCAGTAACTGTTCTTTTCTAAAAAAAATTTTAAATGTTTTATTTATTTCTGAGAGAGGGAGACCCTGTGAGCAGGGGGAGGGTCAGAGAGAGAGGGAGATAAATAATCTGAAACAGGCTCCAGCCTCTAAGTTGGCTGTCAGCACAGAGCCCGACGCCAGGCTCGAACCCACGAACAGTGAGATCATGACCTGAGCCAAAGTCAGATGCTTAACCAACTGAGCCACCCAGGTGCCCCAATCAGTTAACTGTTTTTACAGTTAAGTAGATCAATATGACTGATAAAAAGCCTGTGATATATTGATAAAAATGAGTTATATTTTTTTAAGGTGCAGAATGGTGTTTATGGTACATTTTTTATATATACTAAATGCATGTAGGATTTCTAAGCAGACATCATAAATAGCATAGGTAACAGTTTTATAAAATAAAGTTAAATTGTGTATATACATATGTGTTCCTGTGTACGTACTATGTACATATTTTAAAGAGCTTAGAAAATATATTATGATGGTTAATAAAGATTATCTTTAGGTAGTAAAACTAATACATGAGGTATTCATTTTTTTTAATAGTTTATTTATTTTTCAGACAGAGAGAGACAGAGCATGAGTGGGAGAGGGGCAGAGAGAGAGGGAGACACAGAATCCGAAACAGGCTCCAGGCTCTGACCTGCCAGTACAGAGCCTGACGCAGGGCTCAAACCCACGAACCGTGAGATCTGACCTGAGCCAAAGTCGGACGCTTAACCGACTGAGCCACCCAGACGCCCTGAGGTATTCATTTTTAAATACCATATTTTCTCAAGTAAAAGTTGCTTTTCTCCACATTTTAATGTTTGTGAAATCAGAATTTACCATATAATCAAAATATGCATCTAATTAAATTTTCTTTGCTCCCCTCTGCCAGAAAACTCTTAATAATATAGGATAAGCCTTGCCATTGGGGGTGAGTTCAAGTCAAGAAGATATAGCTAGTATATATTTTCAAATGGCTTAAGTTCTTTCCGAGGAGCAAATACTTATTTTATGGGTATTTTTTTCCTTTAAAACAATATAGATAAGTTTCAAGCTCCTTATTTTTAATACATGCTATTCGGGGCGCCTGGGTGGCTCAGTGGGTTAAGCGTCCGAGTTTGGCTCAGGTCATGATTTCACGGTGCGTGGGTTCAAGCCCCACATTGGGCTCTGTGCTGACAGCAAGCTCAGAGCCTTGGAGCTTGTTTCGAATTCTGTGTCTCCCTCTCTCTCTCTCAGAAATGAAACATTAAAAAGAATTTATTTATTTATTTATTTTTATTTATTTTTTAATTTTTTTTAATGTTTTATTTATTCCTAGGAGAGAGAGAGAGAGAGAGACAGCGTGAGCAGGGGAGAGTCAGAGAGAGAGGGAGTCACAGACTGAAACAGGCTCCAGGCTCTGAGCTGGCAGTCAGCACAGAGCCCGACGCGGGGCTCGAACCCACGAACCATGAGACCATGACCTAAGCGAAAGTCGGACGCTTAACCAACTAAGCCACCCAGGCGCCCCGAAACATTAAAAAGAATTTAATCCATGCCATTCAAAAAAACTAAGTCACAGGAATGTGCATCTACCTACAGACATTCAATATTTGCATAAATTTTCATATTCTTTGGTATCATTAAATGCTAGTTCCTTACGTCTAGGAAAAGTCTCTAGGGGTAAAATACCACTACCATGAAATGCTGCAGGTAGAGGAGTTTTTCTCTCACCACTGAAGTATTTTCACGTGGATACAAATATGTGACAATAATACACGCATCATTACAGAGTTCTTATAATACGTGAGGCATTACCTAATTTCCACAGAAGTGACGTAAGTTCAATAGATTGTGCCCTACGGACAAGTGAAGACCCTGAGGCTCAGACTAGAAGTTATGCTTAGTCTCATAACTAGCATGAAGCTAGCGCTAAAGCTTCACTTCTAAACAGTGCACTGCTCCCTCTTCACCTCTTCTCGCCCTGCCCCATGACCACAGAAATTGTATAAATGGACCTGGAAATAATATACTGTTTCTGTTCTGCTGTGATGAAGTCAGAGTGTTCCCCCCAAACAGGCTAAGAATGAGCAATAACACAGGGCAGATCGGTGTAAGGAGTTAATTCAAAGATGTCTCAAAAGCTAATGTGCTTGCCAGATCCTACTTCCCCAACAGTGTACCAAGGCCTGACCATGGCGCTTTGGGACACACACTATTTTCAAAGGTTCCTATGGGTTTGGCAGAGCAGGTGGCAAACATTAGCCCTGGTCTACATTTAATAAGGCTTTTCATCAGCCTTGCTTCTATTTAGATTACCAAGGTTTGTGTAGCTTAAAAGGCATCTTACCTTCTTAAAAGCTAAGTGGAATGAGCAAAGTCTAATTAAATGTGATTTGCTGGTTGATTCAGTATGTAGAAGCAGACAGCTCACTGGCTTCACAAGTGAGTGTTGGTATCAGTAAAGCAGAGGATATCCAGAGAGGTTAAAAATAAATGGATGGAAGATAAGGCTCAAAAACCCGTTAATGCCAAGTAAGACGATTTATTTCCATAAATCATTCTAATGTTCAGATTTCACGTGTTAAAATAATTCAAAAATAATTTTGGACCACCTTTTGATCTGAAATCATAGCAAGTGCTGCCACTGAAGCACATGAAAAATTAAGTGTCTTCATTTCTTCGGAAATAGGGCACAACTAAATTGCTCTGTCGTAAATTTTAACATCCACAACTCAGTGCTCTGTAGGGACTGTGCTCAATTTGCTAGGTTTTGCTACCACGGAAACCGAAGAGCAATTAGCTAGCTATAGGATAGAAAACCTGGAATGAAAACCTTGGGGACAGAACGAGCAATCAAAAGGATCCAAGTAGCGCCAATTTCAGGAGTGAGAACCAGAGAGGGGGTATGTGTGTCACAGGTATTTTGGTGGGAAGGGGTTATCAGCTGACACCACCAATTCCCTTACATTTGCTCAGCTATTATCCTCTGCCTATATTCCTTTTCTTGGTCCCCTTAAAGTTTTCTGTGGTCTGCAATTCCTAAACATTTTTACCCTGTTTACCTTCCTCCTCTCCCTGATACCAGTCCCCATGCCAGATGGAATCAACAGCCCAAGGTTATTTATTTGCCAGTGACATTATTGTATTTTTAAGTAGACATGATCATATTTGCTCCTGCTTTCAAACATTTGTTGGCTCCTTATTAGCTACAAAATCAAGTTCAAATCCATTAGCACAGCATAGAAGGCTCTGTATTTGGCCAGATCCTTTTTCCAGTCACTGCTCACCACCCTATGTCAAACCACTCCCTCTTCTCCAAACTATTCTCCAAACATGACACACACCTCCATGTTCTCAGATCATTGTTCAAGTTATTCCTGATACTTAGGATCTTCTTTCCCCCCCCCTTTCCTTCTGTCCCTGATGAGGGCCCAATATCCAAGGCCCAAGTACAAAGCCAACTCCCTGGAGAAGCTTCTTAGAGAAGAATTTAAATGGTCCCTTTCTTTATCCAAAGGGTACATTAACCACATCACAGCTATCGTGTTTGGTACGTTGTACTGTACAGTCAGCTAGTCTGAGTAGCGCCTCTGGTCACCAGAGAGTGGGTGCCCTAATTAGAGACCCAAGTGTGATCCACCCTGATCCAGTACTGCATCCTGCATAGGATGATCAAGACAGGCTTACAAATGAGTGAAAAAGAGAGACAGGAAGTCAGACACAAAGAACAAGATAAGGATCAAAAATCATCTCCACTAAACACTTTGAAGGGAAGTAATATGAGTTGTTGATCATAAGCACATTCACCTATCATGCATCATATATATGTACACACTCTATTCCACTTTGTAACCTTTTTTAAAGCATATTTTACTTCATATGTATTTTAGTTTTAGAGAGAGAGAGAGCACACACAAGTAGGCTAGAGGGGCAGAGGGAGGGAAGGGGGAGAGGGAGAGAGATTAGAGATCGAGTTTTAAGCAGGCTCCACACTCAGCACAATGCACAGCTCAATCTGGTGACCCTGAGATCATGACCTGAGATGAAATCAAGAGTCAGACATTCAACTGACTGAGCCACCCAGGTTCCTGAGCATATTTACCTCAGTGAAGCCCAGATTTAAATTTTAAATTGAAATATAATTGTCTTGATTCTTACCAATTAGTTTTATTCACATACCTGGATTTAGGGGCAGCTGTATTTTGTATGGAAAATATGTGCATGCTTCATGCCAATCAGAAGTCTCAAACAAAATATCTGAAGGTCTCAGCATAAAGTAGCCACATGTAATAGAAGGGATTAATGTCACTGTTGCCTGTGCAAATACCAGGAGAATGAAAAAAAAATTTTTTTAAAGGAAAGAAAAGAAAAAGGAAAACTGTATCATTCATGCAGGTTTACCTTAAAAGAGAAATATCATAATCTCATTAAGATCTTAACTGCATAAGCTTCAACTATTGTTTTCTTTTCAAGACATGCACACCCAGAGCTCTGAGTACCAAGATTCAGCATTTCCAGTGCAGCAGCTGTAACTCAGAAGTATTCATTTACTAGAGGTTTTCTCTAGCAAAGAGAACCAGCGTGTGGTCAAAAACTCTCCTACCTCCCTATGAAGGAACTGGGGGTAAGTCACTAATTATATAACTCTGACTTCTCTTCCATATAAAGTCACTATGCCAGTGTCGTATAAAACTGAGAAGCCTTCACCTTGTCTCCATCTTCCCCATAGGACTTCTGTCAGCTCCCTGTATCTGGACTGCTCTGCCTCGTAACCTCTGGACACTGGATGGGGGCCTGGTAGGTATCCTTCAGGGCTGATGCAAGAAGAGTCTGCCTTCTATGAATAGGACTGGGAACCAGAATAAACACACAAACACAAATCACTATTTCTCAAACTCCAGAAATCTAAAACAAACAAACAAACTTTGAGATCCAAGACTCTTTAAGGGAATTTATTTTTAATTTATGTCTTTTAATACCAGTTAAAATTTTAATTTCTTAATGTTTATTTATTTTTGAGAGACAGAGAGACAGATGACAAGTAGGAGAGGGGCAGAAAGAAAAGGAGACACAGAATCCAAAGCAGACTCCAGGCTGCGAGCTGTTAGCACAGAGCCTGACATAAGGCATGTGCCCACGGCTCATGAGATCATTACAAGTCAGACACTTAAGCAACTGAACCACCCAGGCACCCAAAAATATTTTTTTAAGTTTATTTATTTATTTTGAGAGGGAAAGAGCAAATGCAAGTGGGAGAGGGGCAGAGAGAAAGAGAGAGTGTCCTTTTCAGCATGGAGTCCAATGTAGGGCTTAAACTCACAAAACCTTGAGATCATGACCTGAGCTGAAACCAAGAGTCAGACGCTTAACCAACTGAGGCACTCAGGCACCCCTATGAGTTAAAGTTTTCAAACATAATAAATGATGTTTTAGATTATTCCTAATGCCACCTCTTTGTAACTGACCAGGGCCAGATGACTGATCACAGAAAAAGCAAATGCACTAGGGCTTCTCAAACTGAAAGAAGAGACCATTTATTTGGGTTCCTCAAGCTCTCAAATTTGAGACGCAGTCCAGTGAACTACAGCTTGAAGTAACAAGAGGAGGAAGATACACAGACTGGCGATTTCGGTCAAGGCACCATCTCAAGTGATTTGGGACAAAGCTATGAAACTTGCTAGAATAATTTTTTTTCTCATCCATAAAACTGGGGATGGGGATGGTGATCATGATGATTTTGACAGTACAATAATACTGGTAAAACCAGCTACACTTCAAGTATCACACGTGTTCCCATATGTGCAAGGGCTTTGTGGCACTAAGAGAACATTAGGACCATGACAAGGATGCTACAGGGAGAGGAGTCAGTGAAGGGCTTACAGAGGGCACACCTGAGGGGGACAGGTGGGTGAAGAGACAAAAGTTATAGGCATTGGAAGGTGGATCATACATGAGTCAGAGAAAGGAATTCAGTTCTTCTCTCCCCAGAGAAATGAGAAAAGGTTTAGAAGCTGGGAGCCTAGGCAGCAAGTTTCTCCTGTGCTGCCTGTGCACACCTGGAGTGTGAGAAGCTAAAAGGGCACTGATGGAGCCACTGGGTGTACAAGACATGGTGGCTTAACTAGAGAAGGACTTGACAGCATCTGCCTTGCTGCTCCACAGCCTGGTACGTGCTCCCGGGAGGAACCAGTCTTCCCAGAGGAGAGCTCTCATCCCAAGGAAAAGCCTCCAGCCCAGGTGATGGTCTGGGAGGAACAGACATTTGGGGGGGGAAGAGTCAGTACACTCAAGGCACTCCTTGCTGCTCCCTGTGCCTGGCGCCCTCTTCCATCAGCTCCTCCCAAGTCTGACTCCTTCTTGCCCATCCCTCAGGTCCAGCTGAAAAGTCACCTCAGAGGCAGTCCTCATGGCTCTGAGGTCAGCCTTCCCCACCCCCCCCAGCATATTCTGTATCTGCTCCCTGGCATTTACCACAATCTGAATGTACATTGCTTTTGTATCTTCTTGTTTAAAGTCAGTCTCTCCCACTAGAACTATGCTGTCTAATATCATAGCCACCAGCTCTGTGTGGCTATTTAAATGTAAATATGTTACAGTTAAGTAAGTCTCAAAGTTCAGCTCCATATTTTAAGCGCTCAGTAGCCACGTGTGGTTGGCAGATGCTATACTAGATAACAAATCATCCCTTAATCTAATCTAATCTAATCTAATCACATTGCATTTCCATCATCACAGAAATGTCCAGTGGGTAGCACTGATCTGAATGAAAGTTTCACAGGAGTGGTGCCCCTATCTATTATGTTCACTGCTGTATTTTCATTGTCCAAGACAGTATCTGGTGTAGACAGGTGATCAGGAACTATCTTCTGAAGGAGAGAATGAAAGAATAAGAGTTAGGAGAGCCCCAAACTCTTATAGCCATCCTGGGTAAGAATAAAAAAATAAATAATGTGGTTGAACAAAAATGGGTTTGCAGCCTGAAATCACCAAGGAATTCTCAATAGCTAATCTGTATGCAGCGTATAAAAATGAATGTGACATGTGTGTTATACTGCATTTTCTGCTAATTAAACTTCTTAACATAATATGCCTTTGTTGGCAGTCCCATAGTTCAGATATTCCCAGGAGATCTGTGAAAGGAAGGTGAAGGCAATAACATACTACTGGAAAATTTCCATGAATTGATTTACATAAGAAACTGCATGAAGCCAATTCATGGATGCAACTGCTACACAAATGTGTGCTTAAAGGGTGACAGAGTGAGCGAATAGCACTTACATTTCCTATAGGGCTAATCACAGTCAGTTTGTTCATGGAATGAATATATGAGCATATGCTACAAGGAAGTGGGAATGTCCTGATCCCAAAAATCCAACTCTAAGTCCAATGGTGGCTAAGAAATAGGAGCTGAGAGTTACAGAGATCCCCTCCCAAAATGCACTGTATCAACCAGCTGGTAGTGGGTTCTTCATGTTGAATTTCAAGAGCAACATGTAAATACTCTTTTGAAGATGTTGTCTATTTGTAATGACACTAACCCACTCTACCACATAGTCTTGCTCATTACAGATGTTCAGATATTTGCTGAGAAAATAGAAAGTCTTTAGCTGTGGCCCCAGATCACAATAGGGAGGGGCCCATGGGAGGGGCTAAGGGCTGGCATGAGGAGGAATGCTTTTTTAGTCTCTGATGTGTATATCTGATCTGGAAAATACTGTGTCTCCTCAAGCGAGCAAGGTGGTATTGTGTTATTCTGTCCATCCTTGCTCTACCCAGATGAGAAATAAAGGGTCCTGCTGGGTCCTGTTAACCATTCACAATAGCTATCTAGTCATATTGCTGGAGAAATGGGGACAGACTCGGGCTGGGTGCTTCATGCCCCAGAGAAGCCTCATCCAGCTCCCAGGGTTCTGGCCAAGCTCCTCTAATTCTGCCCTGCAAATCCTGATTTGTAGGCATGACCACAGGACCCCATTTGCCTGGCTTCAAAATGTCTGCTCAATGGATGGAACAGAATTAGATGAGATTTACCCAAGCCTCCCACCACCCCTTCATTTACTCTTCGGTGCTACCCTTCTTGTCCAATAGTTTTGTTCTGTTTGGGATTTTTATAAAAGGCATGAGTCAAAGCATTATCTTACCAAATGTTGACTGAGGGATAAGCACTGAAGCAGAGGCCCAGGTGATGTGAACTGTGGCCTGACAGTGGATCAGAAACAGGTTTTAATCACAGCCATCTTGCTGTGCATTTTATCTGTACCTCTAGCAACGAGCCTAGTATTTGATACAGAACACTCATCTGACAAATATCTGTGGAAGGAAGGGAAGGAGGGAGGTTGTGGGGTGAGAAGGAGGGAGAGAAGCGAAAACAGACAAAAGTGCTTCCCATCTCTGAGAGCGTCAGCTAAAATATCCACATTTATTCAAGTCCTTGAGGGCACTGGACCACACCTAACAGCACCATGTACTTATTGAGTACTTTCTCCCAGCACTGCATCAGACATTATGGAGAAATAAAAACACAGAAAAACAGAATCACTCAGCAGAATGCTTGGCACACTATACGAGTTCCATAAATGTTGAGGGATTGAGTACATGAGCAAGCACTTGGGCAAGGGCAAGAACAGGAGGGGAGAGGTCAAGAGAAAGGAAATGCAATGCACAGGGTCAGGGTGGGGGAGAATGGGGGGGGAAAGGAGAGAAAGCAGCAGCTGATAGTCATTGTGCAAAGAGATTATGTAAAGTTAACTTTAGAGACTGTGGAAAGCAGCAGTTTTGGAGATAGGCAGTCGTAGATCCAAATTTGACCTCAGCACCTACGAGAGGTGTGCAGGCTCCCCAAGACTCAGTTTCCTCATTTGTAAAATGAGAATAAAATGAGCACATGATTTTAGGGTTGTTGAGAAGATCAGATAAGGTCACGAGTCTGCAGAGCACCTAGAGTAAGTGTTCACTTGACGGTAGATGAGAATACTGACCAAATGTGGTGGTAATCTAGGTGTTCTGTGGGAGTGTGCAAGTATTCCTCTGGAACAAGCCTTGCCTCAAAACCTGGGGGTTAGATAAATAGAGATGATCTCTCTTTAGTGAAGCTGCAGAACACAGTGCTAGCAACTCTCATGTTAACCACCAGCCAACTGGTCTGTGCTTTTTCAGTGCCTCTTTGCCCTGGTTTCAAAGGCCCTAATAAAAGTGAGGGGGATCATGATCATCCTAGTCCATCTCAGGGAGCAAGCCCTTGGCCTCCCACCATGAGAAGCCAAGCCCACCTTTCCAGCTCCCTTCCCATCACTCCTGTACCTCAGCCATCCACATCACTCCAAGCAGATGGTTTTCATCAACTCAAGCAAGTTGCCTAAGGATACACAGCTAGTCTATGACAGAGACTGGATTTGAACTCAGGTTGCCCAGTCTCCAAAGTCCATGCTCCATCCATTTTGTCATGCTACTGTTTAACATACATTTTTATTTCTTATCTTTTCACTTAAACTTCCTGGAAGGCTGATTTTTAAAAAGTACTTTCTTCTTAGACATAGCGATTTATCACAGTGATTTGATGTAGAAGATTCTTGGTCAATGTTCACTAAAATATGAAGTAGGACCATTAGAAGCAAGAGTAGGACTGGGAAAAAACTTGGATGAAGGTCACAGTTTACTTCCCCGTATCTTCTCTACCCATTAAAAACTTAGGCATCATTTCCCTCTGATATTCACACTCTTAAAATAGTAATAACTACATTTATATAGTTTTTTTTTTTTACTTATGCAGTTCTTGATTTTAGCCAGACATGGTTCTAAGCACTTTGCTTTTATCAATCCTTTTAATCCTCACAACAGTCTTACAAGTAGCTATTATGATTATCATCTCATTTCATGTTCTACCTAAAGCCACAGAGTGTAAGTGGGAGAGCCAAGATGTGGACCCACACTGTCTGACTCTAGTGCACTTATTCTCAGCCATTCTTCTGCCTTAAAGAAGGTCAGGGGTGCTCTCTCTAAGAAGCTGGCATTTGAGCAGACAGCTGAACAATGATAAGAAGCAACCGTAGCCAAAACTTGGGGGAAAACCATTTCAAAGAAGCAAAGTGTTAATATCTACAAATGTCTAACATGGCACACAAGTGCTTATTACCCATACCTTGTAAAGGATTCATTAAACTTCAAGAGAAACATGGAGATACACACACACACACACACACACACACACACACACCAAATATATTAAGTATATAACCAATGCAGGTAAGAGAAAATATGAATATTAAGCAAGTGGGGAAGCGTTCATGTGTCCTACTAATCATAAAATTTCAAATTAAGGCAACTTTGTTGCATCATTTACTACCTAATAGATTAGTAAAACAAACAAACAAAATATTAAAGTCATAACATACTACTGGTAAAATTCTGGTGATATTGGTATGTTCACAAGCCTACTGACATAAAAAGTTTGCACTATTTTAGAAAACAACATGAAAATAGTTACTAGGATCACAAGAGTTTTTCAAAGGCTTTGCTCCAATCATTCAGCTCCATGATACTTATCCCAGAAAAAGCATTCTGCAGAAGAGAATGCAAAGACATCTATTATAGCCTAATTGATAATCACGTATACTTGAAATGGAAATGTCCAAAATTAGATTACACGCAAGTGAACTACGATACATTAATAAATGCAGTAATATGTCATAGTCCCTAAGATAGTAATTATGAAGACAATGAAGAAACTTGGGAAAATGTTTATGAACATTATCCAAACAAAACATGAAGTTATATACACAATAATTATTTCCATTATGTACTGATATGAATATTGACCCTCATACACGCAGACTTCTCTCGAGTTTGATGTAACTTTGAATTCCCTACCCCTCAGTAACCTTCCATATAGTTTTACAAATATGAGGGACATGTATAAGTGTGTTTTTAAAAATTTTTTTACATTCATTTATTTTTGAGAGAGAGAGACAGAGCACAAGTGGGGGAGGGGCAGAATAAGAATGAGAAACAGAATCCGAAGCCAACTCCAGGCTCTCAGCTGTCAGCACACAGCCCAACGCGGGACTCGAACTCACAAAATGAGATCATGACCTTAGCTGAAGTCAGATGCTTAACCGACTGAGCCACCCAGGTGCCCTTAAGTGTGTTTTATTCTGTGCATTGGTGTGATATGTGTATCAGGGTAAATGGGGCAAGTTTCACAGGAAAGGAAGGAGCATATGAGTGGAAGTGGATTCATCACATGTGAACGAGCACTTTCTTTCTTGGAACAGTAGAACAGTTTGTCTTTTTCATCTAGAAGAAACATTTTACCAAGTGCCTACTGCTGAGACCTGGTAACTGCTTTCACTTACAAAGGTGAGACATTCCAAGAGCTTTAAAATAATGCGCTGGATGTAACCAGAGCACAGCAATGATGACTGCTGGGTCATCATTCAGGCATGGGACCAGGGGCAAAGAGGCTTCAAAAGTATTTTCAGGCTGAGAGACACAAAAGATGACATTAGGAGAATCCGCAGTGACAGCTTGCTTACTAATTCACAGCATGAAAATGCAGATGCTCTTACTGGCTTCCGAGTTCCCTGATTCTTTCACAACCTGTTCCAGTCTTAGAGGAACAGATTTTGTGCCCAATTGGTGGACCAGGTTCAGGCTTGCATACACCTTCATGCTTTGCTCATCGTCCATGCTGGTAGAGTGCCAGAGAATGAGGTCAGCAGCTGTGCCAGGAGCCTGCTCGTTCAGCATCCCAGCTCCTCCAGCACTGACAAATGGCAGTGGGGGGGTGGGGAGACGAGAACTTCTCCAAAACAGATTTTGTAGCAGCTCTGCTTTTGCAAGGGCCAGTGCACAAGACAAGCTGTCTGCCTGGATTCTGTCAGCGTGCGGTTGCCATGTGGTCTCACAGGAAGGTCCTTTCAGCTAGATGGATGGCATTGGACAAGCGGCATCCCAACTCTGTGCCTCTTCTAGTCCTCCTGGAAAACAGGGGCAAGCCCTGCCCGATATGGGCCCTGAAGCACTGTACCATTTTAACTTTTACTTAATGATGGATTTGCAGGTTCTTGAAATTGATGGCTCAAATATTCTAAGCAACATCTCCATTTTCTCCACATGACCCTTTATAATCTGTACCCTGCTTGCCTCTTCACATTCTTTTCCCACCGTGCCTTCACAGCCCAGCTCTGTCCTGCACCCGCTATGGGCTGCCCAGGCCTCAGTACTCAAAACACTGGAATGGACATTCCTTTTGTACTTACTTGTTGGTTTGCTCTCTGAGTTCCATCTCATTCTTCATGACTCAGCTCAACTGTCACCTCTTCCATAGAGCCTTCCTGACCTCAGACCCTGTTTTCCCCATATCAATCTAAAGTCAGTCTTTATTACAGCCCATTGCCATGCTACATCATCATTGTGAGTGTGTGTGTGTTTGTCCAACTAGAATATAAGCTAGTGCAACACCGGACTTACTCATGCCTCTATCCCGTGAACCTTCTTCATAGATTTCCAACAAATGATTGTTAAACAAACAAATAAAAGGCATTTTCACATGTATAGCTCTGCAGACTCCTCTCAGTGGTCATCATCCCCATGCCCTCCACCTGTGGCTATAAGCTATTTACTCCGTTTAAGTATGAGGCACATATTTTAAAAAGTTTTCTTTCTCATTCTTATTCTTATCCCCTCACTTTTACCAGTATGATCTACACAGCTAAAGCTAACCAAGATTATTAATAGCACAGTGGCTTCTGTTTAATGCAACCTACTACATCATGGGAATTAAGCTGGGGGTGAACACTTCAAGGAGTACATCAAGTTCACAGGTGCATCAGAATGTTACAATGTACAGCATGAGAAGAGTAAATAAGAAGGCAGGTTCCAAAACCTTATTTTAAAAAGATATATGCATCTCTATGTTTATTGCAGCATAATTTACATAATTATGGAAGCAAAGCCCAAGTATCTATTGATAGATGAATGGATAAGGAAGAGGGGGTAAAGAGGGGCCATATATATATATATATATATATATATATATATATGTATATATGATGGGATATTAAGTTATAAAAAAGGAATGAAATCTTGCCATTTGCAACAACATGGATGAACCTAAGTGAAATAACTCTGTCAGAGAAAGACAAATACCATATGATTTCACTCAATGTGGAATTTATGAACCAAAACAAGTGAGCAAAGAAAACAACAACAACAACAAAACCGGACTCTTAAATACAGAAGACAAACTAGTGGTTGCCAAATGGGAAGTGGGTGGGGGGGATGAGTGAAACAGATAAAGGGGATTAGGAGTACACTCATTGTGATGAGCACTGAGAAATGTTTAGAATTGTTGAATCATTATACTGTACACCTGAACAGCACTATTATGTTAATTATACCTCAATAAAAAAAGGGGGGGGGGAATATAATACAGGTTCTGGAATTTAACTGCCAGATTCTTTTCATTATATACTCTTCAATACCTGTGAAATTGGGTTAATTATTTGACCTTTCTAAAACTCATACAGGGATTGTATTAACTTCCATAGCAGTGCCATTAAGGTTGAGTAAAATTATAGTAGTGAAGTAAGGCTTATCATAGTGCATGGCACACAATACAGAGCCAGCAAATGGCAGTCATCATTATTGTTAATGCTGTCACAGAACAAGTTGATGATCAAATAGTTTTTGCCACATTCATACTAGAAACAATTTTTTAATTGATCTATAATTTTATGCCTTTAGATTAGATATCATCACCCATTTCTGTCACTGAATCATTAAGTTTTCTTTAAAAGGATAATCACCATGTTTTCTCAAAAAACGGAAGCAGAATCAAGTGGTTTGTCAAGGTCACTCAGCTTGAGCCCTGCAACCAAGCGCTAAAAGATGCTTACTCCACCAGGACACCACCCTATATGTGGTCCAAAAGTTTGGACTTTGAAGGCAGATCAGAGGAAGCTCCAAAGTAATTCTATCGCCTCTACTCTGAATGGGGATTTGTAAATTCAGTCCCATGTTGATTAAATCCTTCATAACTGCTCTTCAAAGAATGGGAAGTCTGTTGTATAAACTGGTTCCCTTCAACCTCCAAGGGATTCCTTTTTATGTCAGTGGCTTCCTAAGGCAAATACACTTTGGCTTCATATGGAGTTGTGTATTTAAGTATACCAACACAAAGTATATAGTTTGGGGTCCTTTAAGCGAAGAGTAAAGTGTTGGGTAAAGACAACCCCTAAAAAACTTACACCCCCTAAACTGCCAAGTGAAGTCCATACACAAATGATAGGCAGAGGAATAAAGTGAAGCTACATGTGACAGATTAATACCATTGACAGACCCAATTTTTCACCTATCTTTGTCTTTGGACTCGGCCATGTGACATGCTTTGGCCATTGGGATATTAGCAAACACGGTGCTAGCAGAGGTATGAAAATCATTTACACACTGAAGCTTGCTTTCATTCTTACCCCTCTGCCTTTGCCAGGAACACACTTAGGCTAGACTACAGGAGGATGAGACCTAGCAAGCAGAAGTGAGCTGCCCTGAATCATCCCCACCTGAAAAACCCTCAACCCGTCAACATCCAGCTGACCCTCAGACACACACAGAAACTCTCAGAGAGAACACAGGCAAGAAATACAGGGCTGTAGGGCCCATCTGCAGCTGACCAGACACAAATGTGTGGAGTGAGCCCAGCCAACACCAGAATAACCACCCAGCCAACCTGCACGCTCTTAAGCTAAATAAACCTTTATTGTTTTAAGCTACTGAGATTTGAGGTGGCTTCTTTTGCAACATTATTGTGGCAATACATAACGGATACACCAGGGGCTACGTGGGAAGAAGAGAAGAAAATCCACCTTACAGTAGCAAATAGACATTATTATTTTTCAAGAACCATTGACTGAGGAACTCATCAGTAGAAGCTGCTTTTGCACAAACACCTAGAGATTCCAAAGCTGTGGCAGAGATTATTGAAATGTTCTAATATTAATAATCTCATCCTAAAAATCCTAAAGTACATATAATACAATTACTTTCAAAACTCATGTTATTTGGGAGAAAAAAGGACAAAGAGCATCATAACACACTTGTTTAAAGGTTTGACGGTAGCATGATCAATGAGATCCGGCTGTTTCTTTGGGGGGATGTTGCGTTAGTCTTGTCAATGTCCCCCCATTCCTTGCTGGGCGTATCCATTTCTGTAGAGAAGAATCTGCCAGTTTCTCGCTGAACTACTGAGAGTTCAGGGAAATATTCAGAGGACAGAAGATGAGGGTCCTCTGAATGCATGTGTAGATTTTACCCTAACTCCCTATTTTCAGTGAAGTATTTCAGCCACGGACAATCTTGGGTTTGTTGTTTCTGAGTCAAAAGCATCCCTGGTTCAGTTATTTGAAGAAAACCCTTGCTGTTCCTGCAAGGTTGGGGATGGTGGGCTCCTGGCTGTATATGGTGGGTGACTGACTGGGTAGCCTAACTGCTCATTACACAGGCTTGCAGAGGACACCATCCTTTACCTTCTGCCATCTTCAGTGACTTGGGATCTCTAGTCTCCTGGGGTCCTGCCAGGCTCACAGGCTCAGCCTGTTCTTGTATCTGCCCCTCTCCCATGCAGGTTCAGCTTTCTACTCTCCCCTAAGTCAGTCATCATCACCTGTACATCCACCTTCTAACTTGCAAAATGTTGTTGACATTGTTCATGTGGTACCATTTCCTAGAGTTCTGTCTTTGTCCTTGTAGTTTTATGACATTTTATTCTTCTTTTGTCACTTTAGGGGTATTTATTAGGAATTAGAAGGAAAAATAAACCTGTGTATTCAATCTGCTGACTTTTACCAAAATGCCCTTTCCTTTATTTTTTTTTATATACATGGGCTTCTATTAAGGAGTCCTGGTATCTTGGGTGCCTGCATGTTTCAGTTGGTTAAGCGTCCAACTCTTGATTTTAGCTCGGGTCATGATTTCACAGTTTCATGAGTTTGAGCCCCACACTGACTGCATGGAGCCTGCTTGGAATTTTCCCTCTCTGCCCCTACTCTGCTCGCACTCTCTCTCTCTCAAAATAAATAAATAAACTTAAAAAAAAATCCCCAGCATCTTCCTATAGTCTTAGTGATCAGGACGATTATACATGCTCTGAGTATATGGACTATTTTTTAACTTTAATATGCAAAACAGAGCTTTCTTACTTGCTTCCTATATAGAACTTAAGCATCATGAAAATTTGTTTGAAAATAAGTTGACTTTAACTCCACCAAAGCATCTTTACAGATAAGCATACTCCACTGGTCTTCTATTTCCAGTTAACTCTAGGACTTTCCTAGTGTTCCTTAAGAACAGAAGGTGGTCCTAGGATGTTGTGAGGATTTTGTCAGATCTTACTGATAGGATATCCATATTGATGAGTGACAGTCCCATTGTACCTTCAGTTAAGAGACCTCAAGGTCTTCAAGAGAAATGGACAGACTTCCCCTCCCCCTAGCCCCACTACCTTTAAGGATACATCAGAACTAGGGTAACATATTATTTGATAGCTGACAACTCTCTTTCATTTTGCCCCTGGGTAATTATATACTCCCTGCTTTTCAACCTATGCTATTGTCTCCTGTGTGATTAGATGAAGACTTGAAATCCTTTTGCATATTTAAGTAGCAATCATCACATAGCAGAGGGTAGCTAAAGGCCAAAGTGTTGACATTTATCTGCACTAAAATCCATTCTGCTGCTGTGCATTTCTGAAACTAGTCCAGTGATGGTGCTATTCTCTAGGGCCTAACTAGTATAAAAGTTTGAGGAGTGAATTCTAGCTTAAAGCAAAAGTAATGATAGGACCATCGGGCAGGACCTCAAGCAACTCAAATAGTACCATGAACTCTATGAGGATTCAATAAACTCTCTAAGCAGCCCAAAGAAGAAACCCTTAGATGGGATTTGACGCTTTTGCACATGTTTTCCTCTCTTCTTAGAATGTCCTTTTTCTCTTTTTGTTTACAACACTTCTATGGCTATTTTCATACCCAAGTTAAGTTCCATCTATTAATGTGAGCCTTCTATGATTTTCCTTACTTTATGCTCCCACAACACTTCGCTCATTTCTTTGTAATTGAACTTCCTTCAGTTTACTGCTAAGTTTTCTGTTCCTGTGTCTGTCCACCTCAGACCATGAGCTAGGGGTCAGAGCATGGAGAGGCAGAATTATAGAGAGGCTAAAAAGTATGGGCTTCCGGATTACACCAGCCTCTGAATTAAATTCAGTTCTGCCACATACTGTCTACCCTGGAGGTAAGCCTCAATTACCTTCTCTGAAAAACAGAGATAATAAGAGAACTTATATTATAAAAGCCTGTTGGGAATAAATGTTATAATATATCTTAAGTGATTTGTACTTTATCTGACATATCAGAAGCTAGCATCAGGAAATATTATCTAATACTGTTATTGTTCTTAAGAGTAGAAATTAGGTTATTCATTTGCATACCTACTATAGTTGGACGACTAGTACACAGAAAATACTCAGCCAATTTTAAATGAATAAATGAAGCTATCCTTGAGTAATCCTGTAGTAACCAGATTGTTTTTAAAATCCAAGTAAATAAAACTTTAGATGTCTTTCTTTTTAAGAGATTGAACTATCCCTGTAGATTAGTCACCCTATTGCAGTAAACTGAATACCAAAGCTGTGGCTTTATTTTTCACTCCAGATACTGCTTCTTTGGACTTGGTAGACTTGAAGATTAGATTTGAAGCAACTATGTCTTTGCTGGTAATTTTTGAAGCCATGGAGTATAACGCACACCAAGACAGCAAAGCTACTCATGAAAATCTCAAACTCTCATCACTCAACTTCTCTGAACTACAAATGCCCTCATCTATGAAAGAGAATAACTATATGAGTTACACCTGCCCCTTCCTAGGGTTAGGGGACTGAACATATGATATATGCAAAAATATTTTACAAATTGGTGAGGCCTATGCAAATACTTATGTCTGTGTGTTTATTTATTTGACTGATTGTTTATTTGTAGAAGCTTATTTCTTGGCACCACCTGAAAATTCCTATCCAACTTCACTAATATCCACATTCCTTCAAATACATCTAACAGATTGATTCAAGGCCACCAACAAAATCTGTTGCTGTTTTGGTGCATAGCAGAGCTTTGCGATTTTCTGTAGTAAAACTCAAGAGGGCCGATAAAATGTTTTCATTGATTGCAGTGTCAGTTTCAGATGCTGCAATGGCTCTGAACAACAGTCATCTTTTAGCACTCTGCTGTAGATTTACTTTTTATAGTCCTGGGATCTAGTGGGTAAATCTGACTTCTGCATTAACACTAACCTGAAGAGACAAACCTCTCAGGAGGACCATCTCATCTTTATGCTTTTCCAACCCTTGGGCCATAAATCCTATCAGCCTGTAGACAGGAGGTATCCTGAAGACTACGGTGGCACAGAGGTGCTCATTGAATGAACTGAGCTAATAAAAATTAAAGCTCAAAGTCACTGCGTAATCTAAGACATTCATTAAACCTGCACTGCGGCAGCCACGGCTAGTAAGCCAAAGAGCCATCAGCCTGGTGGATAGGCAGGCAAAAGCAAATACTTCTAAGATTCACCTGGTCTCCCCCCAGGGCGTTGGTGCTGTGGGATACATACAGTATTTCAAAATAAATGTGCCTTGGAAAGCACCGGAGGTTTTATAAAAACTGCTCTGAGTCTCTAGCCTGGAATAGAGATGGGTGGCATATTTACAGTTCATTCACTAAAAAACTGAGTACAGATTAAATATCACTGTGACAGCCAATTTGAACTAAGGATGACTCGCACCAATGAATCAGACAGGAAATCAGATGCTGGTTACAAAAAGGGCGGGGAGACTGCACCTGGATGGCTTAGTCAGTTGAGTGTCAGACTCTTGGTTTCGGCTCAGGTCATGATCTCACAACTAGTGAGTTCGAGCTCTTCTTCAGGCTCTGTGCTGACAGCATGGAGCCTGACTGGCATTCCCTGCCTCCCTCTCTCTCTGCTCTTCTCCTCTTCTCTCCCTGAAAAATAATAATAAACATTAAAAAGGGGAGGGGGAGGGGGGGTGAGAGCAAAGGCTGTTACAGCCATAAGATTCAGAAAGAGGTAAACTCTCTTCAGGATGAACAGGATAGAATGATCCCCAAAATGAGACTGGCAAAGTCCACAGGAGACAGTCTCCAGCTATCAGGAGTAGGACGGGGTAGCAAGATACACACTTGAGGCCAAATGATGGAGGGTCTTGATGGTCATGCTGGAGAGTTTAGAGTCTATCTGTTAGGCCCTTAGGATCCCTGTGCATGATGTACTGCACATGAGAAATGACAGGAAGACACTAATGTTTCAGCGCTTTGTCTTGTAGGAGTATACACTCACTGTTTGGGGCAAAGAAGAGAGTATTCACCCCTCCCTCCCTGATCCCATCCACATACCCCAATCACCAGGAAGCATGTCTGCTGACCCCTGAGGATGGTCCACTCTGAAAGAAAAGATACACAGATTGATTCTGGAACCATCCCTCCTTCCTCTTCCTGGGCTTCTAAATAAGATTAATGAGGAGATTGCGTAGAATTGTCTGGTGAATTCACAACCACATTCATACTTTTCCCTGATTTATCAAACCTGTCTGAGTGTCACATTAACGTGTGACTTTAATATTACCTCCAAAAGAACTTTTCATTCATCATTTCTTCATGCTGCTCATATTTGTGGAGCACTGTGCTAGATGCTTCAGGGAACAAGAGAAAAAATGCACCACCCTACACTCAATTTTCACACCTTCTAGGTGGCAAGAGAAAAAAGTAAACTAATTTTTATATACAATGTGATGCTAAGATAGTGTGACACTAAGTGATGTCAAACTTTACAGTAGAGTCAATCTACCAATATTAAGTAAGCACATGCTCTCTGACCCTGAAATCTCACTGTTTTCAATGAAATGTGAAAACATATTCAGAGAAGTCCACATGATTTTTTCATTGCAGGGTTTGTAAAAAAAACAAAACAAAACAAAAAGAAAGAAAGAAAAAGGAAAATAAAGAAAGAAGGCAAACAATCAAAATGTTTCTAATTTGGAGACCTGAGCAATTATAAATTCTAAAATATCCATAAAATAAAATCAGTAGGCAACTGTAAGAAGAATGAGGCAGCCTTATAAGCATTAATAGAAATACATCCAAAATATAGTAAATAAAAAGCAGAGTGGGAAAGATTGCCTGAAATATTACCTTTTGGTGTGATTTTCAAAAATCCATTTTTATATTTAGTTACGTGTACATCAGCAATATGCAAAATTTCTGTTTTATGGAGAGAAACACAAGAAACTGTTGACAATGATTATCTGTAGAAAAGGGGACTGCGGTAAGGATAAACACTAAATATAATTAATTATTTAAAAATACAGTGTAGCAAGTGTACATAGCTAGTAGATGCCATGGAAACACAAGAAAGCATTCTTAAATTCTAATGGAGAAGAGACAGGGACGCCCAACAAAGCTGTCCAAAAAACCTAACAGTTGAAAAGAGAACCAGCCTTATTATTTGGATGAGAGAGCAGAAAGGCACAAACCAATTCGAGAAGACCTATTTTGGGGGAACTACTAAACTTTAGGCAAGTAGGTATATGGCACTCTTAGCAAGGGCTTATTGGAAACAAATAGCTTCCAAATTCCAAATGTCACAAGAACATGAGCTCTTAGCTGGTCACCAAAGTAATGCAAATTTACACTTGACTGTATACTTCTGTCTGAGGAAACACTGTCAAACTGGCCCTAGAGGCCCAATCTCCACCACTGACAAAACTGTCACCACAGTTCTTGGTTCTAAACCTTGGGCTTCCACAAATAAATTCAAATTGGATGCTTTAATTCCCTTACTCTATTATGCTCCGTTCTCCTCAAACCTCCTGAACTCCATCAGAACTCCGAAACAATATTGAATGTAACAATGTCCTAAGTACTTCAAAAGTGCCAAAGGCTGGCCATAACATTATACTTGGGAAGAGGAAAGCTTTTGGTTATAAGAACAGCTTTTTTGTTTTGTAGAAGCTATTATTCCTGAAGTTAAATATTAAACAACAACAACACTTTGTTGTGTTTGCTTGTGGCTCAGTCTGTTAAGCATCCAACTCTTGACTTGAGCTCAGATCATGATCTCATGGTTCATGAGTTTGAGCTCCATGTAAGGCTCTGCATTGTTGGGATTCTGTCTCCCTTTCTCTCTGCCCCCTTCCCTCTTGCTCTCTCTCTTTCTCCCAAAATAAATAAACCCAGAACAATTTATTCTCCAAAAGACAAAGACGTGAGCCTTGGAAGCAGATAAACAGAGCTTTTTTCTTCAGTTTTCTGAGTGAATTCAAACTGATTTTCAAACCAGGTGAAAGTCAGGCTGAGAAGTAGCTGTATAATTCTCCTTCCCATGATCCACAATCAAGAAAACAATAGCGGGAGGTATTGAAATTAGGGGGCACGATTAGTTATATGGTCAATTTGATCTGTGACACAAGTGATTCCATTTCCATTTTAATACTTTGAGTTGCACATATTGAGTGGAGTTTGATAAACTGGATGACAAAATATTTTAACTCATCACAAAGTAGTATACTTGATAGTAAAGGATATAAATATTAAAAGAAATTACACTATAGATAGATGTGTTTGTTCCTTTATCAGATAATTCGTTTCTGTTTTTTTCCTAGCTGGCTCTGACATCCATCAACTCTGATCACATTGGTATTCTATATTTACTGTTACCCTTCTCAAAGTCAATTTACTTCATGGACCTTATTGTCACAGACATGAACATCTATCTTAGAGTGTTTCTGAAGGGAGGTATCCCATGGTAACCAAAGGGGAAAAAATAGTCATGTATTTGTACCATTTGGTGTCTTCCTTTTAACAAGTGCAAAAACACTTTATAAAATATAGTTTCCTATATGAATGGCCTCAGTTCTATGAAAGAACATGACATTTTACCAAATCATTAAAATAACCATATTAAAACCAACTTTCATTGAGTATCTTATTATGATTAACTATGAATCCCTTTCTGGTAGGTTTCTTTATGAAAATGAAATGGAATACACAAAGAATCATCCATATATTG
Source organism: Hyaena hyaena (assembly GCF_003009895.1). Classification (NCBI taxonomy): domain Eukaryota; kingdom Metazoa; phylum Chordata; class Mammalia; order Carnivora; family Hyaenidae; genus Hyaena; species Hyaena hyaena. Next base: position 2,952,638 of record NW_024080739.1, on the reverse strand, counting down.
CAAAGTCTCTACATGAATCATTTTATTTATTGAACAAGCATTTACTGAATGCCTACCATGTGTCAAGCATTATTCTAGACACTGGAGATTTGGCAACGAGCAAGTCATAGCTCATAAGTTCATGGTCCTCACAACCAAAGGGAAAGGGGAAATAGGCAAGTCAAGAGGTACTCATGACATAGTATGGCAAGGACTTTTTAATAGGGAAGGTGCCATGAAGATCTTTACTCCTCAAAATAGTCCAAAATATTTGAGAGTCGTCATTGTGGAGAGGAAAATACTTATCAGGTTCTGGCCAAAGCTGTGCCATTGTCAGTGGTCCTAAATCATCAGTGGAATAAAGGATGGTGAATCCTAAACCTGTGTGATCATCAGAATCTACTTTATAAGTATGCCAATCAGGGGCCTGAGCATAAACCTACTAAGTCTGAATCTCTTTGCAGAGGAGCCCGTGGATATTCATATTTAACAAACTACCCAGGTGCTTCTCAAACATTAAATTTGGAGCACTGGGAGAAAAGTTCACCATGGATAGAGAAAACAAATAAGTAATATGAATCCATAATTGCATCTGACATTAATGTTTCTTTCACCAACTTCTCATCTCCCCTTGTGGGTCCTCCTGCAAGGCTGCTCTGACTCATGCTAAAATAGGCCATGGAGTCCTTCTGGTACTTTTGTTTTTGTTGCTTGTGCTTTTGGTGTCATATTTAAGAAATCATGGCCAAGATCAAAGTCATGAAAATTTCTGTTTTCATCTAGAAGTTTCACAGTTTCAGATCGTATTTACTTAATACTTTTTTTGTGTGTGGTAGAAGGATCCCCATTCTTTTGCATGTATATCCAATTTTCCCAACGCTATTTGTTGAAGAGGTTATTCCTTCCCCACTGTGTATTCTAGGCACCCTTGTTCAAGATTACTTGATTGTATATACATGGGTTTACTTCTGGGCTCTTTGTTCCATTGGTCTCTCCGTCTGTTCTTCCGTCAGCACCATACTAGCTAATTAATTAGCTAATTAGTTTTGTTAAGACTTTGAAATGAGAAAGTACGTTGCCTGCAGCTTTGTTCCTGCTCAAGACTGTTTTGGCTATTTAGGGTCTTTTGTGGCTCCATGTGAATTTTAGGACTGTTTTGTCTAAAAATGCCATTAGAGTTTTGATAGGTATCAGAATGATTTGTATATTATTTTGGGTAGTATAGAAATTTTTAACAATATACTAAGTCTTCCAATCCATAAATATGGGAGGTCTTCTCATTTGTTTGGTTTCATTTCTTTCACCAATGTTTTAATAATTTCACTGTATAAGTCTTTCACCTCCTTGTTAAATGTATTCCTAAGTATTTTATCCTTTTTGATGCTACTGTAAATCGGAGTTCTTTCTTTAATTTCCTTATTGGATAGTTCATTGTTAGCATGCAGAAACAACTGGTTTTTGTATGATGGCATCTGCATCCTGAAACTTACTAGTTCTAACAGTTTTGTGTGGAGCCTTTAAGGTTTTCTTAAATAACAGAGTCATGAAAACTGAATATTCACATGTGAAAGCATGAAACTGTAACCTTATCTTACACCATACACCAAAATCCGTTTAATTGTATTAAAGACCTAAATATCAGATTTGAAACTGTGAAACTCCTAGAAGAAAACACAGGGAGAAGCTTCATGACTTCTGTGTTGGCCATGATTTCTTGGACATGACACTTGAAAGCACAGGTAATAAAAGCAAAAACAGACAAAAACCTTATGCAGAGGAAAAAAAATCAACACAATGAATAGCTAACCTACAGAATGGGAGAGAGTAATTGAAAATTACATTATTTGATAAAGGATTAATATTCAAAATATATAAGGAAATCCTACAACTCAGTAATAAAAAAAATAATAGTAATTTGATTTTTAAGAAGGCAAAGGACTTGAATAGACATTCCAAAGAAAACACACAAAATAGCTGACAGGTGTATGAAAAGGTGCTCACTAATTAGTGATTGCATCACTAATCATTAGGGAAATACAAATCAAAATCACAGTGAGATACCACCTCACACCTATTAGGATGACTAATTACCAAACAAAAAACAAAAAACAAAAAAACCCCATAAGGTAACAAGTGTTGGTGAGAATGTGGAGAAATTAGAATGCTTGAGCACTGTCAGAACATAAAATGGTACAGCCACTTGGGAAAACAGTGGGGATGTTCCTCAGAAAATTAAAAATAGGCTGGACACAGGATCCAGAAATCCCATTTCTTTTTTTTTTTAATGTTTATTTATTTTTGAGAGACAGAGAGAGACAGAGCATGAGTGGAGGAGGAGCAGAGAGAGAGGGAGACACAGAACTGAAGGAGGCTCCAGGCTCTGAGCTGGCAGCACAGAGCCCAACATGGGGCTCAAACCCATAGACCATGAGATCCTGACCTGAGCTGAAGTCAGATACTTAACCAACTGAGCCACCCAGGTGCCCCTAGAAATCCCATTTCTGAGGGTATCTCCAAAAGAACTGAAATCAGAATTTCAAAGAGATATCTGCACTTCCATGCTCACTGCAACATTACAATAGCCAAGATATGAAAACAACCTAAATTTCCACCAGTGGATGAATGAACGGATAAAGAAAATGGACACATATTACAATAGGATACTATTCACTCCTAAAAATAAGGAAACTCTGCCATATACACCATCATGGATGAACCAGTATCATTTATTTCACCTATTAAGTAAAAATAAACCAGTCACAGAAGGACAAATACTATGTGAGTCCATTTATATTAAGTATCTAAAATAGTCAAATTCGTTGAAATAAAGAACAGAGTGGTAGTTGCCAGGGCCTGGGAGCCAGGGGACTATTCAATAGTTACAAAGTTTCAATTATATAAGATGAGTAGGTTCTAGAGATCTGCTGTACAAGGTTGTAGTTAATAGTACTGTGTGGTACACTTAAAATTTTGTTAAGAGGGTAGATCTCATATCAAGTGTTCTTACCAAAGCAAACAAATATCTTTGAATAACAAAAATAAATTAAGTTAAATTAACACAAGACATGGAGGGCTTTGCCCTAGTTGGTTACTTCCTCTTTTTTTATGGCAGTATATTGTCAAGCTAATTTTATAGGCAGCTTCCTATGAATAGGCTACAAAGAATAAACTGACTAGGACCCAATTATTTCTGAGAAGCAGATACACTTTATTCATTTAGTTAACAAATATTTTGAGTGTGTTCTAAGCTAGCTTTGTGCTAGGCATTGGATTTAAATTGTAAGCAAAATCAGACAGGATCCTTGCTCTCACATGGCGAAGACAACCAATGATTAAATATTCATATGAATAAATGTATAATTACACATTAACAGAAGCCCTAGCTATAAAAGGAATGCAATTTTATAAGCACAATTCTTAAGAGGTATATTATAAAAGAAGCTTTACTAGACTGTGGAGTCAAGGTAGTCTTACCTGATTAAGTTATTCTGAAACTGAAATCATAAAAATAAGTAAAAAGCAATGAGATAAAGGAGAGAAGTGGGAAAAGCAATCCAAGGAGTAGGAATGGTGAATTACAAAGGCTCAGGAATAGGGCAGAAAAGGATGCCTTTAGTGTAAACAAAGAAAATTAGACAGATCTGAAAGACTTAGCGCCAGAACTCCTAAGTGATATAAAATTACTCATTTCAGATCATTTGTTCAGCTATCGTTTCTAAAAACAGGACCTATGGCTAAAGGCCTCTAAAAAGGCCTATTCATAAAGTCTTCATGTTTGTTACTATCATCATCATTATCATTCTCATCACTAACAAATACTGGGCACTTGCTATAAGCCATGTACTCTGCTTGGCACTGCTTAGTATAGTTTATCCCATTTCATCTTCCCATGAAGCCCATGATATAAGGGCTGTTGTTACTACCATTTCATGTATAAGGCACACTGAAGTTAAGTGATGTGCCCACATCCACAAAACTACTAAGCAATAAGATTTTAATAGGGCCTCCCTGATCAAGTCCACACTTTAATCACTATGCTACATTAGAGTGATAATATTTAGAAAAAGTCTCAGTATGTGTGGTGCCTGTAAAAATGTGCCAATTGCAATGAGAAAAACAGAAAAAAGGCTTCATTTGCCACATTCTGAAATTCATCACTGTGTGCTATAGACTGAAGGTCTCTGTATCCCTCAATACGACTGTATATGGAAGTGGGGTCTTTGGGATGTAATTAGGTCATGAGAGCAGAGCCCTTACAAATGGGCTTACTCCCCTTATAAAAGGGACCTGAGAGAGCTCCCTCATCCCTTCCGCAGGTGAGGACCCAGCAAGAAGACAGTCATCTATGGACCTGGAAGTAGGCTCTCACCAGACATCAGATCTGCTGGTCCTTACTCTTGGATTTATCATCCCCCCAAACTGTGAGGAAAAAATTGCTGTTGTGTATGAGTCACCCAGCCTATGGTAATTTGTTATAGCCGCACAAACTGACTGACACTGTGTTTTTATACCTCAAGCACACTTTCTAGGGGCTGCTCTGAGCCGAGGACTAAGTACAGTGGGCATACTAGGACTGGACAATTCTTAGGAGACATGGGATTTCTCTCACATTTGACTTTGGATCAAGGACACCCTGAGAATCTTGCATAACCTACAACACAAGACATTTCTACCCACACTTCCTTCTTTTCTCCTTCCCTTGGGGTCAGATTTGTATCACAGTCCAACGTTTCTGACTTCCTCCCCATTTTCTTTCATGGGGATATTTCCCTAATGACATTCTTACATATTTTATCCTGTTCTGACATCTTTTTCTTGGAGGACACAGACTAAGATGGTGTTCAATAAGCCCTACAACCATAATCTCCACTGATCAGAGTATGGTATTAAGGTCACAGATTCCAATCCATTTACTTTCAATCTATTCCATACTATCAATCTAATCTTTCTGGAATAGTTTTAGTTTGCACCAGCTATCCTGTCATAATAGTCCCTCCTTTTCCTTCTTGAAATTTGATCCAATGAAATGATGACACGCAAGACTCACTTAAAAATAAAATTGAGATGGAAGGATTTTATGGGATACAAATGAAGTAAAATTGGCCAATGAAATGATGGCATTGAAGCTTGGTGATGGGTTCACAGCAGTTTATTATTCTGTTGTTATATAGATTCAAGATTCTCCATAATAAGAAGATAAGAGATAAAAAGTGTTTTGATTTGGATGAAAATTCTATAGTCACCCTATCTCTAACCCAGGCCAACTAATCTGTTGTTCTGCCCACAACAGAGATTCAAGAGGAACTATGTAAGACCCAGTGCCCAGTGCAAACCCATTTCCACTCTTGGAAACTAGTAAGTTTGAAAACGTGTTTTATTTTTTTATTTTTTATTTTTTTTTTTTTACAAATAGTTTATTGTCAAATTAGTTTCCACATAACACCCAGTGCTCATCCCCACAAGTGCCCTCCTCCATGCCCATCCCCCCCTTCCCCCCACATCCATCAGTCCTCAGTTTTTGTCAGCATTCAAGAGTCTCTCATGGTTTGCCTCTCTCCCTTTCCCCCACCATTTCCCCCCTTCTTCTCCCGATTGGTCCTCTGTTAAGTTCCTCCTAGTCCTCCTATACGTGCACACATATGATATTTGTCCATCTCTGCCTGAAAACGTGTTTTAAATGTTTAACATCTTTTTGTTGTTGCTACAAGTGACAGAAATCCAATCACAAAGGCTTAAAAAAATAAAACAAGAAGAATATTTTGATTGTATAACAGTAAAAAACAATAGTATGTGATTTAAGTGTGGTTAAATTCAGGGACTTACATTCTGTCACCAGGAATTGGTCTCATGCCTCCCTCCAGCTTTTTCCCTATGATACTAGACATCCCTTTCATGGTGGCAAGATGAGTGTTAGTTCCTCCAAGCTTATGCCCCGTGTTCTCTGTACATCTTTCTCAATCATCCTAGGAAGGTTTAGGATTAGAAAGGTGTGTGTGTGTGTGTAAACATGGCTTTATGTGTACTCAAAAACTCAAGCTAATAAAATATTCTACTTGTAGAATTATTCTTCTCCCTTGAGATTCATTACAAGTGATAAAATTATACAAGATTTATATTGCCTCTGTTCTTTCTCCTTTATCAACAAAGACTTTGTTTTGATTTACTTGTATTTTTAAAAAATAAAATGAAATTGGATGTGTACCTCCCTAATTAGGTGCAATATACAGCAAATTGTGTAGCAAGGACAGAGTTAATAGCAGAATAAAGGAAAGGTTTTTCAGTACATGTATTATTCTTTTTTCCTCTGAGAAGACATGCTTGAAACTGAATTTTAAACACTTCAGCACTGGTGAAACAAATTAATAATGGCTCAGACAGTGAGGTGTTGCATATTATTCATGATCTTGAAATTATTAATGTAACACTGAGCCATTATTACCACATATTGCCATCAGAGTAATTAACACATCTTATCTAATAGAATAAAGCCGTCAAATCAAACTAAGAAGTAATTAAGTTACATAACTACACAGCTGAGGCAGAAAGATGCATGTCAAATGAATTAAAAATTGCAGCTCACCTAGGTGGTTTTGAATAACCAAGCAGGGTGATTTGTTATTTACTGTCTACTTTACCATTGATAAGTCACTTCACTGCATTATGCCTCAATTTCTAGGCACTATGAAGAGGTCAGAATAAAGTGATTAGCACACTCGTGTTCATAAGAATTTCCTAAGCAGCTTCTGAAAAATCTATATTTCCTGGTCTCCTTTGGAGACACTAACTCAGAAGTCTAGAATGGAAACGAGGCATGTGTATTTCCCCCGCCAAGTGATTCTGAAGTCCATGAGATCCAGGACCCACATTTTGAGGAATAGAAAGAAGACTGTCAAAGAACCTTTCCAGTCTTAATCATCAATGATGAGATCGTCGGCTTTCCCAGATATACTAGAGAAGTTTTTGTCAGCAAGTGGCATTTGCTTCATATATGAAATGCCCATGATCCCCATTATCTACTTATGGTCTGATCCATATCTTTCCTAAAACATGCATGAAAACAAAAGTGAAAAACAAAAGAAGAGAAAAATAACCATTTCAGCTTTCAAAAAATGTCACTCAGCTTTGAAATTATTCCAAACCTTAACACTCATGTCCTATCATAAGTAGTAAATGACTCACACAGAAGAAATCATAAATGTAAGGAACAATTTATAATTTTAACGAACTAAGAAAACTCTGTAATGTATTCTTCCAAAGGCCTCTTCCCTTTTAGCCCTCTAATTTCACCAAGTGGGGGCTATTTATAGAGAATACACAGTCTTAAAGTTAAAAAGATTACAATTGTGGTAAATAGAAAGAGGTGTCCTGAGATTTCCCAAAGATCTGAGAATGGCTTTCAAGAATGTAACCAGGTTTTATTTATCAGATTGTGAGATTTAATCAATATTTAGCCCATTCTTACTGGTCTGGCTAATAGATCATTGTGCCCGGCACAGCACAGGCATACAATGACTATAAAGCAAAGAGTGGGGTGGGAAGCTTTTGGTCAATTAAAATGTATAATTGCTTACAAGTGAAATGGACAAAATAAGTTATTAATTTATTTATACATTTATAAGTAAAATCATCAACAAAAAAATAGTATAGTAATTCTGAAAATCTCTTACTCCACTTGGAGCCTTCATGTGCACCTTTGACATCCCTATCTTGGTGACCATCAGAGCAGCTTTTTGAGTCAAGCAGCATAGCTGTGTCCAAAGCAGAGTACCATTGCTGTCATAAAAGGTGTTTGAGATAAGGTCTTGTTTGGGTCATTGTAGAACAAAGTCCTTGGAAATCTCAGCTCAAGATGTGACATAGCATTCTCACAATGTTGGCAGTGACGCTGAAAAGGGGTTCCAGGGGAAGGGGTAGGAGCAGAGACTCAAAGGCTTGTCCGGGGACCCCTAAGACCTCACAATATACATGCCGTGCAACCAGGAGGGCTGCAGCGTGATTGATGCAAGGCGTGAGGGTGGCAGCACCCTCCTCACCACACCGCTAATGCAGCTAACCTTTAACATGTTGAAATTTTTTTACCACCTTAGGGATCCCAGGTGGAGCTGGAAACAAAAATCCCATTTTAACTTTTAAAATCTATTATCTAGGGATTCAAAGAAATGCACTTGGGGTTTGGTGACGAGGTAGAGCAGGCCCATTGCCACTAGCTGGGTGACCCTGTGTACATTACTATCTACGCCTCAGTTCCTTTATCTACAAAAGTAAGACAAAAGGGCTACTTACAAGTCAGAACCAAATGGCATTTTGTATGTAACACTTCTGGCCCAATGACTGGCCACAAAATCATCACATAATAAACTTTAGCTACTAGTATTATTTATATTACTCACTCATTCATTCCCATAAATACCTATCAAGCACCTACTACGTATCAGGAATTATACTACATGACAGTATTTCCACAATCTGGTTATTGGAATATCACCTTAATTATTTCAGCCATTTCCTCAGATTATTTTTTTGAGGTTATTTATTTTTTTTGAAGTAGGGGAGAGGTAAAGAGAGAGAGGGAGAGAGGGAGAATGCCAAGCAGTCCCAATGTGGGGCTCAAACCCAGGAGATCATGAACTGAACTGAAATCAAGATGCTCAACCTACTGAGCCACCTAGGTGCCCCTCCTCAAATTATTTTTAATACTATTTTCTTATATTTTCCTTTATTATTTTCTTTTTTATTGAAGTATAATTGACATAACTTTATATTTGTTTCAAATGTACAACACAATCGTTCAATATTGGTATAAATTGCAGAACGATCATGACATGAAGTCTGGTTAACATCCATCAGTCACAATGTTTTTTTTCTTGTGCTGAGAACTTTTAAGATCCACTGTCCTAGTTACTTTCAAACTTAAGTTTTCCTTTATTTTTATTTTTTTATTTTTTTTAAGTTTTCCTTTAAAGTGACTTACTTCAATACCTACTTTGGTCTCCTAAACATCAAATCTATAAAGTCATTGGTTTTATGTGCCAGTTTAACTCTAACACACATTAACATAAACATAGAAAATTAAAATTTTGTAAATGTTTATCTATGAACCACCTGAAACCATCAGTAGTAGGCACAATTCATTTTAGCGAAGACAGAGATAGTGTCTCCATCCTCAAAGAGATTTCTCTCCAATTATGCAGGGCAGGCCTAGGCTAGTGCTAAGAAGTATTTGGGTCCAGCTGTCAGGCAGGGCCAATGAGATGTAAGTCCTGACAGAAAGGGAAGTGTAGAGCAATAGTTGTGAATGTGAGCAGGACTCACAATACTTATGGGAGAGCTCAAGCTTCCCCTTAATGAGTCTGAAAGTGGCAAGGTAATGCAATTACCCTCCTCTAACAGAGGATGCCTGCTGTGGCACCCCAAGAATCACATTATGCATGCAAACCAGCATCTGCAGAGAATACACTGCTCCTAATGTAATAATCTCATACACTTCTTCGGCGTCGCCGGGCTGTCACACAGGCGTCCCCTTCCTTATTGCATTATACAATCATCTCACTGGCAATGTAGTGTGAACAACGTTCCAACTGCATCAACCAAGTCAGATCAAAGCCTCTGATAATATATACAGAAAATCTCCCCCTTGGTCCCTAGCTACAAAGGGAAAGTACTAAAAACGGCTTGAGCAAGGCAGTTCAGAGCTGTGACTTTGATCCCTCTTTCAAGGCTAGAAAGAGATTTGCAAGGGTGGCCACTACAGGAAGCTTCCTTCTTCAATCTCCCCTTGAATGCTTGAAAGGAAGCATTGGAGTTAGGAGAATGCATCACAGCCAGAGAACATGCATGCCTTCCAGTCTCAGTGTGGTGGGAGGCTGGGTGGAAGGCAAGCTTCCTCCAGATTACTTGTTCATTCATTCAGCAAATATTTGTTGGGCATTATTATTTGCCAACCAGCAGCATAGACTCGGGTTGAATGAAACCCCACCCCTGCCCTCCTGGATTTCACACTGTAGGAGTGCCACACAGCTACAGTGTAATTGCAAATCTGGATGAAGTGTGCTAAAATAGAAATACAGGGTAGAGGCGGAGCCACACAGTAAAGTCAGAGGGAAGGAACCCCTAGGCTCTGCTTCAGAAGGTAAGTCCAGGAAGGAATTGGAGAGAAGACAGCACGAGCAGGGATTTGAAGAAATGTGCTTAGTGGTGCAGGAACGAAAAGGTGAGGCTGTACATGCCAAGAAGGAACAAGGGCAGAGGGGCTGAGTCCAGATAAGCATGGCAGGATCAAGCATGATAGGCTGTTTGTGGCAGGAGAGGCAGGGGCCAGATCATAGAGGGCCTTACAGACCATGCGTATTAACAAGGTTGGCTTTCTCTGGGGAGGGAAAAGGCAGTTCTTTTTTATATTTTTAATAAATGTTTACTTATATTTCAGAGAGAGAAAGAGTGGGGAGGGGAGGAGGAGGGAGGGTGAGAGAAAGAGAGAGAGAGCGAGAGCGAGCAGACAAGCGGGAGAAGGGCAGAGAGATGGGAGACAGAATTCGAAGCAGACTCCAGGCTCTGAGCTGTTAGTACAGAGCCCTACACTCAAACTCACGAGCCATGAGATTGTGACCAGAATGCAAGTCAGACACTTAACTGACTGAGCCACTCAGGTGCTCCCCAGCCCCCCAAAAGGCAGTTCTTAATGCTGGATTTATGCTGTTAATTTCTTCAGTTATGTTTCATCTTTATAGTGTCAGCCCTGTCTCTGGGGAGTGGCTTTAGAATTTTTCCCTCCTGGGGGGCGCCTGGGTGGCTTAGTCGGTTAAGCGTCCGACTTTCGCTTAGGTCATGATCTCGCGGTTCGTGGGTTCGAGCCCCGCGTCGGGCTCTGTGCTGACTGCCAGCTCAGAGCCTGGAGCCTGTTTCAGTCTGTGACTCCCTCTCTCTCTGACCCTCCCCTGCTCACACTGTCTTCTCTCTCTCTCTCCTAGAAATAAATAAAACATAAAAAAAAATTAAAAAAAAAAAAAGAATTTTTCCCTCCTGGGTAATTCACTGGACTCTTTCATGTTCATGTTTTGAAGATGTGGTTACCAACACTAACTGAAATTAGAAAGGTATATGAACTTCATACGAAAGAGCCAAAAAAAGAATACTAGGAGAAGAGGTAGATAAACAGCTTTGATAAACACACCCCCTTAGATGTATGGAGCAGGAAAAAAAAGAGAACAGCTTCCCCTCCATGAGGAACTTCTGCAGGGGTGCCTCTCAGCATGCCTGATAATTTCATCACAAAGAAGCTCTCTTAACTGAACTTGACTTCACCGAAGTGTCTACAGGCTCTATGCCACTCCGCAAAAGTACAGGCTGGTGCCCAGGGCAGTGCTGAGAGATTAGAGCTAGTAAGCTCCAGGCATCTCTGGCCTCACCTCATCTACCGTTGGTTTACCAAGAATCAGTGGCTTTTGTGCCCAAATTGGTTAAAACCAATTTTATATTTGTTGTTATAATGACCCAGTTCCTTTTAAAATTACATCAACTGATAAAATGTAAGAACAAAGAGTTGTTTCTATGAAAAGTAAATTAATTGCTAAAAAAACAACAAGCAAAACCTTTGAAGATTTTACCACCTGCTATAAAGTTTCAACTGAAAATTGTATTATGGGTGTTGTTTATTTAAGAAAAGCAAAAGCCCAGGGCACCTGGGTGGCTCAGTTGGTTAAGTGTCTGACTTTGGCTCAGGTCATGACATCAATGATGACGAGTCAGACCCATGTGGGGCTGTGTGTAATGACAGCTCAGAGCCCGAAGTCTGCTTCGGATTCTCTGTTTCCCTCTCTCTCTGTCCCTCCTCAGCTTATACTCCATCTCTTTCTTAAAAAAAAAAAAAGTTAAATATTAAACATGAAAAATTAAAAAAAGAAAAAAAAACAAGAGCCAATTCGTGTAGCCATACTTAAGAACTAGCCCGGAGGACTCGGACTGTTAAGCGATTAAGGGTCTGACTCTTGATTTAGGTTCAGTTCATGATCTCACAATTCCTGAGTTAGAGGCCCACACCGGGGTATGCACTCACAGCACAGAGTCTGCTTAGGAGTCTCTCTCTCCCTTTCTACCTCTACCTCACTTGTGCGCTCTTGCTCTCTCAAAATTAAAAAAATAAATAAATAAATGTTAAAGAAAATAGCCTTGGTGTTACATCAATGGTTAGGGAATTAATGTATAAATGATACATAGTTTAAAATAAAGTATTATGATGTGCATAGTTCATCTTTTATGATTTCTTTTTCTAACATTTTGCATAGGGCTCCCGGTGATATGGTTTAATATAGTGATTAGGGTCTGGCTTCAGTACTGACTACCTGTCAATAGTGAGCTGGGAAACTTACCCCCAGAACTATTATGAGAGATACATCTGCTAAGGAGTCCAAAAGCTGAGCGTGGCACAAAGCATTTAATAAATCTGTTATTTTGGGGCGCCTGGGTGGCTCAGTTGGTTAAGCGTCCAACTTCAGCTCAAGTCAGATCTCACAGTTCATGGGTTCAAGCCCCGCATCAGGCTCTGTGCTGACAGCTCAGAGCCTGGAGCTTCTTTCAGAGTCTGTGTCTCCCTCTCTCTCTGCCCCCTCCCCCACTCATGCTCTGTCTCTCTCTCAAAAATAAATAAACTATTAAAAAAAAATCTGTTATTTTGATTTTCATTATCATCATCATTACAATTGGGATGAGGTCACAGAACTTCCATTTCTAATTAATATAATTCTCCATTTGTTTAATGTCTATAGTATGTGGTATATGATTTATATGTGATAAAATATTTTTATATTTTGAAAACAAGTAGTAAAAAGGAAAGTTCTCTTTAATCCAGATAAAGATGTTCAGAGTACTTCAGGAAATTATTTTCCAAAGGAGAAACAGTAGAGAAATAGCACAAATTTGCTGTTTTTACACAATTGGATTTATTCAGGGATGATGGGTCCACTGTAGGATTTACTGGAATAACGATTCAGGAGAGAATATTTAGATGAAACTCAAATTAATGTCCCAAAGTCAAATGTATAAAGTCAGAGCCAGCACACTTGTCTTCAGGAAACCTGGGGTGGACCACTGTCACAGTTTATAGCATGGATGTGCCTGTGTCTTTATTATTTTTTTTAATATTTTTATTTATTTCAAGGAGAGAGAGAGAGACAGAGTGAGCAGGGGAGGGTCAGAGAGAGAGGGAGTCACAGCCTGAAACAGGCTCCAGGCTCTGAGCTGGCAGTCAGCACAGAGCCCGACGCGGGGCTCGAACCCACGAACCGCGAGATCATGACCTAAGCGAAAGTCGGACGCTCGGACGCTCAACCGACTAAGCCACCCAGGCGCCCCGGTGCCTGTGTCTTTAAAACACCTTCGGATATTAGACATTCAGAAAGACATCACAACATGTCTAACAAGAGGCCTAATAAATGACAATGGATGTACCTCTCCATGAGCCACAAAAGTCACCATGGTCTGTAGTGCATACCCATGCTGGAACACTTGTGTAGTTTACCACAGATTTCTAGAGAAGCTTTAGTAGGACAGAAGTCTGGACAGGAAGCTGAAACTTAGAAATGAAAACAGGCAAAGAGGTGTGGTTCTGTCCTTTTTATTACCCCATCAGTTTTTCAGCATGAAGATTCCAAGGTTTCCACATTTCATTTGTTTTTCTGTGTGTGTGTGTGTGTGTGTGTGTATGTGTGTGTGAGGTGTGCATGTGGTATGTGTGGTGGGCCCATGCACGCATACATACTTATGCATCTATTAAGAACAATTCAACAAATATAATGAAAAACCTTTATGTCTTCAAATAAAACAATAGCTTCTCTATTTTTAAAAGAAGTGCAGTTAAGCAAAGGACACAGCCATATTTTTTGTATACATAATCCCAACGTCCCGCTATCCTGTAGCCCTTTACTGCTTCACCCCCTAGCTCCTGGGAAACAAGCCCTGAATACCTAACATGATGCTAGCTGGATGATAAAAGACACCTGCGCACAAGGAGCTCTCTGAGGGGTCTGTGGTCCAATCTCCAGCAAGGGTTTTGTTATTGGGCTGCCTGATCAACCTCTCCTACATAAGAACAGAATGCATACTTTTATACTTTTTTACCAGATATGTTGACTCCAGGAACAGCAGATGACACAGCCTAAAAACCTGCGGGAGAAATTTCCTCTTCCCAAGCTTTCATTGCTCCCCAGACAGTTATGCTTTATCTCAATTTGCTGTGGTTGAGCACTCCCCAATGTTCCAAAGAATTCATGTCTCCCAGTCAAAAAAACCACAAAAAACAAAAAACAACAAAGTACTTCCAGTATTATCTGAATACTCCGGGGTTTTACTATAATATTTGTATTAATCACCTGCATTAGTTAATAAACCTGCTAATTGCCAAATCCCTTTTGTTCCCAGTGAAATGAAAGTAAGAGGGAAATGATTCAGATCATTCCAGTGATCGTTATAAATAGGTGTTTAACTACATAGTGCCTGATACTAAGCGTTCTAAGTCAAAACCTGCTGTTTACCTCCTATGCTCTTAGACAAATTAACAGATTCCTTTAAATCTGTTTCTGATCTGTAAAATGCAGGAATAATAATAGCATCTGCCTCAATGGGTTATAGCAAAAACAAAATAAGATAATATACACCAAACACTAATTCTAGAGCCCTGTCGGCATGAAAATAACTGACAGCACCTGGCACACTGTAGGCTCTGTAAATGTTTACTACCGATACCAATACCACTGGCACTGAGAGGCAAAAATAGTTCGGGAGGCTCTGAATATTCTGGGTTGACTACCCGCATGGATCAATTTTATCACATAAATCTTCAGCTTGCCACAACAAGGATGTTGTAATCATAAAGAAGGTGGTCAGCACTCCCTGGTTTCCAAACAGGGAAGAGCAGTATTGTTTATAAAATTTACCTATATCTTGGGTACCATTAAATTAAAGTGACAGCATTTATAAATCCGTAGCAATTGCTCCTGTCACCAGAATTTAAAACAACAACAACAACCTGTAGCTGCAATTTCTAAATTCTGATCTACCCTCTGGTAATAAAATCTAGTGACGGGTTTGGTATCTTCATGTGTGGTCACAAGCGACAAGCTAAGGCTCATTCATGCACGAGGGGTCCCAAGGCCATCAAGGTAAAAAATGTTCGCCTATAGCTTCAGGAACTATACACAGGCTGTTTGAAAGAAAATTTTTGATGGCAAAAGTTGAAAATTTATTAATGGTTATGTCTAGCAGCAGATGGGAATCTGACCCATCAATGTTAATGTGCTTTTTTCTTTTGTTTTAGTATATTTAGTATTCCTGCTTTTTGTTTTCTACTGATTTCTCATCTCATCACAGCCATAGAAAACACTCACTTCCACCACCAATTCAAAAACCACACTTCATCAGCTTTTCAGTATCCTAAAAACATCCTGAATATAGGCTGGAGCTACATTGCCATATGCATTACACCTTTTATTTCTGCAATGCCCTCTTGTTAGTCCAACCTCCTGCCATCGTTATCACTCTTATCTTTCCCATCTACACTTTCGACTGAAGGCAACTCGTAGAAGTATAGTTATTAAAATTATCCCTTACAGACTGCTTAGGAGACATAAACTTGACAGCTTTGCCTACGAGTCAAAAGAGGGGCACCCAGGTGGCTCAATCGGTTAAGCATCCAACTCTTGATCTCTGCTCAGGTCATGATCACACAGTTGGCAAGACTGAGCCCCACATCAGGCTCTGTGCTGACAGTGCAGAGCCTTCTTGGGATTCTCCCTCCCCCACTCTTTCTGCCCCTCTGTGCATGCACTCACTCTCTCTCTCAGAATAAATAAACCTAAAAAAGGTCAAAACAAGTTTCCTTTTCGTTGTCACTTTCCCTCACAGAAGCGGAAGTTGTGTTGCCACGGTGTTTTTACAGCTGTTCTAATGTCCACGAGAAATGTTCAGGAAAGGGATAAAGCAGAACCCTCCACAGCCCTTCCAACAGAGGGTCCTCCAGCACTTTCTTCACAGGTACCATCTTACATTCTACCTTTGTGGAAGGCCCCTCCTTTACAGGAGCATAGATTAAGACTGAGATCCCTCTCTCCTTCTGCGTGTTCATTCTAAAAAATGGGACTGAAAATCGTATTCCATTTTGAAGACATATCAGTGCAGTGAATATAGTGAACAAGGTGCCTAAATTCACCTTGGCTCCCTTCCACAGGGAGAGGCAGTCAGTCCCAGCATGGCTACATGGGAGGACACAGGACAGCAACCTCATTAGCATGGGAGGTTAGGATGAAGGTGCACTGGAAGTCACTTTTATTTTTGCTTCGACTGTTGTGTTTAACCAGGGTGAGGAGTGCTGAGGATAAAGGATGATGGACACCACCGACGGGGCTGAGCATGTGTCCCTGAGCCTTGGCCTCTGCCCCGCGTATGTGACAGAAGGGACATGGGGAAGCAGAAGCCCCAGCTCACATTTCCATGAACAGAGACAACCAAGTCAAGTGCGGTTCCTTTTTCTGTGCTTTGGGAGGTATGATACAGTCTTATGTATAAGGGAGCAGACAGCATATGTTTTTGTGAGCCATCTCACAACGGGCCTGGTGTCTAGTAGGCTCTTTATAAATATATGCTGAATGGAGTTTAATCAGTGAGTGTCAGCAGAAATCCATGGCCAAACGCTTTTAAGAGCGTAGACCTTAGTACATTTTAAAGGTAAAATGGCAATGCATTTTCATGCAGGAAAGGTTTGAAATGCTTACAAATAGAAACAAGAAAACAGATATTATCTTTTAAGATTTGAAAGTCATTTCTCCCAGTTTATTGTTAACATAATCTGTGATTAAGATTAGAGGTGATTTTATTTTCTTCTTAATATCTGTATTTTTCTGTCTTAAAAAAGTACTGCTAAACATGTTATTACTTGTATAGTTTTTTAAGGCCTGTAATTTTTAAAAACATCTTTCTGCTACTGTTGGTAGATATCCTGCCTGTCTTCATATACCTATATTTATACTTGTGTTATAGTTGCATCTTATTTCTATCTTTGGAAAACAATCTGCTCTTTATAAGATAACATATCATTAAACCGCTTGCCCTGTCACTGAATAAAATTCTTCTACGGAATTTTTAATGGGTTCACAGTATTCCTTGGAGCAAAAACTTCATTGTTAATTATTTTTGGACAATTCTTGGATAATTCAGCTCCCAATTATAAATAATACTATAATGAACATCTATATCTAACTATATATATTTTCACTCACATTCATAACTAATTATGTTTTCAGCCTACTTCCTAGAAGCAGAATGTCTGGATCAAAGGCAAGGACATTTTAAAGGACAGTAAGAGTCCTTTCACTGAGTGTTTATTATGTGTTAGATATTTACTTAACAATAACTCATGTAACTTTTATAACAATCTGTAAGTTAGATACTACTATTGTCTCCACTTTAAAGATGGGGAGGTGGAGTCTCACAGGGACTGGCCTCTTTAGAGCCTCAGCCAAGTCTCAGAAGACCAAATGGCCTAGTTTGCCCACATCTAAACCAATCAATGGGAAGAAAAGGATTACTGTGAATGCATCTTGGTGGGAAAGATCAACCACTGACAGGCATTGGAAAATCAATCAGAATAGACCTAAACCACTATTTAAAAAGACCATGAAGCCAGCACTGCAGTCTTGTGAAGCAGAGTGTGACTTGGCACTGTGGGGAATGCTCTTTTCCAGTCCCCACATCTACCCATTGGGACTAAACATTAGGTAGGCGGACACAGGAGCAAGGATGGGAGAAAGATACCCTAAGACCTCTCAGGGCATTTGAGTTTTGGTAATTTTCAATTTTCACCAACCAATTAAGCCATACAAAGTGGGGAGTAGGAAAAATACAGCAAACTCAAGGAGGACAGCTCTAAGCTTATGGAATTCTGCTGTATACTGGAGAGGTCAGTCATATGAATCAGACTTTAATATCCAGTTTTAATCATTAGGATTTTCAAGTAGTTAAAAAAAAATGTGTTTCTCTTGGCTTAAGAAAAAGCACATTTGGAAAAGAAGAAACATTTTCATAAAAGACCTAAAAAGATTTCACAAATTATTTCTTAAATATACACAATGACACCATACAGAACTAAAAATAAATTAAATTGCACTGTATACAAATTTTCCTGTCCTCCTCTCTCCTCCCACCCTTCTTCTGCTTCCACGTTATTCAGTAAGTTCCCGAAGAAATAAATTCTCCCAAATAAGTGTGTCTCTGTATATACCACTAGCCACACCCCAAAATCAACCACTTCTCTTAGAATATCCTTGGGAGTCTCTCAAATTTAGGGATGGAACGTGGGTTATGTAAGAAACCATGGCTCTATGGATGGGCTGAGCAGATGTACAGCCTCCAGGATATGCCTCTGAGGTCTATTCTGCCATCTGTATCCAGACCTCCAGTGGATTGAGTACTAATATTTTGGCCCAGAACAGTAACAGAAGTTTGTCTGGTCTCAGGACTCTGTCATCAGGATTACAAATTGCCCTGGCTCATTTCCCAAACTAAGAAGGTTTGGAAGATTCAAATGTTACCAATGAAGACTTCATTCAAAATATGCCAAGAATGTGTCAACCCACATCACACCTCCTGGGTTTTACAAGAAACCAGCTTGATTTTGAACCACTGTTATCTTTTCTGCCTGTAACAAAACAAAAACAAACAAACAAACAAAAACAAAAACAAAACTCAGAGGAGATATGAATGCCCTAGATGTTTAGTGAAGTGGCTGTTAGTCCAGGTGGGTATCTTCCCTCCCAGAGTTGTAGGGTGTATTGATCAAGAGTTTCAAATTTAGGTATTCCAAGAGTGCACTGGGCAGTTTGGCAAAGAACTGTCCATTAAACACTGCAATAAAGGAGAATGTATTGATTCCTTCTAACATTTCACCTCCTCTCACTACTAATTGGTTTGTTTCGGAGAAGAGGCAGTGTGAAATGTGTTTAAAAAAATGTGACAGTTTATCACAGTCTACAGAGGTGAACATCAGGGTCAGATAAGCCCACGTCAGATCCTCACCCCAGCACTTAACCATCTGGGTGACTTTGGCCATGTTACTTACTTTGGCTCTCAGTCTCTGTGAAAAAGGGATGATGAAACCCATCTCAAAGACCTAGTGTGATCTTCAATGAGACCTAAGTGAGAACTGCCCAATGCAGAGTAGGGATCAACAAAAGTTAATTCTCTTATTAGAAAAACAAAAATAGGCAGGTGGGAGACATTGTTACTCTTTGTTCTCTTTGGCTTTCACTATTATTTTCTTTATCAAGTTTCTTTCTTCCATCCTTCCCCACCACACTCGAGAAGGGAGCTTTCTCTATGTTTGCATCTATGTTTATCCATTAAGTTGAGTGGGCCTCATTTGCAAAAGAAGAAAAAATTTCATAAGAGACCAAAAAATATTTCACAAATTGTTTCTTAAATATACACAAAGATACCATACAGAACTAAAAATAAATTTTTATAGATAGAGAATGATATATAGAAAGAATATACAGATAACGATATATGTAAAGACTTGTTCCTCTCTGAAAGAATGAGAGAGATTAGGTAGGTAAATACATAGGTCATATATACAGATATCAATACAAAGAAATACATATCTCCAAAAATAATAGGTCAGGGCACTGGCAGGCACACCAGTGCATGATGGGATTCACCAAGAGCCCAGACCCCCCAAATGGAACTTGAGTGCCCTACGGAGGTGATGTCAGCCTGAAGTATCTAGATACCCTAGCAATTCAAGCAGCCCAGTCACAAAAATCAACACCTGCCCACCAGCCTGAGGCAGACTAAATTTTGCCTGGTTCAAATTAGAATCTGCCCACTGAGCCAGCAGAAATAAAGCCAAGGGCAGAAGATTTCCTCAGAATATACGTTTACCTGACTAGTTGGCGGTAGCCATTTTCAGTGCTATGTGTGAAGATGTAACTGGGGAACGGTTTGGATGTGGGACCAGAATGTGAGCATGTATTTTAAAGGTGCTGATATGTGTGTGTAGAGGGGGAGGGGACTGCTATGACAGAAATAAAAGGGTCAGTGTCTTGAGCAAACAGAATAAAGGCAATTAAATTTTGGGAAAGCCTAATCTATTCTTTTTGCTATTAATGAGGCTGCGTGGCTCACCATCTAAACCTGTATCTCATATTATTCCCTGCAGACTAATAGGTATATGGGAGCAAGCTTGTGAGATATGAAGAGTCTGTTTAAGAGCCCGAGCCAGGCAGACCATCTGTCAGCATGATTAATGTGCTGGTTAACATTCAGCTGTTCTTTCCTTAGCATGGCAAATGCATCCAACACATCACCTTTGTTCAGCTGCCGCATAGTTGGACCGAGATCAGCAATGCACCTTGATCCTTAATGACACTTGGGGGCTCTTAATCTCCCTGAACCTCTATTAGGCAACTTTCTTGGATGGGAATTAGAAAAGGAAGGGGGTAGCAAAAGTGGCAGCTGCAGCAACAGTGATTGCGACTGGGGTTGTTCTGTGAACTCACTTTCACATAAATGGGTTTTAAAATGGAAAGCCTGGGGTGTCGCATTGGCTCAGTTGGTGGAGTATGTCACTCATGATCTCAGGGTTGTGAATTTGAGTCCCACACTAGGCATAAAGATTACTTTAAAAAATAAATAAAATAAAATGGAAAGCCTATTTCATCCACATCAATTCAGCATGCATGTACTGAGTGCTGAAAGGCAGCACTATAGAACAGCTGGCTGAGAATCAGAGAAAAATGGGCTTGAATTCAGCCTCTACCATTCACGAATGGTATACTTTTGGAGAAGTTACTCAACCTCTCTAATTCCAGTGGCTTCATTTAAAAAAAAATATTGCCTATTTAAAAAAAATTATTTTAGAGATAGATTGTGAGGAGGGGAGAGGGGCAGTGAGACAGAGGAGGAGAATATTAAGCAGGCTCCACGCTAAGCATGGAGCCTGTTGGAGGGCTCCATTCCAAGACCCTGGGATCACGACCTAAGCCAAAATCAAGAGTCAACTGCTCAACTGACTGAGCCACCCAGGTGCCCAAAAATACTGTCTATTAAATAAAATAATGTTGGTTGAGTTCTTAGCACACAGTGTGGCATACAGTAAGTGCTAAATAAATGATCATTATGATTGTAAAAGAATACGGAGGGGGGGAGGGAGATCTACAGGAAGATAAGATGCTGTCCTCATCCTTAAGGAGTTAAGTGGAAAATCCCAGAGTAAACATTTTAACTGCAATAATGCATCCGTGAGCAAGGCCAGGCTCTAATGGAGTTATAAAAATCATGAATGGTAACTCAAGAAGTGATTCATTCCAATTTGAGAGACTGAGCAGGTTTTTCTGGAGATTGCACTTGATCTAGGATTTCAAAGATAGACAGAGTGAGATGGTGATGAGAGAAAAGGTGCTTTAGATAAAGTCACACCACTGAAGGAATGGGGAGTGATAACGGAGCAAGGGCAAGTCAACTTGTGAGGCTGGCGTGTTGTTATAGACATGGTGTGAAAGGTGGGCTGGCATCTGATCAGAAATCTTTGAATACCACACAAACGGGGCTTTATTCTAGAAGTAGTGGGAAGCCATCAACCATTTCAGGGTAAAAGAATTACATGCCTACATGAGAAGAGAGGGGACAGAATTTTTCTTTGACTCTGGTATGTTAAGAATAACTATAAGGGGGGCACCTGGGTGGCTCAGTTGAGCATCTGACTTGAGCTCAGGTCATGATCTCACAGTGTGTGAATTTGAGCCCAGCATCAGGCTTGCTGCTGTCAGTGCAGAGCCCACTTCAAATCACCTGTCCCCTCTATTTCTGCCCCTCCACTGCTCATACTCACTCTCTCTCAAAAATAAATAAAACATTAAAAAAACAATCTATGTGAGGGGCACCTGGATGGCTCCATCAGTTAAGCATTTGACTCTTGATTTCAGCTCAGGTAGTGATCTCCTGGTTCATGAGAGCAAGCCCTGTGTCCATGGATAGCAGAGAGCCTGCTCAGGATTCTTTCGTTCACTCTCTCTCTGCCCCTCCCCTGCCCGAGCCCGCCCTCTCTCTCTCAATCTCTCTCTCTCTCTCTCACACACACACACACATAAATAAATAAATAAACAAACTTAAAAAAATAAAAGAATATGTAATTGAATGGATTTGCCTACAGCACAGCAAGGAAGTTCCCAGAGGGGACAAACTCTGACCTCCACAGAAAACAGCTAGTATCCAATACTATTTTAGAGACTTTAGAAAGGTTTGGTACCAATATGCGAGATCCTAAGGGAAAGTGGAGTTGTAGGTGAGATTCAATAATGCCAAGAGTTGTTTCCACACTCCGAGGCAATCCCAAGGCAGGTCCCCATGGCCCAAGTCAAACAGAGAATTGAGGAAATGATGTGAGCAATTCAGGCCAAGGAAAAGTCATTTAATCCCTACATGTCTACATCTGTGGAGGAATCTGTCAAGCCCACAGAGCAGTGAGGCGAGTCCCAATGGCAATCGCTGGCATGAGGTGGGGCTGTGAACTTACTCCACCCTATACAAGTGGACTTACTTCCATTCCACCAGTGGAAGTCAAAGGTGGGGAAGCACAGAGAGTAGGACAAGATTCCCAGTGACTATGCTGCAGGGCAGAAGCAGTGGGGACGATTGTGGTAGGTGTCCTGTCACAGAGCCAGTTTGCAAAAGCACCAAATACTATGACTTCCTTCTTTCCTGAAGTTTCTGTTCCAATCAAGTACACACCAGAGGATACTGAGAATAATTTAGAAGGAAAGCAAGACCAGGCTGCTGAATTCTCTATTCCAGCCCTAGAAAAGCACAATACTGGACCTAGTTACAAACTCCTAGCCAGGGAAGTGGAGCACTATGACTGGATAAGACTCTCCGTAATCATCACCTTCTGCTGATTTGGAGTAATAATGATTATGGTGGTATAGCAGAAATCTTGGGGTCTTTTCAGCCCACCATAAACTCTACTTCTCCAAGCACTACACTGACCACCTATATTAGTTTTCCAGGGCTGCCATAACAAAGTGCCACAGCCTGGATGGCTTCAACAACAGAAATCTATTGCCTCAGCTCTGGAGGCAAGAAGTCTAAGACCAAGGCTTGGTTTCTCCTAAGCCCTCTGTCCTTGGTGTACAGATGTCCTCCGTGTCTTCACAGGGTCTTCCCCTAGTGTACATGTGCCCTGGTCTCTTTCTGTGCATCTACATCTCCCGTTCTCATAAGGACACGAGTTAGATCACATTAGGGCCCATTCATCCTGTAATACCACATGTGCTGGTTGATTGTCCTACCCAGGAATACCTACCCTACCACAAGAAACAACTTCTTTAGTCAAGATGAATACTTGCCCCAGATGACACGTAATGAAATCTCTATCCTGGGGACTTAGGCTTAGAGTGAAGCGAGGGTCAGTCAGTTTGTTCTCTTGCTCTAAGGAACGCTAAATGTAGAGTTTCCCACATGCCAGGTCAGTCACAATGAGATAAAAATGAGGTCTATTTGTGCAGAAAAGGACAGCTCAGGGGGGAAAAATATGTTGTACCGTCACTGGCAGTGAGTTTTCTGTTTCCAGTACATCATGTTGTGTGAGACCCCTCTGTTACGATGGAGGGAGGCAACCACAAGGTGGTAACAGGGAGAAGACAGGCTCAGACTGGACTGCTGAAGGGTCCCTCGTTGCCTTCAGCGTAACCAGATTCATCACTTACCTTCGTCTACTTGATGATCTTAGGACAACACATGACCGCCATCTCTCAGAAGATCCTTCTAGCATTTTACCACCCTACTACACAAACTACTATTCCTCCTAATACACAATCACAGTCCCACTGCTTTTATTTAGGTTCATGTATTCTGGATAATGTCTTCACTCACAAATAGAGAGAAAACTACATTTTCATCATGAAAATACATCCTGTGCCTGAAACATAATTAACCCAGATTCTCTTCCCCAGACTAATCATTTCAAACGTCTTTAGCCTTTCATCCAAAGAAACTTTAATTTTTCATTTTTTAAGCTCTAGGTGCCTCTCAGCTTCTTCACATCCTTTTAAGGGTCACGGACCACATCTGGATTCCCCCACAATGAGGGTCAGATCAAAGCTGAGCACAGTGGGACAATGACTTATGGATGTTGTGTGACATGTCCTTTGTGATGCATTTCAGGATTCTGTTGCCTTTTCTTTTCTGTGATTCCCTTTCCATTTACATTTAACTATGACACTCTGGTCTTTTTTTGTTCTATCTAAACTAAGCCAGTTTTTATCCTCACATAATTTGCTTTGTCCTTGTTTGCTATAAGGTAGTTCATTTAAGTCTTTCATTTCCTTATTATCTCTTGCAGAACCAGAAAATTAAGACCAAAAAAAAGGGTGGGGGGAGTGGTAGATCAGGTAGAAGTGGTAAACTGGCAGCTATGGCCAAACATTGCCCATAGATATATTTTCTGTGACAAAATATTTTTAGGATTTTAGGCTGTAATACCTTTAGGCCAGGTTGACATACACTCTGCCTCCAATTGCCCCAGACCTTATTTCTACCTTTTGTCTTACGTTTTTTTCAGGCCTCCAGTGACATTTGAATTTAAACTCCTAAGTTCAACCAATTCACATGAAACAGGAAGATGGGAGCTAGAGAAGAGAAAGGATTTCCCAGTGTCACAGAGCTATTTGATGGAGAGCCTGAACCCCAACCAGGTTGGATATTTAGGTACTTCAACCAATATTTTTTATGACAACCAAACAGGTGCAGATCACTCTGAGATAATGTACATAAAAAGTTCAATCCCTTTTGGAACTTTATTTTTGACAAGAGGCTGAGCCCTGTACCATTCCCACCGCCCCTGCCACACAAAACACCCACAGTTCATTTCCATCTCTGAATAACTCCTTCCCACCTGGAGGTCCTAGAGAATCTTAAAAGGGCTAGTTGAGTTTTAAAATATTCATAATGGATTTAACACACATCTCAAAGGCCTATAAAGCAGTGCTTTACTACCACTCTAGAGGAGGAATTACTTTAGTTTAAGTATCTAATGGTTAGGTAATTAATGGTTAGTTGAAGCACAGCGGGTTCACATCAGAAATACAATTCCAATGACATTTGCAGAAAACAATGGGTTAACTAGAGAAAGCTGGCTACTCTGCTGTGGAGAGGAAGTCTGCTGGCCACCTTAGGTCTGCTTTCTTTGACATGTCTATCAAGATTGCTAATGACCCGCAACCACATGCCTTGTGAGAGGAGGCACTAATACTCTAATGATGCCACTTATATAACTGAATACTAAACAAAACAGAAGAAAGGAAAAACTGATGAATGATTGATAGAGGTAATTAGATTTCCCCTCTACAATATAGAAATGATTTCCATGACAATAAACTATTTGTAAAAAAATAAATAAATAAAAAAAATAAAATAAAATGTGCAGATTTTCAAAATGCAAAAAAAAAAAAAAAAAAAAAAAGAAATGATTTCCATATCTCCCAGTATCCTGCTGCTCATTCTATAGACCCCTCTTCTTTTCCTCTGGTTATAGCCAACCCAAAGGGATCCAAGTTAAAAGAGACAGAACAATGAAGAAGGAAGAGGTGAGGGAGCTTTTTAATCATTCTGCCTGTATCAAATTATCAAAAACATTCAATCTTCACATACAACTGTGGTATAATCTCACATGTTACTTGAGAACATATTTCATACACCAGAGCAATTTCTTTTACGGAGTATAAGAATCTCAGACCCAGAATCAGACAAAAAGGGCTGTTTTATAGTTAAGTTATTCTTTCTTTGATACTGTATTTGAAGTACGATAACTATTTGGGAAGTTAGAGTTATTTTGGCTGATTTTGACCAGAAAGAAAAATCAGTGGGTGAAGATTTATGAATTTCTTAATGGGTCTAGAAACAGCTTAGGAGTAAATGAAGCTGACATTCCCAAAAACTCATATACTCTAAGTGAACATGGATGGTTCTTCCATACCAAGGATGGAATCCAAAGCCATGGTGGAGGGCCCTCTTTCACTCTCTACCATAAATCCTCCATTGTTTCTGCCTTTCATATTTCACTCCATTCAAAAATATTCTTTGCACACTTACTGTGATAGCATATATTGTTTGGAAATCATTTCTCAGTCTTGCTCTTTTTCACTTTTCTTCCTTTTCATTTTTTTTTCTTCTCTGTGAAGCCTGCAAAGATGCCCTCAAAATCTACAATGTCTTTACAATGATACATTTAGTGTCCCAGCACTAGACTACTGTGCTGTGTGAAATCTGCTTGTCTCTCCTCATTTTTGTATGGTGACAAATGTGTTTCTGTGTCAGAAAGCCTGGGTTAAAAATTCTTCTCCTCTAGCTATTGCTTCAAGAGAAGTTATTTAAGCTGTGCCCCAATTTCCTCACTTTAAAAATGAGATTGTAATAAAACCTACCTCAAAGTGATTGTGTAAAAAGTTAAATGAGAGGGGCAGCTAAGTGGCTCACTTGGTTAAACATCCAACTCTCGATTTCATCTCAGGTCATGATTTCAGTTTGTGGGATTGAGTCCCGCATCTGGCTCTGTGCTGACAGAGTGAAGCTTACTAGGGATTCTCTCTCCTTCTTTCTCTGCTCCTCCCCCACACAGTCTGTCTGTCCATCTGTCTGTTTCTCTCTCTCTCTCTAACAAATGAACAAATAAGTAAATAAACATTTTTTTAAAAAGTTAAATGATAAGATATCTCCAGGTACTCAGAAGAGTGACTGCACAGAGTAAGCATTCAATATATGAAAACTACCACTATTATTAGAGACAATAGTAAAACAAAATTGAATAAAAAAAATAAATAAATGACTTTGAGACTGGTTTCATCTCCATGAATCTTAGAAATATCTAAATCTTTAAAGGCTACTATTTTGAAGATCCCAAAGATGAGTTTGTGATGGACAAACTTCAGCCACTTTGCTGCCAAGAGAATTGTCAAGACATCTTTTTATTCATGGATGATTCACAAAGTGGCAATTTCCATGCTAAAAATGACAGAGCTTTATCAAAGACATCCTGTTTACTGGGTCCTGACTATACTGTGCAAGTAAATTTTTAGAGCAGAGGTAGATTCCCAATCTATTTACAAGGCAAGTGTTTTCCAAGAGCCTACAATGTGTATAGAATTATATGAGGAACAAAGCAAGATACCAGCAAAACATAACCTATGCTTGATATTCCAACAAAGAGCTTACTATTTTGTCAACAAGTCAAGGTATACACTCTGGCCTAATTCAAGAATTCACTGTCTTTCTTCTTACTTACTTAAAGAGCTACAATTGATCTTACCTGTGGCCTTACTTCCTTTAGCTAAACCTCCATAGGGCTCCAATCAAATCATTTCTCTACCAAAAATTCTTCCTGCATTAGGGGGCCTGGGTGGTTCAGTTAGTTAAGCAGCCAACTCCTGGTTTTGGCTCAGGACATGATGTCACAGTCTGTGAGTTTGAGCCTCATGTTGGGCTCTGTGCTGGCAGTGCAGAGCCCACTTTGGATCCTCTCTCCCTCTCTTTCTGGCCCTCCCTGCGTGTTCTCTCTCTCTCATTTCTTCAACATAAATAAACTTAAGAAAAGAAAAAAGAAGAGAGGAGAGGAGAGGAGAGGAGGGGAGGGGAGGGGAGGGGAGGGGAGAGATCCCACTTCTTCCAGCATTGCTGTTAAGGTCCTGGACAATCTTACTGATTCTATTTCCGTTGCTTATCTTGCTCCACCTTCCTCACCATAGTCAAATTCCTCACTATATCCTGAGCATTGTACACCCTTACAATGGATATGCTAGACATTCCACTTGGCATGTCTTTCTTCACTTATCCTAGAATATTTCGGCTTTGGATGGAGTATCAAATGACATGAAATGCTTTGGGAGAATTCTGCTTCACTCAGCCACACTGATATTAATTATGAGCTTCGATGGCTGTACTCTTTGCCAGAGGATCAGGTCCTCACCAGTGGGATATAGCTCCTTCATCTCATATCCCTTATAATTACCATGATGTCTGCCATGGGTTGAATGATCAATAAGTATTTATTGAATGACTGAATACAGAAGGTCAATTATAACTTACATATTATAGTCATACTACAAATTACATAGCAAAATACCTTGAGGATTACAAGACGCTTCCTGCTACATTATCTCAATGAAACAGTGCAAAGCAATTTGTAGCCTATTAAATAGTACAACTGGTAAGGTGTAAAAAGTGGTATTCAAAATTAGCAGAGGCATTCAGGGAAGGTGGCAAAGATTTGGAAAAATATATAAAGTAAGGACTTGAAGGATGACAGTGAAGCAGAGATGTTTTATGATGTTGGACATAAAACATCTAGTCTATTTCAGCAAGGAAGTAACTTGCTGTATCAGGAGCCCAACAGACTTAATGCCCTACAGTTTCTGAATGGGTCCATATCTTCTTGGACTCAATGCTATTCCATTTGAGGGGCTCTAAACTGTTTTGAGAATAATACAAGCATACACTTAGATCATATCTGAGTGTGGCCAAATGGCTCCATTAAAGTCAACCACAGCCTCTAGGCTTGACTAGTTGAGAAGCAATGCAGTTATACTGATCATGAAAGAATCTATTTTGATTTCTAAGACACCCAGACATGAAAGATTTCTGACCAGTTTTTCTGGCTACATCCTTTCATTTCTCCACATACAATAAAACTTAATTTTGTGCTGACAATACCAGCATTATAGATTTTTTTTTTTATTTTTTTTTTATGTTTTATTTATTTCTAGTAGAGAGAGAGAGACAGCGTGAGCAGGGGAGGGTCAGAGAGAGAGGGAGTCACAGACTGAAACAGGATCCAGGCTCTGAGCTGGCAGTCAGCACAGAGCCCGACGCAGGGCTCGAACCCACGAACCGCGAGATCATGACCTAAGCGAAAGTCGGACGCTTAACCGACTAAGCCACCCAGGCGCCCCACCAGCATTATAGATTTCTTATGAGACAGATGAATAATGTCACTGTATTTCTGGGTTGTTAAAAATGAGATTCTAATTTTTCTATTATGCTTAATTACAAATACCTGTGCTTTCCATCTAATTTCTTCTCCAAACATTCTGTCTCTATTATTCTAATCCAGCATATACACATTATCCAAAGCGCTAGGCCAAGGGACCTAGCTGTGAAAAGTGAAAATTTATCACTCCTCAGTATTTATTAGGTTGGAAAGAAAGTGTGGGACACTTTTTTATTTATCAGTAGAGGAATCAAGTGAATCAGATAACCCACTGACATGTGAATATTTTGGTCATAGAAAATGAATTGGTTGAAATGAAGATATTCATATTTGATTACAGGTTTTCCAATGGCACTCTCCATAAAGATACTGATAAATCCTAACACCATATTAGAGAGGGCATATAATGTAGGGGTTAGGACCAGCTGTGTAACTCTAAACAAGTTACATAACCTCTCTAAACCTCTTACCTATTCAATAAAATGAGAATAATAGTAAAATAGTAATGTCAACATCAGAGGCTTACATAAGGATTGCGTGAAACGATTTGGGTGAAATGTTTAACATACCAAGTTTTTGCTATTATTTTTATCACATTTCCCTAAACTCAAAACAATATAATCTTTTTTTATTCCAATGTGTAGAGAGAACTGCTTCAATTTCTCTTATAAAAAAGAGCTGTCAAACAAGCAAGTCTTGAGTGAGTTAAAGTCTGAAAACTCCTCTGTTTGCTTGGTACTCCCTGATCCCAATCCTTCTGTGACTTCTGTCTCATATCCTCTCGTGTCCTTGATATCTTATGATTGATATCAAAAGAAATGGGCCAAGACATCCTCCTGTTAAATCACAGCCAGAAACGGGGTTCTCCTTCTACCTTGGTTCTATAGAAAGCAAATAAAAGCCACCTGCTTCCCCTCACATGCCCTGTTTTCCAATGAATCAACACCTAGCTCCAAAAGATAGTCTTGGCCTTCAAAGGAAGCAAGTGGAGATCCCAAAGTTGACTCACTTATTTATATAACAGATCTCTCTGTTTGAGCTCTGTCTTAAAATAGTAAAAGATCTGAGGCATAAAGGCTTCCAGTTATGGAATGAATAAGTCATAGGAATAAAAGGTAAGCATAAGGAATACAGTCAATGATACTGTAATAGCAATCTAACAGGACAGATGGTCGCTACACTTGTGAACATAGCATAATGTATAAACTTGTCAAATCTCTAAGTTGTACACCTGAAACTAATGTAACACTGTATGCCAACTATTCTCTCACTATATCCCTCTCCATAGATACAGATACAGATACAGATACACCAAATATTTTTTAAAAAGAAACATGTGAGTGAAGAAGTCTTCATGTTAAAAAAAAGGGGGGGAGGGTGGGATACCTGGGTGGCTCAGTCAGTTAGGCGTCCAACTCTTGATTCTGGCTCGGGTCATGATCTCACAGTCAGTCATGAGACTGAACCCTGAGCTGGGCTCTGTGCTGAGAACAGAGCCTATTTAGGATTCTCTGTCTTCCTCTCTCTATGCTCCTCCCTAGCTCATGCTCTGTCTCTCTCAAAATAAATAAATGAACATTTAAAAAATGAATAAAATAAAATGGTAATAGAATGTCCCTGATAGAAAGGAACCTGTATTTTCCTACTCAGACTCTAGTTTCATTGATTGGAATAACCCTTAAAGGCATAATCAGCAGTATTATACCCAAAGTACAGGGCACTGACTTGTTTCTGCAATTAAGTGTCTGAGCACTTTCTTTCAGACAATACACACAAAAAAAGTGATAAAACTAATGGTGGATGTAACTAATTCTCCTTTCAAACTTAGAGGGCAGCTGGTACAATTAGGTGGCAAAAGAAAAAGAAACCCAAATAGAGAGCTCATTTATTGGAGCAACATTAAAATAAAGCATAAAATTTTAAAAGTAAAGATGAATTCAAGTCTGTATGGTCATCATCCGCTATGAGCAGAATGAAATTAAAACCACGATGACAAAGAAAATCAAGAGCATGTTAAACACCACTAGGATCTCTTCCTTCCCTCAAGTTTTGCCAAAGTATCTTTATGTAGGTCATAAGGTGTGATTCTAATTCAGCAAGGCTGTCAGCAAGGCAGAGATGGTGGATCTTAATGATGAATGGCAAAGTGGTTTGCATTCTTGGTCCTCTCTGGGGAAGGAAATAAAAAAGCTTGAAGGTTTTTGCCAAAGTGTTAGTGATCCATGGTCTAGGACCTCTAGGCAACATCAAACAGCTCAGTGACAGGGGAAAAGAAAAATACATTGCTCCATTTTATTTATTTATAACATTCTATTTTATTCCTTGCCTCTTAAGAGAAGCCTATGTTACAGAGAAGGACAAATATCATATGTTTGCACGTATAGGAGGATTAGGAGGAACTTGACGGAGGAACAAGGGGGAGAAAAAGGGGGGAAATGGTTGGGGAAAGGGAGAGAGGCAAACCATGAGAGACTCTTGAATGCTGACAAAAACTGAGGACTGATGGATGTGGGGGGGGGGGGGGATGGGCATGGAGGAGGGCACTTGTGGGGATGAGCACTGAGTGTTATGTGGAAACTAATTTGACGATAAACTATTTGTTAAAAAAAAAAAAAAAAAAAAAGAGAGAGAGAGAAGCCTCTGTTAGCTTGCTCCATTACTGACTTCTCTGTGCTGATCAGGATACTGGGTGGAAAAGAAAAATGAAAGAATACTAGAGAGACTATATTGATCTGTGTAACAAATTGCTGCATCTGAAAGGAGGGAAACAGGAAAAAGGATTCAGAGATACAGGATCTGGAGAAAGACCCAAGTACAGTGGGGAATAGCTGTGATAGCAAGGGACTGTTAGGAAGGGGAAGATGAAGGAGTGAAGAATTTTTGGCTAGTTTTCAATGACATGCCAAACAATAGCCCTGTACCTGCTCTGAGAGACTCCTTACGTGATTAAACATTGCCTTGCTTATTTGGATATTGGACTGGTGTTGCCAGTGGACATTAAAATGGCTATCACAGAAGAAAATTATCTCCCAAGGAACCATGTCCCAGAAGACATCTTGAGACTGGGTGCACCTGTTGGTACCATACTAAGCACTTAACAACATGATATCATTTCACTATCTCAACAGACAAGTACCATACCCAGAGCTGAGTGACCAATCACCATCACCATCATTTCATCTTCCTCCTTACTGGCAGAACTGACCTCCCACTGTAAAGTCTGAAAACAGTGTTACAAATGTTCAGTTTCTAAGCCTTGCAGTCTCTTGTAAATGGAATGTGATCATTTCATGGCCAATGTGATCCAAAGAGAAGCAAGCTGGGATAGTGTGGAGGCAACTTTAAAATATTTTACTCCACATTAAAGAGGACTCACTACAGTAAAATTCTTCTTCATCCTATGTAGTATATCTGCACATAATGTCTGAACCTGGACCTCTGCACTCAACTTGGGACTATGACCAGAGGCACGTGTGACATGGTCAGCAGAATCATGAAAAGCACCGGGTCCTCAGCTGCATTACTAAATCAATCCTGGACCTGCCCTGTCTGATGAATTCCCCTTAAGAGGTCACAAATTCCTTATTGTTTAAGCCTACTTTAGTTACATCTTCTCTTATTTGCAGCCACAGATATTCTTATTATTAGATTTAAAGCATCTATTGGGATTAGATTACCTGAAACCATGTAAAATTACAAAAATCATGTCCCAAAATTCAGGACATTAGCAAATTCATTTCCATTATATTCCGTATTCCTCCCAGCTACCTTTCTCTGACTCTCGAAAACATGGATATGGAATCGATCACTCGCATACATAGATTTTATTCTAACTTAACCATGAGAAAGACCATTCATTTGGGAGTTCTGCCCAGGCACAGAAAGTGAAAAAGAGAAAAGAGGGAGGGAGAACCACAGAAAAAATGGGAAATATTCCTTTAGCCTTTTTTTTTCCTTGACTTTGACTTCTCAAAACATGTGTTTCTAAATACTTCGCTTTTTTTCCATTCCTAGGTAGTTTTTTTTGTTTTTTGTTTTTTTTCTTTTCTGCCAAGCAAGCCAAATGCTCCAGAGGATGATGAATTCTCCAGCTGGTTAGTTACAGCAGTTTACAAGTCAGGTACTCAGAATGCAATGAAATTTTCCAAAGAATTATTGAATTTTCTGGAGGATTTCTACAGCATAGATATAGCTTTAAAGTTGCTTGTTTCTACTTTTCCAGCCCACTGGCCCCTTCGAGAACCTGGAAAACAAGGCAAAGGCATTAAATGTAGAACATCTTGGTTCCTAAATACTCTGTTTGAACGGGAATGGCCAACATGTCTAACTGTGAGAGGAAGTTATTTCTTATATAACCTGTTTTCCAGCTGTTCACATACAACTGTTGGTTCATTCATTCATTCATCCATTCAGTTAATAAATACTTACTGAGCACTTGAGCAAATACTGTTGGTGGCTCCCTAGATCTTCTTTTACCATTTCTGAGTTTATTCTACTTTAATGTACTCTAGCTTCCCACTTCTGCACCTGCCACTGTTCTTTGGAGAACTTCTCACAGGTGAAATGAGTTGCTTTGCACATAAGAGCAGAGAGTAGAGAACCTGAAATACCTAGGAGTTTACGACCCCATATTAGTTTTCTATTGCTGCTATACCAAATTACCACCAACTTAGTAGCTTATTTATTTACACAAATTCAAATTCTTTTAATGTTTATTTACATTTTGAGAGAGACAGAGACAGAATGCTAGCTGGGGAGAGGGAGAGAGGAAGGGAGACACAATCTGAAGCAGGCTCCAGGCTCAGTGCTCAACGTGGGGCTGTGATCATGACTTGAGCTAATGTCAGACACTCAACAGACTGAGCCCCCCAAGGTGCTCCTGCATGTCTCTCAATTAAAAATTTTTTAATGTTTATTTGCTTTTGAAAAAGAGAGAGAGAGAGAGAAATCGGGGGAGGGGCAGAAAGAGAGGGAGATACACAATCCAAAACAGGCTCCAGGCTCTGAGCTATCAGCACAGAGCCAATGTGAATGAGATCATGATGTGAGCGGAAGTTGGATGCTTAACCCACTGAACCACACAGGTGCCTCTGTTTATACAAATGTATTATCTTACAGTTCCATAGGTTAGAACTCTGACATGGTTCTCACTAGGTGTTGCCAGGTTGTATTTCCTTGTAGAGGCTCTTGGAGAAAACTCATGTTCTTGTCTTTTTCCCAGTACTCAAAGCCTGCCGCGTTCCCTGCCTTACAGCCCCACTTTCTCCATTTTCAAAGCCCACAATATCACTTCTTTTTGACCCTTCATCTGTCTTCACATTTCCCTCTCACCTCAGCTGGGAAAGATTCTCCACTTTTAATGACTCATGTGACCAAACTAGGCCCCTCTGGTAAACCCAGAAGAATCTCCCTATGTGAACGTTCATATCCCTAATTATATTTGCAAAATATCCTTTGTCATGGAAGGTAATAGATTCATACGTTCAAGGGATTAGGCCATAGAATTCTTTGGGAGTCATTATTCTGCCCACCATAATTCCCCTTGATTCCATTAGACAATTACTGACAGATACAATGATGGATACCTCTCTTGTCTCAGGATGGAACTGCTCTGAGGGGTACTTTATTCTTGAGTCTCCTGAAACATCTGGTCATGCCCACTGAAGTTTGCCTGAATCCTGCCCTTCCTCGGCTTCTTCTACTTTATTGTTCTGATTTCCCAAGTTTGTTACTGGCTTCTCCAGGGAGAACTTCCTTAATTAATTGTTTGTATATAATTCTTTTCTTAGAGTTTGCTTCTGAAGAATCCTATCTAAGACAAAAGCTAGATATGTGCTATGAAATATTCTAGGCACTGAAACAAGACAACAGTGACTGGTCAGGAGACTTAGAAGCTAACAATAATGTTATTAAAAATGTCTACCATTTATTGAATGCATAATGTGTCTAGCACTTGGCTTATCCTTAACCCATGTCTAGCACTTGGCTTATCACTTCCTTGACTAATACTAATTTGCACAACTTTATATGGTAGATACTATTTTTACTCTCCATTCATATGTAAGCTCCAAAAAATCAAAGACCCTGCCTATCCATAGCAGCTTACATAGTGTCTTCCATATAGCAGATGTTCCTTGATGATAGATGAATGAGGGATTTAACAGTACCGATAAGGAAACTAGAGTGTGGACAGGTTAAATTAGCATATGCATATCATAAATAGTGAAGCAGTGATTTTAACCCCGTTCAGCCAACTCCAAAGCCCATGCTCTAATGGTACTATTCTGCCACCTAAATCTATTTCTTCAATTAACAAAGAACACAGGGCTGAAAACTCTATATAAAATAAGTGAAGAAAGGTTTCCTTCCCTCTCTCCAAATTCCAACCTGAAGTAGAAGCTATTTATACAAAGGATACTTCCACAGTTAATAGCCCTTAAGACTTTGATCAGGAAAAGGCACATTTATGAACAAAATAAATAAATCTGTCAGTTGTGGATAGACTTGCAAAATTTGTATCAGATAATCTGATAATGCAGTAAGTAACAACAACAACAACAACAAAAACCTGCCAGATAATTTAAAATAAAGTTCATGTGTAAACACACCCACAAATACCCAGAGAGTGAGGTACATACCTGGGAATGTGTCATGAACCATCTCTACGAATCTTTGAAAAGACACATCTTAGACATCAAGTTAAAAGAAGCTGCATTCATGAAAGAAAAAAATAGCTTGAATATCATTAAAGTTAAAAACTGGGGCACCTAGCTGGCTCAGTTGGTAGAGCATGAGACTCTGGATCTCGGGATCATGAGTTTGCGCCTCATGTTAGATGCAGAGATGACTTAACAAAATAAGAAAAAAAACACTTTGAAAAAAAATTAAAAACTACAGTTCTGGAAAAGCCAATATTAAGAGAATGAAAAGACAAACTTAGAAATCTGTACAAAAGCACATCCAATTTGGTTATACAAAATATACAAAGGAATTCCTAAAACTAACAACCTGATTTAAAAATGTGGTAAACGTATAGGAGGATTAGGAGGAACTTGACGGAGGAACAAGGGGGAGAAGAAGGGTGGAAATGGTGGGGGAAAGGGAGAGAGGCAAACCATGAGAGACTCTTGAATGCCGACAAAAACTGAGGACTGATGGATGTGGGGGGGAGGGGGGATGGGCATGGAGGAGGACACTTGTGGGGATGAGCACTGGGTGTTATGCGGAAACTAATTTGACAATAAACTATTTGTAAAAAAAAAAAAAAAATGTGCTAAAGACCTTAACAGAAACTTCACAAAACATACAGATGATAAATAAGCATATGACAATATATTCCACATTATATGTTCATCAGCCATATGTAAATGCAAATGATGATGAGATCTGCATCATCATACCTATTAGAATGGCCACTACATACCACTACATACCAATTAGAATGGCCAAAGTCTGTAACACTCACAACACTGCATGCTTGCCAGGGGGTGGGGTGCAATAAGAACTCTCATTCATGGCTGGTGGGAATGCAAAGCGGTATGGCCACTTTGGAAGACAATCTGGCGGTTTCTTATGGAACTAAATATATTCTTAACATATAGCCCAGGAATGGTGCTTCTTGATATTTACCCAAAGAAGCTGAAAACTTAGGTACACACAAAAATCTGTACACTAAGGGGGTGCCTGGATGGCTCAGTTGGTTAGGCAGCCAACTCCAGCTCAGGTCATGATCTCACAGTTAATGAGTTTGAGCCCCACATCAGGTTCTCTTTCTCTCAAAAATAAATGAACATTAATAATAATAATAAGAATTTAAAAAATCTGCACACCAATGTTTACAGATCTTTTATTCATGGTTGCCAAAACATGGAAGCAATGAAGATGTCCTGCAGTAAATGAATGGAAAGATAAACTGTGGTGCACCCTGACAATGGAATATTACCCAGCACTGAAAAGACATGAGCTATCAAACCATGGAAAGACATGGAGGAAACTAAAATGCATATTACTAAGTAATAAAAGCCAATATGGAAAGGCTACCAACTGTATAATTACAACAATTCAACATTCTGGAATGGAGATAGTAAAACAATTGCTGGTTACCCGGAGTTGTGGAGAGGGAAAGATGAACAGGTGGAACACAGAAGATTTTAGGGCAGTAAAAATACTCTGTATGATACCATAATGATGGATACATGACATTATGCATGTGTCCAGTCCACAGAATGTATAACACAAAGAGTGGACTCTGATATAAACTATGGACTCTGGGAGATCATGATGTAGATCATCATCAAATAAACCACTGTGGTGGGGAATGTTGGTACTAGGGAGATTATACGTATGTGGCAGCAGGTGATATAAAGGAAATCTCTGCACTTTCTGCTCAATTTTGCTGTGAACCTTAAATTACTCTAAAAAAGTAAAATCAATCTTAAAAAAGCAGCACTGAATTATAAAGTTATCAGCATAACTTTTATGGGTATCAACTGAAATTAAGTTCACAGCTATTTAAAAATTCATGATAATATGTTTCCAGTTATTCTTTTATTATTTCCCTCTTAGTGTCAGCAAAAGCAAA
The DNA here is from genome assembly GCF_003009895.1 of Hyaena hyaena. Classification (NCBI taxonomy): domain Eukaryota; kingdom Metazoa; phylum Chordata; class Mammalia; order Carnivora; family Hyaenidae; genus Hyaena; species Hyaena hyaena. Next base: position 2,915,061 of record NW_024080739.1, on the reverse strand, counting down.
ATATGATATGACTTATTGGTATTCATTCAAAAAAATACCGCAATTTTAATTTAAGAGGATGCAGGGTTTATATTCTAGTTAAATTACTAGATGATCTTCTAAAAAACATTTAACATTATATGCAAAGTGTAATTGGCTTCTTGTTTAATCACATAAAAACTGACTAATGAAATGAAATGGATATTTCGTTTTATTAAACTATGCTTCTGTGGTTAGTTCATCATTGAAATTGGCTTGGACCTAAGGGGAATTGATATTCCAGATGCAGTCTGCTAAGCAGGTTACCATCCTTCCTGCTTAATATGAATGTTTATGAAGGTCTCTGTAGATGGATCAAATTTCACTCAAATTATAAGATACTTCAAAATAAAATTTCAGCAATAGGTGAAGTCGGAGAGAGTAATGACATATAAGAATAAAGCTGCAATGCATCTTTATAAGAGCAAACATTTAAAATATAAAAATTAAAATTTCTACAAAAGCTACAACAAAAATTGTAGAAACAATAAACGCAAACCATTAAATCATTGGAAAAATGTTACACACCAGTCATCCATACGGCTCTTTAAATGTCTGCAAAAGGAACAAATTAGGGGAGCAGCTAATTGTAGAGGTTTGAGGGGTTTCCATATCACAAAGATTTTTAAAGCTTGAAAGACTTAGTATGAGACTTCAAAATCAAACACATGGCAAAAAAGTCATAAACTAATAGAGAAAGGAAAGCCTTGGGGAGAAGGAATTGCAACGGAAGAGAAAAAGGAACTGGAGAGGTCAGTTAGACAATAGCTCTAGTCACATCAAGAGTGGGATTTGGATGCCGTAGGTGCTGTAGGAAGGGAGGCTGCGAAAGAGAAGTAGCAAGCTCCTAATGAGCTTCATAGCAACGTGCTTGGGACTTTGCCCTTTTGTACAGAAGCTTGGTGACACTGATGGCCAAGGAATCGTATTTCATGAGCATCACAGTCTGAAACCACCCTGAACACTGGCCCTTGTGGGGTAGCATAACTGTCTCCTAAAAATATGTGCAACCCAGGAGCCCAGACTCCTGGGGATCCTGACTCTGCAGAGGGTGAATGCCTTCAGAGATCAGAGGTTGCTCCGAGAGGTGGAAAACTGGGAACTTTCTACTCTTTCTGAATCTTCTGGCCTGTCTTCCACTTCTGTCATTCACTTCTCTTTACCGATAGCTTTCAAATCCCTAGCTTCACAATGAAATGCCACACCAGCATCTAAACCTACAACACTTTTATGTAACTCAGACAACAATCAAACTCACTCTTATTCTTTCCCACCCAAAAGAACCCTTCGGTGTTCATATTTAACTAGTTCTTCTATTGTGCCTCTTGTGTAGTTCAGGCCATTTCTTCATCTTCAATCCTAATGGCCACCACCTTTGGTTGGGCCTCCTCATCTCAAACTGGGACTACAATAAATTCCTAAATGAGTTCAATCCTCTAATCCATCCTAGGAAAATGGGTCCATTTATCTTACCTAAAAGAATGATTTTATCAGGGCGCCTGGGTGGTTCAGTCAGTGAAGCATCCAACTCTTATTTTGGCTCAGGTCATAATCTCATGGTTGTACATTCAAGCCCCACATTGGGCTCTGTGACAAGCATGGAACCTGGTTGGGATTCTCTCTCCTCTTCACCCTCTGCCCCTTCCCCACTAGTGCACACAGATGTGCACATACTCTCTCTCTCAAAAAAAAAAAAAAAGACACTGTAAGAAAGATTTCATCATATCAAATTCTGCTCATTAGTATCTTGAAATAACGAGGACTTCAATGATAAATTCCTTACCATAGCAAGGATATTCTCACTATATCCCAAAATACCACTCCTGTCAACTGGGCCTGTATGGATACCACCAATATTCCTCATAGGCTGTGACCTCATTGAGCTAATAGTGCAACTGTTCCTATTTCTGTGCCAAATGTCCCTTGAGCAATCTGATGAAGAGCCCATGAGCCCTTTCTCATATGAAAGCTTTTAAATGCATAAAATAAAAGACAAAGGATTACAAAGAAAACCAGTAATACTGAAAAATAGTGAAAGTGCTCTTTTAAATCCATACAGAAATATATGAGTGTCTTCACTGGTACATTAAATAACAAGATCTAGCAGCAGTCTAATAATTATCCTAATTTTGAAGAAGTGACCTTAAACAACATTTCAAGAGTCTAAAATAATTGATAGGATACAAAAACATCTGTAACTTCTACTATTGTCAAAATCAGAGATACTGCTAATATTACCCTATTTGGTGGCCATCATTCATAACTAAAATAAATATTCAGTTTAAGGGGCACCTACGTGGCTCAGTTGGTGGAGTCCCCAACTCTTGTTTTGGGCTCAGGTCATGATGCCAGGGTTGTAGGACTGAGCCCTGTGAATCCTCAGCATGAGGCCTCCTTAAGATTCTCTCTTTCTCCCTCTGCCCTTCTCCCCCAACTCATGCTCTCTTTTTCTCTCTCAAATAAAAGTTTTAAAAATTAAAAAATAAATATTTAACTTAAGATCATGGTTAATAAAAATATAGATAAATTTTGTTTCCAGCTACATACCTGGACCCTCTGAGTGTTATCTCATTTTAATAGTCCCTGGTCTAATGATTTTTAGGTAAACCTCGCAGGGGCCCCTGCAAACTTTCCTCTCTAAAAAAGTATATTGCAACACTGAGGGAACAGCCATAAACTTTGTCTGGGAGAACCAAGGAAGACAAATGATCTGAAAAAACATTCACCATGTATACAGGCATGAAGGTGAGGGATACTCGCAGGGGTAGAATTGAGGGTGCTTGAAAGGAACGACGGTATATGAGAAAAGATGAATCAATTCTGGAGCCCTAATATAACTACACTGAGTATAATTAAAAATACCATGTTATAAATTTCAAAGTTGCTCTAAGACTAGATATTAATTGTTCTCAATACAAAAAAGAAATGATAATTATGTGATATGATACAGGAGTTCGCTAACACTTCTGTCATAATCGCACTGTAAAGTATAAATGTATGATACCGACATATCATACAACTGACTTACACGATGTTATCTGTAAACTATATCTCAATAAAAAAATAAAAGATTTTAAAAGACTTTAATAGTCTAGATTATAAAATGTGCAGTAAATAAAAAATAACATTCTATTCTTTTAACCTGGAAAAAAAAAAAAGAATGACCAGGAGATGACACTATTATAAACTTAAGAATGCCAACTGAGGAATTATCAAAGAGTATTAGGCAGTCCGTCCTTCTCATCTTGCTCCCTTGGCTCCGAGACCCAGACTTCCCATCTAGGTATAAGCATTATGTATATACTACTACTTCTAGACCGAACACCTTTCTTCTCTAAAAAGTCTTCACTGACTAACCCCAGCCCTCGATGTTCTGAATTATGTCAACACCTTCGATTGTCACATCTTTGTAATCCACATTAAAGTATATGGGAATCAACATCATTGTTAATAAAGCGATAAAATTTCCTTATAATCCTTGTAGTTCTATCTGAACAGAAAGATAATTGCTTGGAATGAAGTCAGACTTCAAGGGAAGCGGCAGACACATCAGGGATGACTTCCAGGGACATCAGCTGAAATCGCTGAAGGTGAAAACTACCCTTCCTGACAGGTATTCAAAGAAAATAAAAAACGGGACTTCTTTGGAAGCAAATATCTTGGTAATGTTACATTGCCAAAAGAGAAAATTTGACATTTGTTTATAAGGCACATCACTTTTTTTTTTTAATGTTTTATTTATTTCTAGGAGAGAGAGAGAGAGAGACAGCGTGAGCAGGGGAGGGTCAGAGAGAGAGGGAGTCACAGACTGAAACAGGCTCCAGGCTCTGAGCTGGCAGTCAGCACAGAGCCCGACGCGGGGCTCGAACCCATGAACTGTGAGATCATGACCTAAGCGAAAGTCGGACGCTTAATCGACTAAGCCACCCAGGCGCCCCTATAATGCACATCACTGATGGGTGGTTAGAAAGAAAGATCTTACTGATATAAAAGAACTAAAGATATTTGAAAAAGAAGGCATTATAGAAACTGCTTCTCCCTGTACATTTACTAGTCTAGTAATTAAGAGCCATTCAAGCACACCGACTCCATCAAAAATCTGTTTAAGAAGAATACCTATGATTGTAAAAGGAAAATTCCAGTACAAAAAAAATAATAATCTTAATGGATATATTTTAGTGCATCTCACCCAATTTAGTCCATGTAAAAATTTTCCCGTAAGGAATATTTATGATAGAGGTTTTTATTGTTTGGTTTTATATACTTAATAAATGTTTATTGAAAGTCTCTATTTGGGTTTTCTTTTTTTTTTCTTTTTTACTTTCATTATTTCTCTTAATTTTATGGTATAAGATGTAATTCTAGAACCAAAGTTTAAAATATTTTCCCTGTTGGAAGGAGGGGTCAGTATTTAAGATAGCTTATTGTGTAACCATAACCAGATAACCAATTAGTTCTTAAGAAAGGGACTGCCTCTACCTCATCTGATCCACACTGAAACAGAAAGGGCAAGTATTATTACTAACCTCAAGTTATAGATAAAGAGATGCTTTTTCCTTTCCTAAGATCTTCGGCTGAAGAGCACAATGGAGAAAAGAAAAGCACCAAGACAGAACCTATGTAGGGAAGGTGTGTGACAGTGCCCAATTTCAGAAAACAGGTAACCCTCTCCTACCAGACACTACTTTCTAGAGAGATAGAGGAAGGGTAAGGTAAGACCGGTGATAAGCAGTCTCTACAGACAGGTAAAAATATCAATGACAGGTACCTCACAGCTTTATTTTTTTAATTTTCAATGTATTTTTATTTATTTTTTAGAGAGAGAGAGAGACATACTGCATGAGCAGGGGAGGGTCAGAGAGAGAGGAAGACACAGAATCTGAAGACAGGCTCCAGGCTCTGAGCTGTCAGCACAGAGCCCGGCATGGGTCTCCAACTCAGGAAACGTGAGATCATGACCTGAGCCAAAGCTGGACACTCAACCAGACTGAGCTACCCAGGTGCTCCGGCACCTCACAGCTTTAAACCTCATCCTCTTAAATCCTTAGCAGACAGGCATTTGAGTTGATGCCTGAAATTTGCTTTCACGAAATATAAGAACCTTAGATGCCCAGGGTTAATGCAGTAGGGTGCTAGTGCTAGCACATCCGGGTCCCACAGGAAGCTGGAGGAAGACATACATTAAATGAATATTTTCTTCATCCCATTACATCCATTCTCGCATGGGAAGCACATGACATTCCCACAAACAACCAGAGTCCCCAAGCATCTAACAACACTGTCAGCGAGGATATTGCCGCTGAGGGTGTCGTGGCCAGCAAAACTGCAGACACTTATATAGTGCTCCCCTAGATTACCAAGCAAGGCCTTCACATCTAGCCCCACAAACACAACAACCTGCTAGGCACTCTTTAGTTAATTACTGCTGTGGTATCATCTCCATTTGCAAATGTGTAAATCGAATTAGGCAAATCTAAGCAACCTGAGACTTTAGAAACTGGCACAATCAAAAGTAAAACCACTCTTTTCTGTTTCCATGACCAGTATTCTTTCTCTAGAGCAGGGTTTGTAAAAGTCTGATTCAAGAATCATTTGTAAAGGATCACTAGGGATGGTTCTTAAATATGTATATCCTGAACCGCACCCCAGATTTACTACACCAGAATTTGTAGGGGGAGAATCTACATTCATCTGCACCTCCTGGGTGACTGTATGTAGTCTGAAGTTAAAGAAATACTGCTGCGGATCTTCATATGGTATTTCAGTTTGTAAATGGTGTGAAGATTTTTGTTTCAATAGTATCAAGGACTACGAAAGTATAGCCTTGGGAGTTGGTCTGGGGATTAAAAGCATAGAATCTGACACCAAATAGCATGGGTTGGAGTCTTGGCCACTTATGAGTTGCCAAAATTGGGCAAATCACTGAATCTGTTGCCTGAATTTTCTCATCTGTAAAATGGAGCTGTTGTAAAGTATGGTGGCCATGAGAACGCACCCACAGACCCCAACCGTGGGGAGGTATAATCCATTAAGCAACCAAGGACCCTGGCAGCTGCCCAGTGAAATGGACATCAGCACGTGCACCAACCCTCCACACCCCCTGCCCCCTGCCACACACACACACAGACCCCTGACCACCCTCAACAGGACACAGGAAGGATATTAAGGCAGGCCCATTTCTAAAAGACATGAGACTCCTTTACTGGTTAATTTTGACTCAAGGACTCCCTGCCCACCTTGCCTAACCTTCCTCAGACTGATGTAACTAACGCCAGACACCTCCACCGAACCTTCCTTCCCTCTCATATTTGAGGGGGAACTTGCATCCCAACCTCACAGACCCACCAGCCTCTCCAGGCTCCCTCCCTTTTTCTCTCAAAGGCATCTTCCCTAACAAAACACTTGCCTGCTTCATCCTGTCTTGGCATCTGCTTCTGGGAGGATTTAGACTACTACATAAGGACAAAGTGAGGTAAATTATCGAATATATTTAGAATCAGACTCGGGACACAATGAGTGCCCAAGAGGGATCTGACATAATATCACCATTACTCTCACTATTGCTACCACTCCTGCCATCATCCTAGCGACCAGGGGAGGTAGATTCTTCCTCACAACCATGCTACCTAACTCACAGTGTTATCATTAATCCAGTTCTAGGTAACTCAATCTATATAAAAGGACTGTGCACATATTCTTAAAATTAAGAACAGAAACAGTTATAATTCCTTCTTATAAATTCAAATCTTGGAGCTGGATTTAAATGGCTAACTCTAAAATACAATGCACATGTTCATTTGTTTTAACATCTGTTTTCCCACCTGTACCCCCATTCTTAGAGACAATGTCTCATTCATCTTCAGAGTCCCACATCTCTCATGGGGTCTGGATCAAGGTAGGTGTTCATAACTATCTGTAAAATAGAATTGTTAAATTGTGCAGCTCAATTAAAGGCTTGCAGTAGAAGAGGCAGAAGACTGTATTATTTGTTAAGTGATTTATTTTCCATCACAAATCCTACAGCCCTTTAAAATTGGACAAACACTTTATAGATGAAGTAATACCAAGTCAATTCCCAAAAATGAAAATCACAATGATGCCTCTGCTAGAGAAGCTATGGGTCAATCCAGGCCTATGACTCTACCTACAACTCACTCAATTTGCAATGCAATCTAAATAGAAGAATATTTTTATTTGGGGGAAAGAAAGAAATCTTCACTTATACACTATGATAAATATGATTCATGACTATGATCTCAAAATAAATCAGCCAAAAACATAAAGAAATAAAGAGAGATGGGGCATCTGGGTGGCTCAGTGGGTTAAGCATCCAACCTAGGCTCAGGTCATGCTCTCATGGTTGGAGGGTTTGAGCCCCAATTCAGCCTCTGTGCTGACAGCTTGGAGCATGGATCCTGCTTCAGATTCTGTGTCTCACTCTCTCTCTGCCCCTCCCCTGCTCACACTCTGTCTCTCTCCCTCAAAAATAAATAAACATTAAAAAATTGAAAAGAAAAAGAAAAAGAAAGAAAGAGAGCTATCTAAACAAACAAACAAAAATCTCTAAACCTCCAAGTTTCATATCAAACTAGGCCTGGCAGTTGGCAATGATTCAAAACAAAATCCAACATGTGACTGCACAAAACATCAAGTAATGATGCCAATGATTTAAATCCTTTATCAGATAATTACAATCACCATTAGCAGAAGGCTTAAAGGGGGAAAAAGAAATTAGTATGGAACAGCCATTACAATCATGCTTTCCACTCAGGCCTGTGGTTGAAACACAAAAAATCTGTGCATTTAAAAACTGTTCCATCTACTCTGAATTTTGAAAAAAATGGGCAAAAGCTTATAAAGGGATTAGTTTTTTAATAAAAGGTTTGCAGTTTTGTCAGATCATCAGAATATCAAATACAAAACATGATCTTTCAAAACCAAAGCTCTATGTTTGCAAAATAGATGGCAATGTGTAGTACAATTTTTGAATTAAAATAGAAATGCCCCTTTCATGATCCAATAATTGCATACTTGTAGGGTGAAACAAACAGCACCTGGGAGCATGTCTATTATGAAGGAGTCTGGGTAGACCCTAGTGAAAAATCCATACTATATCTGAGCGGTCTGAGAAAAACAAAAAGCTTGGTTTCAAAGTATATTACTTGGGCCATACAGATCACACAAAGGTCTCCCGACTTTACAAAAGCCATAAATAGGGAAAAGAAAGAACGAACGTTAAGAAGGCTGTGGGTTAACTTTTCATCCTGAGATGCTTTCCGACAGTAAAAGATAGCTATGTCAGGAGTCTACATGTCTGATTTCAAATAAAACATTAAACCATGTTTTTAGCATATTCCTTTTTCTTCCTACCCCAAAGATGTGATAAGGACTCATTTTAGGCTCTTGGATTTTCTGAAGTGTTCAACAGTCACCATGCCATTTGCAACAGGCTGAGAAACCTCCCTAAGCTTCTGATCTCTTTCTTAGTTTCCAGGAAATGTTTTTGTGATACAGCTGCTGCAGGAGAGTTTTCACACACCCTCCTACTAACTCCCCTCAGACTGGGACAGACACAGTCTTTTGTGCCACAGTTTTGCCTCCAAGCTTCTCACCTCCCATCCCTGTGGGCAGCAGAATGGTGGTGGTGGTTTCAGTGATGTGCTCCTGGCATGGCATATTTCTGATGATGATCACTTAGGGATTCTGGCTGTGACACTCAGCCCTGAACCCCCAGGAAACCAGTTTATGGTGAGAAATATGGAAGAGGAGAATTAATTCCCAGTAATTTTTTCCTATTAGCTCTAAAAGATGTCAACATTAAGAAGTATATCCGATTGACTTTTTAATGTGAAAACCAATCTTTCTAACTTGAAATCTGCTCCTTAATTTCTTATAAGTAACAAAATATAGCAGGTAGCAATTAGTGGGGGGGAAAAGGGAGACACTGGTCTGTCTTTTGTATATGCCATTCAGTATTACTGGAGAGCACCATTTACTATACTTGTCAGTGCTGAAATCAGGCACTACAAAAACTCAGTATATTCACTTACCCCCTGGATTCAAGAGTACTGTTACTGTTAGATTTTTAGAAAATCAGCCTTTAAGCTTTCCTTCTCACACAAAATAGACTGTTAAACCACACTGCGAAGTAGGAAGTTTCTTTTCACAGCCTTCTACCCTTCTTTCAACATTGCCTACATGATAGATAGCTCTTGTTTTGCCTTTTTAGAATCAATGCCTTCTTCTTATATTCACAGGACCCCAAATTTCCTGGAGGATTTGCTCTTTCCTCACTTGCAGCCTGTGCTCTATCAGTGGCTGAGCCTACTTCCCCGTTTCCAAATCCAGACCCAGAAAGTCAGAATAACAGTCACTGGATCAGAGATAGGAACAAAGCCTTGACCAGGCCAATCAATGTGAACCTTGAACTTCAATTACAGTTGTGAGAAAGATACTCTATTTCCTGGAGTTACTTTGAGGAAACATTGTCCATCTAAAATCACTGGTGACCTGACTACAACATGGGAAGAATCTGTCCAAGAATGAAGCCAAATGGATAGTACTGTGAGGGGAATGCTGGTTTGATTTAATATTTTTATTCTCCTGTGTTATCCCCAGGCAAGCTTAAGTCATGATCATGGTTATACTCCTATGCACCCTTTTATCTAATCTGAAAAGCTGTATTTTGCTATGATTAGAGAAAATGGAAAATAAGGCTGCTTTGAGCTCAGGAGTCTTTCTTCCTATTTTCTTGCTCCTTTGTCACCAAGTCGGTCAGAGTAGGGGCTACATAACACTAAAATTAAGACTTTGGAACAAGAAAAATTATGAGATAAAGAGCGATGTTACAAAAATTATTTTAAAAGGGTCAATTCATCAAGAAAATACAAAAATTCTAAGCGTATTTGTACCTAATAACATATTCAAAGTATGTATTCAAAGCAAAATGAGTGCATCTGAAAGGAGAAGCAAAGTCATAACGAAACGTGGAGACATGCACACTCATCTCTCATAATTCAAAGATCGAGCAGAAAGAAAATCAACAAGGACCAAGAAGTCCTGAAAAACACTATCAATTAATTTGGACCAACTGACATAAAGCACTCTATTCAATAATGTACAATGCATGTGCTTTTCAAGTGCACATGGAACATTCAACAGGATAGACCATATGTTGCATCATAAAAACTTAAACAAAATTTTTAATCTAACTGATGCAAGATTTTTTCTCTGATCATAACAAAATTAAACCAGGAATCAGTAACAGAAAGATACCTAGTAAATCCCCGAAAATTTGAAAGTTAAACAACACACTTGTAAATAATCCAGGAGTCAAAGGAAGTTAGAAAATACTCTGAATTTAATGAAAATGAACATACAACACGTCAAAAATTACACGATGCACCTAAAGCAGTGCTTAGGAGAAAACGTACAGCATTTAATGCTTGTATTAGAAATGAAGAACAAGGAAGCCTGGCTGGCTCAGTCAGAAGAGCTTGCAATGTTGGGGTCATGAGTTTGAGCCCCACACTAGGTGTAGAGATTACTAAAAATAAAATTAAATAAACTTTCCTTAAAAAAAGAAAAAGGAATGAAAAACATTCTAATATCAATAATCAAAGTTTCTACCCTGAGAAACTAAAAAAAGAAAGACATATGGAACTTAAAGCAAGCAGAAGGAAGTAAATAATAAACAAGAAAATGGAAAACAGAAGAAAAATTAATGAAACCAAAAGCAGCTTCTTTGAAAAAAATCAACTTAATTGATAGAAAAATAAATAAAACTCCCTCCAGACTGACAAAGAAAAAAGGGAGAAGACACAAATTATCTCTATCAGAATATATCACTACAGACTTCAGAGACATTAAAAGGATTATAGGAGAATGGTAATAACTTTATGGCCATAAATTCAAAAACTTAGAGGAAGTGTACCAGGTAAAAACACACTACCATAATGCACTTAAGAAACAGATCACTGGGGCACCTGGGTGGCTCAGTTGGTTGGGCATCTGACTTTGGCTCAGGTCATGATGTCGCAGTACATGGATTCAAACCCTGTGTCGGGCTCTGTGCTGAGAGCTCAGAGCCTGGAGCCTGCTTTGGATTCTGTCTCCTTCTCCCTCTCTGCCCCTACCCTGGTCATGTACTATCTCTCTCTCTCTCTCAAAAATAAACATTAAAAAAATTATTTTTAAGATCTCTTTCTTAATCTGAATAAAGACCTCTTTAAAACATGTAGCAAACATCCTAATTAATGAATAAGGAATTAATGCTTTTCCCCTATGATGGAGGTCAAGGCAAGGCTACCTACTATCACCTTGCCTATTCAATATTAGACTAAAGCCCTAGTCATTACAATAAGACATACTAAAAGAAATAAAATGCATACGGATTGGAAAAGAGGAAATAAAATTGTCTCTACTCACAGGCACTATCATTTCCAATACGGAAAATGTCAAAGCATCTATCAAAAACCTCCTAGACCTAATAAATGAGTTCAATATGGCTGCAATCCTACAAGGTCAACACACAAAAATCAATCATATTTCTTTACAGTAAGTAATTAACATTTGAAAATTTTAAAAAAATGTTTTGAAGCTCCAAAAAATTAAACACTTAGCGGTAAATCTAACAAAATATTGCTGTATCTGTTGCTGAAAACTTTAAACCACTGATGAAAGAAGGTAAACAAGAATGTGAATTAGTAGAAGGATATACTCTATGTGCAGAATGGAAACCTCAGTATTGTAGGATTTTAATTTCCCCAATGTTTTAAGATTTGATTTTTCGCAAATCTCTCCCTGGATCTAAAGATATAATACAATCCCGATCAAGATTCTAGTAGGATTTTTTTTGAAATTTTGAAAAACTGGTTCTATCTAGATTTCAATGAAAAGGAAAAGAAACTAAAGTAACCCAACCAATTTTAAAATTAAGAACAAAAGTGAGGTATCTCATGTGATTTTGTAATGCTTATTATAAGGCTACAGTAAATAGGACAGTGTAGTATTGATGCAAGGATAGCTGTATGGCTTAACGGAACAGAATACAGATTTCAAAAACACACGAAATTAAGTTCTGACAACAGAGCAAAAGCAAATCAATAAAGACAAAGTGTAGCCTTTTTAATGAATGGAGATGGACAACTGAACATATGGAAGACAAAAAAACCCACCTGTATTTATACCTCATGTGTTAAATAAAAATTAACTCAAAATGGATCCTACACTTATATGGAAAACATAGAACTATTACACTTTTAGATGCCAACAAGGATTTCTTTGAAACGTTTGGTTAGGCAAAAAGCTCTTAGATATGACATCAAAACACAACCCATAAAATAAAATTGATAAATTTGACTTCATCAAAATTGAAAGCTTTGGCTCTGTGAAAGACAGCAAGTGAAAAGACTAACTACATAGGGAGGAAAATAGCCACAAATTACATATTCAACAAAGTACTTATATCCTGAAAATATATTTTTTTATTTTTAAAATTCAACAGGAAGGCAATAAATAAGCCAATTAAAAACTGGATAAAACATTTCAACAGGCATTTCCCCCAAGAAGACCTACAAATGACAAGGGCATGAAAACCTGCCTAACATCATTCCTTATTAGGTAAATGCAAATTAAAACTACAGTGAGATACACTGCTAACATATTAAAATTGCTAAAAATGTGAACACTAACAGTAGCAAGTGCTGGCAAAGGTGAAAATACCTGAACACCTTGTTTTGGTGGGAATGCAAAATGGTAGTCACTCTGGTTAAAGTGTTGGTGGCTTCTTATAATGTTAAATATATGCTTAATATATGACCCAGCAATTCTACTGCCAGTTATTTACTCTAGATTAACACAATCTTATGTTCTCACACAAACTTGTACACAAATATTTATAGCAGCATTATTTGTAATCACCAGAAATTAGAAACAACACAATTGCCCTTCAGTGAGAGAATGGTTAAAGTAACTGCAGGATGTCCACACAACGGAACGCAACGCAGAAATAAAAAAGGAATGAACTTCTAACAACTCAACAACATGACATAAGGAGCCAGACGTAAAAGGTTACTCTATGCTTCATTCATACGAAATCCTGGAAATAGCACTACTATTTCAGAGATCACTAGTTGTCAGAGGTTAGGGATGGAGGTCAGACTTGGTTACAATGGGGAAACACATGGTTTTTTGGAATGATGGAATTTTTCTGTATCCTGAATGTACTGGCAAATGTGTCAAAATTCATAGAACTACACGCCAAAAAGTAAATTTTTAAAAATCTGACTTATAAGGCTGACCCTACCACTATCTTGGTAAGTGATTTTGGACAAGATACATCACCTCTTTGAGACCAAATTTTCTTAACAGAATATGATGGTGTTGGTCTAAGTGCTTTTACAAGTTTGGCCTTTTGTGACTAACATTACATCATGTGATATTGCTTGGCGATCAAAAAGAATGAAATCTTGACATGTGCAACAAAACGGATGGAACTAAAATGTATTGTGCTAAGCGAAATAAGTCAGAGAGAGACAAGTATCATTATTTCACTCAGATATAGGATTTAAGAAACAAAATAGATGAACATAAGGGAAGCAAAAGTAAGAAAGAACAGAGAGGGAGACAAATCATAAGAGACTCTTAAATACAGAGAACAAACTGAGGGTTGCTGGAGGGAAGGGAGGTAGGGGGACTTACTAAATGGGTGATGGGCATTAAGGAGGGCACTTGTTGGGATGAGCGCTGGGTGTCACATGTAAATGACGAATCACTAAATTCTACTCCTGAAACCATGATTACACTATAGGTTCACTAACCTGGATTTAATATATGTGCTGCCGAAGCAAGCACATCACTAACCTGGATTTAAATATAAATAAATAAATAAATACTATCATGCAAAAGCTTATCTATTCCCTAACTAAGCTTAACATGTACTCTACAAAAAGAAATCATTCAGCATTTTGTTTTTTCCTTCAGCAAGGATTCCCAATACCTCACTGGAGCATTATCATCATCAGCATCAGCATCATTATCAACTTTGAGCTATCTACACTTTCTGAATTCACCAGATGATTCACCATTTCCAAATTATGAGGCCCACCAAAGAACACAAAAAACTACACAATTGCAAATTATTATTTCTGCTCTGCAGCAAACTTTACAAAGAAATGAAATACTTAGGGGAAAAACAGATAATGAACTTTTTGACCCTTGGAGAAGAATATAGAATCTATGGGTACGTAGCAACACTGAATAAATGATATTTAACTCCGTCACTGAGAGCTCTGCTTTATGCCCCGTCACTTGCACTACGGATAAAACACAGGATATGACTGCCATTGCGATGCAAATTATACAGGTTATGGAATAGAGTTTCAATAGGGAATAAAATCTCTCTTTTCAGGAAACCAGAACCTACCAGTCAAAAATGGAATGTTTCTAAATCTCTGCTGATATAGAAGACTAAGGGAAAGGGGCAAATTCCTTGAAAAATTAGGTTCACAGTAATTACATTTCTCAGTATCTACTCTAATATGAACCAAATGCAAAAATATTCCTTGCAGCATTATTTTTAATAGTGAAATATTATAAGTAATCTAAATGCCTACCATTAAGAAACTGGCTAAATAAACTATAATATAATCATATGATATAACAATAAAAGCAAATAAATGAATTAAAGCTATAAACATCAAAACTGACAGTCCTCTAAGATGTACTGATAGACAAAGATCTTACTTTACAATAAGATATATTTTTTAATGTTTATTTATTTTTGAGAGAGAGACAGAGTGCCAGCAGGGAGGGGCAGAGAGGGAGACACAGAATCCAAAGCAGGCTCCAGGCCCTAGGCTGTCAGCACGGAGCCCAATGTGGGGCTCAAACTCATGAACTACAAGATCATGACTTGAGCCAAAGTCGGACATTTACCCAACGGAGCCTCTAGAATGACTTTTAAACAAGAGTTTAACAGCAGTTCTATATATGCCTTTAGTTCTGTATCTGTGTATATGTATATATTATACATACATATGTATATATATAAATGTGTGTGTATATATATGTGCTGTAGTTCTGTATCTGTGTATATGTATATATTATACATATATATATAAATGTGTGTGTGTGTGTCTGTGTGTATATATATACACATATATATACACACAGACACACATATAAGCATTGTGAAGGGTACATATTAAGTTCACAACAGGGGTTAACTCCCAGGATAAGGGGAGGGTACTGGGTTTAAGAAAAAGAGACTTTAAGGGAAAAATGTATTCATGTATATTTATATAACTAAAAATTACTTTTAAACAGAGGATTCAATAAAGAGTACCAAAGAGACCTATTGCACCAGGATATTTTCCCAGGACTACTTAAAAAAGTCTGAAGGACACATCACCTGGAGAAACGTCAGAAGATGGAATGTTCAGCCTTGCCAAGAAAGGCTTTCCTCCTAGCCAGCCTATTGAGAGTATCAACCTGGGAGCCACACTTTAAGGACTAGAAGTCCATTCTGCATTCTTTGGAAGAAACCACACCATCCTGAAATAATCTCTGCCACTACATTTGGAAGTCTTTTTGAACAGATCATTATTTAATTTCACTCCCACCATCGCCCTTACTCACAGTCCACATTCTTTACCATCCAGTGGCCCCAAACCACAGAATGACACACATTTATTTTTAAATTTAGAGTGAATTAAAACTAATTCTGTTTTGAGAGTTCTACAACATCCCCCTGGAATAATGAGAGGGACCCTGCAGGGTCACAAAAGTAGAATTGGAAAAGCACTGGCTTGTATTGTTGCCATGGGGATCTGCCTCCTAGAAGAATCCAGTTCTAGGAAGAGCAGGAGAAAGGGGAGAAATCTCAGAAGAGCTGTAAATAGAGCATGGCAGAGTTGCAAAGTAAATAATACCAGTGGGTTAGGAGTTTTGCCTGCCGCTGTCTGTCCAGACAACAGGACACAAGAGGAGGAAAAAAGTCTATATTGTATTAGGTTGCCATTAGCCTACTCTGCTCAGATCCACTTTGCAGAATTAAATGCAAGAGGAGGAGCAACTGGGAGGTGAGACTATTTTCCTTTGGAATTGTCCAGATTCCTGCGGTCACCAACTGACTGTGTGATTACAATGCAGAGGCCTAGAGCACTGCTTTCCTCTCTGCTGTTAAGAGCACCAGCCCCTCCATGGAGGTGTAGTCTGTTCCCAATTTTAATTTTAGCATCTACACTTCAGCAATTTGCATTTAAATGTGTTGTCAGAGAACTTCCAGAAATCTTTAATAGGAAGACCGATTTGCATTTTAATACGCTGTTAAAGAATTTCAAAATATCTTTTTTCAGTGTGATACACATTACCAGAGGAATGGCCACCCTTAAAGAAATTATAATTCTGGATACAATTTAAACAGAGCTAGCTTTCAGAAGCACCATGGCTTTGCTGGACTTTTATTGAAAGTACCTTGTAAAACAGAAAGCCCAAAAGAAAAAAGAAACGTTCTGACCCTACAGACCTTGAAGGTAAAATGGGTACTTCAGTACAGAAACCAGAGCAGAAGTGAGTTGGGCAGGTTAGTTCTAGGAAAAGAAGATCATCTGAAGGAAGAAACAGGAAGGTAGAACTTGCTTTGCTATCTCTTGCAGGTGTCCCACCCCACCATTTTGTCTCTGCTGAAGTTTGAAGGCTAAATTCAGAGATGCAGGTGGAGTCGCCGCAACACACAGAGCTTGTTTCTGCCCACTCTTCCCATTTAATATTTTTACAAGAGTAACCATGACACTTCAGTTTTTGTGGATTCTGGAGAAAACCTGATTCGGCTACGATCTCATGTCCAGTGTAATACAAAATATGTAAAAAAAATTTTTTTTAGTGTTTTATTTATTTCTGAGAGAGAGAGAGGGAGAAAGAGAGAGACAGCATGAGCAGGGGAGGGTCAGAGAGAGAGGGAGACACAGAATCCGAAACAGGCTGCAGGCTCTGAGCTGTCAGCACAGAGCCCGACGCGGGGCTTGAACCCACGAACCATGAGATCATGACCTGAGCCAAAGTCGGACGCTCAACTGACTGAGCCACCCAGGCGCCCCAGAACAATACAAAATGTTATATATCTCATTCCCTCTGCCTCCTCATCCTCAGTGACTCTGGGTTACTGTGCCTTCGCATGGCATTTCAAGACTTCTTGGATCTATCCTACACCTACTTTTCCAAACTATTGATTGCCCCATTCAATAGTAAGCTTTAATCGAGTCAAACCACCTTTTTCTCACACACCTGGGTTCACTGAAGACTTCCAACCACCAATGCCACACACTGAGCTGTACTGAAAGGAAGAGCAGAAGGCGAGAGAGGAAGAGGGAAAGAAACAGGAAAAGGAAAAGAGGATGAGAGGTAGAACAAGAAAAAAAGGAGAGAAAAAGTTAAGAAATTCTAAGTCTTGGAAATCTGAACCTTTTTCCTTAAAATTCCTGTGTGGTTTGAGACAGTTAATGCCTCCTTTAATTTTCAGAAATTACGTTTAGAAAGTTTGTTCTGTAAATAAGTTTGTTTTGTAAATGGTGCTTTTGCAGTATTGTTTAAAAAAAAAAAAAAGGACAACAGGGCCAAAATAGAGTCATTTATGCTAAGCCCCATGCCACCAAACCAAAGCGTAATTTGATTATAGTTCCCACTCTCCCGGAAGTGGAATCTTAATCCAGTCAATCAGGAATCCCCTCATCAGGGGCCTGGGTGGCTCAGTCTCTTGAACATCTGACTCTTGGTATGGGCTGGGATCATGATCTCATGGTTCATCAGCTCCACACTCACAGTGCAGAATCTGCCTGGGACTCCCTCTTTCTCTGCCCTGATCCCCACCCCACCCCCACCCTCGCCATGTTCTCTCTGTCTCAAAATAAATTTAAAAAAAAAAAAACAACTTTAAAAAAATTCCCTGATCAGCACTAGTTAGATAATCTGCCCAACAGACCCCTCCATCCCCTAAAGGGTAACCTTCCAATAACCAACCTGCATTTTGGTCTAGTAGTGGAACCTCTTCGTTCCTGCTCCCAACTGGCTGTAAATGTCTTTCATTCTGTACAGCTCTTGGGAGCTCCTTTCAATCTGCTAGATTGGATGCTGCTGGATTCAGATCCATTTTTGTCCAAATAAAGTCGTGAAATTTATGTTTTCACAGTCCTGATAGCAGAAGAGGGAACCAGTAGCAACAAGCAACCAGACCCAGGGAGGTACCTGCCGAGCCCCCTGAGCTCCAGCAACCGGACCCCGGTACCTGCCGAGCCCCCCGAGCTCCAGCAACCGGACCCCGGTGCCTGCCGAGCCCCCCGAGCTCCAGCAACCGGACCCCGGTGCCTGCCGAGCCCCCCGAGCTCCAGCAACCGGACCCCGGTGCCTGCCGAGCCCCCCGAGCTCCAGCAACCGGACCCCGTACCTGCCGAGCCCCCCGAGCTCCAGCAACCGGACCCCGTACCTGCCGAGCCCCCTGAGCTCGGTGCTTCGCGCCGCCTCCGGAGGTGTGGGGTCGCCCCTGTGGGATCCCGGCAGCTTTTCCGTGAGAAGCGCTAACGCAACTGGAACATTCTTCTTCCCGACTGGATCCAGAAGCCAGAGTCCGACTGGGTCTGACTGAGAAACCAGACAGGGTCCCGCGGCCGACTTGGTCCGACTTCCAAACCGGAAGGAGTTCCGGGCCGGCCTGGTTCCGGCTTAGAACGCGGACCGGGTCCGACTTTGAAGGGGGACTGAGCTGGGATGGGACTGGGTTCGCGGCTGCCCCGCGTCCGCCGTGAGAACCGCCCGGGGGCAGGGCCGGAGGGTCCGGCGCGAGGCCTGGCGAGTCCGTCGGCGGGAAGGCTGCCGAGCAGGGGAAGCTCCGCAGAGACGGCCTCGAGTTCCCGCGGCCACGCGCAGCGCTTCTGTCCTGGGGCCGCTCGTGCACGTGTGAGGAACCCTCCAGAACAAGGCGTCCCCGCCGAGCGCTCACCGTGAAGGGAGGGGAGGCTTGTTCCTCCTCTAACACACCGACGACCAGGCGGGGAAGGCTGGGGCGCCCTGCTCTCTCCGCGGCCCGCGGAGCCTTCTGGGAAAACGGGCCGAGGCCACCGAAGGGTAAGCGTTTGTACTAAAGGCGGCTCCCCTAGCGCGATCTGTGGGGCCTGGGCTAGAGAGGAAGGTAAAATGTCCTTGCCTCTTCCGTTCGCATTTCAGATTGGCAAGCAAAGAAAGAAAAACCCAAAAAAACAAAAATATTTGTAACAATTAGATCTTTGAATTGTGACTCATGAATTTGCTGTTGAGTACCCATTGGTCGTTGATCCTCTCTCTCGCAGGGACAGCTCCTTCCTTCCTGTTTGTCTCATTTTGTGTTCTACGAACTTATGTTGACAGTCATCAGGTTGGGGCCCCCCAAAATATGGCGGGGCAGAAATACGGGTTGCACTCGCCCTTGTGGCTTCGGGTCCCACCAACTCCTAGTTCTTAGGAGGAATTGTCTGTCTGTCTTTTGGTTATCTTTTTGGCTATTTTTGGGCTCTGGATCTTGGGAGGATAGTATCTTTCATAATCTGGGGATGCTTCTTGTAACCATGGGATTCCTCAATACTGCCAGGAATATTTACTTTTTGTCCTAGCTGAAACCTAACAAGATATGCAAAAGAATTTTTTTCTTTAAATCATACTGTGGCCAGAAGCTGAATAAATTGGAAGTTGATTTTCAGAGCCTGGTAGGAATTTATTTTAGGTATTCTCCCCTAAGCCAAAATGAAACTATGTAACCAGAGGAAAGCAAAGCATCCTCAAGCCATTGTGAAAGAAGTTGCTGAAACACAGGGTGCCTGGGTGGCTCCGTAGGTTGAGCATCCTACTTCTGCTCAGATCATGATCTCACAGTCTTTGACTTACAGCCTCAACTCCTGTTCTGACAGCTCAGAGCCTGACCCCTGCTTGGGATCTGTGTCTCCCTCTCTCTGCCCCTCTCCCACTCACACTCTGTCTCTCTCCCAAAAATAAGTAAACATTACAATTTTTTAAAAAAACTTACTAAAACATTGCAAAGAAATACAGCTCTAAATGCAGAACATAGGAGAGGTGCCTGGGTGGCTCAGTTGGGTAAGCGTCTGACTTTGCTCAGGTCTTGATCTCAACGGTTCATGGGTTCAAGCCCCGCCAGACTCTGTGCTGACAGCTAGCTCAGAGCCTGGATCCTGTTTCAGATTCTGTGTCTCCCTCTCTCTCTGACCCTCCCCTGTTCATGCTGTCTCTCTTTCTCTCTCAGAAATAAATAAAAATATTTTTAAAAATATAGAAAATAGGAATCTTTTGATTTCCATCTTACTTGAAAATATTCTCCCTCTTGTAAAGAACCAAATTGAAGATAATGTAGTTGGATAAATGGGTCAGTTTCTCTATCACAGGACCTAGGAGAATCTTCAGGAAATAGAAAGCTTGTTTAAGTTTGTTGGTTTAATTTAAAAAGACATGTTTTCAGAGTTATCAGAATTAAATCTAATACTTTTATTCTACCTAGGTTTACTAAAAGTCAAATAAGCTCATGTAATCCCTGTATAATTTGTCAGCAAGAAAGATAACTTAAAATGCTGGGTAGCTGTTTACGGGGTGCTTGGGTGGCTTAATCAGTTAAGTATCTGACTCTTGATTTCAGCTCAGGTCATGATCTGATGGGTTCATGAGATTGAGCCCCACATCTGTCAGCACAGAGCCCACTTGGGTTCCTCTCCCTCTCTTTCTATTCCTCCCCTGCTCACACGTATATATGCATACAAGCGCTCTCTCTCTCTCTCTCTCTCTCTCAAAATAAATATTTTTTAAAAGGTGATGTTTAGCTGTTTAATGTCGCATGAAATTTTCATGACTAATCTAAACATAATTGTTAACAATAAATAAATTAAATAGACATAAGTAAAATAAAAGTTTATAAATGAACTTTTCCAAAATAATTATGCTTTATGGTATGCCTTCCTAAAAATAGTTTCCAAAATGCTTTTGGTAGCTCAAAACCTTAGTTATATTGAGATGTTAGATGATGTTTTTTTAATATCTAGAGCATTTCCAAATAAAACAAAATACTGAAACATTGCCTACTGAATACAGGTTTCCCTACTCCTGGCTTCTACTTTCGGTGGAACTAAAGATACTTATATCAGTTAGTAAACATGTAAAGTTTACTATCAGAAAGAATATACTTCCAGAAATTATGCAATGTACTTATACATTTTCTAATTCACAGAATGCTACTGTACCAGACAGCCCCAAACTGCCAACTCCTTAGTTTTCACAAGGAATTAGGATTCTAATGGTTAAGAATTATAATCAATATGTAATTAAATCTGCTTAGAAATAATTACATGGGACTGAATGGATGAAAATAATTAAAATTTTTGTAACTTTTTGTTTGAAACCTTGCTGGTTCCTTAATGCTTTGTTTTTCCAGATCTAAGGAAACCTTTACTCTTTTTTTTTTTTAATATTTTTAAATTAATGTTTATTTTTGAGAGAGAGAGACAGAGCATGAGCAGGAGAAGTGCAGAGAAAGAGGGACACACAGAACCCAAAGCAAGCTCCAGGCTCTGAGCTGTCGGCACAGAGCCTGATGTGGGGCTCAAGCCTATGAATCGCAAGATCATGACCTGAGCTGGTCAGACGCTTAACCAACTGAGCCACTCAGGTGCCCCAGAAACCTTTACTCTTAAGCTACCAATGACTTAAGCAATTTGGTAAAGTATAGCTTTGTAAACAAAGATGACACATTTGCTTTTTCTTCCTGTCTTATCCCTTGAGAATTCAGAAACTCTTCAGTATTCTTCTCATGGGAATATAGTTATTTGCATAAGTTCACTAAGAATCGATTCTCCTTATAACAGGACACAATTGGAAACATTGGTTATATTGCCAAAGCCTTTGCTGGAATGTCATATTTGATAATGCCCATAGGCTCAAATAGGACCACACAGCTTTAAGGAACTAAGGTTGGCTTCATGGAGCCAGTAAAGCCCCTTGGAAAGACCTTGCTTACAAAGGTTACCAGCTGCCTTACCTAGCAGGCTCAGGAAACAAGGTATTTCTGGAACCTCAATAAGGGAAGAATCCATGCCAATCTATAGGTATTAGAGTTGAAGTCTGATGACACATCTGATGGCAAGTCCCTGGCTTGGTTTCCAAGCCTCAAAAGGCTTTAAAGAGTTCAATCTGAGATTCCTTATAAAGGAATTCTTGCTGTACTTGTGTAAATAATATCACACCAAGTTTAATCAAACAAATTAGCTTCACTGTGATTATCTTTGGTAAAATGAAGTTGACTATACAGAGAAAAATTATATTTGGGCCTTTGTCTGTGTTTAAATTCTAATCCTGCTCATTGTCTTGGAGGTGTGTTAAATACCTGTAAAGAGAATTGGATGCTGGATTCCTCTAGTTTCCTCAAATATCTGGTTATGACTTTTCAAACTAATGTTTCCAGGTTCTCTGTCACTCTTCTGATGGGGAATTATGAAGAACAAAACCTGCCCTTGAATGTCCTTAGAAGGGATGATTCCAGGTCCTTCTCACTACCGAAACAGCAGCCAGACTTCAGCAACCTGAACTTTAGGTTCATAAAGCCCAATTAAAAAGGGTTCTTTCAGACTCTTGGAACTGTATACCAGCTGGAAATCTAAAATTAAAATTGACTAGGGAGGTTTCTCTCCAGAAGCAGACAGCATCTTGGGGTGGGCAGCTTTCCCAAGATCATGGATCAAAATGTTCATCCCCACTCTGAAACCTTTATTCTTCTGCCTTTTTGCTCCTTGCTTTCCTTCTTTGTTAATGCATCGGAAAACAATGCTCCTTAATTCTTGCACTTATCCTCGAGTCTGCTGGTCAAGCAGTAGCTGCCCAACAAAATCCCTAGACTCTCTGACCAAACTTGTTCTGATAATAGTATAATCCTTAATTATATTTTAGTTGAGGAAGAAGGTGTTTATGCTAAGACCAATACCACCTGCTGCACTTGGATTAAATCTCTAGGGAAGTCGGACTCCAGTTAAGTGAGATCACTAAACAAGCCAGTTGGCTTAAGACAGTGATGTCTTTGATGGGACCTTTCTTTGACTTATTTAATTCTCATTTGTTTGGGTCTTAGAGACCAAGGCTCTAAAATATATTCCAAACATTGTAAGTTATCCTCCTTATATTAGTCATAAGAATCTTCCTGGTGCTCTGAATTCTCTCAAAATGCATGTTCACAGCCAACCTCCCACAAGTAAATGATCTCCTGATGAACAGAATGTTGAAAAAGGAACAGAGATAATGATCAACTAAAAGAATGTGAGCCTACAAATGAGCAAAGGAAAAAAGGAGAGAGAGAGAGAGAGAGAGAGAAATTAAGAATCAGACTCTTAACTATAGAGAACAAACTGGTGGTTACTAGAGGGGAGGTGGGTGGGGGGTGCATTTGTCGTGATGAGCACTGGGTGATGTATGGAATTGTTGAATCACTATATTGGACACCGGAAACTAAAATAACACTGTGTGTTAACCACTTTGGAATTCAAATTAAAAACTTAATTAAAAGAAAGTGAATCTGAAGTTATGACTTGTGAATATCGATAACACAGAGATTCAGCAAAAACTGCGAGAACCCCAGAGTTAGCTGAGAGTGGCACTAATGCCTTAAACTTTGAAAACATCTCTCAGGTTGGCAGAGTCCAATAAAAAAAGGGGGAATTGTTGAAAACAAGGTAATAAGTCTGCCCAAAATGGAGTTGCCTGTGCTAAGCTTCATACCACCAAAGCAAGACTTAATTACAATTTTGGCTTTCTGAATAATGGAATCCTTCACTACTCAAAAAGGAACATTTTATCAGTACTAGTTAGGTAGTCTGCCTGATAAGACCCTGCTGTCCCCTAATGGAAGGTAAAGTTGCAATTACCAACCTGTTCTATTGCCTACTATCACTTCCTTGTTCCTGCTCTCTTCTGCCGATAAAAGCCTTTCATTGTGCGCAACTCCTTGGAGCTCCTCTCTGTCTGCCAGATTACATGCTGTCTAATTTGAATCAATTTTTGTTCAAATAAACTTTAAACATTTTAATAGGCCTCAGTTTATCTTTTAACAATGCAAAGCAATTATCTGTTGAGAAGCAGAAAAAGTAAAAGCTTAAAGTCATAGCAGCTCAAATTGATCACTATAGATTTGTCACTGGAGGAAAAGAGTGGCATCTAATTTCATAGACTGCGTCATTGTTTTGCCTCGTCCACTGGTCATGTGCATCCTTCCGTGGGAATCTTATATGGAAAATCCAGGGTACAAAAGGACAGCACTGATCCATTCAATTTAACCTAGTGATGGAAAGCAGAATCAAAAACAGAAAAGCTGATAGGTCCACAGCTTCAGAGTGGAAACTCCAGGAAGGATGTGTACATTAACATTTGCTACATATTGGGAGGAAGAGCTTCACACAGAAAGTGCACAGAGACAGAATGACCAAGAGCAGCTAGATTTACAAAGTATGTCCTGTGCTCTAACCCTGCCACAAGTGCCTTCCATTTATTAACTTACTTAATCCTCACGGAAAAATTCTTAGGTAAGGGCAATTACTATCTGCATTTAATAAGCAAGGAAGCTAACACACCAAGAGTTAAAGAGGGTGGTCAGTGCCACACAGTTCACATGTGGTATAGCTTAGCTACAAACGAGGTCATCTGACTCAGAGCCCACACTTTTACCACTAAATCAATCCTATCCATCTTCTCTAAAGAGTCCCCATTGTTGGCAAATAACTTAGAATCTCTCCCGAGCAATGATGATGGAGTTTCATGAATCATTCACATTTTCTTGCCTATTTCACCTTGTGACCAGAGAAACAGATTTTACTATTACTGCATGCAGGGGATGTATGTTCAGAAATGCAAACCAGTAGATTAAAACGCTATGCAGGGAATTCATGCTTAATAAGGAGCAGGTGGACTAAAATATCTTTGTCATAGGACAGAGAACATAAGTCAGCAAAGAGGTTAAATAAAGAATTGATTTAATGACTTCTTCCTGAAGATGAGGACGGTGTCCAGCTGCTGGCTGGTAAAGAAAAACAACAAATAGAAATGTTGAGTTCTCGGCTGGCTTCCCATACTTAAGCACATTGCCTGTTAAGCATGACACTGAAGCTGAAATTTTACACACTAGGTGGGCAATTACAACAAACTCATTTGCGTGTTACAGATTTTTTTCCAAGAAGGAAAAAAGAAAGGTATCCAGTCAAAGCCTTGATGTTCTCCTATTAAGAATTTTTTTCAAAGCCCATCAGGCTTTTGAGGCAATTGTGCAGTTCTTGATAAAACATTACCCAAGTGAATTATTTATAAAACCGCAGGAAACTGCAAACTCTGGTGAACAAATCTTTTTGATGTTCTCATCTCCTGGAGGGCTGTTTTGCGCTGCCCTCTACTCCCTGCTGCAGGGATCCTGAGCTCTCTCTGGCCATGGTTGCCCAGTCACCTCCAAAGGCGGCCCAGCTGCCAAAGAGAGGCAAAGGATAGGAAGGAGGTATCAAGTCAAGATGCCCCTCTGTGCCCTTTAGCACCCCAAGCTGCCAGGTTGCTGAAGAGAGATTAGGCAGCAACAAAGGATTGAAAAAAACAACAGACCGTCACACATATTCATATATACATATTACTCGTACACACATGTATCCTGGTTTTTTTTTAAACAGAGCCTAAAAGTGTTAATAACTGTCACTAAAGTTTCTTCCAAACCCTTCAGAGGGGAGCCATTGGGAAAATCCCAGAAACAACATAGTTTTGTTTTTTTTTTGTAATGTTACTAGATCACGCAAAAGAAATTGAATCTGCCACCAGTAGAGTTTTCCTTTTTGAGGTCATATAACACTTTCCATTCTGTAGGAGAATAAAACAGAAGCATTGGCATCATATATATTTAGCTTTGAATCCTAATCCCTTAAAAACGGAAGCATTGACATCAGGCATATTTAGCTTTGAATCCTAATCCCTTCACTATGTGAACTTGGCATATTAACATTTCTGAGCCTGTTTCCTCAATGAGACAAAGCAGATAATAATTCACTATGGGTTTAGCTGTTATGAGAACTGGAATTGGTATAGTAAATCATAACACCTATGACATCTTAGGTAAACTTTCTTTAAGTCCACCTATTTAATGTGTGTGTGTGTGTGTGTGTGTGAGAGAGAGAGAGAGAGAGAGAGAGAGAGAGAGATGGAGCGAGTATAAGCAAGGGAGGCACAGAGACAGAAGAGAGAGTGAATCCCAAGCAGGCTTCTCACTGTCAGCGCACAGCCCAGTGCAGGGCTTGAGCTTACAAAATAGGAGATAATGACCTGAGGCAAAATCAAGAGTTGGGTGCAAAACCCACCAAGCCACCCAGGCCTTGGACATTTAGAAACAGCAGCTATTATAATGATGGAGAATTCAGTTGACACTATTGAAGGGTCCTGTAGGAACCATGCACTGTTTAAGGCACAGAATATACAGCCAACCTCATGGATTTCTAGTCTTACTGGAGACTTTAGTCTTGAGAATTGTTAGTATTTGAGTAGAACCAGGTGGAATGGACTACTGGATGATATTTCAAGATGATGAGTTGTCCTCTTAGCTCCATCATGTTTCCTGACAAAGTACTACAAGATCCTATAATCTAAACCTCTCTCACCTTATAACATCAAAATCAAGTGGTGGAGTTGTTATTCTTCTAAATGGAGAACTGCTTAGTGAGGGAGAGGAAACCGAAACTCTCAGTGGAACGCCAGGTTATTACATTGGTGTGGAGGGGTTGTTTTTGTTGGTCATTGCTGTTGTTTCACCATGTTGCCTGCTTGGGATTAAGGTAATAATATTACATCATGCTAATGTTCTGCTTTGGGGAAAAAGTTGTAAGTAGACATTTCCAACACGAGTACCATTTTTATGAGTGTTTAATTATTTTCCTACACCTGTTGGCGTGGTATGGCAATAGGGCCAAAGCCATTTCCTCTCACTGAAACTTAAAATACAGCTCAATCTGGCATGTTTTTCCTTCCATAATAGGAAGGAAGTTTGCAAAGAACTGAAAAGTGTATGTCTCTGGCAAGAATGAAAACTCAGGGTTTAAGTTCATGATTTCCAAAAGGAACCTTCACTCATCTCATTAGAATTGATTGAAATTGTATGGAATTTTATTTATTAAAGATATGTGTTAAATTGCTTGATAAGTATTGTGCTCAATATTATATGTATATAAATTTTGAGTAAATTAAACTTTTAAGTACACAGGGGAGGGTTTGATACTTAGTCATTCTATTGTTAACTGTTTTTTTTTTTAATGTTTTATTTATTTCTAGGAAAGAGAGAGAGAGACAGCGTGAGCAGGGGAGGGTCAGAGAGAGAGGGAGTCACAGACTGAAACAGGCTCCAGGCTCCGAGCTGGCAGTCAGCACAGAGCCTGACGCGGGGCTCGAACCCACGAACCGCGAGATCATGACCTAAGCGAAAGTTGGACGCTTAACCGACTAAGCCACCCAGGCGCCCCTATTGTTAACTGTTTTTAATAAACAAAACCAGAGCCCTTCATTTCTTTTATGTAAATTCAGATTTACATATATATTAACATTTTGAGATTTAAAATCATCACATCACTTTCCAAAAAGTACAACAAGAAAGAAAGAAAGAAAACAACTCATATCTTAAATGTGTTTGTTCCTATAGTATGGTATTCTGTGTTTTATGTCTTTATTCCATTATGTATTTTTTTATCTTTATGCCACTATACATTTAAAAAATTTTTATGCCACTATATATTTTCTAGGATCTACATTCCAAAAATAAACATGCCTAATCCTTATAACAAAAAAGTATTGTAAAAATAAATAGATATATATGTGACATATTTATTTTCCTAAACACATTAACTTATATTAACTTCATGTGACTATTTTTCTGTAAATGTACACCTTTAAGATAGGCTCGGAAACAAGGCTGGAAATCACTGGTCTAATCTGGTTTTCCAAATGTTAGTCATTTTATTTTACATAGCTCCATGGTTTTTGCCAAAATTTGTGTAAGACCTTTATCATATGTATTTAAATCTTATATTTTTTACTTCAAAAGATTCATTGGAGAATGAAATTTATATTCTCATCCTACCTGGAAAATGATCATTATTTGCCATGAAAAAAAGGAAAGCACAAAATGAATATAATTAACATAATAACATTAAATTCCAAACAAATACGACTTCCTGTTCAAAAGCTCTGATCTGAGATTTGTTCATTTTTTATTAAAAAAGTGAGATTAGCAGGGGCTTGAGGGGGTTAAAGATAATCTTCCACAAAACTGAGAGATTACGTATGTAATAAGTAGAAAAGCTAAAGTAGAATTGAACCTGGAATTACATTATGATGCCTTTGCCACCTACAAATGTTTCCTATACTATTACATCTCCTGTGTTTTAAGAACCGTTGTTCTAACCCAGCCAGGGCAAGTGGAGTACTGGCACCTTGGAAATGACTTCTAGAATTATAGAGTTAAGACTTTTTCTCAGTTAAAAAAAATTCTTCATTTTGAAAGAGCTCAAGCAGGGAATAGGCAGAGAGGGACAGAGAGAGTGCATGGGTGAGTTGGGGAGGGGCAGAGAGAGAGAGAAAGAGGGAAAGAGAGAATCCCAAGCAGACTCTGAGCTATCAACACAGAGCCCAACTTGGGACTCAATCTCACAAACTGAGATGACTTGAACCTAAATCAGGAGTTGGATGCTTAACTGACTGAGCCACCCAAGCACTCCTTACAGTTCATACTTTGGCCCATAATTCATTACAGTGATTATAAAAGTTACCGTTGAACCTAGTTCAACAGGTCTACTCCAACTTTACACTGTTGTCCCAGCATAATCATTCATCACATTTCCTTTTCATTCAAATGTGTTCCAATTTGGGATAATCCGTTATATTCTCACAAGGCTGATCATTCACCTGCTCATCCTTTTTGGAGCACCTGGACCTGGCTCTGTGACTATGACTGGAAATACAAAGGTGAGTAAGATAGTTCCCAGCCCTCAAAGAACTCACAAACAAGATCAGAGCAAGGGAACATTTCATGACAATACAAGTGATAAAGGTCATGCATAGGTCTGTGCCCTTGTGCTGTAAGGATCACAGGAAGGGAGAGTAGATGAAACAGAAGAACACTGAAGTTTCCTCAGTGAGAAGGGCAAGAAAACCAGCTAATCTATGATGTAAGAACTGGTGAATCAGCTCCACAGAAGCAACTAGGTCTGTCCCTTGTGAAATAATGTTTTACTTTGGAGCATTCAGGGAATTTGGTGCAGTAAGAATTAAAGGGGAAAGAACATTTCCTGTGCATATTTTCTCAGTGGTCATAAGGTATAAGAAAGCCGGGCTTGTCTAGTGAATGTTGTAATATGTAGAGACAGGTAAAAATATTTCAGAGGAAGGGCACCTGGGTGGCCCAGTTGGTTGAGTGTCTGACTCTTGGCTTTGGTTCAGATCACGATCCCAGGGTCATGGGATTGAGTTCCCCCACTGGCATGGAGCCTGCTTTGGATTCTTTCTCTTACTCCTTCTGCCCCTTTCCCCAGCTCTCACTATATCGCTAACATAAAATTTAAAAAGATTTTTAAAATAAAAATAAAATAAAACATAAATCAGTTCATGTTACTAATCTTCTTCAAACCCATCATGGGTTGATCACTGGTGTCAGAACAAACTCCACACTCGTTTCTATGGTCCAACAGCTTTGCCCTTACTCTGAAGCCACATTTCCTGCTGTCCACTCTCATGCTCTAAGCCTCAGTCATCTTCCAATACGGCAGGCCCTTTCCCACAGAGGGAAAGCAAAAAGAGTTCTGCTTAGAGGGGCCTTCCTTGGCGCAACCACTCCTACTCACTTCACCCAGCTGGTCATGTTTATCATCTTCACAGCACTTGACCTAGGTATATCTGTTTCTTGCTTATTGTTTGTCTTTTCCGTGGAGGGAAAGATGACTGTAGTGTTCCCTGTGTCCAGACAGCGAGAGGTAACAAAGTAAGTGATTAACAAACATTTGTTGACTGGAATAAGAGTTTGGGAGGAAAAAAAATACATTGCCAAGTACTTATTTAATCAAAATAATTCATAAAAATCTTTTAAAAAACACAGTCATGTTCTCTCCTCACTTAGCTTTGAGAATAGATAAGATAGGAAAGAGAAAGGCTGGCATCTGGGTTTCCAGGTTTGTGGGAGCCTGGTGAGGTTGAGAAAAGACCAACTGGTTGAAGCCTCACTGTAAAGATAAAAGAAGATAATTCAACCCTCCAGTGGCACTTGCCAAGGGATACAGTAGTCTGGATCTGCAATGAGGCTGCAAGGTATTTTTACACTTTGAATATCCATTTCCAGATTACACAAAGGATTTCTCAGGTGACCTTGAGTAAGCCATTTTGTAAATTTCTGTGTTACTTAAATGAACCATCTCTAAGGAAAGAAGTGATGAGGCTTGTTAATTTACATTTGTAAAGACACTTTGAAATCTCTGGATGAAAGAGCTTCTGTAGAGAAATACAGAGTGAGGTAATAGGCTGGGTCAAACTCTACCCTTTTGTAGAAGCAGACAGGGGTAGGTGGACTTCAGGACACTTAAGGGGAGCCTCTGGCACATTATTTTTCAAATTAATCTTCTAAGAAAACATCCTCCTTTCAGTACATTGAGTGTTTTAATCACATGTATAAGTTATTACTCTAGCAATCATTTCCTTTAACATTTTTCTCCTAAAGTCCCAACTCTGTATAAAAAGGATCTTTAGAGGGATTTGCCTATGAGGTTTTCCCTCTACAACACTTTCTTTAGTTCGTTAATTTTACCCTACATCAGTGGCATTCAGTTCCGAAGCATAACAGTCTCTGCTGCTGAGCTGATTGGGACCCAAATGAGGTCATTTCATCAATTCTAGACAGATGTTTACAAGTTATAGTCAGAGATTAGAATAAGCTCAGGAAGGAGAAAAGAGAGAATTTCAAAGAAAGCTGCCAGTCTATGAGTTAATTATATCCATTTATAAGAATAGTATTAATAGTTACTTAAGAAATAATTCTAATAGAATAGAACATTTTCTTAGGATAATGATCTCTTTCAGCAAGGCAAACACAGACTCAAAGATAAGACATTAATTGTAAAACTGTCAAGGCAAAAGCCAACCTTCAAAAAAATAAAAGGAATAGGCAACCACCTTTTCCAACATGCTACACCTGTTATATACTTTGTGATTTTTGCCCAAATTACCATATAGCTTTCTTTATGTTTTTCTTTACCTTATAATTGCACTTTATTGGGGGAGGGGAGTTGGCATTAATTAATTTTATTACTTGCCCTCAGGAGTAGGAAGGATTTTTTTTTTGCCTTACTGCATCTTGCTCTTCCTGAAGAAGAACCAAATTCCTTGACCCTTTTGATGGATTCAGATAAGATTCTTGTCCTTGGGACTGCTCCCAGAGGAGGCTGCAGGTCTTGATATTCTTTTTCTGTTAATCATTTCTCTTTGAGATTTTCTTTAACTCCTTCACTTTTGCAATCTCATCTTCCTCAGAAGATACTTGGCCCCCTTCTAGCTGTTGAGAGACCACACAGAGTGGAGCTCTTTCCAGGTCAAGTCCTACATGTTGTCAGCAATCACCAGCTCATTCCTAGGCGCATCCTAGACCATACTCACGATTCTGGTTATGTGAATACTGCATATGGAGCCACAGGAGAGGTTACCGACAGCCAGCCCTAGGGTTCAGGATTTCTTCTTGTCTCTTCATACATGGACTGTGTGAATGGAGTGGGCCCAGTCTACTGGGTGCCCTAGGTCATATTTCTCCTTTGTGTGCCAAAGGTTTCTCAGCTTTTGAACTAGTCATCTTAATAGATGCCTATCACTTCATGTTGGCTGGGAAGACGGAATGCAAAGTCTCTAGGGACTGATTTATAAACCCCTGTCCAACCCTCCAATTCATCACCTTGACAGTACAGTATTGAACATTATGACATGATAGAAAACAACTGAACTACTAAATTCCTGTGGGCATTGCATCCCAAACAGAGACTAAGATACTATAAAGAAAATATTTGGTATTTCAAAATAAGTGACTTTTTGATGACTGCAGGGTTTTCTCCAGCTTTTGACAGAACACCTAATTTGTTCTGTTTGATTGGCAAAGAGCTTGATTATCTTGACTTAAAAGAAAGCAACTCAGGGTGTCATCACCATCCCCTACTCAGCCAACATCAAATATTTATCGAGCATCCACTGAGTGCAAAGCTGTAGAAGAAAAGCTAAGAAAATACCGGCTTCTCTGTAAGGGAAGGCATTCTTTAAAGGATCAACTGAAACAAATGGGAATACCCAATTTTCAATCACTTATCTGAGCACAGTCCAAACATACAGTTTTGGGGCATATAGAGAGGTGTAGTTACAAGGTCTGCAAATGGGCACATCCTTGTATCAAATTACTGGTTCTGTAAGTTATCTCCAAATCCCCTATGTTTAGAAATGACATCAAAATCCTGCAAGGACTATAGAAAATGAAATAAAATATAGCATTTGTTTGGAAGAGCATCTCAATTTGATACTCATCAGGCAGCACCAGACATGTGTTCATATCTAATCTACTAATTCATTGGCTATTCCCATGATGATGTGCTTAGTACCTACTTCAAGGTTTCACCCAAGGTTTTCAGGTAGGAGTGTGGCATGGTAAAAGAGCAGGGCTTTGAGACAGAGAGACTTGGATTTGAGTCCAGCTTCACCACTGACTTGGAGCCATCTCTCTGTAGGTAAATGACTAAATCTTATTTCCATTTCCTCATCTCTAAAATGAGTATAATAGCACAGAATTCATATAGCTGTGCAGGGGAAACAAAATCAGGTATAAATAGACATATAGCAGTAGAAAGCCTAAAAGTAATAAGTATTCAAGAAATAGGAGTATTTTTCTTATTTCCCTCCTTTTGAATTGAAGTCTATGTGTCAGTGAATGAAGAACACAGGGACTTTTAGCAATTGTGATCGCTTTTTCCTATGAAATTTGCTCACATTGCGTTTAAGGTCTATTTTAATTTTATGGCACCTATATAAAACCATGTATTATCTCTTGTGCTGTTTAATGTTTTAATCACACTGCCCACTAGTTAGACACTCAATAATACCTATTGTCTCCTCAGTTGAATGAAAAAATCCTTAATCCTTGTACACAAGGCTGTTAGCATCTTTTATAAATGTACTTTTAGGGTATATTTAAAGTGTTCACTATGTATTTTTCTAATGACTGAAACTTAAATAACATGATAGATACCTATGATCAAACCAGGATACCTATCCACTCACTTATAAATGGGGTTTTTTTTGTTTAGTTGTTGTTGTTGTTGTTTGTTTTTGATGCGGGAACTACCATGCCCAGGGACCTACTGAAGGTTTGGTGTCTGTAGGACACTGTCTTCACAGAGCAGTTATTCCCATATCCTTGGCTTCCATGTTTTGATCTTACTCACTTTAGCATTCCAGGATGTACCATTGTGTTTTCTTGCACATAGACTATATTCTGTATTTGTGTGATGCACCAGTAACTAGTCTTAGACAGTATAAATGTTGGTGAAATTGAAACATGGGAGTATAACTCTATCAATTAAGAAGGATGTGCATATAGTCAAGGAGAGAATATGGTTACAGATTATCTAAACAGCTTTAGGCAATCTAGGTCTCACAGAGCTCTTCCAGCTTGGTGGGGCTTGTAGATGATGCTGGGTCGCCCTGGTAAAGCTGGTCCCAAACAGCATACTCTGCATGGAGATAAGCTACCTCCCAAGAGCCTAATAAAAACTATGCCTAAACCTTTGCTGATTTACTCCATGTGCTAAAATAAAAGAAATGCTTGCTTCAAATTACTTTAGCATTTGCAAGGTTGAAACAAACATGTTTGTGCTAGCTGTTCACTAGCTATAGGAGTCTTCAATTAAATAGGTCCTACCTTGCAGCTAAAAAGCAATTAGTCTCACAATTCATGAACATTTATCTTACAGTTCTATGAAATTGTGGCTCTATTGTGGGTGGTGGTGGCAGGAGCATTTTAGAATAAAAACAATTCCTTGAATTCAGTTGTTCAATATTGTGCTTTGGGGAATATCAGGGTCAATTATACACACATCCCTGCCCTCTAAGAACTTACAATTTGGTAGGGATGCAGATATATGTATAAATAACTCAAATATAGAGTGAAGAACGAGATACAAAAATTCATGATTATGACTTACACATTACTTTACAAAAGGCAACATTTTTGCCACACTATCCTCCTTGTATATTCTGATTTAGCACTACTCTCCACTCAAAAATATTATTAATAACTTAGTTTAAGATATTCCTAACCACCTTTTCAGGTTCTAAGGGAAGATGTTGATCACACTCATTATCCCAAGCCTCTACTTAAATGTGTATAATCTCACTAATCTCACATGCAATAGTATGGAAGTCCTAAAATTTCTAGTAAACAAGGAATTTTGTCTAGTAACATGAGGAATGGCCCCAAAACTGCCATTTACAATCACTAGACCTTTGAGGACTTCTTGTTGCTTTGGTAGTGTTGTTAAAAAGCACTTCTCTCCATCCAGCCTCAGGGGAAGTCAGGCAGACAGACTATCACTATTAAAAGACTCCTGGGGGACTTTGTGGATGTCTCAGCTGCTAGTCTTCCCTGATTTTGTCCTTCCTGATGCGGCACAGGAAATAATAAACTTGTGGATGCAAATTTATTCTCTATTCCTAAAAGCTAACCTAGGGATGATTCTGGTTGCAGGACCCCAAACAGATGCACCTCAAAGAGATGTTCTGATAGTCTTTCTCTCAGGACTAGACTTTGCCATCTCCTTGATTTATTTGTTTTGTTTTGTTTTCAAGTGGAGGGGAAAAAAAGAGGCCTACAACAGTCAATTGTTTTGGCTGAGGTCACAGTGTTTAGAATAACTGGAGAGTTTCTTTGGTTTTAGACTCCAAACAATAGGAATAGAATGTAGAATGTGATGTTTGCATCCCTGCAAAGAACAATCGTACTTTTTTTTCCCCCAAAAGATGCTGTTACTTATTCCCATAGGCAATTTCTGATCAGTGAAGAATAGAGTTGGAGTTTTAAAAAGGAAGACTTTAGATCTTAAATGCCTGAGTTCAAACCCAGATACTAGCAACATAATGGTCATAATCATATTTTATCCAATGGAGGCTTGAAAGCATCCCAGTAAAATTTGTGGGAACAAAAAATGGATGCAATATGGGCCTGGCATTTACAGTATTAATGTCTCCCAGGATGATTATGTATGATCCAGGAGCCTGCTTTTAGAGATCCAATTCTGCCAGTAAATATCTGGATGACTTTACCAAGTCATTTAATCTCTCCAAATCCCCATTTTATCATCTGTACAAGAGTGAGACATTCTCTAAGGTTTTCATTTGCTCAAAATCCTATGACTGGATTAAGGTTTCGTCTTTGCCGAATGTTTGTAGTTTTATATGGCCACCAATTGTCTGAAGCAAAATGAAGTGATTTTAGAATTAAGATCAGTTGGAGCTCCAGGAACTACATTTTTTTCCAAAGCCAAAGGCTATTTGGGCTCTTCACTCAATTATCAGAAATTAGTTGGGGTGAGAGTTAATGCACTCAAATAGAAAGACTATACTCTGGTTGAGTTGCCAGCTGAGTCTCAATCTCAAGGCAAGGCAAGTGTTTTCCAGACAATATAGTGAATGTTCAAATATGCTTTTGCCAACCAGACTGGTTTTCTCCAGAGACCTACACAGGCCTTAGATACACCAGTCAGTAGATAATGGGTTGTGACCCTAGAGGTACCTGTAATCAGATGCCTACTTCTTCCTCAAGCCCCACATGGAAATCAATGTGATGGTGATTTTGCAAAAACATAGCAGACAGCAATCCTTTTTTTTTAATTCCTGAGAAAAACCAGGAGCTATTATATTAAAAAAAAAAAAACACCTCTTTTGTAAAGTATAAAACAAACTTCCAGATTTCATTAGCATTGAATTTGGTCTTGGTGTACGTATTATTTTCCCCTCTCTTAGAGGCATTTAATCTCTCAGGGTCAAGTACTTTCAAATAGCTGCTGTCTCAGTTTATAATAAGAGACACTTTTTTCAGTAGAAGAAAAAGCTTTTTATAAATCCCTCTCCTGTCAATAGGCATAACATCTTTAATAAACTACAGGGGTATCTGGGTGGCTCAGTTGGTTAAGCATCTGACTTCAGTTAAGGTCATGATCTCACAGTTAGTGAGTTAAAGCCCTCATCCAGCTTTGTGCTGACACTTTGGAGCCTGGAGCCTGCTTCGAATTCTGTGTCTCCCTCTCTCTCTCTCTGCTCCTCCCCAGCTCACACCTTGTCTCTGTCTCTCTCAAAAATAAATAAACATTAAAACAATTTTAATAAGTAAATAAAAATTAAAAAATACAAAACTTTGGAAAGATGACCAAATGGTCTGGTCTTTAAAAAAAAAAAAAAAAGCTGATTCTATTTATTTTTTAGGGGAGAAAGGGAGGGGCATAGGGAAAGTTAGAGAGAATCGTAAGCAGGCTCTACACCCAGCGCAGAGCCTGATGCAGGGCTCAATCTTACGACCATGATATCATGACCTGAGCTGAAATCAAGAGTAGGTCACTTAACCAGCTGAGCCACCCAGATGCCCCTGATTCTGTTATTTTCTATAGTCACAGGTTTGCAACAAGTGCATTTTTGAACAACAAGAACAAAACAAGTGGAGGGGGTGTGTCTCCAAGGAATGAAATTATACAAAGTTGTTCCTTATTTTTGAAGAAGGAAATACATTTAATAAGTAGGCAATCAGCTTGATGAGCAAACTTGTATAAAGTACCTACTTTGTGCTTGTCATAATTCTGGCCCTCACAAAGGTACAAGAACACATAAAGTATCATTGTCCCTGATATGAGGTTCATTACACTACTCTCACTATTTCCATAGAAATTTGAAGATTACCATAAAAAATGTGTAGTGATACCCAGATCTAAATATTATGTAGCTAGAAGAGGAGTAATACAGAGGATATCTATCTGTAATATATAATTATATAAACATGTGACACTGGTAGATCTGGATCTACATGTAAGTGGTGGGATAGGAGGAGAAAGCATGCTGGCTTAGGGATAAAGATGACAATGAAAAGGAGTTGGGTGTGGCACATGACAAGATGACCATGGATCTTCAGGCATACAATATCTGGCATGTAGCTGGTGATCCCTTGCCAAAGGATGCATCTAAATTATAACACTTTACACTTTTTATTAAGAGAACTAGAAATGGTGGGTCTGGTTTGAAACAGTCGGTCATAGAAATGACTGGCTGAGTTCCTATTGGTTATTGACAAAATTAATTCCTAATATTAGAGACATTGACTCATAAAGAGGAAGGAAACAGTGGAGGGGAGAAGGGAAGGGGAAAATAAAAGCAAAACAAAACAGGCAAGAAAAAAGAAGCTGCTTAGGCTAAGACAGCCATGCTCTAACCCCTGAGTTAGGGATGGAAATGGATGAAACTTCTCTGATACTCATCCTCTGCTCCAAAACTTGCTTAATGTAGCATGATGTAGTTGCATTTCTTTTCCAGAAAAATCTTCCATTAAAGTTTTTTTGATATGAGCCTCCTTATCGCCCTGAAATCCAAAGAATTCAATGGATTGATTCTTTGTTATCTGGTTGAGCCCCACTGAGAAAAACTTACCTGTGAGGCTGTAGATGGCATTGTCACACTAGCCTATATTAATCAAAAGGGAATACTTTGGCTCTTTGATTCTTTCTAGGGAAGTGACATTCCAATTTAGTGTCCACGTATTCTGAGTTTTCACAGAAAGCATTAAGACTACCTGTCCAAAGTTTGTACCTAGAGAAAACGGACATACTGAAAATTGATAATGACAGGTTGAAATATTTATAGACTTTCTGAAAAGGCAGAAAAGAAAAAAAATAAAGATTTAACTTTGTCTTTGGTAGCCCTCCCCATAGTGCTACTTAGTGGATATTGTTTATGCAGACTTCTGTTCACCCAAACAAATGAATACTTGGATTTAAAAAGATGATACATGGGGTTGGTCGTTCATATATTTTAAAAACAAATGAATGACTACATTTTTCTAAAGAAAGACCTCTTTTTTACATAAATTATTCAACACAAATGGGTTGATTATTTGTTATCTGGTCTGTTATATAAAGACTTATCTACCTTCAACTGTTAGGAATAGATTTACTAATATACTATATTGATATATCACAAACCACAAGCTGTCAAGGGCATGTCTGTATATGTAAATTATATCTGCACATGAAATTATATCTGCACATGCCACTTGGCATAGATATCCTTAAAGTTACCCCCAGCTAAAAGTTGACTGAATTATTAAGAGTTGGGAAACTCTTGGAGAAAAACCAAATGTTTACGGATTGGAGAAGATGTTTAAAATGTCACATTTCATGGCTGTCTTACTCAAAATGGATAACCGTGCCCAGTATAGCTATAAAACAATGCTGGAAGTGTTGTCTTTTGCTTCTGCTACTTCCAAATCAACTACTCAATTCTATTCAAATAATAACAGTAATAACCATTTATTTAGCATTTTCCTAGGCTCTCAGCTACGTAATGAACATGTTCTATTTCATAATGCTCACCATAAGGCTACGATGTTGGTGATATTATACAAATGAAGAAACTAAGGAAGAGAGAAATTATCTAATTTGCCTGACGTCATGCAGTAGGAGACAGTGGAGCTTGGGTCTAAAGCCATCCAGGTAGCTGGGCTCCAGAACTCCCTTTTCAACAGAGTACCATTCTTTACTGCCTGACCACATATGTTGATTTAAATATAGATTTTTTTCATTTGTCACTCAAAACTCTTCAAGCCCTACCTTAATTGACCCTTCCAGATTTATCTCATGTATTTTAAGACTTCTCCACACAGATCACAGACTCTGGCCAGACTAGGGCTGGCCATTTCCTCAGACATCCTGAACTTTCCGATTACATAACTTTACTGATAGTATTTCCTCAATTTAAAATGAAGCCATTTATTCAGGGCAGAGGCAGGATTGAAACCATTTTAAAACATATACAGATATATTATTATAATTATTATAAAGGTTAACAATTATTGATCAATTATTATTTGTCAAGAACTGTGTTTACTCCATTTTACACAAATATATAATGAATTCCCTTATATGTAATAAACATATTTGAATTGTTACCATGATGTTACAGAAGAAGAAAGGAGATCTTAGGGAAATTAAAGTAACTTATCCAAATCAACCCAAATAATAAGTAGCAGACTCACAAACTGAACTCCAAGGCTGTCTGACTCTAATGAGCAAGCTTTTAACCAAACAATCTGGGCTGCATCTATTCCAAATTCTAATTTGCATTATAGCTATTTGAGAGAATGTTTTATATTTCCCTACTAAACTGCATACTTCTTGGAACAAAGGCTAGATTTTGCAACTCCATCCCCTCCCCTGCCCCAAAATACACACACACACACACACACACACACACACACACACACACACACACACACAGAATTCTGAGTACAGTAACTAGTAAGTAGAGGCAAAGTAAGGAAGTGAATTAAGTAAAGGTAAAGAGTTCCAAACTTTGAGACTTCTGGGCTATTGAATCCTTATCGAATCCTTGGGAGAAATATGCCTCCTGGGCCCCTTGAAGCATCATATCTGTTAAATGGGCAGTATTTTTGCCCCTAGATTACTGCAGAAAGAGTCAGTGTGCATGGGTCCTCTTGGGCACAGCTCTGCCAGAAATATCCTCAGATAGAAACAATGTACAACCTCTCACCTTGCTTTCAATGCTGTGGAAAGTGTTGTGGTTTGTGAACACATAGGAACCAACCATTAATTTGGACTTCTCAGAGATTACAAAGCCCTCAGAGACTATAAAATCAGGTAAAATTTTTGAAAGGGGCATATTCCCTAGGAAGTTTTTGTATTCCCAGTTAGATTCCCAGCAGTCTGAGAAATATGTATGTAAATTAAAGAAAGTTATTTAAAAATACCAGAGCCAGAGATATTAATAAATCTGATTTGGATTCTAAAATTGGCAAAGATTCGAGTCAGCAAAATTTGAGACCACTTCTAATTTTATCTGACCCATTTGGTTACACACTGCTTCTTGTGACAATATCAGTGCCCCTGGTATTATAGAGAACTAGCAAGGTATATGAAAAGTTCAGGATTCAAAGTCAAGAGACCTAGACTCAAGGTCAGGTCAGACTGTCACTTAAAAGCAGAGCTAGCTGGTCCCTTGAGCCTGATTTTCATATGTAAATTGGAGCTGGCCTGACTATGGACTCTGTATTGTTGTTTTTTTTTTTTTCATACTGTTTTTTAATTTTTCTTTTTTTTTTTTTTACAAATTGTTTATTGTCAAATTAGTTTCCACATAACACCCAGTGCTCATCCCCACGAGTGCCCTCCTCCATGCCCATCCCCCCTCCCCCCTCCATCCATCAGTTCTCAGTTTTTGTCAGCATTCAAGAGTCTCTCATGGTTTGCCTCTCTCCCTTTCCCCCACCATTTCCCCCCTTCTTCTCCCCCTTGGTCGTCTGTTAAGTTCCTCCTAATCCTCCTATATGTGCAAACATGTGATATTTGACTTTGTATTGTTAATACAAAACCCCACATCAAATACTTTGCAATTTATAAGGTCTACAACATAAAATGCACTAATCAGTGGTGGGAGGCAAAATTGTAACCAACATAAAGAACATATGTGATACATATTTTGTATCTGATTATAAGAGAGAATAGAGTTTTTCTCTCTACCTCCTTTCCTTCCTATCTCTATTCACTTAACAGACATTTACTGAGTGCCTAATATGTGTCAGACATTATTTTAGGTGTTGGAAATACAGTGGCAACGTAGTCGGATAAGATACCTTCAGGGGAGCAGGCAATCAAAGAATGTGCAAATAAATAAATGAATAATTTCTGAGGATGAGAAGCACTATGGAGATAATGATAATGATTACAAAAGAATTTTGTGAGGAAAAAAACACATAGTCTGCAATCTGAATGATTACAAAGAGTCTCTGGTACAGAAGAAAAAGAAAAAGTGAGAAGAATATTCCAGAAAGAGAGAACAAAAACTGCAAATCCCTAAGACTGAAATGATCTTGGCATGTTCGAGAAACAGAATCAAAGCCCCTGTAGTAGTAGGATAATGAATGGAGAAGAGGCTGTTACAAGACAGGTGGGACAGGTAATACCTGTAGGAGGGGCCTTGGAGACTGTGGCAAAGAATTAGATCTTATTCTAAATCCATTGAGAAGCCGTTAGATAGTTTTAAACAGGAGAATGACTTAATCTGATTTGCATGGTCGGGATCTTTAATAAGATCAAGTAGAGAGGTAGAGTCTGTTAACATTATAACACTGTGTTTTTTGTGTCCAGAGAGGCAGCCAATATTTAGCTTTTAAAAGATTCTTCCTCTGTGGACACTGTGGAGCTTGATCGACATTTCAGTCTCAACATCCCCAAATTGAGATTTCTTTCCAGTAGTCGTCCCTCTTTCAGAAATGGCCATTAAATGCTTCCAGCTTTGGAACAAAAACCATGAATGCGTCTTTGAATCCTCTAATTCATCAGCAAAGCCGGAGGCTATTTCTCACCTTCTTCATTGCCAGTATCTTGGCCCACATCACACTCAGCTCTGCCCAGATAACTGCAATGGCCTGCAATGGTCTCCCTGCTTTTGACCTTGTCTTTCTGTAGGCTATTTTCAACACAGCTGTCAGAAAGAGTCTGATGATAGTATTTCTCTGTCTAAAACCTTCCATTGCTTTCTCATCTCAGAGTGAAAATCAAGGTCCTCACAATGTCATCTAAGACTTGACCCCATGGAGCCTGCTTGCCTCTCTGCTGGCCTTTCATGCCAAGTTCCTGTTGACTCGGCCTCAGCCACAGTGGCCTTCCTGCTGCTCCTCGAACACTTATACCTACTCCACCTCAGGCCTTTGCTCTTCCTGGAGCTTCTGCATAAAATGTATTCTATAGGTATCCGTGAGGCTTTCTCATGTGCCTGTTTCAGGATTTTACTGAAATACCATCTTCTTAATAAGCCCATCCTCAGCCCCACTCTCTAAAATGGCACCACTGCCCCCAACATGCCCTTTCTCCCTTCTTGGCTTTATACCTTTGTCAGTACTTACCCACATCTACCATACCACAGATTTCAGTAATTTATCTGGGCCAACATAGAATATAATTCTGTAACTAGAATATAAGGTCTATAAGAACAAGGTTGTTGGTCTGTTTATTCATTGCTGTGTTCCCAATACCACATAATAGGAGCTCAATAAATATTTATTACTCAGATGAGGAAACTGAAATTCACAAGCCTCCTCCTGAGGTCAGTGTCACTGAGCATAGAAATAGCCCAGGCACCATTCCCCAGACCAAAACTGGAACCTTGAGTGTACTGGGGGGAGGGGAAGTGGACAAAAAAAAATGGCAGGAAAATTAGAGAAGTGTTAGTCAGGCCTGCAAGAGAAGGCACTCTTGGATGCCCATTGACCACAACACTGACTTGGTAAGGAAAGAGACATGTTCTACAGCATCTTTCCAACTTTATGATCAGTAAGATTGGTTTCTTTTCATTGGTTGGTAATGTACCACATATAAATAACCCTGTGAGGGAGGTAATATGAATCACAGTGATGATAATAATGGCTAGAATTTATTGAAGACTGTTGCCATTACTACTACTAACTATTCCACAATTAGCTTAAAACTACCATTTATCATATTCTTAGGTTCTGGAAGTCAATGCAGATGGCATAGTGGGAAAAGGTTTTCTGTGCTTCATGATGGCTGGAGCCTCAGCTAAGAAAACTTGATTCCTAGGAACTGAAATAAAGTGAAGGTATTTTTATTCACACAACCGGCAGCCAATGTTGACTGTTGGCTTGGGACCTCAACTGAGCTTTCAGCCAGGTACCCACTTGTGGTCTAACCATGTGCCTGGGCTTCCTCAGGGTACTCAGGCTTTTACCATGGTAACTCAGTGCTCCAAGAGGGAGTAGTATCCCAGCATACAAGGTAAATGCTGCAGTGCCTTTCACGACGACTTTGGACATCACAAAACATCATTTCCACCATACTGTGCAGCTAAAGCAATCACAAGCCACAGAGAGGACATAAACCTCACCTCCTGATGTCAGAGTAGCTGGGAACATTGTAAAAGGACATAGGGGATGGGAGATATGGTTGCAGTCACCTTTGGAAACTCACAGAAACTATGATAAGCATTTTACATAATTACCTAATTTAATTCTCATAGTATCCCATTTAGTAGTCAGCATTATTTCAAATTTAGAGTAAAAGAAAACTGAACTGAAGAAAGTTTGCTCAAGATCACATTGTTGACATCTGGTGTCAATGAGAGCCAGGCGAACATATAACTCCAGAGTTCATGCTTTTGGCCATGAGGTTCATGTGTCATGCCCATGGCCAGAAGAGGCTCAATAAACAAAGTGATGTGAGGTTAGGGGAATAATACAGAAATCAAAGTGACAGAAAAGGAGTAGTAATTAGGAAAAGAAAAAGAAAACATTAGGAAGTAGAGCGTACCATCAGTATGATGGTACCTGGTCAACATACAATTATCATTTAGTGATTTAATTTATTTTATTTAACAGAATATGGAAATGGCATAGACAATAGCCTACATACAATTCCTCCTAAGCTAACACAAACCAAGTATTTAAAACTTTAATAAATCGGGGTGCCTGGGTGGCTCAGTCGGTTGAGCATCCGACTTTGGCTCAGGTCATGATCTCATGGTTTGTGGGTTCGAGCCCCGCGTTGGGCTCTGTGCTGATGGCTAGCTCAGAACCTGGATCCTGTCTTTGGATTCTGTGTCTCCCTCTCTGTCTGACCCTCACCTGCTCATGCTCTCTCTCTCTCAGAAATAAATAAAACATTAAAAAAAATAAAAATAAAACTTTAATAAATCAAACACCATCAAACTTCCATACTACCCATTTTGTTCCATTATGTTTTAAACATTTTGAAGAAGGAATTTGA
The DNA here is from genome assembly GCF_003009895.1 of Hyaena hyaena. Taxonomy (NCBI): domain Eukaryota; kingdom Metazoa; phylum Chordata; class Mammalia; order Carnivora; family Hyaenidae; genus Hyaena; species Hyaena hyaena. Next base: position 2,870,899 of record NW_024080739.1, on the reverse strand, counting down.
TTGTTTGAATGTTCTCAGTATTTTGCTCTTAAATGAATGTTTAGTAGATCTAACTCAATGCCAAATTTGGCTTTTTTTTATCCTAATGACTTCTGCAAAATAGCTACCATTTATTCAATGAGCAAATGGAAATACTCTGATGATTTTTTAATGCTACCTGGAAATACAGTCAGTGTCTTTTCGATAATGCACTCTTGGGCATAAACTTACAGATCCTGCTTTGTATTGAAGAATTCATATTAAATTACTCTTCTCTGTGAACATAATGGTAGAAAATGAAGGAATCAACCAGCTGAAGACCATCTTTCTGCCCAAATGTCACCTGATCTCCGAGATACAGCATCCTCATAACTTCATTTCCTGCAGACTTCAGTCTCCCCCATTGTCTTTGTGATGAAGAACAGGATACTCACCATGACCACAAAGCCCTGCAAGATACGAACCTTGCATGTCTCTCAACCCTACCTGATGTCCCTCTTCCTCATTGCCCCTGTCTTCCAGACACTCTGAATTTCTTTACTGTCATTGAACATGTCAGTCTTCCTCTCCCCTCAGTACTTTCACAGATGGTAGTTTCTTGACCTGGAATATTCTTTTTTTCTTCTGTGTACCTGGCCAACCCCTAGACACTAAGTCTCACAGTGACCAGCACTTGCTTAAGGATGTTTTCCCAAATCTCCCTGACCAGGTCAAACCCTCCATCCCCTCATATATACTCTTAAAGTGCTTCCTTCAAGGTATGCATCTCAGCATGACTTCACATTTATTAGTTTGATTCTTTGATTAATTTTTATCTCCCACAGTAGACTGTAAGCTCCTCAAGGACAAAGATTGTATGCATATTTGCTCTGCAATTCCCAGCATCCAGCACAAAGTCCAGCCCATTACTCGCTAATTACTTTTTAAATAAGTAAATGGATGAATTAATGTTAAGATGAATAGATAAAAAATTACAATTCAGGTTTTGAGGAGCTCAATCAGCTTTTTTAAAAAAGGATAATCATTATTATCTCCTCATATCCAGAGTTTTCTAATCTCATTATCTGATGGGAGGCCAAAACAATATTAATAATGCATAATTCACACACGATTTTCAGATTTTAAGGGGTTTCACATTAACTACTACAATTCATTTGATCTACCGACAAAGAATATGAAGCTAAAAATCCCACATAGTTGATAAAACACAAAGCTAGAATTCTAATCATACCACTAAGACTCCTGGCAGATCTAAAAAAGGAAGGTGAGAAACTGGAAATTGGGTCCACTTCTGAAGACTCATTGGGAAAGATATCTAAAAATAGACATATTTAACTTCAAACAAAAATACAGATTTAATTTATTAAATGGTTTATTTTGTTAAAGTTGAGATAGATTGGGTCATATATCTGTCTGGCCAGAGAGGATATCTGATAGGGAAGTAGAAAACTAGAAAAGAAGCCTATCAGTTCAATTCCATGTCTTAGACAGCAACTCTCACAAGTTTTTCCTTTATGTATCTGTTTTGTACTTATTCCTTATATTGTACAGGCAACCAGCTTAACATAGATTCTGCTAGTCTTGATTGACCTATACAATAGATCAGAATGATAAGTCATGTCAATAGTCTGTACTATTGATATGACATGACAAAAACCCACAGCCCTGACCTACTCATGAGAAAAACATCAGCCAAGAGAAGCCTAAGGAAATGAGATGACTAAATGTCATCTGGAATCCTAGAACAGAATAAGGATATTAAGTAAAAAGTAAGGGAGTCTGAATAAATTATGAACTTTAGTTATTAATAATGTATCAATATTGGTCCATTAATAAATATGGGCTCTATAAAATTATTATAATGTCTGGTGAGATTTAATACACATGTGGAATTAAAATATGTGATTATGGTTTTTATTAGTTATTTAATAATAATAATGATAATGATAATGATACTGTATTATGGTGAAATGCTTATCATTTTCTACAAAAAGTCACCTGTTAAGAAGTATATTATTTTACAGACAAAACTAACATGATCCCTGTGAGTAAACTAGAACGCTGGTACATAGTCCCTAAATAGGTAAGACATTTCTGAGCTTGGAAGTCCAAGCAATGCATCTTGCTTTAATATCTTTTAATGCTTATAATAGCAAGCTTATAAAACATAAAACACATTTTAAAAATGTGTTCCCTTAAATATTTTTTTTAGATTACCAGCTCTTGTTCTGAATTTACAAATTTCAACTTACCAACAACTTTTAGAGAAAGTGGATGTGATGGGGTACAGCTGTGTACTCTTCCTCCCAAGAACACAGTAAAAATCTTAAATCCTCAACTGCAACATGGTTGCTATATCGTATCATAAAAGTGTCACCAGTTAAATAAAGCAAGACAGTGAAATGAGATTCTTTTCACGTTTCATAGAACACAGGGATTTGTGGGGGCTTTTCGTGGGGGGTAAATACTGAATGTAATATTTCAATCATACCCGAAAGAACATGAGTTAATATTTCATAGCTACTTAATCCACTCATTCAGAAATGGTAATGCAAATGTTCAAATATTTATGCTTCATAGGCAAAACATGGTCCCCTGAATTATTGTATTGTGCTCTCTTATGCCACTGACTTTTGATTCATTTCAGATCAGGTAACCAGAAAATCACTGTATTCAACATGGGAGCCCTAGTGATAAAGTCTTTATAATCACAATCTTTTCATTTTGATTCACACACCAGCCTTATTTGCCTCCTTGAATAAAATTAAAACAGCCACCAAAGCCAGTGATTAAGGAAGGGGTTCGTGTAAAAAGTAGTGTGTCTTTAATTGATCTGATTGCAATTTCCTATCTACTTTATGTGTAAAATTCAAAGGCTCTCATGAAAAGAGTGCTTCTACTGTAATATCCTGTTATTCCCAGACATGAGTGCCTTTAATATCATCTTTCCACCTCAGCCACAATGAAAGTTGTATGTCAGGTTTTCAACCTCATCCTTTAATGCTCCTGAAGTGTTCTGAGAACATGAGTAAGGTCAGAGAGGCACTGCATTATTTGGAATGCTTTTTACTCATTTAGTGCCCTTCTTTCCACTATCACTATCCCGGGGCTATCAACACGGAAAATCACATCCAGACAAAAGGTTAGACCCTTCAGAGCGAATTTCAGAGTTAAGAGGACCTCAGGCACCATGTGTGACAGAAGGATTTGTCCTCTTGGGCCTTGTATTAACTTGAAAGTGTGGAGGGTAAGTTACAGGAGCAGAGCTCATCACTCCCCACTTCCAACGCCAGTACCCCACCCAATTCTGATCTTTTCAGAGACAGGTTTCCTCTTCTATGTCCTCACTAGCTGAAACAATCTAGCAGCATCGAGGGACATTTTCAAACCATATATTGTCATCAAGCACCCCTTAACATGAGGCACTGAGAAGGACCCATCACCTCTCTCGTATCCTTTCCAGTAACGCATAACCTCAATCTACTCAGAAGAAAACATCAGATAAACACAAACTGAGGCACACTAGACAAAATAACTGGCCTGTACGCTTCAAAAGTGTCAAGGTTCTGAAAGACAAGGACAGAGGGAGGTGCTATCACAGACTGGAGGAGACTACTGAGATGCAGCCAAGTTCAGTGTCGCAACCTGGACTGGATCTTAGAACTAAAGGAAAAAAAAAAAAAGGACATTAGAGGAAACTGGCGAAGTCCTAATAAGCCCTGTACCACAGCTAATTGTGTTGTGCTAATGTTAATGTCTTAGCTTTGGCCCATGTTCTGTGATTATGTAAAATGTGGACATAAAGAAAGGCAAGTGAAGGGTACTGAGACATTGTATTTTTTAAAACCGTTTTATTAGATTTAAATCGTCTCAGAGTTTGAAAATTAATTGTTAAAAAGACAAAGAAAAAAAGCCACCATACATTATGAGAAGAAAAGAAGGAAGGAAGAGAAGGAGGGAAGAAGTGAAGGAGGGAGAAAAATGGAAGCAGGAAGGAAGGAAAGGAGGGAGGGAGGACAGGAGGGAAGGAGGAAGATTCTAATTTAAAGAGAAATTCAGGAAATTTGAAAAATGCTGACTAATTCCTCAGTGGATGTGAGTCATTCATTTGACACCTTTCCAATGCACACAAAGTCAGAAAGTGGCATAACACAGTGGCGAATAAAATGGACTTTAAGATAAGATATAACTTAGTTTAAGACCTGACTTTGGGGTGCCTGGGTGGCTTAGTGGGTTAAGTGTCCGTCTTCGGCTCAGGTCATGATCTCACAGTTTGTGGGTTCAAGCCCCGCGTCAGGCTCTGTGCTGACAGCTAGCTCAGAGCCTGGACGCTGCTTCCAATTCTCTGTGTGTGTGTCTCTTTCTCACCCTCCCCTGCTCGCACTGCCCCCCCCTCAGAAATAAATAAAACATTCAAAAATTTAAAAAAACAGACCCGACTTTACCACTTATTAGTTCTTTCTCTAACAACACATTATTACTTAATCCTCTGAAACTAAATTTTCTCATACATAAAATAGGAATGTGAATAGTATCAACCTCATAGGTCTGTTATGAGGATAAAATGGAGTCATATACATAAAGCTCTTAGCACATGTCTGGCATATGAAAAGCATTTAATAAATGGAAGCCATTAATATTAGAACAGAAACTGACACTAAAGATTAATAATCCACCCATTCCATTCAGCCTTATCCAAATCTTGTCCATTCTCCAGATGCCAGTGGAACCTCAATGCCTTCATAAACCTATAGTAAGTTCTCTAGCCCATTCTGTATGATGTACGTTTATGTAGTTTTCCTTCAGTATCATTGTGTGTGGTGGTCATGGTTCATCAGTCAGACTACATGATCCTTAATGGTAAGGACTGCCTTATTTCTTCTTAGATTTTCCTTGGCATCAATGTTGAGCACATAGTAGGCTCTCAAAAAGACACGGTAGTTTATGAATATGCTATTTTTAAATGTTTCTAGGGGAATCTGGTACCACCATGTTTTTAATCACTGGGAATTTAGAGGCCTGTCAAAACAGGGGTTGAAGAGGTAAACATATTCTTATAAGTCTTTTAAAGAAGAAATAAAAGGCTTTCAGAATCTTCTTCACTCCAAATGCAAACTAAATTATATTCTTCACTACTGTCTCTAGGGTTTATGTCATGTGTTTTTGTCTTGTAAAGAAGGCACTTTCAAATAGAGTCTCTCAGGGACTTCCACAGACACATTTCTTTGGCTGAAATCCATTCTCCCAGGAAATTTACCCAAAAATTCTGAATAACTTCCACACTGAGATACAATGACCACAGACAACACCAGGCAGAGAAACATAATTTCTTTTAACAATTCCCTTATATAGCATTATGGTTTCTTAAGTGCTTTTAAGTGTATTGTTTTAATTGATTCTCATAAAAACTCTTTGAGGCTCTCTAGAAGCTATTATTAACCCCAGTTTGCAGATAAGACAACTGAGGCACAGGCTTGCCAAAAATCATACAATTAGTAAGTTGCAATTTTAGATCTCTCGTCTCATTCAATAAGCATTTAGTGAGCATCTCCCATGGGCTTCCCTGCGCTGTGTGTTTTCCCCACCTCTCACATGCCTACTTCTGTCACAGTGTTGTGTTCATCATGGATTACAGTCATCAACTTAATTGTCTGAATCCTCCCCTGGACTACAAGCTCCTTGCAGGCAAGCATCTGTCTTGTCCTAGCTGTAATCCTAGTACCCAGCACCAAGACACTGAGTAAAACACTTGTAGGGGCGCCTGAGTGGCTCAGTCAGTTGAGCGTCCGGCTTTGGCTCAGGTCATGATCTCACAGTTCGTGGTGGGCTTGAGCCCCACGTCAGGCTCTGTGCTGACAGCCAGCTCAGAGCCTGGAGCCTGCTTCAGATTCTGTATCTCCCTCTCTCTCTGACCCTCCCCTGCTCATGCTGTCTCTCTCCCTCTCAGGAAAAACAAAAACAAAAACTTGTAGAATAGATGAATGGGGACAACTCAAAAAATGGTCCGAAGGGGTGTGCCAAAAGAGCTCAAGTTACTTGTTTTGGATGAATGCAAATTATATCCTTACTCTTCCACATCTTAGCGTTTTATAATCCCATTCTTCCCAACAGAGAGGATGGCTGTTTGGAGACTAACACACTGCACTCCCGGGGAAGGAAAAAAGCCTATCCCTGAGAAGAGTCAATAAGACTAAGTGACCATTAGAGAGGCATGAATTGAAGTCTGGTTACTATCACCGTCTCCATTAAAAGCCGTTTATCTAAACAAGTTTCAATCCTGACTTTGTCACAGTTCTCAGTCAAGTCCTACTTCTTCCGAAGAAAATGAGAGAAGCAACTGTTTTTACTTGAAGTTACCAAACTAAAGGGAATTACAGCTCCCAAATGAAAGTCATGGAAGCTCATTGACTCTCAGAGTGGAAAATACTGAAATAAATTCCTAAGGACTTGAAAAGTCAGCCCCTGAAAATCATCAAGAAGGCAACAGAAATCTGTGACATATTTGGCTCTCCCTGAGGCTTTTCCAGCCAGAGCATCCAAGTCCTAGCTCTTGTTTCCTACATTCTGCATCAACATTATTGCTCCCACCTCCTGCACTGCAACATCTCCTTCTTTCAGTCCATAGCCATTTGGTTGCACAAGTCCCACCTTCCAAATCAAAACCATGAAACATTTGCAGAACTTGCAGTTTTTCAGAAAGTTGGCAGAGAGTTTGTCCTCCATAGTGATGGCATCAATTTCCCCATGTGGGAAATATGCCAGTCGCTAGTAACAGTATCTGATGCTAAGCAACCAGACTGGTTCCAGGAGGCTGTGTGGTGTCTGAAAAGAGCACCAAACAGGAATTTGAAGACACAGTTCTGGCCTTGACTCTTAAAATCACTTCAATGTGACCTTGGATAAATCACTCGGTTCCTCTGATGCTCTACCTTACTTTGTCATCTTTAAAACGAGCACGGGCCCTTCTAGATCCTGGGTACTCAGTTCTGTTGTGCTGTGCTGCTGACAACATTTATTGGGGGTGGAGCAGAGTGGGGGTGTATGATTAGGAACTCTTGATAACCATAAAGCATGTTCTTCCAGACTAATTAACGGTGTGCACTGGGTTTTTTTTTTTTCCTTCCCCTTGTTCCAGAGAAACTGGAAAACAAATAGAACAGGTTTAGGGGAGATAATCTGGGTCAACATGGAAGGAAATATGTATTCATTAAAATCAAAGACCTTGCCCACAAAAGGATAAAGAGTAAGAGAAGTCATTTGTAATTACTAGAAAAACAAAAGTCACAAAAGAAAAAAAGATGCAAAGTAATTTATATTTAACCTACTCCAAATAAAAATAACCAACAGATAAGTTCACTGTTTGGACCATCTGTATCTGATAAGCATAAGTTTAAATCCTGGCACCATCTGCTCAACTGGAATTTAATACTGTATCAATCTGCCAAATCACAATTATGATAGCAAGGACAGCAGCCTCATGGCGTGTGATCTAAATAGTGACCATTCTTTAATAGGATGAGAAATGAGAGCCAAACCAACTTGGATGGAAATATTTTAGTGCTTTCTGTTCACCCTGATGAAAACCAAATAGAGGCATGTAATTGGCAGAGCCACAAGCAGCCAGACTTTCAGAGTAGGAGAAACTTTCTGGGAAGGGGCTCAGAATACCCAAGAACCTAGTACTGAAGAGAAGGAACAATGAAGCTAGAGAATCAAAGTAGAGGTTTAATAGTATTTCTGTCCATCCAGGGCTAGTCACTTGCACCTAAACACCTGACCTACTGTCATCCATTAGTCATGGGTCCTTCTTCAGTGGGGAGCAGGCAGGGCATTAAAACATACTCCAGTCCTGAGATAGTCATGGCCAGTATGATAAATCCTTAAATTTTAAGTCTTTTAAAACCATCCTGTCTAAAGCCTTTACTTTAGAAAGGAGGAAAATGAGGCTTGCAGGGTTAAACAACTTTCCCAGGTCACCACCCAGCTGGTAGCAAAACTCATCTTTCTTCTGGACCAATACTTATCCCATGATCCCTCCCCCAGAGTCCTAGCATTTACATAGATCTTCCCGATCCTCCTTTTCTTACCAGATAAAGCATTTAGGGAAGGCTCACACTGATGCCTTTCCTAAATTTCTCCAACTATCTTACTATGCTCAAAGCATGTTTCTCTAAGGTAGTATCTTTCATAATTTTTAGCTCTATTTCACAAAATATGAGTTACTCATATTTTATATTATCTCTACATCACTATGGTAGAGTTATGTCCATAATTTTTAAGTATAATTAACAGCACAATCTCTATTGTACTTTAGTCTTCACATAGCAGACCAAGCACTAGTTTCATAAAACTCCCAGGAACCATCCTTTCAAAGACCTGTGCCTTTGCACTATTCCTTCTGCCTGAATGGCTGTCTCCCATTCCAGACCTCCACCAGCCCATCTCCTGCTCATCCTCAAAGACCTGTCTCGAATGTTGCCTCTTCTTCAGTTTTCCCTGACTTCATCTGAAAGGCAGAATTGATTTCTTCCTCTGCATTTTATTTGTTCCTCAGACACAACACTTACTAATTATCTGATAATTCTATTTGTGTTTGTTCTTAGCACCTGATGGGCAGAGACAGGGGTTATGTATCTTCAGCATCGAAGAGTACCTGGCATGCAGGAGGACCTAGGTAAATGATTTGCTATCTAATGATGTCGATGCTATAACAGAGCCATTGCCAAGATCTGCACTGTTTTTCTTGTTCTACATTCCAGACATTGATGACAACCTTTTGGTATAAAAATTATCACAGTCAGTAACACAACACTACGATAAGAGTTGGGAGTACAGAGAAAGAATGAGGATGTTCACCCTCTGAACTTATTTCAACTCCTCTGGTGTGTTTTGTGCCTTTTAAAATAAGAATCAGATATTAAAATGTTTCCAAAGGACATGAGGCTCATTTCCACATATAGGAATTTTCAACAGTGAATCTAAAAATACCTGCTTGAAGTTTAATAAGGAATAGGGAACATTATAGTATAATTTTCATCTAAAATGCTAAAAAAATAATAAATCATTTCAATAACAATAATAATAATGAACTAATATTTATTGAGGTTTTACCATGATCCAGAAACTTCATTGAGTATTTTATATTCATAATTTCATTTAACCTTCTTAGCAACTCCATAAAGTAGTTACTGTCATCATTCTCATTTTATAGACGAGGACACTGAATCACCAAGCATTTAGGCAACTTGTGTGCATAATATCAAACAAGAAATAAGATGTAGAGTGAAGGTTTGACCCAGTCAGACTGATTGTACAGCTCTTGGTCTAGTTAAATACAGACTATGGAAATCTAGAGCTCAGTAAATTCATGGAAGCTCCTTGTGCTAGTCAGGAGATAGAAGACTTTAGCTTAGCCTCACTTCACTATGGACAGGGGAGCTACATGCTGAGAAAGGCACTAGAACCTCCAAAGAACAGGAAAACATGTGATTTATACCAGCTCAAAGGAACAGATTGTTAATAGGTTGAAACCACTTAATCAGTAGACTAAGCTGTGTTAATAAAACCAAGATTATTGCCCATGCAAAATTATTCCCCCTAAAAGCATAGACTGAGAACATTTTATTCCATCAGCTGGGTGTGCTTTCCCGGGTTACAAATTGAGCTCAGCTTTAGGGAGGCGAGTGTATATATTTCCTGGCAATCAGTTATTTATTTCCCATTGGACAGCTCTTAGCTTTCATCCAAAGAGACAGTGCTATATTCCTGTTTTCATTAGGAGAGGAAAAGGCTGATGTCCCCTGAGGGAGAGGTTGGTTTCTAGTCCTTCTTTGTAACTTATTTTTGATCATAATAATTGTTGTGTGTGGAAAAGGGAGGGACTGTGATGAGTATGGTTTAATATATTTATTACCATTCTTAGTACAGTACATTACAGTTTGCCAAGTCTTCTCTTATGGACATCACCTTATTTGAGCCATACAACAATGTGATGAGGGTGGGTTTTTCCCATTGTTTACAGGGAGCATATCTCAGTTTGCCCAGTGGTTTGTCTTGGCTCACAAAGCTTTTAAGTAGTACAACTGGGGTATGCAACTCTAGTCTGACTCCAAATCTAGGATCTTCTACTAAACCAACCACTAAGGTCATTGGTGTTTCTGGTTTCAGTGAAGTTGCTTAAAAACTGTCTCTGCATGGGGCACCCAGGTAGTTCAGTCAGTTAAGCATCTGACTCTATTCAACAAATAAAAGTTTATTGTCAAGTTGGTTTCCATATAACACCCAGCACTCATCCCAACAAGTGCCCTCAAGCATCTGACTCTTAATATTGGCCCAGGTCATGATCTCCCAGTCAGCAGCAGTGAGATCAGGCCCTGTGTGGGGATTTATGCTAAGTGTTGAGCCTCTTTGGGATTCTCTCTCTTTCTCTGCTCTTCCTCTGCACACACCCACACCAGCTCTTTCTTCCTCGCTTTCTCTCAAAATAAATAAACTTGAAGAAAAAAAAAAACCTGTTCAGCATGTCTTACCTCACCCAATTAACTTGTGATCCCCGGGATGGAGAAAAAATACAAAGCAAATATGAGTGATTCAACCAAGGCAGACTGAATAAAAAACAATAATAAATTGAGTGAAGCTTTTATATGTTACATTTTTCACAAGAGAGTTAAAACCTGAGCTTTCTTTTGTGGAATGAGGCTGGTGAGTACCAGTTTTAGAGATAAATGGCCAGAGTCCCTATCAAATAGGGAGGTTTGAAGAATTCTTCTTGACTTGAATTTGGAACATCCCAAGGCAACATCAAAAGCAAAAATAACTCATTTCCTTCCCATGGCTGAGACTTGGCTGCTGAGAAGGCACCTGTTTGGCATGAGATGACTACAGAATATAAATGCTTCTGTACAAAAGCAAAATATAATAATTGAAGATTAGGTTCTTTACAATAGATCATCTCCCACTGTTGATTTTAATTTTATTTATTATTTTTACCTAAGCAGAAAATACTAGAATTGTGTTTCAAACCTTGGAGACTTTTGTCTAATAAATACTATGTGGTCCTAGGTATAAAATAGGCACTATTGAGATTAAATGGGGAATACTCTTTAGTGTGTTTTAATTCTTCCTATTCTCCTCCCCAGCACTGACTGCCAGAACTGGAAAAAATTTAGCAGTACCAGATAAAACTGGCCAGCACAATTCAAACACCTGGGCAATTTTGCCTTATCCTCCTAGGTAAGCTGGATTCTTTTATGTTCATTATCTGTCCTGTTTATGGAAGATCTAAAGTGTGAAACAAGAAAAACCTGGCTGTGACAATGGATTCCATTTAATGCACAAATAATGTAATAGCACAGTCCTTTGGTGATGGGACTGTGATGGACAGCAGGGAAGCCATTATCACTAAACTCTCTGGTTTTTTTGCAATAAAATGAAAAAAAAGTGGGGGGTAGGATGGGAAAAGAAAAAATACCTCTGAGTAGGGCTGACATGTAAACTTCAGATATCTTTTCTTTCTTTCTTCCTTGTCTCTTTCCCAAGCTTAGGAAGAAAGCTCTGATAGATTAGACTCCCTGCAGGTTGTAAAACTCAGAGAGACAGAGTCGACCTTGATGGTATCAAGCTCTTACAATGTAGATTTCAACATAATTAATGAATTTAAAATGATAGAATCAGAATTTCTTCTGGGATGGAAAGAAAATGACAAAGATCACACCCTTCACCTCTGTCTATGCCTAGAAGAACAAAAAAATTTTTTTCTAATTTTAACTTTCTTAATTGACATCACTTTCTTTCATTTAACAGTTGATATGGTTTCCTTTATGAGACTGGAGGTTCGCTCAAACTAGAAATATGGCAGATAGCTAGAGAGCACTTATCAAAATCTAGAAGACACAGTCCTACAATGAATGAAAAACAATTTGCTCTGCCTGAAATAACTTCCATGTTTCTAATCATGCATTAAAAAGTAACTACAAAATCTCAGGGTCTACTGATGAATCCGTACACAATGTCAGTAAACAACTGAGGTTTAATTCGAGGTTATTTTTTTATATAAATGTTTTTAATGTTTATTTAATTTTGAGAGAGAGACAGACAAAATGTGAGCAGGGGAAGGGCAGAGAGAGAGGGAGACTAAGAATCCAAAGCAGGCTCCAGGCTCCCAGCTGTTGGCACTGAGCCACACAGCCCGATGTGGGGCTCAAACTCCCAAGCCTTGGGATCATGACCTGAGCTGAAGTTGGACCATTACGCTGCTGAGGTACCCAGGTGCCCCTAACTTGAGGTTAAAATGGGATCCTCTAAAGCTTCACTTTGCAAGACAGTAGCCATTAGCCACTGGTGGCTACTGAGCATTTAAATGATGACAAGTGTGAATGAAGAGCTAAATTTTTCAATTTTGTTTGGATTTAATTATTTTAAATTTAGAAACTGAGGCAATGAAAAATATGTGGAAACAGTGAAATGATAATATTTTTATATATTGGGCTAGATAAAATATTTTATTCAAATTAATTTTACTTTTTCTTTTTACTTTTTTTCCATGCAGCTAGAAAATTTTAAATTATATGCATGGCTTGCTTTATGTGTCTGTTGCCTTAAAGATGGTAGAATCTCCCATAGGGATAAAATCTACCATAGATCTAAGGGAGGAATCTATTTTAGATTCCATCAAAAGGAATCTAAAACAAACAAACATCATCAAAAGATGTTTCTTTTTCAGAAGGAAAAAGACTACCTGGTGGCTTGGACTTGTGGCAGCATGGTCACATAACACAGATGCTGAAAGCCCAGGCTCTAGAAAAAAGTCCATGTAGAAAAAAATCCCATGTCTCAGGTTCTGAACCCTGGCTCTGCTTTTTACTTGTAGAGCCACCTTAGGAAAGCTGCTTAAACCGTTTGGGCCCATTATTTTGAGTATTCAGACAGTAGATATCATATATTTAGCAAGTAAGCACTCAGAATGTATTAGCTATTTATTACTATGCTGTCACTAGCAACAATTCTAAAATACTACTGTTGATATTTATTTTTTTAATAATTTATTTTGAGTTAGAGCATGCACATGCAAGTGGAGGAGGGGCAGAAAGAGAGGGAGAATGCAAATCCCAACCAGGCTACAGACTGACCACACGGAGCCCAATGTGGGTCTTAATCCCACAACAATAAGATCTTGACCTGAGCTGAAATCAAGAGTTGGATGCTTAACCGACTGAGCCACCCAGACATCCCTATTGTTGTTATTTGAGTATTATTAGGACATTATCTGAAATTCAAAACATGAATTTTAAAAAACTGTGATCTTTTAGACCACATGTATGAATTTGGAAGGGAATAATAGTCTATCCTTTACCAAATCATCAAGTAGAAAGAACATTCAAAACTTGAGACTATTTCTCTCTTCTTAATGATGAGTTAATGATATGATTGGAAACCTTGTCCTTTCTTTGTGTGGTGCTTCCATTTTGGGACCACTCTTTTTTTTTAATATTTATTTATTTTTGGGAGAGTGCAAGCAGGGCAGAGGCAGACAGAGGGGGACAGAGGATCCAAAGCAGGCTATGTGCTGACAGGCTGACAGCAGGAGCCTGATGTGAGACTCATATTCACGAACTGCGAGATCGTGACCTGAGCCAAAGTCAGACGCTCAACCCACTGAGCCATCCAGGTGCCCCTGGACCACTCTTGACACCAGACAGCAATGAAGGTATAGCAGAGGATAAGGAGGGACTTTTTCAACTTCACAGATCAGCCTAATTCACATCCTGTATAGGCAGAGTTCGTGGGTAGTGATTTAAGCTTATGCTGCTTGGTTCCTCCAACCTACATTGTAGGAATAAAGACCATGGTCTCTATCACGAGATTATAGAATAGATGGAAAGAGGAATCACAGGGAAGAAATTAACAATATTAGCATGAAGTAGTAATTTAACATAACATATAATTTGTGTATGAATTTACCTATCAATCTATACCCCCACTAGAATATAAGCATCATGAGAGCAGTAACTATATTCATCCTGAATCTGTTACTTAGAACATATCTGGTAGTAAGTAGGTGCTCAATAAATATTTATCTAAATACATGAATGAAGAGACTCAGTAAGCCAAATAGCTGAAAGGAAGAAATGTATGACAATGGTCCAAAAAAGTGTACCCCGAATCATAGTCAGATATCACAAAGTGTTCTGTAAGCATCAAACAATAGTGATGCAAATTTAGCTAACATTATATTAACAACAAAATCAGAAAGAAGACACTGATAAAAATGTGTGGTTCCTTTGTACCCACAAGTCTTCCCAGTAACTATAATAAAGTCCAGTAGTTTCGCATGTCATACAAGGCCCTTCACCATCTGCTCTACCTTAGCTCTCTAGATAGAGACTTGGTCGGCTCCCTGCCCTTAACTTCCAAGCATGAGGTTCTGAAAACAAACCATATTCAGCCTCATTTCCAGGCCTTGGCATCTGCTAGTCCTTCCACCTATACCGATGTTCTTTGTATTATCTGCCTGATAAGCTCCTCATTCTTTATGAGTTTGCTTTCATTTTTTAAAATAATTTTTAAGTTTATTTTTATTATTGTGAGGGAGATAGGGAGCAAGCAGGGAAGGGGCAGAATCCAACTTTGGCTCACCTCATGATCTCACAGCTTGTGGGTTCTAGCCCTGCATCAGACTCCAACCTGTCAGCTGTCATTTAGAGTCTGCTTCAGATTCTGTCTCCCTCTCTCTCTGCCTCTTGCTCTCTCTCTCTCAAATAAATATTTAAAAAAATAAAAATAAACAAACTTAAAAAAAAAAAAAGATTGTTTTTAACACACTTGTACAAATGCCAAGAGGGAAAGTTCAGGCTCCAAGAGACTGTCACACAGGAAGCCCTAACCTGTGAATTGAACGAGGTCACAGAATGTCTCTCTCTCTCTCAATCTCTCTCTCTCTCTCTTTCTTTCTGTCTCTCTCTCTCTCTCTCTCTCTCACACACACACACACACACACATGAATGAACATTAAAAAAATTTTTTTAGAGGTGCCTGGGTGGGTCAGTTGGTTAAGCATCTGACTTCAGCTCGAGTCAGGATCTCATAGTCCATGAGTTTGAGCCCCACACTGGGCTCTGTGCTGACAGCTCAGAGCCTGGAGCCTGCTTCAGGTTCTGTGTCTCCTTCTCTCTGACCTTCCCCTGCGCTCATGCTCGGTCTCCCTCTCTCTCAAAAATAAATAAACACTTAAAAAAGATTTTTTTAAGGCCACTTCAGGGAAGACATCCCTGATCATGTCACACTGAACTGAATATTTCCTCTTCTATTTTTTCCCAATACCTATATCAGTTCTATATTATAAAAGTGTCCCATATATTCTTATATCACATATCCCTTGAGTCACGTATAAAGACCTTGTCGCATAAATGAAACCATAGATTTACATCTTATGTGATAAGCTTTCCCAAACAAGGACAGTATCTTTGAAATACAGTTCTCACATTGTATACCTTTTCTGTTAACTTGATTTTTTTTCATTCCTAATTGAAAACTCACTCAACTGACTTAAATCCAATGATATCCACTTGAGGCTCTTTGCCTCTTTCAGCATGCCTAAAGATTTCCACCTTTGTCTCAATTATATTAAATTTATGAGATATATGCTTCATATCACCAATATCAGCACTTTCATTTTCTGTTCTCTACTCATTTTTTATAAGCTAATAAGGGCAAGATGCAATAAAATAGTCAAATAATGATTCAAGTACTTTCTTACTGGCAAGGATGATAATACAGCTGCAACTGAATTTTCAACTGCTGTTTCATACAATTCCTTTCCTCCTTGCAGCACTGCCTACAGAGCAGTGCGGCACGCTGGTGTTTAGTAGGTGCTTAATGGATCCATGTTGGTGAATGACAGATTTGGTAGGCAAATAACAACACACTTGAAAGTTCTCAGCCCCATTGGCCATGGCATAGAGGCAGAGAACATTCCATACCTAAGCTACCATGTACAGTGGCATGAGTCTTACACACTAGATTCAAGTCCCAGTGCTAATACCTCCCAGCACTGGAATCTTGGACTTAATAACCAACTCCCAGCCTCAGTTTTTCTTCCTACCATGAGGATAATAGGGTTGTTATGAAATTGAAATAACATTATTCTTTGCTTTCAAGATGATCTTTGAGTACTCCCAACTCCTCTCTTCCAATGATCATATCTTCCACCCTCCCTCAGCCATGTACTTTCATGGGCATGGTCAGAACTGAGTCATTATCATTGGTTGACCCTCTCTAAGCCCAGTTTCACACACCACACCATGTCCTCCTGTTTTTCTAGCTCATTTTTTCCAAGACTAGATTCCAACAATCTTTAGATTCCTTAGGGACTTCAGCCCATTGATCCTATACCTTTGCATTGTTCTTTATCTCCATCATGTCCTCACTGAATAATCTTACCTAACTTATTTTATTATTAGTAATTTTATTATTGATAAACTATTATTAATAACGCTATTATTTTAATAACTCTCTTGCATATATATCCAACTCTTTTGCCCCTTTTTGCAAAACCTCACACCCAATGGTTAGTTAGGATCACATCTGGGTCTGCCCCCAACCTGCACCCATGCAGCTGGAGAAAAATGTACAACCGTGCTGAATGATTTCATGTTAAATTCATGGCCACTTGCTTCAAGTGAGTCCTTAATGCTCACAGTCAACAATACATTCCCCTCGTTCCTTCACTCCCCACAGTCCTGGTTAGCTATTTTTATATTGCCTTTTCTCTCTTCAAACCTCAAATACTTCCCTCCTCCTCCTCAATCTTAAAGCTACCTATTTTACTGAACAAATAGAAGCAACCCAAACAAGCATCAGTAAGTTCCCACCAAAGCATGCCAACTGTGTCTGTACCTATATGTTCCTTTACCACATAAATATATATATACATTATTTATATCAATACATATATATTACTTTTGTACGTGTATGTATGTAGACATTTATTATTACTATATCTATTCCATATTCACACTATTACTCTGGATGAAGTGACAAGGTTCATAACAAAGGGATAAACTCTATGCACTTAATCCCATTACTTCTTCCTCATGCCAGGATATCACTTCAGCTCTCTCCTTTCTCTCCTATATTGCTTTTTTCCCTAAAACTGGATTCTTCCTATCAGCATACAAATATACTGTTTGTTCTATCATCCTTTTTTTAAAGTGCTCTTTTGCTCTCACTTTCTGTATTACTCATTTCTATATTTCACTTTATCAGAAGGATCTGTACTCTATGGACAATCCAAGGTAATTTAGCAATTATAAAGCATTCACAGTCTTTAGAGTCAGACAGACTTGACCAGAGTCTAAATCTTGATTTTATTACTCACTAGCTGTGAACCTGGGTAAGCATCTCCCTAAGTCTGAGTTTTCTCATCTGTAAGATGTAAAAAATAATCCTCAACCCCTAAGGTTGTTCTGAAGAGAGAACATGGTAATGTCGACAAACACTTATCACAGTCTTTGCTGTGTGATTTGGATTCAATCAGTGGTATATATAATTAATGTTAGAGAAGACTAAACAGTTAAATGGAGTAAAACAAAAGCCATAAGAGATGGGGAAAAGCCAGGGTTTAATACTTCCCCATTTCTAGGGTTCTAGGACTTTCAAGATTTATAAGACAAGAAGCTAAGAAGGTCACTTGGTTTTAAAACCAAGAATTGATGTTTCTTTTTCGTTTTTAGTTGTAAGCTTGCTGATACATAGGGCCAAGCTTCTAAGGTAATATAAAGTTTCTAGTACAAAATACTCAACCACGATTATATTCTTTTTTAAAATGTTTATTTATTTATTTTGAGAGAGAGGGAGAGGTAGAATCCCAAGCAGGCTTCGTACGGTCAGCACATAGCTCGTATGTTCACGGGGCTCAATCCCATGAACTGTGAGATCATGACCTAAGCAGAGATCAAGGGTCAGATCCTTAACCAACTGAGCCATCAAGATCTCCACAGTTATATTCTTAAGTAACTTTCCCCAAATGAACAACTATGTGAGCTTCTAAAAGAAGAGCTCATTTTCAGTATATTCTATGATTTAAACAGTTTTGAGTTTGTCATAGGCTCATGTCCAAATATGCCATTTCTCTGGGGACCAACAATGCCTGTCAGGGCATCTGGATTAACCTTCCTCATGACTACCTCACTCATCTCAGGTTTGCCACTGATTCTAGAAAAAGAAACTGCTAATATGCCTTTGTGGGTTTTTTTTTTTTTTTTACTTTTTAAGATTTTATACATGTGTATATGTACTTTTTTTTTTTTTTTTGGCTGAGGTATTTAGGAAGACAAGGATAAATTCTTCCTATTTCATTTCAAATGTTTTTGACATCTTTTTGTACTATGAAATCTTGTCTGTCTTCATATTTGTGGTCTTAGGAAATTAAATTCTTAAAAATAATGCTGTGTAGGAGTCTCTGGGAGAAGAGATTGTGTCCCAGAAGTTCTGTGTGGGTAACTGAGGACAGATTCACAGATTTCAGGACAATCTGGTTTAATTTTTTAAATCTGTATCATGGGGGAAGTCGTGTTCCTAAGGCTTGAAATTTGAATGGGAAAAAGAAAGGGCAATTATCCTTGTCCAGCACTTTCTGCCATCCCACCCCTTCCTGGAGGCTGGACATGGCTCCCTCACTTGGTCTTGGGAGGTGGCTCCCTTGAAGAGCTGATTTTGGCCAGTCAAAAAAAAAAAAATAGCATTTCCATCTAGTACCTCTGTGGTAGGCATGATGGTGAAGATGCCAGAATTGGGGTGGGGGAACTGGGGTTTTGATTCTGCTTGTCCCGGTTATTACATCCCACAGCCACAACTTGGGTCTGAGAGATAGAAGAATTAAAGTTCAGCCTCATCACCCACGTTTTTTTCTTTAATGTTTATTTATTTTTGAAAGAGAGAGAGAGAGAGAGAGAGAGAGAGAGAGAGAACAAGTGCAAGTGAGGGAGGGGCAGAGACAGAGGGACACACAGAATCCAAAGCAGGCTCCAGGCTCTGAGCTGTCAGCATAGAGCCCAATGCAGCTCTCCAACTCAGGAACCCTGTGATCATGACCTGAGGGGATGTCTGACCCTTAATTGACTGAGCCACCCATGTGCCCCCACCCACCCTTAACTCCATCAGCCTACCCACAGCCTATTCTTGATATGAACAAATGAACTTCTCTCAAACTTAACCCTACTTGGTTTTCCTATATCAGAATTCTGAAGCAGCCACTAATAGTGACCTTGAGTAATCTGAACCTCTCTGAGCCCCAGTTTCTTACTTTTAGGGATTTTCGAGGGGATTAAATGAGAAGCTCTTGACATGAACCTGATATAGAGTTCAATAAAGGATAGCCATGATTATTGTTAACACCTCTGAGTTCAAATATACATCACTGCATAGCTGTATTTTCTTTCTTTCAGCAGCAAATTAAGATAACAATTATTTGATTACATTGCATCTGGTTGTTGGAAAGAAAACTCATTTTCCCATAAAAAGAAGCAAATTACCAAGGCAAATCACAGACTATAAACAATACGAAAATATAGCTATGATAAAAAGAAAGTGATCCTGCTGTTTTTATACAGAAGAATATGGCTGGTGTGAGGTATTATTTCCAAACACCTTCAAAATAGATTTTTTGTTTACAATTAATTCTTCACGTCAGGATAGAAAGCACCATTTTAACCAGAGATTTTTACCATAGCCCCTTAAGCTCAATGGAGAAAGTATACATTATATTGATATAATAGAATAATATGCTAACCATATACTTTATTCACAATATAGAAAACAATTCCAAACTTACTAGGCAGAAAGCATATAAAGCTGGTTGTAAAAAACTATTTTCCAGGCCTTCTTTCAATAACAATAAGTCACTTGTTATTACACTTGTGTTATTACACAAAAATTTACAGTAGATAATTATGGTAACTTTCTTTGTGACATACCAAAGATAAAGGCAAAATTAATTTACTTTTTCTCTTTGCTTTGTCTAATAATTGCCTTTCTTCAGTTCATCCTTACACTTGTCCTCAGAATGAAACAGAAGTCAAATGAAAATAAAAGAAGTTAAAAGTACACAGCTAAGACCCTGACCAAAAAGGTAAAAAGACAACTTTTCAAAAGAAGAAACTTTATGATTTGTTTGGGATGTCCGGATTATGGTTTTTTCAGCAGCTACACTGAGTCCTGGTTTCCTGGGACTGCCCAAGGGCCACCAAGAGAAAAGGCAGAAAGGGGAAATGGAGAAGAATGTCTCACAAACAGTTCTCACTGAAGTCAAAATGACACCACTGTAAAAGATTCTGTATGGTGGCTTCCACCTAGGACTTTATTCAAAGCCTGGAGATTATAAGAGAGGAAACTGAAGCATGGAATCATGAGATTCCTCCATTTCTGAGGATGCTCTGATTTTGTGAATCAAGTTGGTACTCTCCTTGGCATGAGAGATACACTTTAAGCTCCCAGCCAGCAGTACAATTTATGGGGCTTGCAAAGAGAATTGTTTTTGTCCATTTGGCCAGAATCTTCATACCATAAATCTATGGTCATTACATAAGTGGGGATAAGAATATACCCCCCCCCCATATGTTAACTGTATGCTACTCAGCCTTATACAATAAGAATACTAGTTTGTGGCAGTCCCATTAAACTTCATTTGCACATTTTGACTATTCGTATCTAAATGTCTTAACAATTTTTCCAAATGAGCAGATTTAATCTCTCTCCTCTTGGGTGTAGTTACCTTTTCTTAAGACATTTTCCTGATGTTTACTCAAGTTAAGATAAAATCTGCCTTTGTTGCACACATGCATTCAAGCTACATAGCTTCTTCACAGGTGTCACATTATTTAGTACTTAGTGTCCTATGAAACAATGAAGTCCACTATTCCCATTACACAGCCGCGTTACCTGAGGGCTGGAGAGACTAAAGAACTCATCACAGCAAGTTTCTACTCTTTTTTTTTAATGTTTTATTTATTTCTAGGAGAGAGAGAGAGAGACAGCGTGAGCAGGGGAGGGTCAGAGAGAGAGGGAGTCACAAGATTGAAACAGGCTCCAGGCTCTGAGCCGGCAGTCAGCACAGAGCCCGACGCGGGGCTCGAA
Organism: Hyaena hyaena; assembly: GCF_003009895.1. Classification (NCBI taxonomy): domain Eukaryota; kingdom Metazoa; phylum Chordata; class Mammalia; order Carnivora; family Hyaenidae; genus Hyaena; species Hyaena hyaena. The sequence goes on along the minus strand of NW_024080739.1, from coordinate 2,849,791 downwards.
CCCACGAACCGCGAGATCATGACCTAAGCCAAAGTCAGACGCTTAACCGACTAAGCCACCCAGGCGCCCCAGCAAGTTTCTACTCTTATCTACATCTGTTTTCCAATCTCTCTAGGTTTACATTCGCTGCCTTCTTTATCCTTCATTCATTTCTATGAGTCAGGGATTATATATGTACCACATGCACTATATTTATATCATCAGTTGCCTTCACCATGAGAAGGAATCCTACTATTATAATTTTATATGATGGGGTAAAGAGGGTGGAGAAAATATAGCGTGTTGAGCCCCTACACTGTGCTAGATGGTAAGAATACAAGAGAGCTCCTGCCACCATGAAGCCAACAGTCAACTGAGACAGAGAGAGAAAGAGAATAAGTAAGTAAATCAAGTAAATCAAGCAGATAACTGTGTGAACAGTGCTATGCTGGAGACGCAGTGCTGAATAGAGAATAATAACTTCTTCAGCTGGGATGGTAACAGAAAGCCTTTCCAAGGAAAACCCATTAAAGCCTGACTGAAGGATGAATAAGACACAGAAAAGCAAGGAGTGGAAGGAAGTGTGTTTGGGCATCGCCTCGAAGGGGCAAAGGGACTGGCCCACAGAACTGCCAAAAGGCCAGCGTGATGGAGCTCTGGGGACAAACACATCCTTTCAGAAGGGGCAGAGTGGTGAGCATATTGAGGGAACTATAAGAGCATGTGCTAGGTGATGTGATTTTCCTTCCTTTAAGGTCATGGAGTGTGTGTAGTAATAGTCCAATGTGAAACCAGCAGGTAGCAGCTTGACTTTTGCTGTGATAGTGGGCAGGATCTGTTCTAATGGATCCATATTCCCTCAGTTTCTTCTTCTAGGTCCAAACACATCTGTTTGTAAGATGAACTAAAAGAGCCTAGAGATGAAGGACATGGCTATTGATGAGACAAGCTAATAAGATGGCATGACCCTGGCTTAATCCTCACAACACTACCAACAGAGAAGCTTCCTTATTCCCTTTTTATAGATAAGTGTTCTCATGTATGGAGAGGGTAAGACATTTGCCCAAAGATGCCCTGCTAGAAAGTGACAGAACTAAGGTTTTTATCTGGATAGATCTTATGCTGTCAGTTTATCAACCATATTCTCACTGTTGCTTGTAGAATATACCTGTGGTTAAAAGTAAATGTCAAGTGAAACTGCAAGCAAATTTCACTTGCTTTATACTTCATACTTTCTTTATTTAAAAAGGTGGTGTTATGAGTTAATTCATTAATTCAGCAAATGCTTATGATCTCCTCCTATGTGCTCACACTGGTAGTAACTGAAATTGAGTTGTGCATGAGATTGACTAAGTCAGTAATCCTGAGTTAAAGTTAAAATAATAATAATGACATTTATCATTATAAAAGAACACTGTAGACATAATTATAATGTATCTTTAAAGTCAATTGCTAGTCCTCTAAGGCTATCATCTGGCTTTGGGTTTTGCACATACACTTTCATAAGACAAAGATTTGAATGGAAAAGAGAATTGAAGAGGGTTTTTTTTTTTTTTTTTATGATAGTGTTTCCTGGACTAACTAAAACCACTCACATAGCAATCACTGGAAAAAATCTAATGAGATTTCTCTAATGAGAAGTGAAATGATTGCTAGTTATCTTAAGGTTCTGCTAAGCCATCCTAGGATGTAATTTTTATGACTCTATCAGCCGGCTAGTGTCTTAAAGTCAACAAATGCATTCAAGATTTAAGCATTTTCTCCTCTCCAAGCATTAAAATAGACTCTGGTTTAATTTCCCGACACCCCAAGTTCAGATTAGGAGCTCCCTCTCTATTTTCATATCCATTTATACTTCCCCATCACACTCAAAATTGCCCATTTACTAGTCTCCTCTCTCCCTAAACCATATGCTCTATGAAAGCGTTAACCATATGCTTCTTGTTTACAGGCGAATCTCTGGAACTGCATGAAGTCTCTGGTGCATAGTAGGTGTTCGATAAATATTTCTGGAAGAATTATATGGGCCAGCCATTGCAGAGATGCCTAAGACCCTAACACACACAAGAGCAAAGGGCATAGCAAGGTCACAGTGCCTGTTATTTACTCACAGAGCCAGAAGACAGAGAACAGAATTTTTTATAAGTAACTTGGAGCTAGATCTAAATCTGCCTATTAACATAGGTCCTTCTGATGAACGGATGTCAAGATCTGTTAGAAAACAAGATTATAGTTCACTATATCTCTTGTCTGTGTGGAAGGATGCAGATGAAAGAAGGTTTGAGGGGCCAGCAGTTTCTAATCAATGAAGCTTGTGCACGTTGTGAATCACTTCCCTGGCACACTGAGGAAAAGTACTAGAAAATCATTAGCATGAGGACTTTGTGAATGAGGTTATCAATTCTTTTTGCCTACAGATACGATATTTCCTACTCATCTCAATTGGACAATCTTACCAAAACTACTGGATATAAAATAGCCCCTTGGTAAATGTGAAGCCATCAGATCCTTTCAAACAAATATTTTACATTATTGAGCATTCAAATGACAAAAAAGGGCCTTTATAATGTTGAAAGTATCACACATTATATCATTAGTCATTACTGCTCCATGCCACAGGGTTATCTAACCCAGAAAAGCCAAGCAAAACTGTTCATTTTTTAATGCATACTTTCCTTACACAAATCGAAATTAATACTTTTCTATTTCCTTGCAGCTCACCAAGTTGTAGGGCTCCGCACCATATCCCTCTATTTAAAGAAACAAAGATATTTCACCTCACTGGCTAGAGAGCAAATTAATGAGAACCGAATCCCATTTTCAATTTGCATTTCAGGAAAAATTTGCAGCTGCAATGTCCACAGGAAAGGTTTTCCACTGGACATAACTAGATGCTTACACTGTAAGACAATGAGCCACAATTCCCAAACAGTTCTTGTTGTACTTTGCATCACAGGCCAGCTCCCTTCTGACTAAGGGATTTTCAGAACTGCAATGCTTCTCCAGGTCTCAAGTCTCCCCATGGTTTATATTTTTATTCCTTATGTAACCCTACACCATGGTTTTAACTTTATGCTTCTATAACTCTGACATCAGTACACCCCTTGGCCTTACCTAACGTCTCTGCTGCTCCAGGGTCCCCTTTACAGGAAAGTCACCATTACCAGAGCCCACTTCCCCTTTTCTCTGTTTAGCTGCCTAGTGCTATTGATCTGGACAGTCTACAATATTGTCTAAAACACAATATGCAATGGCTCCAAGGCATTTTCTTTTTTAAGTTTATTTATTTTTGAGAAAGAGAGAGAGTAGGGGAGGGGTAAGAGGGAGAGAGAGAATCCCAAGCAGGTTCCATACTCTCAGCGCAAAGCCCAACGTGGGGCTCAGTCCCACAAACCATGAGGTAATGACCTGAACCAAAATCCAGAGCCAGGTGCTTAATTGACCGAGCCGCCCAGATGCCCCAAAACCCAAGGCAACTTGTGAGCCATCAAGTTGTGTATAATGGGTTGCCTTCCATTTTCATCAATGTAACTAATTCACAGTCACATTATATTAAATATACTCAGAATAAAAGATCAGTATTAACTGGGGTGGGAAAATGTTATGAATTTTCTACTTTGGATTGTGACTGATGAATGAAAGTAGAAAGTATCAATTTCTTCCCATGAGCGGGTCACATGGGAACAGCCCTGCATTAATGCTCGGATTTCTTTCTACTGCCACACAGCACAGCTACTCACAGTGTGGAGCGAGATGTCTGGTTTTCTTTTTTAGAGAAATCTGAATGATCCTATTGTCAGTGGCATGCTCAATAGCCATTTTCTGTCACCATGATGGAGAATGTTCTCTAGGTTGAGATTCATAAAAGATTATTCTAATTCTGCAGTCACTGAATATATAATTTAGGTTGTATTCTTAAATTTCAGTTCTACCTCATATTAGCCTAGGTTCTGAATACCACAAGTCAAAAACGAGGTGGAGGAAAAGGCACTATTAACGACTTCCATGATGGAATAGCCAGGGGAAGAAAAGAGTTACTAGACCTGGAAGCTTTTGGGGGTGTTTACTTTTACACATATTGTGTTTCAAGTAAAATACATAATTTGAATCTCCTTTTTAAAAACCTTTTTGGGGGGGGGGCACCTGAGTGGCTCAGTTGGTTAAGCATCCAACTTCGGCTCAGGTCATGATCACATGTTTCGTGGGTTCCAGCCCCATGTCGGGCTCTGTGCTGACGGCTAACTTACAGCCTGGAGCCTGTTTCAGATTCTGTGTGTCTCCCTCTCTGACCCTCCCCTGATCACCCTGTTTCTCTCTCTCTCTCAGAAATAAATAAAACATTAAAAAAAGATAAAGGCGGCTTATAAAACTATAAATAAAATAAATAAAAACCTTTATGGATGTGTTTGATTATTTTAAAATGCATAGAATCAACATGCTGGGCAAAGTGTACAAGGGAAGTATCAGAAGGAATCAGGTGGTTTATTTAAAGAAAGCAACTGTGTCTCCTCCATCCAGTATTTCTAGCCATCCTGGTAATTACTAACACTTCCACAGCACTGACTGGGTGCCAGGCATTGTCATAAGCACTTTATATATAGCAACCCATTTGATTCTCAGAGCAGCCCTGTGAGGCAAGTACTGTGTTCACCTCCATTTAAAGGTGAGGAAAATGAAGCACAGAAGCGAAATAATTTGCCAGTGATCCCAATAGCTAGGGATTCAACCTCAAGGAGTCTGGACTTCAAAACCCAGGCCCTTAATTACCATGTTCTGCTGCCTAGGAGGGGATGGAGGAGGAAATGGAATATCTGAGTGGTAAGAGAAATCAGAAGACAAGCTGGCTGGTCTCATAATAATCTTTGCATACCGGTACAGTTCTCTTCCTACTGGAGCTACTTTCTCTATTTTGGAGCACTTTTTTGAATCCTGAGTCCCTCCTAGGTTGTTCCTTAAACCCTGGCCACACCTCACTTTCAGTTTGCTCCTGCTTGGGTGAACCAATTTATAGGAGACCACTGGAGACTTTGCTGCTGCTCAGTGTTTTTCTCCGTCCCTTTGAGCTAGAATCTGGGTAGGTGCAGGTGCTAAGAGTCAATCTTTTGGTAAGATTTCCAATTTGTATGTAAAGTGATTATCTGAGTACCCGCCCAAAGCACTCAGTGGAAGTTAGGAAAACTGTGGTTATTATTTAAAGTACCATCATTCCATCACTGTTCTCTAGTTGTTCTGTTAAGAGATAATGTAAAGCATATACAAAACAGTGGCATCTGTGACCATAACAGAACTCTGTAGTGGGCATCTATTATTTCTCATTCTTCTGAAAACTATTTTTGGAGGACCTACATTTATTCCAGGTACTGTGCCAGGTATTGTGATGAACATGAAAGATACAATTCCTATCTTCACAGAGTTTACAGATAATGTTTAAGAGACAGTTAAATAATCAAGTATATTACAATAGTATTTGTACCACAGTAAGGAAAATAAGGTCCTTGGGTCAAAGAAAAGGGGTCCCCAATCCAGATACGATGGGCTAAGAAAGGCTTCCCAGAAAAGTTAATCTCTAGATTGGGACCTGAAGATTTAGTTCATCAAAGCAGGTGGAGGAGAGTTCCAGGCATAGAGAACATTACGTACAAAATGCGCATGTACATGACAGCATTCAGGAACTTTAAGAAATCGAGTATAGCTGAAGTTGGAAATGCAAAGGGCAGGATGGCAACAGAAGATTCTGGGGAAGGAAACAGTGCCCATTTCATAAAGGGATGTGATTCCTGGTAAGGAGTTTGCATTTATCTATAAGAATAGTTGTGAGGCAATGGAAAAACTTCAAGCAGGAGTGACATGATCAAGCTCCCATTTCAGAAATCTCACCATTTTTGCAACAGGGAGAATAGATCTAAAGGGGATTACACTGAATTTGAGGTAGGGAGAACAATTTACATTTCTTTGTAGTGGTCTGGAAAACTGTTGGGAGAGGGGATCCAGGGGACGTAGCCACTGGTTGACCTGAGCTGGACCAGGCAAATCAGAAGCTTCTCCACCCCTCCCATGTGGATGGAATGCAATGTGCTTTCTGTTGGACTTCCACGCTCCCAGAAGGTGCTCCAAGGACACAGGCTTGAGATAGTGATATGGTGTTGAGACCATCTGGATGGTTTATGTCACTGAATCCCATTAAGGCCTCTTTATAAACTTAAGATTTGTCAGATGGGTACAGACGTCTATTTATTTTGGGGAGCCTGGGTGGCTTAGTGGATTAAGCATATGACTTGTGATTTCGGCTCAGGTCATGATCTCATGATTTGTGAGACTGAGCCCCATGTCAGGCTCCATGCTGATAGTGTTTCATTTCACTTGGGCAGCTCCCACGGTTACGAAGCAACAAAAAGCAATGTTAGTGGTCTGGACCAAGGTAGGATCAGTGGTGATAGAGAGAAATGGATGGAATTGACTGAAATGAGGAAGAAACAGTAGGACTTGCCATAGGCGGGGAAGAAGGAAGAGTCAGGGATGCCACCCAGGCTTCATTCTTCCCTGGGAAAATGAGTGACTAATGATGCCAATTACTATGATAAGGAACACAAGAAGAGAAGAGGTTTGGGAGGATACAAATGATGAGTTCAAGTGGAGCTCAACACAGTTGAAAGAATCCAAGAATATAAAAATTGAATAGCCAGGAGGGGAACTTTCTCACCCAAAATGATTCCTCTTCCCAGTCTACAGGACCCACTGTACATCTCAGTAGGCTCATTGCACCCGTGATATTAGCCCCTTTTAATGATAAGAACAACAATGGAATATTAGATAGTTCTTGAATGACTAGAAAGAAAAATAAGGGTTTCTTTTATTGCCTTCTAAAGCAAATCAAAAATTAAAAATGGACTTGCCTTGGGTGAAATAAAGGGATTAAGAGTATACTTATTCTGATGAGCACTGAGTAATATATTAACCTGTTGAATCATTACATTGCAAACTTGAAACTAATCTAATACTGTATGTTAATTATACTTCAAGAATTTAAAAAAAGGAGATTTCTTGATGGAAATACTGAACTTGAATCTGAGCTAATCTCTAGAATCTAGAATCTAGAGTCCAGATCCAATGAATTTACAGGAAATGCAAGGTTCAGGGGGAAAAAAATGTTTTAATGAAATTGCAAAGATCATATAGATGGATGAGTAAAACCAGAGTGCTGGATATTGAACATGGCAAACAATTTGGTTTCTTCAAACAGACAAATTGAAAAAAAAAAAAAAGGAAGGGAGGGAAGAAGGAAAGAGGAAGGAAGGGAGGGAGGGAGGGTGGAGGGAGGGAGGGGAGATTAAAAGAGATTTAAGGGGTGCCTGGGTGGCTTAGTCAGTTAAGATTCTGACTCTTAATTTTTACTCAGGTTATGAGATCAAGCCCCACATTTTGGAGCCTGCTTAAGATTCTCTCTCTCTCGCTCTCGCTCTTGCTCTCGTAAATGTAAGGTATACATTTTGCTATTTTGTTGCATATGGGTTAAAGTTTTTTTTAAAATTTTTTGAATGAAAAAAATAAGTAGTGAAGAAAATGGATAGACCTTATTTGAACCTTGATTCAAGAAGCCAACTTTAAAAAATATTCTAACAAAATCAAAGAAGTTTTAACATCAATTAGATATTAGATGATATTAAAGAATTACTAATTGTATCTGTGATAATAGTATTGTGTTATATTTTATTTTCATTTTGTTTTAGAAACATACAGAATTGTATCTGTGGATGAATGAAATGATTGATGTCTGAAATTTGCTTCAAAATAATGCAGTGCAGACAGAAGGAAAAGTAGGTATGAATATTTGTAATACAAGATTGCTCCTGTGATGTTAATTGTAATTGTTGGAACTGGGTGTCTACATTTGGATGCATTTGAAAATTTCTGTATAAAGTTTTTTTTATTGACTTGCCAAGAAATACAGTATTTGAGGAAAGCCATAGCAAAGAACAAAGAAAAAGAGCAATAGTCAGTAAAGATGCAGAAACTGAGGATCCATGTATCTTTTTCTGAAGAACTTTCTTCTGTACATTGGATACATAGTCTCTCCATTGTTCATGTTGGAGGTGTTCCAAATGGCACATTCTCAGCTACTTCCGTTTCTAATTTCTTTGAGAAGATCTTAACCTCATTAGGCTGTCAGGAATGTATTTGGTCTTCTCTTTCCGGTTGTATATATATTTTTTAACATACTGAGGCACTTAAGAGCAATCTCAGATGCCTCCTCATCCTGCCCACATGCTGACACTTCTCTTGCTGCCAAATTCATTCAGCGATGCTCTGGGCCTAGGAAGAAAGTACCTGAATTGCCCAAAGGGCTGGGCTCAGGTGACATATATTTTTGGCATGAAAGTGAAAATAGTGTAATAAAATATTTTAGTAGCATGCTTCTATCACTGTTATATTGAACCCAGTCCTCAGATCACAGCTCCTTAAAGAGACTGAAAAAACTTCTATCCATACACCTATCCTTTGTCATCACTATTACCATTCCATATCTGCCCATGCGCGGGTCCAATTCAACTTCATGACAAAGCCTTATATTTAAATTGTGCTATATTTTTAAGTTACAAATTAAGAGGCCTCATGTCTTGAGAGTACTCTCTTCAGGATGCAGTCACCTGGGCTACAACTATCAAAGGGTTTCTTATGTACCAAAACCCCTGAGAAAAGTAACACCATGCCGTAAAAGTGTTTTAAATATACGGCAGAAGAGAATTTTTACTGACAATGGAGAGAAAGAACTTGAAAGCAGGAATGACTGAAACAGGACTAAAAGAGAGTATCTAAGGTGGAGAAGACAGAAAAACAACACAGGAAGAAGAGAGGTAGGTGGTAGTGAAGACTAATCCTCACCGTTTTGACTATATTGCTCTACTGCTTCATTTTGAACATGCCAACATCATATCTCTATGGGCAATAAAAACAGAAGTTATTTTTAGTATCTTTTGAAAACCATTAGAAAAAGAGCTAGAATCATTTCAGGATAGATGTATTTCTTCCTGTTAAGAACACACCCTCTTACTGAAGCTTCTAAAGTCAATGTTGGGTAAATTATTCACGGTGGCCACAACCACATATTTCTTCCTAATACAAGATCATGCAGTTGAATTCTGAGAAATCACTTTCTGACTGACTTTTTTCCAGCACCCCATCTAAGTCAACAGCCCTGAAGTACTGTGTACTGTGAAAATTTTAAAAAGGAAAGTTCATTTAAAGTGGAATCCAGATCTCAGAATGGGAAGTTCTCACACCCTAACACTTGTCATCAATTGCAGGAATATATGGTCCTTGTAAGTCCATACTGCTTTACTATCCTTGCAGGAGGAAGAAAGGTTTTCTATTCTCCCCAGTAGCAGCCCCAGCCAATAAGAGACTGTCACAACTCAGCCAATGAAAAGCCACTATACTGAGAACCCTAGATTATTTCAATAGGCTTTTTGTTTATAACAGCCCTTCTCAAATGCCCACCCCCCACTCCTTTCTTCTATAAAAGAGAATTTTCCTCCTTTGGGCTTTCCTATGGTTTTGCTATAGTTTACTTCCCTATGGTTTAGCTATAGCTTGCTGGTCCTAAATTGCAATTCTCTATTATTCCCGAATAAACCCATTTTTGCTGGTAAAATAACGGCCAGCTTCATTTTTAAAATTAACAGTACATAGAGCAATTTAGAGAGTTTTGTGGAAACGATCCTTTAAATTTAAGGAAATGAAGTAAAGAGAAGAAAGATTAAAACACACCGACAAGCAGCAATTTGTTGAAAAGGAAGTGAGTCGGTGTCTCTACTATAATTCACAGAACTCAGAGTGGAATGTTTTTGGAGTATGCATCCTATGAATTAAACTTCCTACTTTTCATGTTATCACAGTTTCATTAGAGGCAAATTCCTTTGAATTTGAGTGTTTCAGGCATTTGTCTGAAGGAACTCATTCATGAGTAAGATTTTAAAAATTGTGCATAGTTCACTCCAACCAAGAACAATCTTCTCACTCTCGGGCATTGGAAGATGGCTCTAACTAAGAGGTTCATTTATTTTTCTGCACCTGTGATTTTGTTCCTAACTGGTGTGAAGTGCCACTGAATATCTGGTTCAAAATCAGGACTTCTGTTTTCCAAATTACTGAGCTCCCTTTTCATTTGCAGGTGAGTCAAGAAGGCATCCTCTATTTATGTTACTGCCTTCTATGTAATGCTTGAGGAGAAAAGAGAGGTAGCTATTTAACAAGTGGAGTGGGAGAGAAGGAAAGCTATCTTAGCATTGTTTTAAAACAAAGGACATATCTAAAATGCTTTATGAGGCAATCCTAGCTAGATATTTCTTTTCTGTTCTTATATTAATCATACTTTCCTAGATGCTGATAGGTGAATCATAATCCATAGTATCCCACATATCATATTTGGTGTATCTCCATTAACTAAACACTCAGTCTACCTGATGTTGACCATCAACTCTAGGTCTACATCAAGTGTAAATAAGGCAAAAATCTAACCTGTTAACAACTGACAGGGAAATTTCGGTCTTTCAATTTCCCCTTGGAAAACTTGGAAGAAAATAGGGCAAACAGGGAAAGAAAGGAGTCTCTCCCTATGACTGTCAGCCACCATATGTAATATATTCATTTCTCACTGTTCATTGTTTACTATGTTATGGAACCAGGAAAAATAACTTTGTATTATCCCTGGGTTATTAGAAGTGTCTGATTGCTTGGAGTTAATTCTTTGGATCTAAGGAGTTTGTATATACAGTGTAATTTTTTCAACCTAGGAGCAAGTTGAGTTTCTTTGCAAAGACCATCTTTTTTTGTTGTTTTTGTTTGCTGGTTGGCTGATTGATTTTTTTTTTAAGGATATGGAGATGCTCCTAGGGACACATGCTACCCCTTCCAACCTCTCAGGTGGTGATTCCAATGCTCTGCTCACACAGTGCACAGCGAAGCTAGAAGCTATGTGCTGGGCAGTGCTAGGCAGGGCTAAGCAGCACTAGGCAGGGCTGGGTGGGGCTAATGTTGGATGAAGAGCATCTTTGCATAGTCAACTTCCTGCTTTAGAGCACCTCCCATAGTTTCGGCCCATTAACCCGAGCACAACAGCTTGATGAATTAATGCTTATATAGGCACAGTTGGCAGCTTCTAATTAAATAATTATGGTTAAGCGTCTGCACAGAGGCTGTGCTGCACCCTAGAAAGCCAGCTGTCAGTTTCATTGGTCCTAAGACAGAGGAAGAGTTAATACTTAGCTCTAGATGTTACATACAAAGGGAAGTATATCGTATACAATATACATACTGTGTAATATGAAGTTGCATTGTGCTTGTGCTAGCCCGTCCATTAGTGACGGGAGCAAACTGCTCCCCTGCAGCCTCTCAGCAACCCAACAGAGAAGGAAGCAATTATATGGTCAGCAGAGCAGAACGCGTTCAGAGCAATTTAAAGAGGACACAGTGTTAGATGGATGAGTCTTTGATGAACACACAAATGTCAGCGAGCTAGCAGGCAAATATGTTTCAGGTTCTGGGTCTCATTTAGATGAGCAAGTGATAGAAATCTAATGTGGGCTTTTTACAGGTGGTTGTTGATGGTGCGTTTTCACTGACTTGCCTAATGCTTCTTAAGATGCTGTTTTCAAATATTAGAAATTGGAGAACAAGGCAAATATCACAAACCTAGGTTTGAACTCTTTCTAAGATGCATTTTTCCCAAAAGTTAGGAACTGATATTTTTTCTACAGAATTACAGATAATGTCAGATTCCTTTATAGAAGGCTGAAAAGCTAGTGTCTTATCTCAACACCAGTGGGGAAATTCACCCAAAGAAATAAAGCTGTATCTGGTGACTAAACTCCAGTGTAGAGGAAGATATAGATTATAAAGGCCATTGATAGGTTTGCTGGACCAAATAATGCTTGTTATTACACATCAGTATGTTCCTGAATTGACAGCCGATTTCATTTTTCTCCACAGGCTGTCCTTTCCACACAATCCATGTGTCCTCACTTCTAAAAACTGAATGTGGGATACCTCAGCATAGAACAACTCAGCTTGCCACTGGCCTCTTACTAGGGTTCCCAGCACCATCTCCACAGGAGTAAACCCAACTGGAGGCAAAAATCAGTCCAAGAAATTCAGTCATACTTTCATGTTTTTTTAAAAAAATAGACATTTTAGTCTCCCAAATTTATGGATTTGCCTTAAAATAAGAATAGAGGAAACCAAATTTTAACGCGGACACATTTCTTATGGAATTCACTTCACCCCAACTCCCAGGCCCTGGTGAAAACCAACTGTTAAATCAGGCACTAAACTACAGAATAACTTACTGCTCTCCCTCCAGAGATCAAGGCTTACAGTTTATTTAGAACAATGCCATTTCATAAAACAAAGCAACCTATACCTTAAGTCATCGTTAAAGCAAATGGACCGACCTCTAAGTGTTTATTTAAAATGCTTCCCCAGAACAATTGTTTCCATTCCTTTCTCCCCCTCCCATTTCCTTTTACGTCAGTAATTCTATCACCTCAGCTGTCTGAAGCTACTTGGTCGTGATTGACAATTCTCAAAGATCTAGTTCCTTTTAGGTGGATCATAAACGAAGTTCAGTATGATGAAGTCGGCTGTGCAACTCAAGTCTCAGTACAAAATGCTAAAGAATCAAATAGATTTGTAAAGCCTATAAAAGCAAGTTTCAGACTTGGTGGGGGAGATAGGGGGTCTTTTTATCAGTCTATACTGCCATCTATCTAAGCAAAACCACATCATTTGGTTTAACATCCATTTGTGTTTTCAAAGCCCCTAATGAAAGCAAGTCTCCAGCAATGGCTTAACAGATCCCAGAGTTCCGATAACAGAAATGGACAGCACCACCACATTCACTCTGAGTCTGCCAGTCTCCCGTGGACCAACAGCCAAGTTCTAACCATCGTCTTATCCTTACAACTCGATATCTGGCAAGCAGACACACACATCTCCTTTCATTTCCCGTATCACCTAAACCAGTATCATTTGCATCTTGTGATTTCGGAGGCCTCTGAATATTCTGTGATGTCATTGATAAAACAGATAAAAGTTGCTTTGATAAGACATGAGACCTGAATTATAGACTCTAGCATTCTAGCTATACCTCAGAAGTTTAAAACAAACAAACCCAAATAATATTCCTTAGACAGGAATGAACATGCAGACAACAAACATCTGTAGAGAGAATTGATACAGATGAAAAATAGAACCCTTTGTACTTACGGTAGAAGACATATTCAGTGTAGCTTGACCAGATCTTGTCATCTGTATATTGGTTGACAAAAGATGCTGTCACCGAGGAGTTACAGGCCACCATGTGGAATCCACACTCTGACAACATATCAAATGCCCTTTCCAGATGCTTGAATTTGAGATAAAATCTGGAGGTGTATCTTTCTGGGGCTCGGTCAGGGTCTCTGCTCTCATTCAAAGTTTCTCCAAAGACCTCTTTTGCCAAGGAAATCCTTCCACAAACCAAAATCCGAGGAACTCTACGAAACTTGGCATCTGCCTGCCCCTCTCTGCCCATGGTGCAGGACCCCCTGTAACCCACAGTAATGAAGCCCCACTTGCGGTCCGCAGGGAGCACTGAGGAAGGAGGGCAGATTCTCGTGTCGCTTCCTTGGGAGGCATCTTCAAAGTCACTATGGCAGAATTCGTCTGGGCTTTGCTTGATCTCATCGGGGGTCAGGAGTTTGACCAAGTCTGGGAGCTGGAAGTACTCAGCTTCCCTTTTCAGTCTTCCCCGTTCTGGAAAGTGATCAGGCAGGACCACCTGCCTGTCCCTGAGATAGTCCAGAATATAACGGAACAAGAATCCATCTCTGTCAATGAAAAACCTTCCTTTGGAGTCCTTGGCTAGATCGTTAGCCATGTCTCTCTTTGGGGAAAACATTTTCCACAGGAAGGAATGAGGGATGCTTATTAATGTGGAATGGCGGGTGAAATAAACTTGACCACCAACATTCAGCTCCACGACCTCAGGGAAGGAGTTGGGAACTGCAGCCCCTTGTTCTCGAGGATAATAACGACTACAGTTTCCACTCAAAGCCATTGTCCCTTTCTTCTTTTTCTTCTCCTATTTTGATTTGAAGGTGCAATCCAATGGAGTCACAGCCTTATCCTTTGCATCAACTTGTCAAAGAGGGAGAAGGACGCTAACTTGTTAAAAAATGACCTTCTCTCTTACCCCAGTTTTTTTTTTTCCCCAAGCAAGCAAAATTTAGAAGAGTCCACAGGTGAAGTGATGCTGCAAAAGTAGTTTAAACCCTGGCTGGTGGTGAGCTATTACTTCATAGAATATAATCAACTCATCTCCATCCGATCTGCCCCAAGCTCAGTAGGCAAGGCAGGCCAAGTCCCCAGTTACTCAGAGGTCTGTCTGAAGGAAAAGAGAGAAAATTATTTCCTCAAACCCAGCATGAGTCAGAAAAAGAGACACCGCTGGAAAGAGGAGAGGGAGGGAGAGGGAGGGAGAGAAGAAGGGAGGGAGGGAGGGAGGAAGGAAGGGAAAGATTATTTGACATAAGCAGCCTGGAACTACCGATTTCAGCCATTCTTCAACTAAATCGTGGCTTCTTTCAAGCTATTTTGTGTCTACATGTTTACCCATATGCCTCTGTCCCCAGCAATTAGCATTAAAAATATTTGTATTTGTATTTCTGCCTTAAAAAGGAATACAAGATTTTCAACTTCCAAAAGGGGATTTTTCCTCCCTGCTGAACAGGAAAAGCAAGAAGTCTCGGAACTTACCTTAGTGAGGGCTGGAAACCCAGCTCCTGTGAAGAAATACCCATTTGCAAAGCAGTCAGAATCCACAGCCACCGTCTGGAGCTTGTCAAATCCCGAAGAGGTAAAGGACAGAGGTATCAATGAAAAGTGCAGGAGAGATGTGCTCTTAGAAAATAATATATATATATATGTATATAAATGCATATCTGTATGTATGTATATAGGTATGTATTCACTTCCGATCTCAAGTTGAACCAAGTCACAAAAAAGTTAAAGCGTGATGAGAGGTGGTTGGGTTGAAGAAGCAAGGCAGGGGAAAATATCCAGCCAAAGCTTCCCAGTAAAAAAAAAAAAAAAAAAAGGTGGGGGGCAGGGGAAACCTTTAGAAAGAATCCTTAAAACAGAAGAGTTGCAAGAGGTACTGGGACTTCGAAGCTTTTCAGAAAGCCCAGAAGCAGAAAGACAGATGTGCCCCGCTGGGGTCCCAGGTAGCCGCCCCACCTGCTGGCGAGGGCAAACGGGCTCGCATGTTCGCAGGCAGGTGGGAGGCGCCTGGAGCCGCCGCGGGCCGCTGGAGCCCGGCCGCCGCAGCGCGCAGGGGCCGCGGGGGGCTCGGGCTCCGGCCTCTCCGGCTGGCGGCCGAGCTGGGTGGTTCCACAGTTGCCAGTGCAGTTCGGATGCTGTTGTCTCAGCAGTGCAGGCAAGATACCATCCAGGGAAATGACTATTACATCATCTTAAAGGAATACGGCTGGGAGAAAGCGGAGGCAGCTCGAGTCGAGTCGTCCTCGGTGACAGGTCGCCAGGGCTGCACGGGGACGCCGCGCACCGGCCGCCGCACGCGACTCGCAGGCTCCGGGCTCGGGGCGGGGACGCGGCGCCGCGCAACCGCTTCCCCGGGCGTCCAGTCGGCGAGTCTGGAGTTTGCAAGGGCCTTCGCCTTACCTTTTCTTCCTGCCTTTACACCTCCACCGCCACCACCATTCCCCAACCCAGCGGCGACATAAACACAAGTGATTATGCATTTGAAAATCCACAAACAAATCTTTGCACATGCACTGAATTTCTACTGAAGGACAAATTTCCCCTGTATAGCTTTTTTTTTTTTTTTAAAGAAAAAAAGAAACCACACCAAATGAACCCCAATATTCAAGGTACAACGTGGCTTTTCTTTAAAATCAAAGGGGATTAAGCCGTGTCCTCACTCAGATCCCCTCTGTTTTCCCTCTTCTCCATCCCCTCCCCACCCCCCCCAGCACGAATAAATAAATACAATCTCTCTGGAATTGTAGCTGCTCATTCGAAAGAATGCACGAGGCACTGATAACCCTCAGAAAGCCCACAGTTTACATCAGTAAGTCATTATCTTAGCTTACCTGTAAGAAGTTGTTCTCTGCAACCTTTTTCTGGGGCTGTTTCTTTCTGAGCATCTCTTCGGACATCCCCTGCCCCCTCCCAACTCATCCCAAGAGGACTTCAGGGGAAGACACGCCCGGCTAAGAGACATTTTACTCCTGTCCCAGAGGGCTTCCTTAAGTGCATCATTATAGTTTCAGGAAGGCATTTCCAGGGCAACCTAATCGACTAACAAAGTGCTTCCAGTTGATCCTGCCAGTCAATAATGGCCCAGCCAACAGTTTACAGTAAGTCGGCCATTTCTCCTTTAAAATGCCAGTGTTTTAGGGTTTACAATCCTAATCAGAATACAGTGTTTCATCTATGAATAATATATGGGAGGCAAACTCCATCTCAAATAATTGCTATCTTAAAAAAAAAAAAAGAAAACAAAAAATGGAGACAAAAGTATGAATTAGATACATTTTAAGGGATCATGTGTTTACTGCCAACTCTTGCCCTGACCCAAGAAGTAGCTTAAAGATAGACTCAGCAGCAGGATAAATTAATTTCTAGTTTAACAATATTTTCTCTCAATAAGTATCAGGTTAGTGAACACATTCAGAGTATTAGCTAACACCCCAACACCTGATTATATTTGACTTTGTTCCTTTAACTAATGTATTAACCTGTTCTGCCCTCAATCATTTGGATTTTATGCTGGACCAAGCAGGGAAATGTTTACTATTTGATGCGCTTGTACCGCCATCTAGTGTCCATAAGCTATAAGTGCATATCTGCAATTGACCACTTACCAGAGCCAGAGGTTAGATTTTTTTCTCTTTATTTTAAAGTTTTTATATTGGTTTAAGCATTATTAGACACACACTGTTCACCATGATGACAAAATAAGAATTTAGTTGCCAACAGAACAAGGGAAAAAATGAGTCTGAGTCTATGCGCATTAAGTACTGGGTTTGTCCTAGTAAAAAATAAACAAATGCTTCATTTCAGTTCTAACAGAATAGGCCAGTACACCACCACAATACTTTCGGACACTGGACATTAAAATATTCTGGGGACAGCTTGACAGTAAATGGGGAACCGGAATGAGAAAAACCATAGTCTTTTAAAGCTCAAAGGAACTTGAGAAATAGAATTACCATCTCAGAGATACAGAATCTGAGGACCAGAGAGAGAGAGACAACGTCCACAAGGTCAGACAGGTGGGGAGTAGCAGGGTGGAGTTTAGACTATTTCCCAGTCAGTATGACCAGTGTCCTTTTTTAAACCGCATGTATTCTAGAATAAGGGTGGAATGGAGGCAAATACAGAAGACAAGAATTCCAAGACTACACATTTGGAAAAAAGTGGCAAGCCATTTGAAAGAGTTTTCAAGAGTAAGCTAAATTGCAAATCTAAAAGATCTAACAATTTAAATAAGAGGACTCTGAATTTAAAAATTGAGGAGTTCTGTTCATTGCTCTGGGTTTCAAAGGTTAGGCTATTTTTTGAGACAAGTAGTTTTTGATCTTTTTTGGATAATGGACTGGCTGGAGAATCTTAAGAAATCTAGAAGATAAATAAACAAGCCTAGAAGTTTTCATTCAATGTCAGGGGCAGAGCCTCTCAGGAAGGTCCAAATAAAGAGAGGAACCAGGGAGCAATGTGGACAGAGACTGACATTCAGAACTCCTTGAATTTTGACAGTGAACCTTCTTTTTGAAATGAGATGACATACACACTCACACAGACACACTCTGAGGACTGAAAACATAAAACACTCACCAGATAACCTTCACCTCATGACCCATGATTGGACCGCATCACCTGAGAGGCACTCTGAATTCGTATTGTTTAATAAATACTGTAAATGTCCTATGCTTTGCACAGTTGTATTGCTTTATATTTTGGAGCTTCAAATGTTAATTAATGATGTTAAACTGTTAGAAACACATGCCTGTTTTGTTAACCCTCATTAGGTATATTTACTTTTCAATCCACCTAGAGCCTCCAGAAATCAAGAGTGCCTGGGTATCTCTCTCACCTTTTGAGAGGTCAGGGGTTTGGCTCCAGATTGGCCTGAATCCTATTCAAGCTGAGGTCTGCAGGCCCCAGGTTAACATCTGATGCATACATGTTCTTGCTCCTTTAGGCTAGGGGATGCAAACAAATGAGAAGTGAGATTAAAGAGATAATGGGCTTGAAGGCAACAAAGCAATACACTATATAAAGAGATTTAAATAGTGCTGGAGTAAGCGCCTGTTTCTCAGGGAGGCTGTCAGGGAGCCCAGCTGCTTGGTGCCTTAACAAGAGGCAAGAAGCCAAGTCTAGGCTCTGAGCGTATTCCTGTCCGTGTCAGCAGATAACACAGCTAGTGTTATTGTTCTCTTCTGGCAGCTCTCCGCCGAAACATTGTGAGATGCCACTACTGGGCCCAAAGGCCGAATACACAGCAACAGATTTCTCTTAGGGCAAGAGCAAGGAAGAATATTTCATCCTGTTCTTTGTAATATTCGAGACTACAGCACATCCAGATACACCATAGGTAAACTGAGGAGCTAATAAAACGTAGCTTCACCTCTGTTCCCTGTCCCCTACCTTCACACACCCCCATAGCTGAATGTTGAAGAGGATATTCTCAAAAGGACAATTTAAAGTTGGGAGTAATGTGTTCATTTCCCCACATCCTTACCTTCTAACGTATCCTTGAGTTTCTTCTCCCTTCGAGCAGAGATCACTTTTATGCTGACTGCCTTTGCTATCAGGGAGAGAGTGATCTTATAAACTTATACTGAAATGCTGTGTGCTTATTGTGTTACATGCCTCAAGGACTCCTGCATTATCGTCATCACATAATAGCTACTGGTTACGGAGGGCCAGCCATCAAGAGCTCACAAAAGACATTGTCCCTCTTCCAGCTCTGCCTGATGGCTGTGGAACATCAGACAAGAGGCTCAGTGTCTCTGAGCCACAATAAAACGAAGATAAGAAGACTTGCCTCCAAGGTGTGTTGTGCAAATGAAATACTATGATGCACCTCAGACCCCTAGCACATTCTCCGGCTCTAGGTGTGTGCTTACTAAGTACCAGGAATGTCCCTGGTAGTGGCAGAAATAACTGCATTTGCTGTTGTTAGACTCAGGTTGAGGCATAAAGAAGTTACAAAAGATGCCCAAAGAAATTCAGTTCTACTTCCAAAATCTTTGCTCTTCTTACAATGCAGGTGTAAGTAAGGATCCTGCTTGTTATATATACTTGTATTAATAATGAGGGGATTTCAGGATTTGCTGGGGGAGATGGGGTTGGCCGTATGAGGAACTGGAAATAGTACCACAGTGGTTAAAAATGAAAATGCCACTATCTTCTTCCATACAAGGCTACATTTGTGGTACACTTTCATTCATGCCACATTAAGCGCCTATGTTGTGTCCAGCACAGGACTAAGTACTCAAGATACAAAGCTGAATTTGATAGAATCTCTGAACTTAAACACATACAAACCCACAGTCATATTCAAAATCATACCAATGGAAGACAAAGTTTAAAACATCCTAGATTCTTGAGCACTGCTTCTTATTTGTAGAAAGACGCCTACAGCTGTATTCAGCTTTGGGTGCTACATAGTTCACATGTGTTTTGGACAAACCACTTAACCTCAGGGTGGCCTCTGCTTCCATGTCCATAAAATGAACCTGTCTCCCTTTATAGCGGTACTGTGACTGATGGCAAAGTGAAGGTAAAATATAGTTGCCGTATCTTCCGAGACATACCAGGCAGTAATTCGCTATGGAAGAAACAGAGGAAGAAGGCAGCAAACCTTCTGTTGCTGTGTGTTAATATAACACCTCGCAAGAACAAATTCGGATTAGATGCGCATAATCTTAAAGTTGGAAAAGGAAACGCTTTGCAGTTACCCACTGCAGCCTCGGATCCACCTACAAGGTTTACGTAACAGCGAACGTTCAGTCTAAGTCATTTCTGTTCATCTCTCCTGAAAACACTCTTGAACTACACTCTCATAAAATATGTGTATAACAACTAAAGCTGTTCATAACACCATGATGCCTCTGAATGGAAGTCCGCAGAATACACTTCTTCCAAGGGAACCGTCCTTTTAAGACCTGGGCTTTTAAAATTTGTTATGCTGATCTAAACAGAAAGTGCAGCTATTCAAGTATGAAGGTGGCGTTACTGACTATATTAGCAAGGTCTAAGGCTTTTTATGCTTGCATGTGTAGTAGGTGTGGGTGGGTAGTCACCTTGTAGGTTTCCCTTCAAAACTAGGAAGCTTTTCTGGGACACATGGTCAAAGTTGGGAGCGCACAATTTGGCCACAGAGTTGAGTAAAGCCAACCCATGCATATATACTTTGAAAGTGTGATCTCAGCAGCGTGGAATATAGAGTGGGTGAGAGATGAGGGGGGAGATAGAATTAGCTGCCCAACTGCCAAGCAATTAATGCCAGCAAATACACAAGCAATATTCTAGAAATAGCTGTAAAAAACAAAAGATGTCTATTCTTGCCTCCCTCTACAGTCCTTTTCCTAGCAGTCTGCCTACCCATGCTGTATTATTTGCTGTATGATGCTTGTTACACATGTTTTATTGCACATGTCAACTTAGTCCTTATTATGTTTGCAGTATATTATACAATATATCTTTTGGTGAAGGAGTAGAGTATTTTGTAGGCCAGTAACTGTCAACCTTTTATCTCCTACCCAGGAAACCCATTTTTCAAATGCCATCTTTGTCATCATTCCAAAATATGCAACAAATGCAAACAGTCAAAACAGAACAAACTTAGGTCTTAAGTTCAAAAGCAGTTATTAAAAAAAAAAAAAAACCCAATCAGTCAGAAATGGCAATAATATGTCCCTGGTCTCTAGAATGCATTTTTATTTTTTCTGAATAGTTTTATACATGCACAAATGGAAGTTATTAACCCCTCTACAGCAACTTGCAGGGAATAAAGCTTGAAAATCTTGGTTACAATGGAAAAGAGCAGGTGTTCAGATCAGGCAGATCTAGGTTTGAAAGAGGTACCTACCAGCTCTAGGATCATGAGCTAATTGCTGTACCTCTCCCAGGATATTCTCCTCATGTATATATTAGAAATCAAAATATCTACTCTGCAGGATTGATGGGATTCGAGATAATGTGCTGGAAGTGCTTGGAAGATAGCAAATGTTTAATAAGTAATGGGCAGTGTGGTTATATTTATGTTGGGCTCAATCACCTCCTCTGCCCCTCTTCTCTCCACTCCCTGCACCTACCCCATGGGTCTCTTTGAATGAGTGGATGGAAGGATACCACATTAATCATTAACGCTGGTAATGTGACTGATCCGTTTTCTGAAAGTCTGCTTCTTCCTTCAAGCAGGGGAACAGAAGAAAGGAGAGCGATTTCGCAACTCTATGCACATTTGTCCTTGGAGATGGACAATTAGTTCATTTAAAAACATACTCTCCTGCCTTCGTAAGTAGCTATACTTCTCTAAGGACGATGAATGGAGGAAAGCAAATGAACAGGCTGGCGCATTCAAAATATCTCGCATCACTTGATCGTGATTCAGCACAGCCACTTTGGTGTAGCACTTGTTTGTAGAAGGCATTTTTCACAACTAAATCCAAACACGTCATTCTCACAGGTTGAAATGAATCTTGCCGGTGGCATCTGCCCATGGGGCACAGTAGGAGGACAGAAGGACAAAGACCGACTAACAAATGGAGAGATTTAGTTCAAGGAACAAAATGGAATTGCTTTATTAGAAGATTTGAGAAGTGGAAGCGGGAGATTTCATGGATGCCCTGAAATACCACTTAGTATCCAGAGTACTTTTTTCCTTGCGTTTTGAGTTATTTGCAAGAAATCCATGGGGGCAGGGATCATTTGTCATTCATCTTTCTATCCCCCAACCAGTAGCACAGGAACTCTTATTTTGAAGGTGCTCACTACTATAGTTGTTGAATTTAACTGCAGGAGAAAGAATGCATCCTCCTGTCAGCCTAAGAAAATGATAGGTAAAGAAGTCAGCAGGGTCACATTGGAACAAGCTGTTGGTTGGGAAAATGTGGCTGCTGATTTCAGTTTATTTGTCAAAACACTGAGTTCTCCAGGCTAGGAGGGACCTTTTCATTTGGTCAAGTGCCAGAGAAATCAACTGGCTGCAAAGAAAACAGCCTTGCTGAACTCACCATTGCAAACGGATCATGCACATACCTAGTATGGAGTCAAACTGGAAGGAAGAAAGAAGAGCCATTAAAAGAAGCACCCCAACAAGAAGAGTAGGAGATGACAAAGTTTCCAGTTTCAAATTTTCATTGATGCCAATTTCTTAAAATACCCATGTCTGTGCCTGCGGCCAAACACATGAATAAAATGAACAAATAAAACCTACCTTGACTACCAGACATCTTCACATACATGATCTCTTTCAATTCCTGCAGCAATCTTGACAGCAATCCCAACTGTCGGCATTGAAGGGAGAATTAAAAGAACCTCCAAGAGGGGCGCCTGGGCGGCTCAGTCGGTTACGCATCAAGACTCTTGATTTTGGCTCAGGTCATGATCTCAGTTTGTGAGTTCAAGCTCTGCATCGGTATCTGCACTGACAGTGTGGAGCCTGCATGGGATACTCTCTGCAATTCTCTCTCTGCCCTTCCTCTGCTTTCTGTCTGTCTCTTTCTCAAAATAAATACAAGTAAACTTTTAAAAAATTAAAAAAAAGAGCCTCCAAGAGGTTGAATTATTAACAACAGGTCACACCAAGCCTGTCTAATCCCAAAGCCCTCCTTTTAACTACACCAGGCTTACCCAGCCATATAGATCTTTTTACTACATATCTTAAATATATGCCCAATATTCGGATCTGGCATCGCACAGAACAACAACACATTCCTAGCACAGATTACCACTATATTGCAATTCTGGTTCCACGCTGGCCACAGAGTAAGTGCTCCATAAGTATTTGTCCAAGGTTTGTTAGAGTTATGAAGTGAATGACTGAATACATAAATCATGAATGAATGGACAAACTACCAACTGGAACACAAGTATCCAGAAATTTTAGCCAGAAACAGCAAGAGCCTGATCTAATGTGGCATGTCTAATTTTCTTTACTTCAGAAATGTTGGTTCCAAATGGGAGAATGATTTCAGAGATGAAAAATAAAAAGTTTGTATCTCAGCATTCGAGAATTAGCCCTTCATGAATCCAAAAGGATGAGTAATACACATTTATGTGTTTATGTTCCAGAATTTAGAAGATTTTAGAACTAAGAAACTGCTTTTGGGATAAGACTGTTCCCCAGAACAATAAAAAAAATGTAAATGCCTAGATGCTAGACAAACATGATTTACTTTAAAAAAAAAAACAAACCTGGAAAAGATACCAGGCAACTCTAATCCAGGTATTTTATGTGTCAGTCACTCTGCTTCCTTCCCAAAAATGTGTGTGGAGTGGACTGGTGTGGAAAGACCTGGTAGTGGTTGACCTATACATACACACATACTGGGCACACAATTCAAGTGTGAGTTGGGAAACATCAGTCTTTGCAGCAGAATGCAGACTCACACAGCTTCTGCCAAAGAAATTTTATGTTACCTTTATAGACAATGATCCGAGCCTCAAGCACATCTCATCATTACCCTCGGGTCTCTTGAAATGACAGGCTGGTTTGCAATGTGTGGTTCCAATGGCTGCCAGAGGATATCAGGTAATTGTTTGAAATGGAGCCAGTCTCATATATCTTTGTCAGAAATCTGGTTGCCACTCATCAGGAAAAAGAATGCCTAGGAACAAACGGAGTGACACAAAAAGAGATTTATGTATCTGATAGAAACTGGTTTCAACCTGGTGTCTCTTGACCAGCCCTTTTGAATCTTTAATATATTTAAATGAGATTTTGAAAGTGGTTACATACATGTATGTTGCTGAAGTGCCATTATAGTGGACACAGAGGCTAAGATGGGATATCAGATAAAATAAATGGGATAGTGGATAAAATAATAAAGTAAGATGAAAAATTATATAAATAGGCTATGGATGGAGAAGCGATGGAGTCCTTATTTTCACCGAAGAGAGTAAGCAAATGCACTCCTTATAGTGCCAGTTTGCCCATGGATATTTATGCCTTTAAGTGTAAAGAAAGAAAGAAACTGCCCAATGAAAGTGACCAATAGAGTCTAGGTTGAGAACATCACAATAATAACCCCGTCCTCCCAGAAAAGTTCACCCGCAAAGCCACTGGCGAATCAGAGCCAACATAGAGATCTTCTCCAGACACCATATTGGTAACAATAGCTGAGATTGAAGGAGTCCAACAAAAGAAGCTTTAAACTCCTTGAAAATCCCTCTTCTACTTCGTGTCATTTATCTTCATTCATTTACTCAAATATTTACATATCTATTTGTACAAAGAACTATGTTAGACACTGTAGAAGAGGAAGATTAATCAGGCATGAGTCTTCCCCTCAGCAAGCTGACAACCCAGCAGAGCAAAACAAAGGAAAGCCCTACAGCTCTAATGCAGAGGCTGATTACTACAACATTGAGGAGGCAGTGGTTGCTGTTGAAAAACTTGGAAGAATTTCCATGGAAGAGGCACGGAGTGAACCAGGATGAAGCCATTGTTTGAAACTCTAAAGAACATCATGCCTAGCACAAAGTGTCCATTAATAAATTATGGATGGACTAAAGGAAGTGCCACCTTGCATCTCTACACATTTATGGGGCACTCATTTAGAACTGTCCCAAACTGGGCTGATTCATTAGAATCCTGACGATCTCAGAAATATTTTATATGTGGATATAAATGTATGCCCAATACAGCACTAGACCCTACAGCTAATTTATATTTGGTTCTCATCCAATGAGGACTCATAGCCATCTGTGGGGCCTTTTCCAATCATTTATTTACTCCACCAGGTCTCTCTTTCAGCCATTGCTTTTGTGCCAATGGACACTGTTTAAAGATGGCAGACAAAAAGTGTACAAGTAATAGTGCTGATGATTCTACAAGGCATCAAGGAAGGTTCTGGATGGCAGCTGGTAGGCCTCACTGCAGTAGCTCCAAGTGTCTCCCAATGAGATAGTAGAAGAAACTCACAGCGGCAGACAGATATTGCCTGGGAGAAACCCTTGACATTCTGCAGAGCAGCATAAGTCTCACTTCAGCCTGGAAAGATTGGCTAACAACAGTATTGAGGATAAAAAGAAGAAATGATAGGCTAGAGGCATATCACAACTTTGGGAGACTTGAAGAGAAAGAAGGGCAATTGCAAAAGTTACAACAGCTGCACATCCCCATGGTCTAATGCCGGAGTAATCACATAGAGCACCAATTTAACTAATATGACCATTTCCAAGAGCAGGTTTCCACAATAAACGGGATATGCCTGTAGTTAAAACTGAGGGGTGGAGGCGGAGATGGATTCAAAACACTACTTCTATTTCAGATACCCCAGTGCTCTGTAATTAAGGATATCCTGAGGGTTTGGAGAAGTAGACTGTCTGTACACAATAGCAGTTCTTTAAGGCAAGTGTGTAACTCAGAGGAGATCTAATAAAAGAATGAGTGACTTTTGTTCAGCACAAAAGGACAACCTCAGAGTAATTTTGGCTACCTTTCATTACTGCAAAAAAAGTTCGCATGACTTATTAACCTAGTATTCACAACTTTGGGGTGGAAAGGGAAAGAAACTGACAAAGGAACATGGAAACAAAATTTAAGCACTAAAAACAATTATTTCCGACATAGGGAAGCATTAGGGCATTGTGGTTAAACGTGTGGGCTTTGGGATCGAGCCATTCTGGAGCTGCATCCCAGCTCCATCATTTATCATTTGGTATAATTACATTACCTCTCAAGCCACAGTTTTCTCATCGGTAAAATGGGTAATAATTGTCATTCCTTATTAGACATTTTGTGAGGACTAAGTAAGAGAATAGTATGGAGTACTTACTTCGTCACCCAAACCCATAGTGAGTGCTCAAGAAATGTAGCTTTTCTTAATGTTCCCCCTCCCCAACTGTTTTAGATTATCCATTGCCTAGATTAGAAGGTGGAGCTACATCATTAAGCTTACCTAGTTCACTTTCTGGACCCCTTACAGATTTGAAGAGAAGCAAGCAGAGCAGTCACACAGATCCTTTCAGGGTGCAGAGCCTCCTAAGGAGAGATACTTGGGGCAGGTCAGAGGGCACCATATGGCAGTACTGTCATTCTCCTTGCCTGAATAGCATAGTCTCTCTCTACCTGCCAAATTCCTAGTGTCTTTATCTCTGGCCCCACAAAACTCCAGCCCTTGCTCCTCGTTTGTTAGATGTCACCTGTGCCAGCGTGATTTCTTGTACACAAGGATGTTTGGACAAAAATCTGCACATTTTCAAAGTTCTCTTCCTTCCAGCTACATACTTTCCTTTGTTGGCAAAATTCAGTCTCTGTGGACTATCATCAGTATGCAAATAACTCCAAAATCTAAATGTTTGGCTTTGGCCTCCTTTCAACTTATATATACCTGCTGGGCTTTTTCCATAGACCTATGAGCAACTCACACTCAAGGCCAAAGCCAAATATCTATTGGCTGCTCCCATCCATTATATTCCACCAAGTTCTCTCTGAGATGATGGCATCACTGGCCTTTCTCTACTGTCCAAGTGAAAACCCATTACCTTCGCCCCCCCTCTTTCCATTGGCTCCTGATATCCAATAATCAAACCTCTCCACTTTATCTCTTCTATAATTCTTTCAGATATCTCCTCTTCCAGTTCCAACTGTCTTTCCCTTCTTCTGTACCTCTTACCCAGATTCATATAGTCAATTAATAATTACTGAGGATTCACCATGAATCAGGTGCAGCCAAATGAATGTACTGGGGACCCAGAGGTGAACAAGGTAGACATGATTCTTGACCTCACAGAACTTCCATTCTAGGCAAGGAATATAGATCTTGAGCAAGTAAACAAATGAGCAAGATCATCTCAAATAGCGATATGGATTATAAATAAAATAGAACCAGCTGATATGAAATGAACATCTCAGGCTGGGAGTGGGGAGTCAAAGAGAAAAGGATGGGGTACTACGGGCTGGCACTCTGTGAGGAAGTGATATTTGAGCTGAGGCAAGAAGACAGCCATGTAAAATTCTGAGAACAGCATGCTCTAGACATATGAAATGGCATGAACCAAAGCTTACATGTCTGAGGCCAGGGAACCTCATATGTCTGAGGTCACATGTCTTGGCTTGTTCAGGGAAGCAAGGAAGCCAGTGAACAGAAATGAGAGTGTAGATCTGAGAAGCAGACAGGGGTCAAATTGTTCAGTGCCTCATGTACCACGGTAGGAACATGAATTTCATTCTAAGTATGATGGGAAGTCACTTGGTTTTTAAAGTTGAGTTTAGGTTGCTGTGGGGATAATGGATTATAGGGGAGCAAGACTGGTTGTATGGCAGTGAGTTAGGAAAACATGGCGGGGATCCAGGTGATAGATTTTGTGGCTGGACTAGGTTTGAGAGAGGATAAATGAGGGAAGGATTTTGCTTGCATCGTGCAGATACCGGTGCCAGGATCATTATATGGATCTGCTAATGTTCTCCTTCCTTCCATGCTTTTCCATCTCAGTTCATTCAACACAAGGCTGGCAATGTCATCCTTCCAAAGATGCTGTCATTTGCCCAGATATCTTTTTTTTTTTTTTTTATTTTCCAAAGGAGAATCCAGTCTATCTACATGTATTTCTTTTTTTTTTTTTTTTAAAAATAATTTTTTATCAAATTAGTTTCTACATAATACCCAGTGCTCATCCCCAAAGTGCCCTCCTCCATGCCCATCCCCCCCTCCCCCCCACATCCATCAGTCCTCAGTTTTTGTCAGCATTCAAGAGTCTCTCATGGTTTGCCTCTCTCCCTTTCCCCCACCATTTCCGCCCTTCTTCTCCCCCTTGTTCCTCCGTCAAGTTCCTCCTAATCCTCCTATACGTGCAAACATATGATATTTGTCCTTCTCTGCCTGACTTATTTCGCTCAGCATAACACCCTCAAGGTCCATCCATGTTGCTACACATGGCCAGATTTCATTGTTTCTCATTGCCATGTAGTATTCCATGGTATAGATAAACCACATCTTCTTGATCCATTCATCTGTTGATGGACACTTAGGCTCTTTCCATGTTTTAGCTATTGTGGAGAGTGCTGCTATGAACATTGGGGTACATGTGCTCCTATGCCTCAGCATTTCTGTATCCCTTGGGTAAATTCCTAGCAGTGCTATTGCTGGGTCATAAGGGAGTTCTATTGTTAGTTTCCTGAGGAACCTCCACACTGTTTTCCAGAGGGGCTGTACCAGTTTACATTCCCACCAACAGTGTAGGAGGGTGCCCGTTTCTCCACATCCTCGCCAGCATCTAGAGTTCTCTGATTTGCTCATTTTAGCCACTCTGACTGGCGTGAGGTGGTATCTCAGTGTGGTTTTGATTTGTATTTCCCTGATGAGGAGGGATGCTGAGCATCGTTTCATGTGTCTGTTGGCCATCTGGATGTCCTCTTTGGAGAAGTGTCTGTTCATGTCTTCTGCCCATTTCTTCACTGGGTTGTTTGTTTTTCGGGCGTGGAGTTTGGTGAGTTCCTTATAGATTCTGGATATTAACCCTTTATCTGATATGTCATTTGCAACTATCTTTTCCCATTCCGTTGGTTGCCTATTAATTTTCTGGGTTGTTTCCTTTGCTGTGCAGAAGCTTTTAATCTTGATGAGGTCCCAACAGTTTATTTTTGCTCTTGATTCCCTTGCTTTTGGGGATCATTTGCCCAGATATCTTAATTGGCTCCCCACTGGTTTTAGAATAACGTTCTGGGTGTTGATCCAAAGCCCTATGCTATCTGGCCTCAACTACTTTAGAGATATATAAAGGGGCTTTGCAAGGAAAGGAGAAAAGAGTTACAAAGCAGGTCAAAAGTTCTGAGGTAAGTCATTTCACAAACTGTGCTATGTAGAGGAAGCGGTGCTGGCTTTTGTATGTGAAGAACCAGTATTCCTAGCTCTTGAGCTGCTCTCAATCTGAGAGGTTCTGTCTTAGATGAAAGAGTCACTGGTAATGCATAGAATAATGGCTGTGCTTTAACTTCCAAGGGAAGACATAAGGTTTTAGGAACTAGAAAAAGATTAAGTAATCCCTTAGAATATGAACTAATAAGTGAATTGATTAATTTTGTTACAAATATTGACTTTGTTCATTCCCCTGAAATATAATATCCAATTATAATACAACTGAATACCTCACAACAAAATTTAATGGCCAATGAAACTATAAAAAGAGAGACCTTGATAGAATAAAATCACGTCTCACATTGAACCTAAGAGTTCCCTTCCTCTTTGCCTTAAGCAAGCATTTCTTGGAAATCGGAAATTTGTGTCAGGACCATCAAACCAAACTTGAGAAGTCGCCAGTACTATCTAGAGGAACAGAAGGGGGCAGTGTTATCACAGACTCTCACCTGGACTTGAGGTGCTGAGGAACTAACTGAACATTCTGAGTAACCCTGTTAACTTAACCACCACCTCAGAGTGAATCTCAGTTTCAGTTGGTGGTTTCTTTCTATTTGCTAAGCCTCAAGTCCCGAAAAAAGTTAGTGATGAGGTCTCCCTCCCGGGGGTCTACCACTCTGCTGTGTCCTACCAAGCATTGTGAGAAAATGACTTCTTACTGCAGGCTCAAGAAAAACAAGCCCACTCTGTGTTTACGTTAGTTATTGTTTTGCCTTTTTACAGAACCGATGGTGAAAAAAAAAATCACCTGTATTGACCATATGAGAAAAACACTTCATATTTAACATGTTATCATCAGAGAGGCCCTAAGGATTTTTCCTTCCATCCTTCCTTCCTTCCTTCATTCAGCTCGCTCGCTCGCTTGCTTGCTTGCTTGCTTTCTCTCTCTTTCTCTCTCTCTCTCTCCCTTTCTTTCTTTCTTTCTTTCCTCCAGTTCATTTGTTCTTTCTTTCTTTTCTTTCTTTCTTTCTTTTTCTTTCTTTCTTTCTTTCTTTCTTTCTTTCTTTCTTTCTTTCTTTCTCTTTCTTTCTTTCTTTCTTTCTTTCTTTCTTTCTTTCTCTCTTTCTTTCTTTCTTTCCTCCAGTTCTTTCTTTTCCTTCCTTCCTTCCTTCCTTCCTTCCTTCCTTCCTTCCTTCCTTCCTTCCTTCCTTCCTTTTCTTTCTTATCTTGCTTCCTTGCTTTCTTCTGCTAGGAAAATGGATATATATTCAGCTATACACCCAGAGACTTACTCAGAAACATTCACTGAATGCCTGGTTCATGTAGAAAATGGAAAGGAAAGAGTCCTGGCCCTCAAGATAATTCGGCAAACAATTCTGGTGGTAGCTCCATGAAGGGAAAGCCTGAAAAACACCCTTTCAAACAAGGTAAAAATGTTTGAAGGAATCTGAGGAAGAACTCAGCTGGCTGTCTTCAGAGTTTACACTGGAGAAATTGGAGGTAAATGAGAGGAAATATCCTGGCTAGACAGTGGTTGTAATTGCACCCTGAAGGGTGCAATCTAGGTTGGGGGGGAGGGAATTACTGTGCAGAAGAGAAAAAAAAGAGGGAAAAAAACAGTTGAAAGAGAATGTGTGTGTGTGCAACAGGACTATGGAAGCTGGGAAAGAACAGGGAATGATCCAGTCTGGCTGGAATGGAAGTACCTGTGGAGGAGATGAGGAGAGCTGCTGAGGAGTTTGCACTTAAGCCTGTGAAGGATGAATAGTCATTGAGAGTCTCTCAGCAGGCATGACAGAAGCAAGCTTTTCAACAACAGCCATTCCCACAAGGTCACAGAGAGCTCGTCCACCCTTGTCCCACCACGTCCTTTCTCACTTTTCAGAAGAGATCCTCGCCCCTCAGCCGTTTCCCTCAACAGCTCCACCAAAGGGTACGGCTTTGACATGGACTTTCTAATCACTTCAGATTTTGCAACACTTTTGGAAAAATTTTTCCCCTCCCACTCATAGAAGGATGAGAAATAAAGGTAGAAGTTGTTCTCTGACCGTTTGGCCAAGTGAAGGAATGCACACATTTAGTGCTTAACATGGAGCAACAATCAGCGAGACTCACCTAAAGCCAAGAGTGAGGATGCTTTATGTGTGTTGTTGTGTCTGTGTGTCCACTCAGTCACTCATTCAACAAGTATTTGTTGAGCATATTCCATAGGCCAGGCAGGCATGGCTCTAGGATTAGGGATCAGCAGTGAAACCAAAAGGGCCAAAGCTCCTCCTTCATGAAGTTTATATTCTAGACAATAATCAAGTGAACATAGCAGGTGTCAGATGATGATAAGTGCAATCTGAAAAGGTAAGACCAGGAGGACATCGATTACATGTTGGAGCAGAGGAGCATTAGTAGCAAAGAGTGCAGAGGAGACAAGGAAGGAGGTGGGAGAAACGTGTACTCTTTGGTGGTTTAACCTTAAAAGGCTTTTTTTCTGGGCAGGTGAACTACAGTAAGTAATGATATTTAACAATCAATAGTAATGATAATAAATATAACAGCAATGTCTACTATTGTATCTATAGAGACAGACACTGTGCTAGGCATTATTTCATTTATTCTTCACAGTTAACCAATAAATATTAGTAGTGTGATACTTTTTAGGTGCAAAGGAAATTAAGGGAAAGAAAGGAGAGAAGGCAGGAAGGCGGGAAAGAAGGTAGGAAGGAAGGAAGAAAGAAAGAAAAGGAGGAGGGGAAGGGAAAAAGGGAAAGAAAAAAAATAAAAAGAGAAAAATCAAGGCTCAAATAAATTGCATAGCCTGCCTAAGTCATCCTACTCATATGTACAGAGCGAGGATTTGAACGCAGACAGTCTGACTCCAGAGCCTGCACTCTTAACCCAGACGCTGGATTGGGGTACAGAGATAAATAAGTCGTGGACTCTGTCCTGGAATTGCTCATAGTCTGGCTAGAGAGACAGGCTCATAAACAAATAATCCTAGTACAGTGATAGGAGCTATAATTGAGGTATAATAGAGTTAAGGAGACACAGAGGAAAGAGTGACTAAGTGCCTGACCGTGGGTGGGAAGGGGGGGAGTCATCAAAATGCAGACATTTGTGTTTATGTAATTCATTGCTCTCTCTGCGCCTGCTTACCCACAACCAATCTGCAGTTCCTTCCAAAGACTCTTTCCGGTGGATTTCCCCAGTCTGTCTTCACAGGTTGTGGTTTGTCAGCCTCATCCTGCGTGCAGTAAGTCGTTCTGACACAGGGGCCACATAAACTCGTTAGAACCATTCTGGAGAAGGAAGAAAAATAATAAAAGAGCAATTTACCTTAAAAAACCCTCAGAAAAGGATGAGGAATGTGACAACCAGGCGAAGTATAATGAGATAACCGTGCCTTGTTTTAATGGAAGAGAAAAGGGAAGAGGATGTTGGCTATCTACCGAAAAAACCCAAGGCCATGTGCATTGTTCAGGCAACTGAAAATATAGTCACTCAGACAGGAAAACTGTATCCCATTACCCAGCAAAATTTGCCTTAAACATCCCATTCTTGGGGTGCCTGGGTGGCTCAGTCATTTAAGTGTCTGACTCTTGTTTCCTGCTCAGGTCATGATCTCACGGCTTTATGAGTTTGAGCCCCACATGCTTGGGATTCTCTCTCTCTCCCTCTCTCTGCCCCTCCCCCCACTTGCACTGGCTCTGTCTCTCAAAATAAATAAATAAACTTTTAAAAAATCCCATTCCTTGAAATCTGGCCATGTGTAGCAACATGGATGGACCTTGAGGGTGTTATGCTGAGTGAAATAATTCAGGTAGAGAAGGACATATATCATTTGTTTGCACTTATAGGTGGATTAGGAGGAACTTTATGGAGGTTCATTGGGGAGTAGAAGGGGGGAAATGGTGGGGGAGAGGGAGAGAGGCAAACCATGAGAGACTCTTGAATGCTGAGAACAAACTGAGGACTGATGGGTGTGTGTGTGTGGGGGGGGAATGGGCATAGAGGAGGGCGCTTGTGGGGATGAGCACTGGGTGTTATATGGAAACCAACTTGACAATAAACTATTTGTAAAAAATATATATATTTTAAAAATCCCATTCTTAACCTTGTCCACATAAGAACGTCACAAAATTCATGAATCTCCTGAAATTGTATGTAAAACTCTGTGTACCTGCTGCATGTTTTCTAGATTATGGAGTTCACATAAATTTCAAAATAGTATGTGTCCCCCTTCTACACTGTTGGTGGGAATGTAAACTGGTGCAGCCCCTCTGGAAAACAGTGTGGAGGTTCCTCAAAAAACTAACAATAGAACTCCCCTATGACCCAGCAATAGCACTGCTAGGAATTTACCCAAGAGATACAGAAATGCTGATGCATAGGGGCGCCTGGGTGGCTTGGTCGGTTAAGCATCCGACTTTCGCTTGGGTCATGATCTCGCGGTTCGTGGGTTCGAGCCCCGCGTCGGGCTCTGTGCTAACTGCCAGCTCAGAGCCTGGAGCCTGTTTCAGAGTCTGTGACTCCCTCTCTCTCTGACCCTCCCCTGCTCACGCTGTCTCTCTCTCTCTCTCCTAGAAATAAATAAAAATAAAAAAATAAAAAAAATGAAATGCCGAAGCATAGGCGCACATGGACCCCAATGTTCATAGCAGCACTCTCAACAATAGCCAAAACATGGAAAGAGCCTAAATGTCCATCAACTGACGAATAGATCAAGAAGATGTGGTTTATTTATACCATGGAATACTACATGGCAATGAGAAACAATGAAATCTGGCCATGTGTAGCAACATGGATGGAACTTGAGGGTGTTATGCTGAGCGAAATAAGTCAGGTAGAGAAGGACAGATACCATTTGTTTGCACATATAGGTGGATTAGGAGGAACCTAATGGAGGGCCATCGGGGAGGAGAAGGGTAAAAATAGTTGGGGAGAGAGAAAGAGGCAAACCATGAGAGACTCTTTAATGTGGAGAACAAACTGAGGGCTAATGGGGGTGGAGGAGAGGGGAAGGGGAGTGATGGGCATGGAGGAGGGCACTTGTAGGGATGAGCACTAGGTGTTGTATGGAAACCAACTTGACAGTAAACTGCTAAAAAATTTTTTTAAAGCACCTTAAAAAATAAATAAATAAACTTAAAAAATAGTATGTGTCCCCCAAGTAGGTTCAGAGCTATATATTAAATATTTTCAGATTATATTAATTATAGGTATAATTAAGAAGGGCTGAAAAGTCAAAGTGAATACTTTGATACCATTGTTATTCATCATATTCATCAAAATTCTTGCAAATTACTGATGCCACCAGGTCCCCACAAATGAGTTTAAGACCTCAGGCTCTGCACTTGATTATGTTGTATATAGTGACCTTTTATATTTCTTTTGGCACTTCTGTGTAGGAGGATTAGCTCTTGAGGGCTATCACTTAGTATTGGTTCTCACCCTTCATGTGAGTGTGTGAGGGGGAAGTATTTGACTGAGAAAGACAGTATCACATAACCCATCTCATGTTTTCAAGTTACACATCCCCTCCCACCTATCCCTACTCTGCCCCCTATGCCTATTCCAGTCCTTTACTGATACTGCCCAATAACAAACTGGGCCAGAGGCTGAAATGTCCTCTCTACTAACCATCAGCCTGGTCATTTTGGGGCAGTTGTCCTTTAGAGGTTAAGAAAAAAATACGGGATGAAAAAGTTCACTTCTAGACCCATAACTGTAAAGTGCACCAGAAAATCGACCATTAAAGCTACCTTTATATTCTCATGGGCCTGCTATTGGAAGGCGTACGGAAAAAGAAAATCTAAGATGAGACTTTGGCCTTGGTGATTCCCTCCTGCTAGATAATAGTGAGTCTGAGAGTGACACAAGGCAAATATTGCCAGCTTTCCAGAAGTATAAAAGGTGAATTTGCAGAGAAGGATCACATCAACTGAAAAAGCCAGATGAATTCTTAAGATTTGGACAAGTTCACTATCAACCATAACATTTGCCTAACCTCTTCTCCATCAAAGAAGGCTTGCTCTTGCGACAAGGAGCAAGAAACCTATAATGACTACGGTGATCAGAGCCTCTTGTCTATCTTAATGAAAATCAAGTCCGGATATGGAATGCATAAAAACGTCCCTAAGCTAGTCTCTGAACGAAGAGTGCTACCCAGTAAACCAATCACATCCACTTCTGGTGGGGCTGGAGAGGGTGGTTAGGGAAGCAATGTCTCACACAAATATCTGTTCATGAAATCACAGCCTGAGGCAGATTAGCTGCTGACAAAAATAATCTAAGCAGGCTACTGGTTGGCTCTCGTCCTCTTATACTTTCAGCCCAATTAGAGACATGGGGAACCTGTAGGATAGCTTTTATTTATTTTTTTTAAATTTTTTTTAATGTTTTATTTATTTCTAGGAGAGAGAGAGAGACAGCATGAGCAGGGGAGGGTCAGAGAGAGAGGGAGTCACAGACTGAAACAGGCTCCAGGCTCTGAGCTGGCAGCACAGAGCCCGACGCGGGGCTCGAACCCACGAACCGCGAGATGATGACCTAAGCGAAAGTCGGACGCTTAACCAACTAAGCCACCCAGGCGCCCCTAGGATAGCTTTTAAAGATAAAATCAAGACCTCTAAAGAAGATTTAATTAAGATCTTGTCTTGTGTTATATGAAGCAATCCATAGATCAGCTATCAAAGAAGGAATTTAATAAATAAACAAGCAGTTACAAAGCCTACCTCTTGTCAGCCTTGAGTCATTAATGATTCCATAAAGACATCTCATTTCACACCTTGCTCTATGTTGTATTAACAAAATTTAAATCTGAAGGAAAAGGGGGTCCAGAGGGATGTTTTATTATAGCTATAAAAATAAGCAATGCCTCCATATGTATACATATATACACATACACATATGTGTATACATATACACACATACACATATGTGTATACATATACATATAATCTATATATAGAGATTATATGTATATACATATACATATACATCTATACATAGAGATTATATATATAGAAATTATATATATAGTTATATATAATTATATATAATTTTTTTATTTGAAGAAAACATTGAAATCACAACTGCTGTCAGACTTCAGAATAAGACTGTATTATTATTATTCAATCTCTTCTTGCTTAAAAAAACGTTCTTCTAAGAATGAGGTGAAAATGAAGACTGAATTATCATTTGATTTTATGCATTCAATACGCATAGTTAACATTATTACAATCATGAGCCAGAACAACGCATTATGGCATTGACAGGTGGAAAATCATCATGAGTAGTTTGCAATACACATAGTTAACAGTCTGGGGGAAAAGTGAGTCTAAAAAATAAAATGGCATGAATCAAATCTCTCCAATAAACACATACGATGATTTGTGTTTCGTGAAGCATCAGGCACAGTGCCTGGTACTTAAGAGGTGTTCAATAAGCAGTCATTGGGTGAACAGATATATTGACTCATCCCCATCCCAATTTTGACCCCTTCATTTTTCAGTAAAAGAAGCTGAGGTAAAGAAAAGCTAAAAGGCAACTATTACATACCTCATGGTAAAACTGGCTCTAGAATGAGCCTCTGCCTCCTTCCAATTCATTGAGGACTACCGATTATTGCATTTTTTTTATCACCACATTAAAGAATGACTATTATAAAGCAAAATGTAAAAAAATATTTTATCTTAATCATTGTTTGCAAGATATTAGTACTTTAATATATCTCTGGTATATTGCCTTTGACACTTTGTTCCTTGGAAGTGACTTGCCTCTAGAGAAAATGTGGGTACTTGCCTAAGCAAATTGGTTAAAAACTACTTTTGCTTTCTTTTAACAGGTGGAAGAGAGACTTTGCAGCTATGTTTATTTAAAAAAAGTTAAAAACTAGAATGCTACTCAAGTTCTTCTAAATAAAACAGTCAATGCTTATGATGATCACTAGTTTTGACTGATAGTATGGATTTTTAAAAAAATTTTCAATCACATTCCCTTTGACTCAAAATAGGTACAGTTAGTCAGTTTTTTAAAAAAAAGGTGTCTAGCACCTACTTGGTACAATAGACTACACATTTATGTTTTTCCTCATATATTTATAAATTTTGGTTGCTTAGTGTAAGCTCTATGGTGTAAGCTGTGTTGGCCAAAGGAGAGTCTCTGATGTCTTTCCTGAGTGAATATCAGGCATTGAAGTTTGTGAGCTTCTGTTTCTTTCTGTATTTTTTTTAATGTTTACTTATTTATTTTGACAGGGAGAGAGAGTGGGAGAGAGGGAGCAGTGGAGAGAGAAAGAGACAGAGAATCCCAAGCAGGTTCCATACTGTCAGCACAGAGCCAACATGGGGCTTGAACCCATAGGAGATCATGACCTGAGCCGAAATCAAGAGTCAGCACTTAAAAGGGCTGAGCCCCCCCCCCCCCCCCCCCCCCCCCCCCCCCCCCCCCCCCCCCCCCCCCCGCCAGGCACCCCTGTGAGCTTCAGTTTCTATACAAGGCAAGAAACCTCCATTATTATGGAATTGGAAAAGAGGCTCTGGAGCCGGTCTGCCTGGGTGAGAATCTTGGCTGCACTCCTTATTGAGGGTAAGTTACATTGAGGGTAAGTTACAATGTTCTTTTCCAGGTAGACCCAGGCACTTATGTACCTTGGTTTTCTCAACAGTAAAATGGGTTAATAATACCATTTGCCTCACAGAGTTCAAGTGAGGATTAGTCAAACAACATACGTAAAATACTTAGGACAGTGTTTGGCGTATAGTGAGCACTAAATAAATGTTTTTTATTACTCAAATAATTATAAACAAAATGTGTTTGAAAACAATAATTTTGCCTGTGTATTTGTCCCCAAAGGAAGAAAAACAGCCTCCCTACCAACCACCCGCCCCCAATGTACATGAGTGTCATTGGTCATAGGGACCACCCCTCTACCATTCCAAGTTTTTGGAGTTCAGGTGGTATTTATCCTACCTGTGTTCCAGTTGTGAGCATAGGACTTACTTGGTCATATCATACTCCCTGCCACCATGATTAACCAGCAATGGGCATTGGGCTCAATCAGAGCCAAAAGGGATGTGACTTGAGAACATTTGCTGAGATTATTGGGGGTTATAATACCATTTGAGCCACTGCATTCGAACATATCTGAAGCTAACTGTACCCTGGACTTGCCTTCCATGAGAGCAATGCATTCCCTTTCACAAGGTAATCAATTTGCATTTATTTTTCACTACCTGCAATCCAAGATCATGTAAACTTCCATAGAAAACTTGCCCAGGAAAAGACCACAAAAAGATGTAGGTGATATAAAAAAAGTGATATAAAAAAAAAGATGTAGTGGGTGTCAGAGAGAAGAAATAACGTTGCGGTTAAGTGCATCAACTCTGAAGCCAGCTGCCCCAGTACAAATCCTGGTACTACAGCTCATCAGCCATGTGACTTCAGGCAAGTCACTTACCTA
This sequence comes from Hyaena hyaena, assembly GCF_003009895.1. Taxonomy (NCBI): domain Eukaryota; kingdom Metazoa; phylum Chordata; class Mammalia; order Carnivora; family Hyaenidae; genus Hyaena; species Hyaena hyaena. The sequence continues at coordinate 2,811,268 of NW_024080739.1, read as the reverse complement.
TTTGTACCTCCACACCATCCTCTGTAAATGGCAGAATGGTGATGATAGCCACCTTATAGGGATATTTTGAAGAACAAATTAATGTAGATGTAAGTTACTTAGAACCATGCCTGGGACAGAACTTGTGCAGATGTGATACAGGCTTTAGTTGTTCTATTATTATTATTCAGATCTTAAGTAAGTGGTGACATAGTGTAAAAAAAGAAAAAGTAGGGAGAATGGGTCTTATGTTACCAGCTGAGATTTTTCTGTAACGAAAGAAGAAACTGATGAATTAAAAGTGCCTCTCTGTAGTAATTTCTTGAAAGATATTTCTCCAGAGAAGACATACAGATGACCAACAAGCATGTGAAAAGATGCTCAACATCACTAATTATTAGGGAAATGCAAATCAAACCCACAAGATATCACCTCATACTCATTAGAATGGCTACCATCAAAAAACGAAACCGCAAGCATTGGCCGAGATGTGGAGAAATTGGAATGCTTGTGTGCTGTTGGTAGGAACATAAAATTCATCGACTGTGGAAAACAGTATGTTTCTCAAAAAAAATTTTAATTAAAAGTCAAAAAATTAAAAATTACTATATGACTTAGCAATTCTACTTTTCAGTATATATCCAAGATAATTGAAATCAGGGTCTTGGACAGAACACATGTAAACCCATGTTCACAGCAGCATTATTGACAGTAAATAAAAGAAGGAAACAACCCAAATATCCATCCGTGGATAAAAGCATAAATAAAATGTGGTATACACATCCAATGGAATATTATTCAGTCTTAACAGGAAAAGAAATCCTGACCTGTGGTGCAGCATTGAGGAACATTGAAGATATTATGTTAAGTGGAATTAGACAATGACAGAAAAGCAAATATTGTATGATTCCAAGTATGTGAAGTATGCAGAGTTGTCAAATGTGTAGATACAGAAAATAACAATTGTGGTGGCTGGGGCTGCAAGAAGGGGTAATGGGGAATTGTTTAAAGGGTATGGATGGGGTGCCTGGGTGGTTCAGTTGGCTGAGCATCTGAATCTTGATTTCAGGTCATGTCATGATCTTACAGTTTGTGAAATCGAACCCTGGTCGGGCTCTTCGCTGACAGTGCAGAACCTGCTTGGAATTCTCTCTCTCCTTCTCTCTTTGCCCCTCCCCTCCTCTCTCTCTCTCCCTCTCTCTCTCTCTCAAAATAAATAAGTAAACATTGGGAAAAAAAGGGTATGGAGGTTCAGTTTTGCAAAGTGAAAAGGTTATGGAGGTTGGTTGCACAACAATGTGAATACTGCACTGTACACCTTAAAAATGGTTAAGATGATACATTGTATGTTATGTGTATTTTGCTATAATTAAAAATAAAAAATTTTAATAAAAAGAATTATTTAAGAATCCTTTTGTAGCCCTATAGGTAGCACGGTGCCTGCTGCAGCTGGTACTCCCTAACATTGAATAAATAAATGAATAATAATAAAATAAACCAGATGACAAAACATGTGAAGTGTGAGATAGTTTAAGAGGTTGAAATGTTGTAGAGTAAAATGGAATCAAATATCAAGCGCGATGTGAAAGATTTATTATGAGGATGAGAAGACAGAATCCATAGTAAAACATATATAATCATGGGTCCTGGGGTCTATAGATAGTCCTTCCAGTTTTGATTCATTAATTCACTTATTTTTATCATTCATAAAATATTTATTGGGCACCTACCATTTGCCTGTCACCAGCACTGTTCATGTTCATCACTGAACAAGAGCATCCTGCCCTTGTGGGCTTATTTCTAGTGGGATGGGAGAGTGATGTTGAATTTCTGGTTCTAGCTGGATGTGTGACATCAGGCAAGTCCCATATGTTTTCTGGGTCCTAATTTCCTCATCTGTACAATGTGATGCACGTGGCAAGGGGGACAGGGGAAAGCTTTTCCTTGTTAACATTCCAAAAGATATGAAAGTTACATGTAAATAGGAAACAAGGACATGAGAAACCACTAGGGGGCAAAATGAGCATGACATAATAAACGTACTGATGTAAAATTCTAGACACAAAACCTTTTAATTTCACTCATATGTGGAATTTAAGAAACAAAACAAATGAGCAAAGGGGAAAAAAAGAGAAAGAGACAGAGGCAAACCAAGAAACAGACTCTTAAGTACAGAGAAGAAACTAATGGTAACTGGAGGGGAGGTGGGGTGGATGAATGAAATACGTGATGGGGATTAAGGGGTGTGCTTGTCTTGTTGAGCCCCAAGTGATGTATGGAATTGTCCAATCACTATATTGAACACCTGAAGCTAAAGTTAAACTGTACTAACTAATTGGAATTTAATTAAAAATTTTAAGAAAGATATTTAAAAAGAGAATCATCCGTTTTGTATCATGAAAAAAATAAGCAAACAATAAATGAATATTATTGTAGGTAAGGAAAGAGCTCTACAGAATAGTTATACAAATAACTATCCAAATAACTATGATTTACTCTATGACTAGCGTACTTGATATAGAGATCATGTTTTTCTGAGGAATAACAGCATGTAAGGAGCAGAGTACTTGACTAGTAATTGAATGGCATCACTAAATACATATAAGCCCACGTCTGCAGAACCACAAAGTACCAACCAACATACTCAGTCTTGACATAGCCTTTAGCCTTTATTTTTATTATATGGTAGGATCCAAAAGATATTTAGAATTTTTCTTCATTTCTTCATTGCTATTACTGTGTGTCAGTCTCTCTGATTACAAAAGAAAATGTATGGTATTCTTTTTTCCACTTGTATCCCATTGGGAAGTGGTAGTTTTAAAATGGAGAACTCTGGGGTGACTGGGTGGCTCAGTCAGTTAAGCCTTCGACTCTTGATTTTGTCTCAGGTCGTGATCTCACTGTTCGTGAGACTGAACCCCCTTTTGGGCTCTGTGCTGACATTGCAGAGCCTGCTTGGGATTCTCTCTCCCTCTCTCTGTCCCCTCCTGCCTGTGCACTCTCTCTCTTTCACACTTTCTCTCTTTCTCAAAATAAATAAACATTTAAAATAAAGTGGAAAAATTCTGTGACAGTTTTCTGTCAAAAGTTCAGTTTAGGGGTGCCTGGGTGGCTCAGTCATTTAAGCGTCGGACTTTATCTCAGGTCATGATCTTGCAGTTCGTGAGTTTGAGCCCCACTTTGGGCTCTGTGCTGACAGCTCAGACCCTGGAGCCTCCTTAGGATTCTCTGTCCGCCCCGCCACCCCCCCCCCACCCCTCCGCTCCTTCTCTGACCTTCCCCATCACGCTTGCGTGCGCACTCTCTCTCTCTCTCAAATGAATATATTAAGAAAAAATTTTAATTCAGTTTAATTGAATATAGGCCAGCTTCAGAGACTTGTTTCTAGCCAATAGCATGTGTCAGAAATGATGCTGTGTGATTTCCAAGAATAGTGAAGTGTCACACAACTTCTGGCTATCTTTCAGGATGCTCTTCCTCAGAATACAATCACCATACCTTGAGGAAGCCCATGCCATAGGGAGAGTCCATTAAAGGTCCCAAGTTGCAAATAGCATCAAAAGTCCAACCCATACGGGGCACCTGCGTGACCAAGTAGGTTAAGCGTCTTCAGTTCAGGTCATGATCTCACGGTTCACGAGTTCGAGCCCTGCATAGGGCTTGCTGCTGTCAGCACAGAGCCCACTTTGGATCCTCTGTCCTCCTCTCTTTCTGCCTCTCCCCTACTCGTGCTCTCTCTCTCTCAAAAATGAATAAACATTAAAAAATAAAAAGCCGCACCTATAAATGAGTGAGCTGTCAGACCACGCCAATCCCCAGGCTTCAGGGCCCCCAGCTGAAGTTGTGTGGAACAGAGATGAACTATCCTTGTCAAGTTCAACTAAAATACAGATTTGTGAGGGGAAATTAATGTTATTATTGTCCTTTTAAGCCCTAAAATTTTGAGGGGTTATTTTTTACCTAGCAATAGATAACCAGAGCAGAGGATACTTGTCTTTGGGAATACAGCAGAATAATTTCAGAAAGTAAATGCCAGAGGATTAGATATGTGTTTCTGTAGATTCCAGTTGCTTGGACCCACTCACACCTGCCCTGAACACAATAAAAAGAGGCTCATTAAATGCTCCTTGTCACATCCCATGTGCACTAATGGTCAGGACTATGCAGTCGTGGAGACAGATCAAGCCTTGTGCATTACAGGCATTGTTATCATTGACATCCACTGGCAGGCTACTATAAACATTCTTCCAAGCAGCAGATCTGCAAATGAGAGCCCCTTCTTGGTCTGGACCTTCTAGCCCTCAAATAAGGAATGGAATCCTGGCTGGATAGAAACTCAGTAATGGCTTCATCAAGCTGGAGGCATTGAGAAACAGGAGACTTATCCAGGAAGGTGACTGGAGATGACTAGCTTGCAGCCCATCTACACGGGAGGATGGGAATATTGGACTTCTTCAAGCTTAAAGCACCAAGAGGCAGACGCAGAGTCTGTTTGTCATATGTAGTGACTGCCACAGGGTAGATGCTCAATAAATATTTGCTAAATAAATAAATACCACACACACATAGCATTATTCAGTCCTAGCACTGGAACACAAAGTAAACATAAACATGACTGCTCTCCTAATAGAGCTCTGATGTAATGAGATGGTTACAATTACTCATTCATTTACCGTCTCATCTTTGTCATTTACCATCTGAAAGTCACAAAAAGGATGCAGTGATGACTACGACACTAGCCATATTAGTAAAATTGATCAAATCCTTTGTTCTGATCACCTACCCACCCTGTCGGTGAAGGAGGGATTTGCTGAACATATGACATGACACCGGGCACATGAGATGGGCAGCGGCTTATTATTAATCACGTTTAGTCACAGGAATAGAGTGAACCGGCAGTGGCTGTGGGAGACAAACTTTGTAGTTTCAAGAGGGTGGGATGATCCTTGCTTTCCAAAGGGGTATATGATTGGCTGCTTTGAATAATTCTACCAGCTTGTAGAAGAAGGTAAAACCCATTAGGTTGAGGACCAGGTGGGGTGGAGCTGGTGTGGCTGATGGGGGAACTAGCCAGGTCTGGAGCCCTTCCCACTGGGTGGGGGGCACATTTGGCAAGAAAAGAGGAAGGTAGGCTTTGGGGTTGGAAATGTCAAGGCAGCACTTGCCATTTAGGTCTTGGACTCAGATCCTCCATTGTAAAATCAGATGGTGGGAAACAAATGATCTCAAGGTTCCTGTCAGTGCTAATGCTTTTTTAATTCTCATTATATGAAGCCACTCAAATGAGAGTTCACCCTCAGAGGCTCTTGCTGTCCTTATTTGTCTGTGAAGACCAGTCTATTTTTGTTCATGTTAGAGATAGCTCAGTGAATTCAGGCTAATCTCCTAAGGCCTCAAAATTTCAATGCGAAGCTGAAGCATTTCATTTCTAGGGAGTGGGAAGGGGAATAGGTCACAACATTTAGCACAGAAGTCAATTTGGGAATTAAAAGGAAGAACTTTAGAGAGTCCAGGAAAGAAATAATATTTATAAACCTAAAATCAACTCTTCTTTGACTTGCTGTTCATCTCTTATTTATTATTTTTATTAAAAATTTTTAATGTTTATGTATTTTTGACAAATAGGGAGACAGAGCATGAACAAAGGAGGAGCAGAGGGAGGCAGACACAGAATCTGAAGCAGGCTCCAGGCTGTGAGCTGTCAGCACAGAGCCTGACACGGGGCTTGAAGTCACGAGCCTTGAGATCATGACCTGAGCTGAATTTGGACACTTAACTGACAGAGCCACCCAGGTGCCCCAGATATTCACCTTTTAAAAGGAAAATCTTAGAGAGAGTTAAAGAAATGTTTGTATTTTTTTCCAGAGGGAAAAATTATTTATCTCAGACAGTAGGGGATTTGTGATTTTCATTAGATTCTGCAAACTTAGGACTGCAGAGGAAGAGTCAAAAACATTTTGCTGCTTAATTTAAATCCAAAGACAAAAAAAAATGTGTTTGTCTTTGACTTCCAGAGCTTAATTTGCAGGTTACAATGGAAATTTTATGTTTGATTTTACCTGCTTCTGATTGTTTTAAAATAAAATTATCCTCATGTCAGGAGAAGAATTTAATTGATGTTACCATCAATAGTCTTAATAACGAAACCCTTACCTAAGTACACAGAGAGAATTATGGTTAAGGTAGAGTAGCCTGCTCTCTCTAGTAGCCATAATAGTAACCATTCTCTGCTCAGGAAACATGTGTTCTACAACGTTTAAGAAAGACTTGAAGAAAGTGAGAATCACAATGAAAAGCGGGTGTACTGCTGCCCATGAGCTATAAGCTAGATGCTCTCCCACACAGCCACCTGCCTCATGCCCGGCCACCTATTTCTTATTCCGGCAAGACCCTGTTATTATCAAGACATTAACATGAAATCAAATCAAAATTTAAAAAAATTACAATTCTGTGGCTCGGGCATGTGTACTCCAAAGAATGTTTCAAATTTATATTTAAATTTATCTGGCTGAAAGCTCCCAGGCGAGCAATATCTTGTGCTGGAAATACTGTCTTATAATAAAATAAAGTTTAATATGACATTCTTTATAACTGCAAAGAGTTACTCTGTAATGAAAAACAGTGGTAGCTTCCAATGTCTGTAACGGAGGGCGGCATGAAGACTTCTAACAGCAAAATATAAAAAATGAATTGCCTAAAGGAAATATAATATATTAAACTTACAGTCATTTTTAGGCTGCCCTTTATTGAGTACAATAAAACCTGATCCCTCTATCATTTTAAGAGCCATTATATATTAAAAGTTTTATGGCAATTAGTTTCCTTGACTAGGACACTGCCATTTTCTACCTTTGCAAATAAACATATTTTCCACAACATAAGTTACCTTTTGCACTGCGTCCTCACAAATTCTCTGCATTGTGAGAAGAGAAGACAGGAAGGGAGATAAAGCAGAAAAAAGAACACATTTTCTTTAAAGTTTGAAGTAACATAAAACACACCAAGAAGATCAAATATGGGTAGCACTATTCAAAATTTTCAAGAACAACAGCTCAAATGGATGAGGGGTTTTTAAACCAATAGTGTCTGATATCAAAAGCTATTTGTGGTAAAACGTATAACACAGATAAGCTCAACTGGAAAAATCTAGGACAGAAGAAGGCAAAAGCATATTTTTAAGTTAAAATTTGTTTAATGTTTATTTATTTTTGAGAGACAGAGAGAGAGAGACAAGGGCAGAGAGAGGGAGACACAGAATCTGAAGCAGGCTCCAGGCTATTAGCTAACAGCACAGATTCCAACATGGGGCTTGAACTCACAAATTCATGACCTGAGCCGAAGTTGGACCTTAACTGACTGAGCCACCCAGGTGCCCCAACAAAAGCATATTTTTAATACAGTCCATAGGATTAAAAGACAAATTATAAAATAAATCAGAATCCTCAGGGAAGCATCAGAGTGTATGTATATAATTGATTGTGGAAACAGTTTGTTCAAGCCCAATCATCGCAGATTTTAAAAGCCCACATTGGTTGCTGACAAGGTTATATTGCTTCTATAGCTGTATAGGCACAGCAATGACAATAAGTTCAAACGTTCATTGAGCGCTTAGTATTTAGGCATTGATATTTACATGTATTATCTCACACAATCCTTGTGGCAAACATATATGATGAATATCGTCATTATCTTGGTCTTACACAGGAGAAAAGTAAGGCGAAAGACTTCAGTAACTTCGTGGCTAGTCAGTGGAAGAGGATGTAAACCCAGGCAGTCTGGCTCCAGACATGCATCCTTAACCCCTATATGTTATTAATTAAATTACATGACTAATATAAGGTAAACTTGAACATTAGGTGATTTGTCATGTGCCCAATGAGTAGATTACAAAAAGTTTTTATCAATTTGAATATATACACATTTGAGAATTCAGATACAATTATCAAATAACTGCAATTTTAGGTGTGTGTGTGTGTGTGTGTGTGTGTATAATTACATGTTAGGTAAAGTAGTACATTCATTAGAAATACTGCCTTTGTTATGTTCATGTTATGTAACCCAACAATATAGTCTAGTGATTTAGCACAAGGACTCTGGAGCCAGACTGGATTCAGATCTCAAGTCTACTATTTCTTACTTGTGACATTTGACAAGGTATTTAACTACTCTCTTCTCAGTTTCATCATATGTCAAGTATATGGTATCTACCTTACTGGGTTGTTAGGAAACATAATGGAGTAGAAAGGCGTGAAGGGCTTAGAGCAGTGCCTGACACATTAGCTTTTATATTTTTTTCCAAAGTTTCCCTTGCACCTTTGGCATCTGAGGCTCTGCCAGCACCAGAACCCAGACCTCTGATGCCGTGTTTTATAGTATCTCCCCTTCCCACATTCGCTTCGGCAGCACATATACAGTATCTCATCTCCCCTTCTAAGTTGTCTGAGATACAGAACTTCTGGTACTGCCATGGAGATTCTTATTCCAAACCACATTATCCAGTCACCTCACATTATAAATGTTTTTATTTGACATTTAAGAGGGTGCCTTGTCTCCACATTAAAATACTTACAGCATTGTTTTAAAAATTATCTTTAAAAGCTCCTCACCACCCCCCCCTTTTTTAACAACACGGTGCAGTTGGAATATTCAAGTCAAAACCCCAAGAATCATTGCTAAGTTAGGGTTAAATTTCTTTGCCTTTTAAAGATCCATTTTGTCTAAAAGCATCCAATGTTATTCCAGGGAAATCTATCTTCCCCAGACAGTAATGTATTGTTCAAAGTAAAATAAGTGAAATAGCAGAAGCAGAATTTGATAAGAAACCCTTCTAAGGGATACAGGATAATTTGGAGGAAATATAATTATCGTATTTAGATATGGGAGTTACATCATTAATATTCAGGAATAGTAGAAACAGATCTTAGGCATTTATATTAGTTTTTACCATAATTACCAGACTTCATTGTGGAACTTCACACGATAAGTACACAGTTGCCAAATCTTCACCTCATTTAGTGCTTGTTGGTACTGCTAACAGTAGGGGAACCATCCATCTCCAAACCAGAATTTTCTGGCACAATTTCCCCATGATCTATTCACCCTAAAACAGAGAGGAAAAATAAGATAAAGAGGGAGGCAACAAAAACAAAGAGGGAGGCAAACCATAAAAGACCCTTAAATACAGAGAATAAACTGAGAGTTGCTGGTGGGGTATTGGGTGGTGGGATGGGCTAAATGGGTGATGGGCATTAAGCTGAGCACTTGTTGGGATGAGCACTGGATTTTGTATGTAAGTGATAAATCACTAAATTCTACTCTTGAAACCTTTATTAACTATATGTTAACAAACTTGGATTTAAAAACAAACAAAATACAGAGAGGAAAGAAGGCGACTCTAAAATCTAAGGACAATTTCACTGCCATTCTAAAAAAATGAAGGTTTTTTGTGTATGTTAAAGTGTTAGTGTGTATACCAGCATTGTTCTCAAACTATTAGAAGATTTCACTCATGCTTGGAATATTCTTTCTCTCCTTTCCTTTTCTTTTTTTTTCCTTTTTAAGGTCACTGGTTTGGTAACTGGCATACTAGGTCCCAGGGAAGACTGGGCAAGTGTTATAAGCCCACTTCATGTTCTGGCAGCTCTTAACCTGGTTAAGGCTTTCTACTCCTAATAAACACAACTCAGTTACTTTAACAGAGGTCAGCACATTTACCATGTACTCCAGTTTCCTTTGATGTAACTCTCTGGAACCAATCCTGAGGTGTGGGGGTGGGGGGGGGGAAGTGCAGGGGGAATGCAATAACAAAATAAAAAAATGTTGTCCAAAAAGAAAAGTCTACCTGACTAGACACAAAACCGACTGCTACTCTCAAAATCCCCAAGGGGTTTCTGCAGGATATCTTGGTTTATACTTCAAAGTCAAACAAACAATGTAGAAGATTTAATCATGTAACAACTTTTTTGCTTGTCTTATCAATTGGGGCAAGGGTGAGAGAAGGAAGAAAATCCAGTAAATATGGTCATTGCTATTACAGATAGAAGCAGAATTGGAATAACATCTATATGTAACAATTCATGCCTAAGAAGGTAATATTGAATGCTCATATTCTTATGTTTTATTTAAATTTGAGAGTAATATCTCCTTTGGATAGGAAGAAATGGAAACACCAGAAGAAACAAAGGAGGCTAGGATTTTCTTTCAACCATAAGAACATTAAGTAGATGAAATAATAGATTATTGCATACTGTTGATAACCAGAAACTCAGCTTCATAGATAATATAGCTTAGAGAGTATAACCATATACTTTATCAACCAAACTGGGATATTTTTGATACAAGACGGGGACAATATTAATAATTATGCTGGAAAAACAGGCATAAAATGGGACAAATGCTGGAAAAACAGGCATAAAATGGGACAAATGTGGCTGTCTCCAGAATATTAGGTCATTCTTCCAAGAGTTGTACAGATGGTACCTACATCAGTAGATTAGAAAGTTATTTATAAAAGTTGGTAAATTAAAAACTTTGATGAGCTATTTCAGAAACTTCCTGATATTTCAAAAGTAGCTGCCCATTCAGCTCAAGAGTATGTTCCTTGATTTTTCAGTTACGTCCTTTTCCTATTCTTTCGTTTGGAGGGGTGTGTGGAGCTTTTTTGTTTGTTTTTGTTTCAATATAGTGTGTATGTTGAAAAAAACCTTTTAACTAGTGAGACTGTATTATTCCTTTGGTAACTGGTCCCAGAGCAAAGGCCTGGTTTCTTTTGTAAAGGCCATGGGGTTTGGGGGCCAGCATACACTGCAAGGGCCTGTAGTATAAATTTTAATACTATAAGCTCTGAAGACAGTTCTGCTCACTGGTTAACACCATAGCATTTGGAGTTAGGATTCCTGCACTTACAGAAACAGATTTCACACAGAAGCCCAAGCAATCAAAAGAAAAGAATCTAATTAAGCCACTCTTCAGTTGATGATCCTCAGTGGTTCTGCAGAATCCCACAAGACACTCTATCCCTGGTCCTGGCTTGTAGCTGCAGCTTCAACTCCTATGTGTTTTCCCTCATTTGCGTCTCCAATCATCCTGGCTTTATTTAGACCAGGGATTTCCAAACTCTGATGTTATCCAAGAGACACTTTTAGTTGTCACAAGGTGGCAGAGGGCATGAGAGTTGCACTATTCGCATGTAACTGATAAAGTTCAGGGATGTTGCCAAACATTCAGCAGTGCACAGGCAGCATCCCTTGCCCCCCTCTGCTCCACAAGAATCATTTAGATTAAAATGTTAATAGTGCAAAGGTCACCCCTTTCCTCACACCATGTTTTCCTTAATCCTTAACCTTGCACACACTATTCTCACTGCCTGAAATATTCATGCTCTTCTGTTCCCCTCTTTTCCCTTTTCTTTAACTCCTATTCACTGTTTTGATCATTCCCTTCTCAAAGTGGCTTTCCAGAATTTCCGTCCCAGATGAATACTACGCTCTACCAAGGAACTATAGATCACTTCAGAATACTAGTAACAATTTTACCTTTTTGTTTCATAGCCCCACCCCAACCAATCTCAGGTGAGCAGTACCATTTAGCTCACATTCATTTTAGGATCTCCAGCAGCTAGCACAGTTAGGTGGGGGTGTCGTGCAACAGTGCATTCAGTGTTACTAAATGAACATTAAACAGCCTCACTTACAAAAGTACAGTAATAGTGTAATCATCTCATTAGGTTGTAAGGATTAAATAATACACCTAAACTCTGTAACACCGTTTGAATCACATAAGTCCAGAGAGACCGGCGTTCTGTGGTTTGTGGACAGGAGACCGGCTCTGTCCGCTCGATATACCAGCACTTGCACATCCTCCAGCACGTATCCGACCTATTGAGAAATTGTTCCTGCAGTAACAAACAAATTTCTGCGCCTGCGCTTTTCTGCCTCTCTCGCTACCCAGGTTACGGGAACTATTTCCCTTCTTCTCATTGGCCCGCAACTAGACGAATTAGTGGACATCGCGCATGCTCCGTATCAGATTTCTCCTTCCCCGGCCCGCCCCATTCCCGACCCAAGAGGGCGGGCGAAGTCGGCCAACACGCCTGCGCGAGAAGCGTGCCCCGGAAGCAGTTCTTTGGCCCTGTGACACGTAGCAACTGAGCAAGTACTGGGTCTTCATCTGTGTTTGGGGGTTTCGGGGGTTGCCGGAGCTGCTGACGCCGCTACCCCTGCTTCTGCGCTTGGTGAGTGTCTCCGGCTTGCGGCACGGTGTTCGGATTCTCCCCAGGCATGGGCGGCGCGGCTAGTTGCCGTCCTTCGGCGCAGCCAGCGTTCCGGTCCTTTCGCTCAGACCCTCGTTCCCCTTCAGGTCCTTGCCTTGACGCGGCCCCTGTAGTTCAGGCGTGGCTTTTTAGGGGTCTACACCGTCGCGGCCGGCTCAGGCCTTATTTTGCAAGGAGGCAGTTGCAGTTGTCAGGGTCAAAGCTCTGCCCCGAGGGTAGGAATCGTCTTTGTTGTTTTTAGACCTCCAAGGAACCAGTTCTCCCACGACCCTCCTTCCCTTAATTATAATGACAATTGTAATAGTAACAATTGAATGACCTGGAGCCGGGGCACGTCGGCTCCTTGAAATGGAAGTGCCATCCCAGCTCTTGATTTCAAGATTAGACGTTTCCTATGTAACTGTCACCCAAGCCTATCGTCCAAATGCTGTTCCCCCAAATTCCAGAGGAAATAATTTGATGCCTACTGAGGCTTTTTGCTTAGTAGGGAAACGAATTCAGTAGCACCTTGCGTATAAACAGTATTTGCCATTCTTCTCTTGCAGATCATTTGCAATGTCAGGCTTTGATAACTTAAATACGGGTTTCTACCAGACAAGTTACAGCATCGATGACCAGCCACAGCAGTCGTATGATTATGGAGGAAGCGGAGGACCTTATAACAAGTAACCTGTCAACTTTGACCATTTATTTAGTCAAGATTAAAGTGAAAGCATGTATCCTGAATATTTGGTACTGCCTAAAACTGAATGTGTCAACATGCCCTTGACAGGAACCTGATTTTTCATACTCTTCCTGACCCTGGTTTCAGTTTGAAGGGATTGCCCTAGTTAGAGTTTGGTACCGTCTGCAAAATCTTGGATTGTGCCCTGAGTGCAAAAGTAGATTGTTAGAGCTGATTCCTACTAATAGTATTTCTATATCATTTAAGATATGGATAGGAGCTTCAAGGACCTAGAGACACCTGGGCTCTTCAGTCCAGAGAACGAGTTAAAAATTTAAAATCATGGGGGCATCTGCGTGGCTCAGTCGGTTGAGCGTCCAGCTTCGGCTCAGGTCATGATCTCACAGCCATGAGATTGTGGGTTCGAGCCCTGCATCGGGCTCTGTGCTGACAGCCAGCTGAGAGCCTGGAGTCACTTTCAGATTCTGTGTCTCCCTCTCTCTCTGACCCTCCCCTGCTCACTGCTGTCTCTCTCTTTCAGGAAAACAAAAACAGAACATTGAAAAAAATTTTAAATCTTGTAGTGGCTAGGTTAGAAGTTAAATCAGTCCAAATTCAGATCTTATCAATGTGAATTCACTGTGCTTTCTGACACTGTGCAGCAGTGTAACCTGCCTGTTATGAGTCATCAGGTGATTTCATATAGCAAGCGATAATCATTTTTATTACTCTTACAAAACCTTGTGGCCAGTACACACAAGTTGCCGGTGGCAGACTGAAGACGGATCTCAAAACCTTTCAGCCCCGAACTGTTAAGAACAAAACAAAACAAAACACCCTGATTTTTTCATAGTTTCAGGTGTTAGTGGCAGAAATACATTAGCTGAGGTTTTCTGCCAATCTGTAGCACATCGTGTTCTTAGTTTCTGAAGCCTTTGAAGGCGATCCCATCAGTCATTAACTATACCTTGTTTAGATAGTCCAGGACTCCTTCAGGAATCGTGTAGAAATGAATGGACCTGTTTTGAGCGATAAATGCATGCATTGACATGGCTGCATAAATACTGCACGTACTTTGTGTGCCGTCTGATGTTCCTCTGTAGACCCTGAATGAACAACCTCACAAAGTTTCTTCCAGGATTAGGGTCAGACAGGTTATATATCAAGTCAATTTGAGAGAAACATGAATTAATAAATCTGAATGGAAGTGCACAAGAATTTAAAAAGCAAACCAGAAACCTAATTCAGCCCTCAGTATGGTTTGTCTTGGATAAACTATACTTTTTACAACCCGTTGATCCCTTGAATTTGCCTAATTTGATATATTCTAAGGCTTTTTTTACCCCCTAAATCCTAACACATTGAACAGTGGGAGTGAGCATGTAAAAAACACTATCTGAATCGCTTTTTTCATTTTTGTTAAATTCTCAGTTATAAAGTGTTGGGGATTTGTCTTGTATTGATCAATTAACTGGGCAGAATTGGAAAAATCGTGCTGAGAAATATCCATTCATTTATTTAGTTAAGAATGCGTTTTTTGTTTTGTGTTGTTTTTTTCTTTAATTTGTGTATAAGAGGGAAATGAATGAAGGACTAGCCAGAGTGCAGCCACAGGGCTTTGGAAAACTCGTCTCTGTATGTGGGCCTCTTTAAGTAAATGATGTTTGGCTTCAGCAGAACTGTGACATTTAGATTACAACCTCCTAGGTGTATTTATCTCTGCCTTTTTTTCCTGCCCTGTCCCTGCTTGATTCCTTAAAGGTGTGACTTATCTTTTCATCCCAGTTAGCATCAGCTCAGTTCAGTTTTCTTCAGGGAGATGGTTTACATATTCTGTTGCTAATACTTCTCAACTCCATTACAACCACATCATGTACTAGTAAGCATTGCTTCAGTGTAAGGAAGTTTTTTTCCTGGTGCTTATATGCCCACTATTGCAGTTTACAAATAGGGGTTTATAGATGAAGCCTAGGAAAACAGAAAGCTTAATGTATTAGCAGTAATAATTGGGTTTCATTTATAAGTATCATTTATATATTCATAAAACAACAACAAAAAGTTAAAGACCCTTTGATCATAATCTGTTGAGTTTTATGACTGTCATGTTGGACACGTTCCACGTTGTATGTCAGATATACCTATAAAATACCAATTACATATTTTTAAAGTATTTAAAGCTAGTATTTTTTTCTTTTTTGACTTAACTGATAAAGACATTTATGGAATACAGTGTGCACTTAGTCAATACAGATCGTATCTATCATACTATGTTCTCGTTTAAAGCCAGCAGGAGCAAATCAGGAATTTTCCTGACCAGGTCCTACCAGAAGAGGAAAATAGTAAAATTCCGTGGCGTTGTCTTTCTCATCTTACATCTTGAAGAAGGAATGAAGACACCGCTTTTGAAGTGATCATTTTCTTGGGGGCTATTTCTCTTCCTTACGTGACATTTATGAGTCTTATGTCAGCCATTCTGAAGTGTGGCCTGCATACGCCAGAGGGTTCTTGAGTCCTTCCAGGGAGTCTTTAAGCTCAAGACTATTCTTATAACAGTACTGAGACATTATATACCTTTTTAGGTATGTTGACATTTGTACTGTTGTAAAAATAGTGATTGATAAAAGTGCTAGTACCTGAATGTGAATCAAGACAAGGGCATCAAATTATTCTGGGTATCATTATATTTCTCATTGCCACATACTTGCTGGGATGCTAGGGGAGCCACTTTTATTTAAGGATGCCCTTGATGAAGCAGTAAAACTTACTGTGTTATTAAATCCTGACCTTTTAGTACACACATAGTAATATACTCTGCATGACAAATGGGAAATAGTCCTTCTGGTCTTTACTGGAGCACAGTCATTATCGCTAAGAAAAGGCCCTGTGCAATTTGAATCGCAGGTTGAATCAGCTGCTTTTTCATGAAAACTATTTTTACTGGAAAGAACATCTGACAAACTATGGTTATTTAAACTTGAGTACTGGGCATATATTTTCCTGAGGATGAAATAGTTGAGCCTATTACTTCAAGAAATAAAACTGGCAGTATGTGTAGCCAGTGATTAAATTCTAGTTTTCAGGTAAAAATGAAGATTTGGGAAAACTGTCCATAACTGTCAGTTTCCTAGTAGTAACCATTTTTCTGATGAAATCACTGGTCATATTAACAAATGTGATTTTCTTATATTTATCCTTCATATATATGTTTTTATATTAAATATGTCAGTATTTGGGAGATATGTATAACTCACTAATATTTTCTAAGTCAACAGTGAATGTTACAGAATCATACGTGAGTAAAGATACAGAATCATACGTGAGTAAAGAAAGGATCCATTCAAAGCGCAAAGCACATCACTGTATTCTGGGACAGTATAAAAAGTTATTAGTGAGGCACCTCGTGGCTCATTTGGGCATCCGACTCTTGATTTTGGGTCAGGTCATGATCTCACAGTTTCTGAGTTCAAACCCTAACTTGGGCTTTGTGCTGATAATGTGGAGCCTGCTTGGGATTCTCTCTCTGCTTCTCCTCTGCATGTGCACGCACATGTGTGTGTGTGTGTGTGTGTGTTGTGTGCATACGCGCACACTCTTTATTTCTCAAACTTAAAACGTTTATTGTTGTTCCGTCTTCTGTGTTGCAATTTAAATTTAAAACACTACGATTTTTTGGGTTTCGATATGAAAAGAACATTCATGATAATAATCTCAAAAGGTTAAATAATTTTCCAACTAGTCTGCCTGACTAGATTTTTTTTCAGATACTTCAACTAAGGCAATATATCACCACAAACGGAATACAGAAACAGATATAAGAATTTTTAGCTGTTGTTAAACTAGACATGAATGAGATTGTCAAAAATATAATACAGTGCCACTTTTCTCAATAGTTTTTTAAAGTTATTCTTTCATTAAAAATTTATGCCAACATAGAATGGATTTATTGTGACTCTGAATGAATATTTAGGTTTTTTTTAATGTTTGTTTTTGAAAGAGAAAGTGTGCAAGTGGGGTAGGGGCAGAGAGAGAGGAGACACAGAATCCAAAGCCGGCTCTGTTTTCTGAGCTGTCAGCACAGAGCCCGACACGGGGCTTAAACTTATGAACAGTGAGATCATGACCTGAGCCAAAGTCACATGCTTAACCTACTGAGACACCCAGGAGCCCCATTAAACATTTTGAACATTTCTCACTTTTAATTTCTAATATGATAAATATTGACAGATACAGCCCACAGAAATAAAAAATCTTTGGGTTTCCTAGTAATAAATTTTTATAGTAAAAGGGGATCCTAAGAACAAAGAATTTGAGAACAACTGGTCTATACTATTCTTTTTGTTTTTTTCTGTTGCATACACACTCATATTCTCTCTTTCTGTGAAAAAGAGAATAAAATCCATCCTGTTGATGCAGATTGTCTGAGCCTCCATATGGAGCTTTTCTAGTTGTTTTATAAACTCCATGTTAGATTTATGATACATTTTAACAGAGATCAACATAGCATATTTTACTAAATCAGAAAATGTGAATTCTTCTCCTAGTTTACTTCAACCAGCTAATCCTGTGGGATAAGTGTGTGTATGTTTAAGTAAGTAGAAACCAACATATTTCATACTAGAATGGGGAAAGGCATATATGGAAAAAGGATATAGCTATCTCTATAAAGTAGGATTTGGGGGTGATTTTTATTATAATTGTTAAGAGTTGGTCCCTGGAGTCAAAAAGTCTAGTTTGAAATCTTGGCACCACCATACACAAATCATTTTAGCCTAAGTATTAGCTTCTACATCTTTATAATGGGAAAGATGTTAAAAGCAACTTCCTAAAGTTGTAGTGAGGTAATATGATATAATTCACACTAAACATTTACAACTGTGCTTTACAAAGTGACATTCAGGGGTGGCTGGGTGGCTCAGTTGGTTGAGCATCTGACTTTGGCTCAGGTCATGATCTCATGTTTCGTGGGTTCGAGCCCCATGTCGGGCTCTGTGCTAACAGCTCAGATCCTGGAGTCTGTTTCAGATTCTGTGTCTCTCTCTATCACTGACCCTCCCCTGCTCATGCTGTCTCTCTCTGTCAGAAATAAATAAAAACATTAAAAAAAACAAAACAAAAACATTTAAAAAAACCAAAGTGACATTCAAATAGGTTATTTGTATTTTTGTAAATTTTTAGTAGCTAATATGTACCTGTATGTTACTTATAACATATGTTAGAATGAATGAATTTTGATAAAAGTTTTTAATGTGAAAATTAAGTCTTCCACTTCCCTTTGCTTCCAGGTTCCTTTACCTATATAATTATATGTGTTATATTAAATGTTACATTATACTCAAACCTATATAATTATATGTAATGTAAGTATATGTGTATAAAATACACATTCAAATATATAGATACAGATGTATTCTAAGAAGTACAATCATAGTGGGTATATAAGGTATATACTATTCTGAACGTTGGGTGTTTTTTGTTTCTGTCCACTAAATATTTTTTGATTATCATTCCTTATTAGTACACATTGAAGTACCTTATTCCTTTTAATGGGTGCATAGTAATTTATGCCTATATAGTATATTTACTGATAACTGTTTTTGGTTTTTATCATTTGCTGTTAAAATAATGCTTTGGGACACCCAGGTGGCTCAGTCAGTTAAGCACCCGACTCTTGATCATGATCTCATAGTACGTGAGTTCAAGCCTCGTGTTTGGCTCTGCACTGACAGAACAGAGCTTGCTTGGGATTCTATTTTTCTCTCTCCCTCTCCCCTTCCTTTGCTCATGCATGCTTTCACTCTCTTGCTTGCTCTCTTTCTTCTCTCTCTCTCTCTCTCTCTCCTTCCCTGAAAATAAGTAAATAAAACTTTAGAAATTGAAAAAAATAATGCTTCGTCGAATTCTGTATTACTATGTAGCCAGAAAAATAACATTTTTTTAAAGCTTGGGTTGGACTAGAGTGGTAAATAAATCTTGAGTCTCCGTCCCATTGGACTTTCCAGAGGGTTTTGCCATTTTGCCATTATTTGGATTTGCTTTTATTTTATTATTTTTAAATGCTTATTTATTTATTTAAAGAGAGAGAGGAAGAGAGAATCCCAAGCAGGCTCTGGTGTCTCAGAGAAGAGCCAGTTGTGGGGCTTAGTCTCACAAAGCATGTGATCATGACCTGAGCCAGAATCAAGAATCAGACACTTAACTGACTGAGCCAGCCAGGCGCCCCCGAATTTGCTTTTAATCAAGACGTTCAGTTAATTTAAAAATTAGATTTAGTTTTAAAATCTCAAATAATATTCATGGCAGTCATTAGATTTTATATTTATTAAAAGGAAAGTATAAAATTTTAAAAGGTAATTAAAGCATCTTTAAGCCTTCTCAGTTGTTTTTAAAAATATCTTTTCAAGTAATTATTTTACTTCTATATTTCTTACTTTGTATTTAGATTAGTCCCATTGCTAGGTAGGTCATATTTTTTCCCCAGAACATGTTGAAACAAGTTTTGAAAGATACTTCTTCAATGTCCTTCTGTTCCCTGTTTTGTTTTTTTCTTCATTAAAATAGCCATGGTAAAACCTTTGTCTACAATGCAGGATTTACTATAGCACATATCAAATGAGACAGTAGGCGTTTACCTACTTTGAAAAGTTGAAAGTGCTATTCAAATGCAAGATGTACTAACAGTGTTCTGTTATATTCAGAAAGCTTTCAGAGAAAGAGGCTTGAATTTTTTCACTCTGTGTTTGAAATTGATGGTTGTTCTTAAAGAGATTTACCCACTTGCAAAAAAATAACACACTACAGAGAGTAAAGAAGAATGATTTGACATTCGATGGAGATTCAAACCACAATGGAACATTATATAACTTGTAGTACAAAGTCTCATGTTACGTTTTAATTCATAGTCTTAGGTATAAGTTTTATTCCTCAGCTATCTTTCTATTATATATAATTTATTTTATTATATTATATATAATTTATTATATATAGTATATATTTTATGATATACACTTACTGAAAGGCGATAAGTAAGATTTTTTAGTTTTCATTTGTTGATCCCCCAAGGCTTTAAAAATTTCAATAGTTTGTAAAATTCTTAAGCACTGTGTGAGTGTTGGCATTGTCAGGAAGATCCTCTTAAAAAAAACACTGACAGCATACCACTGGAGAGAATCACATTACTCTTAGTAATCATTTCAACACTATTTATGCAAACTGGCACAGTAGCTATCCTAGGAAGTGTGTGACGGTTCCTGTCATGCTCTCAGGGATGTCCACTGTTGACATTCTGAGAAATGGAACTTTGATTTACAGACCATATGCTGGCTATGACTACTCACAACAAAGCCGATTTGTCCCTCCGGACATGATGCAGCCACAACAGCCATACAGCGGGCAGATTTTCCAGCCAGCTCAGGCATATACTCCGACGACACCTCAGCCATTCTATGGAAACAACTTTGAGGATGAGCCACCGTTACTAGAAGGTAGGATGGGTTGCACAGTACTATGTAGTGTCCAGCTGGTTAGTAAAAATAAACCTTAATTTGGAGAAGTTCTCCCTTCCTTTGGAAGAATAATATTAGAGAAAAAAAGTTTTCTACTAAGTAACCCATTTTGAATAGAATGTATATGAAACCACATTGAGCCATAAGGGATCACATTTTTAATAGATGTTTATAACGTGATAATTAGATCAATATGTGAGCATTGACTTTTACTTCACATTATTGATTCAATTCTGTCATTGGAAGAAATGAAAGGAAATAGCATGGTAGTTATTATTCTCCATGGAAGAAGCTGGCAAAACTTGTAACATCACTGAAAAATATGGTGATTTTCAAATTGTATTCCAAAACCCATAAGGCAGTAGTTCTGAATAATTAGGGGCGGGGAGGTTGATTACCCTGTGAAAGTCTAATAAAAGCTATGAACACTCTTCTCAGAAAAATGCACACCTGTGCATAGAAACGTAGTTTTATATACAATTTCATAGCATCTCCAGGTATTCCTGAAGCCCCATGTGAGGAACGCCTTATGCTTAACCCCTGTCCATATAGTCTTTGTTATGCAGTCGTAGCTGAGAATCTCTTGTTTTGTCACATCCAAACACTTGTCCATCACCAAACCAGAAATCGGGTTTTTGTGAAGTAAGCACCACACTCAGGGAAGACTGTTGTTGAGGGCTTCCCAAAATAATGTCTCATCTTGCTGAGTGTTTCATTTTGTCTCCTGCTCCACCATAGATTCTAGTAAATTAAAGGCATGTCACAAATCCTAATTGCTTTCTTATTTTCTCTTCCTTTAGAATTAGGTATCAATTTTGACCACATCTGGCAAAAAACACTAACAGTGTTACATCCATTAAAAGTAGCAGATGGCAGCATCATGAATGAGACAGATTTGGCAGGGCCAATGGTTTTTTGCCTTGCCTTTGGAGCCACATTGTTACTGGTAAGATGTTAGTTTGAACTCTCAGTATGAGATTAAAGAACATTCTTTAATGGCCAAGAACTGTTTATACATCAGATCTTTCATGTGTTTTGAATGATATTGAGTTGCTTGAATTTATACCCATTCATTGCTTCTCCATTGATAATAAATGTAATATATTTGGAAATATTTTTTTAAGTTTATTTATTTATTTTGAGAGAGAGAGAACATGTGCGCTTGTGAGGGGGATGGGAGTGGAGAAAGAATCCCAGCACGGGGCTCCATCTCACAAACTGAAATCATGACCTGATCTGAGATTGAGAGTCAGACACTTAACTGACGGAGCCACCCAGGCGCACCTAACACAGTACTGTCTTAAGTCTGTTGAGGAATGTCTTTTATAATTTAGTTTAGTTTTGTTTTGTTTTGTTTGTTTATCAAAAGACTGAGTAAGTCCACCAGTGATTTGGAAAAATAATGAAAGAAAAATACATCTTCCATTATATTTTTCTTGCTTGGTCATTATTTTTCTTTTTTCCTCCCTTCCCCATGAAACCCTGGTATCCTGCTTATCCTGACTTCTTTCTCTTATCTTCTTTAACAGCCGTATAGGTGAATGATGAAATTAGTTCTGCTGTTAAAATGATTATGATTTCATCTGCCTATGAGAATAAATTGCTTTGAGGCAATTTTGGTGGTATTTGTTGCTTTCAGGGAATATTGGCTATTATCTGAGATTTTCCATCTTGTGTCTGTAGTTTATTTGCTTAAAATCAGACAGATTTCTTTTTAGAAATCTATTTCTTAAAGATGATCGTAGCATGATTTTGTGTCTCTGTTTGCTGAATTGTTGATCTACTACCTGGAAAATGAAAATCAAATGTATGTATATTGAGAAGTAGGTACCTCAGACTTCCTGAGGAAGGTGTAATAGCCCATCCATGTTTTACTATGCTGCATAAAGAATAGATGCCTGGGGGTGCCTGGTAGTTTAGTCAGTTAAGCTTCCAACTTTGGCTCAGGTCACGGTTCGTGAGTGTGAGCCCTGTGTCAGGCTCTGAGCTGACAACTCAGAGCCTGGAGCCTACTTTGGATCCTGTGTCTCCCTTTCTCTCTGTCCCTGCCCTGCTCGTGCTCTGTCTTACTCTGTCTCTCAAAAATAAATAAATGTAAAAAAAAAAAAAAAAAAAAAAAAAAGATGCCTGCACAGATTTTGATGCTCACAAATTGAATATTTTCTACCTGTAGTATTTTAGGTGAAATAAAGCCAAATATAACTTTTTTTTTCCCCCTTTAACCCATAATCTTTTCTTTACCCATAGGCTGGCAAAATCCAGTTTGGCTATGTATATGGGATCAGTGCAATTGGATGTCTAGGAATGTTTTGTTTACTAAACTTAATGAGTATGACAGGTGTTTCATTTGGTTGTGTGGCAAGTGTCCTCGGATATTGTCTTCTTCCCATGATCCTACTTTCCAGTTTTGCGGTGGTTTTTTCTTTGCAGTAAGTACTGATCTTTATTTTGGGGATTGACTAATTCTCTGTAGTAGGATATACCTCACCATCAGTTTGAGATAAATCACTAATTCATCGAACATGAGATAGTGCCTGTTGTGAATGAGGACTATACTACAGGCATTTCAGTGATAAACACTGAAACTAAGAATAAATTTTAAAAAGTTTTTATTACCATCTCTGCTTTTATCTGTGATAAAGAATGTCACTACTTTTGTGTTTTCTTAGCAGTGTCAGTAAACAAACTGAACAGGAGTGATTGTTAAATATTGCCTGAAAAGATCAGGTTGTTAAAAGTGTACTTTCCATCTCTGATATTTTTTAGACCATATCTCGTTTCTTAAAGATGTTGGGCATATGCTAAGTGTTGAATAATAAAACACATGTTCTTTATTTGGAAGCTTTTTAAGTGAAAATGAAACATTTGTTTTTATGGTGAGAGGCTGTTAGTAGCCTATCATGTCCTCAGATGTCTATGTAAGCAGCTTTAAGTGTGTAATTTGTTAAATTCTGTTTTAGGTCTGGTGAAAAAGAAAGGTTTAAATTCCTGTGATAAGTTCTCTCCTCACAGCCAGTGTGCAGATTCTTTCTCAGCAGTCCAGGCTCCTCCATGTGGCTAGTGCCTGGCACAGCCGGCGATGGGGCTTTGTTGCAGGAGGAAAGTTAAAGGAGGGATTTCAGAGAACAGCGCATAGCAGCAGTTTGACACTAGAGATTTGGCAAGATGATGGCCTCGCAGAGTTTCTGCCTTGCATAAACATGCTTCAGATCTCAGTGTAGAAACTTTGACTCTTCATTTGTTGAGATTGGTACACTTAGATTTGAATTTTACAAAGCAGATTTTCTTTGAATGCACTGTTTTCTAACCAGAGCAGTTTGGCTCTTGGGAGGCTTTTGGCTGTGTCTGGAGGTAATTGTGTTGGCCGCAGTATGGGGGGTGCAGATGGGCTGCAGGCCAGGGGCTCTGCTGACCAGCCCAACGGTGTTCGGAACAGCCCTTCACAACAGAAGTGCATCCATCCCGCATGTCCGTAATGCCAACATTGAGAAACCTGGCTGCTTTGCTGACACGCATAAAATGTAATTATAAATGAGGTTTTTATCACATTAGTGAATGTGACTGTAAAGAATTCCACATTATTGAATTTACTGTGAGGTGTATCATTTTAGCATTTGAAAACAAAATCTTGGCCATTTCTGCAGGTGTGTATAATGTGGATTTAAGATGCTTTTCTTTAGAATCGGGTTATTACATAATATTATTATTACATAATTATTATTACATAATCTCACCTACTGCCTTTTTCCCCTCTCCCCGTTTTTCCTTGTCGGTTACAGAGGAATGGTAGGAATCATTCTCACTGCTGGAATTATTGGATGGTGTAGTTTTTCTGCGTCCAAAATCTTTATTTCTGCGTTAGCCATGGAAGGACAGCAACTGTTAGTAGCATATCCTTGTGCTCTGTTATATGGAGTCTTTGCCCTGATTTCCGTTTTTTGAACTGAATTTATCTGGCATGTGGACACCATTGGGCCAAAAAGGACTTTGAACTCCTACTGGACCAGCGAACTGCAGTGCAACTCTCGTGCAGACCTAACGTTTGACTCTTGGAGCAGTGGACGTAAACATATATCTTTTGTTCATTTTTACAGAACTTTTGAAGACTATGTTGGATTTACCTGCAGTATGACTAGCTTTAAGTGTCTGTGCTTATACAAATAAGAATAAGAAGTACTGTTTCTTTCCTTTTTTGCAGCCTTTGAAAAACAAAATTTTTTCTTGCAAATTATATTAAGATGTTTTTGATAGATTTTTATCAACTGTGGGAAACTAACCACAGGGCTGATAATCTTTTCTTAAAAACAACCCAGTCTTGGTTAAGAAGACACAAGACTTAGTGCAGAAATATTTTTCTAAGGGATTAGGAAAGAAAAATTGCCTGTAGTCTCAAGTTAGATGCACTTGCAGCAAAAAAGTGATCCCAATGTAAAGGTTTATGAGTTTGCCCTTCGCAAATTTGACATTCCTTTAAGTTATCTCATGCAGTTTTTGCTAAAATTCAACAAGACAAGAAGTTCCCGGTCTACTTTATTGTAGACAGGAAATGTGCGCACTTCTGAGGTTAGCATTAACTCAACCATGGTGACCTAGACTGGCCGCATTAATGTTCATAGTCGGATCTCCATGTTTCCTAGGAAAAAGAAAATCACTAACCTTTTTTGAGGAAAAGATTAAAATGTCACAATTTCAGTACTGCAGTTATCAGTGTAAAGTGCATTTGATGCTTAGTAATTAAAATTTTCCCAGTTTTAACTGTGTTGAATTGACTTTTGCTGTTTTCGGTGTCGCATTTTCTTTAACTGGGTTCCGGTTTTAACTTGTTTTCCTAATTTATTCTAAGCCTGAAGAATAGAAGTCATTTAGCATAGAATCAGTAAAAAAAGAGATTAAGTGAAAAACAGTTTACTTTGAGTTACAACATTATTTCCTTGTATTAAATTTATGTGGCCCATGTCGTGCCCTCTTGCCAGAAAATCTGTAAGAAAATGCTATATCTTGTATTTTGATATAGCTTCGGCTTTTTCTGAAAAAAACTGCCTCTGATTTTGGACAAGCTCATTTATAGCTGTGAGAAAGATGCCTTATGGGAAGGAAAATGTTGCCTTTTTTAAAAAAGGAGACCTTCAGACCAAATAAAAAGAAACACCAAGCTGATGTCAGTGGTTCTTTTTAAAAGTTAGTTTTCAGTCGTAAAAGGAGGTTAAGATAACAAAACATGTCCTGAAAGATCATGATTTCTGATCTCTGGAATCACATAAATATGTTTTTCTTCATACTTAATCTTCTAGAGGAATACTCTCACTAATTAGCTTTGGGCTGGGTTTTCAGACATATCAAAGTGTTTTAGAATACTTTTTATTGTAATCTGTGGTAGTATTTGTTTTGCCTTTTTCAGTTCATTTTGTAAATACACACTTGTTAAGGCAGATATAATGAATGCCTTCTGTGAATATCCAGTTTTTCTTCCTGATCAATGGAAAAGATGCTTTGGGAATTAAGTTTTCCCACTGTTGTTTGGACTTAGACCATTAATCTTCACCCAGATTCCCCAAGTAGATCAAATTGTTTTCTTATTTTTTGCCTCTTCCACCCCCAAGATCATACTTTTTAATTTAAATCAATATTGAGAGACTATTGTTATTTGTCTTATAGAACTCCAAAATGATTACATGCAAACCCATTTTATATATAATGGTTATCCTGTCAAAACAGCTTTATAGTGAAGTTGTATGTAATGCAAGAGGTTAGTTCTAGAGTTTGCTTGCCACCTGGTGAGATTTCCCTTCTAAAATCTCCCTTGAAAATACAATATATGTAGCCATATTTATGCCTACTTTAAAAACTGAAAACTGTGTTTCAAAAAGTTATATATAGTAACTTTTTTCTCTGGCATTGTAGTAGATTTCTGTTTCCTGAGTTAAGTTCCAAGAAGGGCATCTAGCTTGCTTTTAGGGCCCATGTTATACCAAAACCATACATGTAACTTTAAATACTAGAGACCCTCACTGTAGCTTCAAGCTCACTTAGTGATTGTTCCTGGGTAATAAATTTACTGTAAATGGATCTGCAAGTTCACTCACTGGAGCTAGTGTGTTATGTGTTATTTATGCATGCATATATGTCATGGAAAGATAATTGCTTGTATTTATGGGATAAATGTATACTTTATGACTTTTAATACATGTTATATTACCAGGTTTACCAATGGGTGCTTTCAGGAGCTGTGTAGCTAAGCTTGTAGGAATAGGCGTTCTTTCTCCACATACAGTTAAAAAGATAGTGCAAAATTCTATAAATCTTAAAATACTAATTCTATTCTCACATAATAAGCATCGAATCAAAGATAATTTTTTAAAACAAATCTAATGACATGATTTCAGGTAGAATTTAAGTACTGTACATTTGACATTTTGCAAGTTTATTTGTAACCTTAATGGGCATTGCTCAACTCAAATATATCCAGTTATGTAAGGACAGTTGTCTCTGAAGTTCAAAGTTTGCATTATTTTGATAGTATTCATTACCTGTGAAAAAAGAAGACTTTCCTTTCTGAAATTAAACACTTTTTTCCATATAAATGGAAAAATTTAGAACTTTGGGCAAAAGGAGAACCGTAGAAATTAAAATCTTCTCCTTTAGGGTACTGTGACCTAGTTGTGGAGAATTGTGGGAATTCAAGAGCACATTGGAGATCCACCTGTTATCATATAGAGCAGAGGTGATGTAATGACTCAGACAATTTGCTAAACTTGTCCTGTGGGGAGGGATACACACACACACACACACACACACATAATGACAAGGTGCCCTGCGGGAGGTATGTGTGTATGTATAAACATCTGTGTGTGTGTAAGCTTTCATAAAGTATTTACTAATTTTTTCCAGAAAATGTAGAATGGTACAGATATAGCAGGAAGAATACCAAAGAACAGCACTGGGTTTCACAACGCTAGCTAGACCAAGCTTCTACCCAAGCTCACATCCTCACAAGCTATCCACTGATTCATTTGGTGATGTCATGTCAAATTCCAATTACTGGTTACCAGAGGATCTCAATTTTTATAAATTGCCATTTATTTGGAAATGAAAGCTTGAAGCCTTTCCTAAGCAATTTTATCTAATGATATGCTTGTGTCCAAATAAGAACATTAAGAATGAAACATTTAGAATTAGGCAAAAACATAAGTACCTTTTCAAAAAATTACAGTAGTTAACAAGAGATTCTTTTTTTCTTTTCAGGGTGTATTTAGGTTTTGGGGAATGTAATGGGAATAGCAAGATATCAGAGTTTATTATGAATGCCCTAAGGAAGAATTAGATTCTGTGCTTTTATGAATAGTAGATAAGAATGATCTATCATTAGCTTGTCAAGGATACAGTAGTTACTTTCAAACAGCCTAAGAAAAATCTATTCTCCCTGCTCTGTGCAGTCAATGCTATTAATATTTTACACCACCAGTGAAGATATAATTGGTTTTTAACTCTACCACTATCCAAATTATTGAAGTTTGAATTTTAACGCATTACTATCACTTGAATTTCAATAAGCTTCTTTGTTCTTTAATAATTGAATACTCATAACTGGGCAATAGGAAAAATAAAACATTAAACATGAAATTATTGATTTCTAGGGATAGGCCGAGTACTTACTTAAAAGTGTTTTATATTAACCAATGTATGTCTCAGAAAGGTAACCATAAACTGAAGAATCAAATCTGGTGGTGTGCAGTTAGGATTTTTGCATCACAGCTAGGAATGCTTCATCTACCCTTGCGCACAAAGTTCCTACTTTTTAGTTAATGAAGAACATTATCTGCTGATGGGAGCACAGTGTCCTTTGTTTGTGCAAATAAATTAAAATGATTACGTACTCAAATGAGGACTAATTAAATACAGAGCTGTTCTCCTAATTTAAAAGCACAAATACTTTGTTGAGTACATTAGGTTCTGAAAATCGGATATTACATTTTTTTGTGAGCCTAACTAATTAGGCTTACCTTGCATATATAAATTTGGCTTATTTCTTTTTTTTTTTTTAATGTTTTATTTATTTCTAGGAGAGAGAGAGAGAGACAGCGTGAGCAGGAGAGGGTCAGAGAGAGAGGGAGTCACAGACTGAAACAGGCTCCAGGCTCTGAGCTGGCAGTCAGCACAGAGCCCGACGCGGGGCTCGAACCCACGAACTGCGAGATCATGACCTAAGCGAAAGTCGGACGCTCAACCGACTAAGCCACCCAGGCGCCCCAAATTTGGCTTATTTCTGAAACTACCACTAAATCTGATAGCATGCAGATTAATTAGGCATTAAGATGATTTAAATAGCTTTTCAACACGAGTGACACAAAAAGAATTTTAAAAATGAGAAAACAAAGTACTCAGTAGAAACGTTTAAAAAACTTGTAAATGTATCTGTTTATCTGGGTTACTCTGATTATCTTAAAAGTAGAGAAAGCAGTATGGTTATTTCATTTTTTCTCCAAATAAAATATAAAACAAACAAATGTCCCTAGAGAATTTCATGATAAATTTGCTTATCGTTTTCAGTTTGTGATTTTTGATAATGCTGTATGACTTGATAGTCTTTTCTTTAGGTAGAAATGGTCCTAAAAGTCCTACTATTTTTTATATGTTTTAATTTTCAAAATAGCAATGTGTTTATTTCCTTTTCCTGTTACATGCTGTCATTACTATAAAAATACCTCTATAGACCTCAGTACGAAGGAGTGGATTTTTGATAAGCTGTTTTAACAATAATGACCCTCAAAAACATTATGCTAAGTAAGAAAGAAAAAAAACAGCCAGATGTGAAAGACCACATATCCATTTATATAAATTTCTAGAAAAGAAATCTGTAGAAACAACAAATTAATAGTTGCCTGGTGATGTAAGTGGGGATTGATTGTGAAGAAGCAGGAAGGTTTTTGGGTGATTGCACAGATTACAGTTGCACAACTGTATGTTTATTAAAATCATTAAGTGTACCTACCCTTAAAGTGGGTTAGATTTATGTTATGTCAGGAGCATTGAGGGTGAGAATGGGAAGTAGAGCAAACTGCTAGAATATCTGTATTTTTAGAGTTCAAGAGAACAGAAAGAAGAATCCTAAGATTGATTTTAATAGAGGAAAAAACAATATAGTTCTTTTGCCCAGAGGGAAAAAACACAATACCAAAGAAGTGAGACTGCCACCCGCTCCAAACTTTATGCCCCACATGAGTCGCCTCAAGTAGATGGGTTTGCTTTTTATCAGACCATGAACACAGGTGTCCTCTTCTTCCCTGTGTCTCTAGGAGCTTGTATACACATGGTTACACATGTGCACACCCCTAGTTTTATTTATTTATTTATTTATTTTTTCATTTTTGAGAAACAAATTTTTAATTTTTATTTATTTTTATTTTTATTTTTATTTTTTTTACAAATAGTTTATTGTCAAATTAGTTTCTACATAACACTCAGTGCTCATCCCCAAAGTGCCCTCCTCCATGCCCATCCCCCCCTCCCCCCCACATCCATCAGTCCTCAGTTTTTGTCAGCATTCAAGAGTCTCTCATGGTTTGCCTCTCTCCCTTTCCCCCACCATTTCCGCCCTTGTTCCTCCGTCAAGTTCCTCCTAATCCTCCTATACGTGCAAACATATGATATTTGTCCTTCTCTGCCTGACTTATTTCGCTCAGCATAACACCCTCAAGGTCCATC
This sequence comes from Hyaena hyaena, assembly GCF_003009895.1. Lineage (NCBI taxonomy): Eukaryota > Metazoa > Chordata > Mammalia > Carnivora > Hyaenidae > Hyaena > Hyaena hyaena. The sequence goes on along the minus strand of NW_024080739.1, from coordinate 2,781,150 downwards.
CATGTTGCTACACATGGCCAGATTTCATTGTTTCTCATTGCCATGTAGTATTCCATGGTATAGATAAACCACATCTTCTTGATCCATTCATCTGTTGATGGACACTTAGGCTCTTTCCTTGTTTTAGCTATTGTGGAGAGTGCTGCTATCAACATTGGGGTACATGTGCTCCTATGCCTCAGCATTTCTGTATCCCTTGGGTAAATTCCTAGCAGTGCTATTGCTGGGTCATAAGGGAGTTCTATTGTTAGTTTCCTGAGGAACCTCCACACTGTTTTCCAGAGGGGCTGTACCAGTTTTCATTCCCACCAACAGTGTAGGAGGGTGCCCGTTTCTCCACATCCTCGCCAGCATCTAGAGTTCTCTGATTTGCTCATTTTAGCCACTCTGACTGGCGTGAGGTGGTATCTCAGTGTGGTTTTGATTTGTATTTCCCTGATGAGGAGGGATGCTGAGCATCGTTTCATGTGTTTGTTGGCCATCTGGATGTCCTCTTTGGAGAAGTGTCTGTTCATGTCTTCTGCCCATTTCTTCACTGGGTTGTTTGTTTTTCGGGCTTGTATTTTGGTGAGTTCCTTATAGATTCTGGATATTAACCCTTTATCTGATATGTCATTTGCAACTATCTTTTCCCATTCCGTTGGTTGCCTATTAATTTTCTGGGTTGTTTCCTTGGCTGTGCAGAAGCTTTTAATCTTGATGAGGTCCCAACAGTTTATTTTTGCTCTTGATTCCCTTGCTTTTGGGGATGTGTCAAGTAAGAAGTTGCTGCGGTGGAGGTCAAGGAGGTTGTTTCCTGCTTTCTCCTCCAGGGTGTTGATAGTTTCCTGTCTCATGTTCAGGTCCTTGATCCATTTTGAGTTGATTTTTGTGCATGGCACACCCCTAGTTTTAAAATTTTTATTAAAATTCACTTAACAAAGTCCACCATTTTAATCATTTAGCGGCTTTAATTTACAACCATCTTCACTATCTAATTTCAGAATATTTCCATCACCTCACAAAGAAACCTTATACTTTGCAATTTCCTACCTCCCATCCCCTGGCTATCACTACTTATTTTCTGTCTCTGGGGTTGCTTATTCTGGACATTTCATGTGAATAGAAGTATGAAGTGTGGCCTTTTGTTTCTGGCTTCTTCCTCTTAGTATAAGTTTTCAAGGTCTCTCTTTTTTTTTTAACCTTGCAGTCTCTTGTGGACATCATTACATATGTTGAACGTTGAAATTTACTTCATTCTTTTTAGTAGTTGGATATCATTTTATTAAATGGCCAGGATTTATTTTACTTCAGCAGTCCCCTTTTGTCAGACAATTGGGATCTTTTTACCTTCTTTAAAAAGTAGGGGCACCTAGGTGGTCAGTCGGCTAAGTGTCCAACTTCGGTTCAGGTCATAATCTCAAGGTTCGTGAGTTCAATCCCCATGTCAGATTCTGTGCTGACAGCTAAGAGCCTGGAGCCTGTTTCAGATCCCCTCCCCACCCCTCCCAAGACTCCATTCATGCTCTGTCTCGGTTTCTCGAAAATAAATAAATGTTAAGAAAAATGTTTTTTTTTAAGTATAGTGCTGCATTGATATTTGCATCTTTCATTATTACAGTCCAACATTTGCTTTTTATAGTGCTCAGGCTAATAATTATTTAAACTCAAACTTAAATTCTGAAATTTCAGTAATTTTATTCCCTAATAGTTCTGTTTAGTGTGCATGTAGTCACATGTAGGTTTGTATAAGCATTGCTCTGTGGCTCTCAGTTACCTCAACATGTTTATACTACTCAAGCAGTGTCATTTTTAAGTCACTGCTTTTACATAGCTTTTTTAAAAAGTTCTGAAATGTGCCCGTTTTAAATTTCTCCTTGAGTGGATCTGTGTGTTTATATGATTTAGTCATTTCAGGACATCCCCAGCGTTTGCTTTAATTGTATCAGTGGTCCTCATTAGAATACGAAATATATAGTATGATCTGGCAGTGACTGCTCACAGTAGGCCTTGTTACCCTGTTTGTTCCTTTGTCAGTTTCCAAGAGTTAACTTGTATCGTGGTAGCAGTTAAAAAGACTAAAACCAGCATATCTACTTCAGACATCTTGCAGAAATCATTTTTATTATTATAAAAAATAATTTTAATAATATTTTTAAAAATAAATATTTTTTAAAAAATAATATTTTTAATAATAGAGCTCATTTATTATTTTTAAAAAATGTTTTATTTATTTCTGAGAGAGACAGCGTGAACAGGGAAGGGTCAGAGGGAGAGGGAGACACAGAATCTGAAACAGGCTCCAGGCTCTGAGCTAGCTCTCAGCACAGAGCCCGACGCGGGGCTCGAACCCACGAACCGTGAGATCATGACCTGAGCCAAGGTCGGATGCTTAACCGACTGAGCCACGCAGACGACCCTAGAGCTCATTTATTATTGAGCTCTGAGTTGAATTTCCTAATAAAATGATTTAAAATGCTTTTTTTTGCTTTTTTTTTTGTTTGTTTTCATGGGGTTGTTTGTTTAGAGGAGGTTTGTTTGGTTTAGCATTGTATTAACATTTTATGGTTTGTGTTTTTAATGCACTTTTAAGAAAACAGTTTCTGAAATGTTTCCATGTGGTTCATTTTCATCACTACGTGAGCAGTCCTGTTAAAAGAATCTTCTACCTTCGATGCTACTTCAGATACTCCTTGCATGTCTAGGTCTGTCACAAGGTCATGCTTAACCCAGGCTCAATTTTTACCATCTCTTGAGACCATATTTTATTCTGACTGGTCTAGGTCACCATCTTCCTGGGATAACATGGTTTTGGTTTTTCTATAAAAGATTGAATCACTTCTGTGGTTTAATAAAAGATTAAACTGCATCTGCAATGAGGTGAATGTTGTTTAAACATGTTTGTCCTTGATCATCTACTTGGAACCAAAGTTAGAATTTAATATTTGACATGAGAGTCATACTGATTTTCTATTCTTACTCATATCACAAAAATAAGAGAGAATCATTTATGAACAAACCATGAACCTCTGTCTTCACCAGCACCCAGCTAGAGGCAGAATGGGAAGCTGAGCTGAGACTGAAACTCAAGACTGAATTGAGGGTGATAGTGGAGAATCTGGGGCCTTAAGAGAGTCAACAGGAAGAGGGTGGGAAAGATTGTGTTAACATGTACTAGGAGATTTGTTTTAATACTTACACTGTGTCATATGAACACTGATATAAAAATTTCAGTGTATCAAAATATAGCCTATTTTCATTGTTGATGTAAAAGCAGTACGTCCTAAAAATAAAGTAAATCAAGCAGCAGCAAGGTATGTTAATTCTTTAAATCACTTTTATCGAGAAAAGTCAATTGTAAAGCAGCTTTTAAACATCCAAACAACACAACACAATTCTTGCTGATACAATCATGTTTGCAAAAACTCTCACAAATAAATCCATGTCAGCCCTAGAGTTGGGAAATTTTTCTTACTAATTTAGACTGTGCATGCTGCTGTCAGAGCTCCGGTCTTCTTGCTCCTTCTTAATCGGAGACAGATGGGATCAGGCTGCTGTCCTCTGGGACTGGAGCAGGGAACCTGTGGTCCCTGGCCAAGATCTGGAAGAGAGTGTCCATTCACTACCACCGTAACGCTCTTCATTTCATCTGCCCCTGCCTCTGCAAGGCCCAGTGCATTGGCTGCTGGTACCCCTCCAAACATGCTTTTCTCCACACTGGCAATTATAATATTCCGATTCGGATCCGAGCTGATGAATTGAAATTGTTAAAAAGCGATAAAAAGTGGATAGTTTATCAACATGTTTAAGAGAAAAATAGTACTACTGCCCAGGGTTTGGCTTCTATCCCTGCCTCTCTCTGTCTGCCTTTCTGATGTCTGTGTAGTCCAACTTAAATTTAGCCTGATAGTAATAATGAGATGTGTTTGTAGTATTTGTTATGCGTATGAAAGTTTCATGTAGCCTATTCTCCGGTCTTGAACAAAGAAGTTAGATTGCCTCTCTAAGTGAAGGGGAAAATAGACTGGATATCTCTGCAGCATTACAGGGAGGAGTGAGGCCCTTGCTTGAAGTTTTCCCCCCTTGCTTAACGAGCTTTTCCCATTGAATGCAGCCCCAAACCTGTAAGTTCCTGCTGTGAACCAGGTCCTGCTCTAGGCTTCCCCCTTCCAAGCTGAGTATTCTCTGCTTTCATGCTTTCACTCTCAACTTACTTTTTTTTCTGATTGCCCTTGAACTCTTCTCTAAATCCCTTCTAAATTCTTCACATTTCTTTAGTTGTGTAGCCCAGATCAGGACATGAATGTTTCATGCATGTATATATAACGGTCACCTCAAATTTACTTCTTTTCGTGTGGCTTAAGAAAGACATATTTCTTTTGTGCTCTTGAACTGTAAGCTAAAAGCGGAAAACACATCCCTTAGCACTAGCCGTGCTAATAATTGGTGAGACCTCAATTAAGTCATTTTGAGCTTTAGTTTTCTCTCTATAGAATGAAGAAATTGTATGAGATTTTTAAGGCATTTTGATTCTAAAATATATATAATGTGTAATATATATTATTATGTGTTATATACTTATATAGAGAATATATAAATATGCATATAACTTTTGACCTGGTAATAACATCTTAGTCATATTCAAACAGAAAGTATATTGACATGGGAAAGTGTTCCCTATATATATTTAAATATTAGCTGTATGAAAGTATGTATAGAAGTATATATTGAATATCTCTGTTTTTAAAAATGACATTTATTTATTTTCTTTTTTTTTAATTTTTTTTTTAATGTTTTATTTATTTCTAGGAGAGAGAGAGACAGCGTGAGCAGGGGAAGGTCAGAGAGAGAGGGAGTCACAGACTGAAACAGGCTCCAGGCTCTGAGTTGGCAGTCAGCACAGAGCCTGACGCGGGGCTCGAACCCACGAACCGCGAGATGATGACCTAAGCGAAAGTCGGACGCTTAACCGACTAAGCCACCCAGGCGCCCCTTATTTTCTTTTATAGTTTATTGTCAAGTTGGTTTCCATATAACAACAACAAAAAAATGACATTTTTAAGGGATGTCTGGCTGGCTTAGTACAGCATGTGACTCTTGATCTCAGGGTCATGAGTTCAAGCCCCGTGTTGGGCGTGAAGCCTACTTAAAAAGCAAACAAGGAAAGCAGAAAAAGAATGAATCTTATTTAAGAATGCATAACTGTGAGATATCAACCAAACCAGATTTTTCACCTGGCACATATATTTTATTAAGTGAGGAAACTAATGAGTAGATGATCTTTTCCAGGGCTCTTTATTTGATTGGAAGAAGTTTTAACTATACTTTAGAAAGAAAACATGATTTTGCCCTAATAAGTTCTAATATAATTTTAGTTTTTAAATATCTTGTACTTCTAATAAAAAATATTAAATAGGCACATCACCCAAAAGCCGGAGTTTGCTCCTCTACCATTATAGTAGCCTTACCCCCCTTTTTTTGGTTCATCAGTGCCCTATCTTATAAAAATAACTTGATTTACTCTAAGGTACCAAGGATTTTTATCTGTGTTGCACTGGCCTCCCTGCAGTATGACATAACTCCTCTAGAAAACTCCAGTAGCCGTTTCCTTAGTTCAGTAACTAAAATGTCTTGGACAAAATAAAAACCGTGCTATTCCTGAGGCAGCAATGATGTCCCTTTCAGCAACATGGTTTTCAGCAGAAAAAATCAGCACAGTTCTCAAAAGGCAAAGCCAGTAAAGGGGAACAGGAGGGGTTGTTTGGGCTCCTTGTACTTAGAATATGTAACATGTAAGAAGATAAAAAGTATTCTAGAATGAATACCCATGTGCCCTGCCTCTAGACTGAAATGTAAAAACATTATTAAGTACAGTTGAAATGCCCCTTGTATATTTTAATTGCAAGCCATGTCTTCCCAATAGAGTTACTAATCTTCTGAATTTTAGGCTTGTTGTTCAGCTTCCCTTTACATTTTTAGTATGCATGTGTTGTGTCTGTCCTTAAACAATGTAGGATTATTTAGCAGTGTTTTGACTTTTATATAAGTGACATCACACTTGGCTTCTTTTGTTTGATTTTTTCACCCATAAGTTTGTGAGATTCAGCTATGTCCATACTTCGTGAAATCTCTGTTTACTAGTATATAGTACTTCATTAATATATTGCGCCGGTCTGTTTTCCTGCTATGAACATTAAGTTTGTCTCCAGTTGCTTGCTTTCACAAACTGGTCTATAAACAGTCCTGAGTATGTCTTGTGCACGTCTGTGCAAGTAACCTCTATAGGGCTCAGGTGCTACATCTCTTCCTTCATCTCTTCCTTCATGGCTTGTGTCTGTCTTGTCCCAAAGCCATAAACACAGCTTCAATATTTTCTTCTAAGGATTTTAAAGTTTTGCTTTTCACATTTAATTTTTTTAAATCCACCTGGCACATGAAGTAAGGATCCAATTTTGCTTTTTCCCATATGTGACACGACTTGTTTCATAACCGTTGATCTGTCTGTCTGGGAAAGGGACAGTTATGCTAACCATAAGGCACTTTCTAGGTTAGCCCTAAAAAAGAATGGAAGGAAAAAAGAATTCTTTTTTTTCCCCATTAAAGACAAGAATCTTTCTTTAAAAATGTGTCTACCTTTTCTCGCCTCTACTCCCCACAGGCACCTGGAATTGGTTTCGTTAGTATGAGACACATGCCTTAGAGGAAGCCGGGCCCTGGGATAGTGTTACTTCCTGTCTCCTAAAGCAGAGGTCAGTAGACTCATTCTGTAAAAAGCCAGATAATAGATATTTGAGACTCTGTGGGCCAAGAGCCAAAATCAAGGATATTATGTATATGCATATTATACATACATTACATATATATGTATATATATATATATGGTGTACGCAATGCTGTATAAACAAAAAAGCAAAACAAATTTCCACAAAATTTTTATTGGCAGAATCAAAAATATAATAATAATTGAGCACAGTTTTTGCTAATATAGGTCTACTAATATGTGGAATGGAATCTTTCCCGATTATCTCATGGAAACAACTTTTTGTTTTTAGTGTTTATTTATTTTTGAGAGAGAGAGAGAGAGACAGCATGAGCAGGGGAGGGGCAGAGAGAGGGAGACACAGAATTTGAAACAGGCTCCAGGCTCTGAGCTATCAGCACAGAGCCCGACACGAGGCTCGAACCCACGAACCCTGAGATCATGACTTGAGCCAAAGTCGGATGCTTAACCGACCGAGCCACCCAGGCACCCCCCGATTATCTCATTTAATTTATTCCTGCTAACAACCCCAATGAGGTAGATATTCCTACCTACGAATCATTCACAAGGAAAATAAAGTTCCCACAACATTACCCTGATGTCAAATGGTGGAGCCATTTTTGCATAGGGGAATTAATGTGAAGTTTTCTTTTAAAGATGAAGAAATGGTAGTGTTTGGGGTTAATTAGCTTGAGAAAGATTGCTGTAGGGCAATTTGTGTGTGTAATTTCAAAGCCATGTTTTTACCCTTCTACTCTGCTACTTTAAGATTTCCAGTAACCTCAGGGATAATGGCTACAATTAACAAATCAGGTCCCAAGTTAGAGTACCATTTTAATTTAAAAGTTTAAACACAGAAATCATCAGCTGTCTATATTTGTTTTTCTTTTTAATGATAAAAATTGTAAATGGACATATCAAAAAAATCATAAAATACTGAAGGGTATTCTGTGAAAGATAAAAAGTGAAATTTATTCTTTTTTCTTGTGCTGTTCCATTTGTTCTCTCCTTATTTCTCTTGTATCTTCTTTCTTTTTCCTTCTTTTTATCTCCCTCCCCTTGGTGTCTGTGTTATAAGAGCTGTTCAGAATAGAAGGAAGCAGTGCATGCCCAAGAGTAGAATTTAGATTCCAGAGAAATAAAAGTGCTATGGTTGACATAATAAAGTGGGAATCTCTAAACTGTTATACATTGTTTTAATGGGTGAATGGGTTTTAGTTTTCTGGCATCAAATCAGTGTTCAACAAGTGTTTGGCTAATATGTGGCTAGTATGTGATAGAGCCTACTGAATGCAAAAGAAAATGTCTACCTCTGCCTTCTAGAAGCTTATAAGCTAGGGAGATTCTTTTTTGTTGTTGTTGTTAATTTGTTTTTAATGTTTATTTATTTTTGAGAGAGAGAATGTGAGCCAGGGAGGGGCAGAGAGAGAGGGAGACACAGAATCCAAAACAGGTTCCAGGCCCTGAGCTGTCAGCACAGGAGCCCCATGCAGGGCTTGAATTCACGAATCGTGAGATCATGACCTGAGCCAAAGTTGGAAGCTTAGCTGACAGAGCCACCGAGCTGCCCCACTAGGGAGATTCTAACAAAGCAAACTTGGGAGTAAAGAGAAAGCCTAAGTAACTTCATCCAGGGCAGAGACTGTGTCCTCATAGGTCTGGCACCCATTATTAAGAGAGATGCAAATCAGTGATATTTTTTTTAAATATTTTTTATTTATTTCTAGGAGAGAGAGAGAGGCAGCGTGAGCAGGGGAGGGTCAGAGAGAGAGGGGGATACAGACTCTGAAATAGGCTCCAGGCTCTGAGCTGGTAGTCAGCATAGAGCCCCACGCGGGGCCTGAACCCACGAACTGCGAGATCATGACCTAAGCGAAAGTTGGACGCTTAACCAACTAAGCCACCCAGGCGCCCCTAATCAGTGATATTAATTCCCATTTCAGTGATGCATTTGATAGGCAATAAATCTTATTAACTTTAACTTCAAGATAAAAAATTTGACAGAAGCACAACCATTATTTGGACACTTGGCTTCAAGTATGCATTTAAGAATATGTTGTGGCATGAAATCAGTCACTAAAAAATACTTGTCGTATACCATGTGCCACGCCCCCCGCCAGATGTGTCACATCCATATCTCATTTAAGGATCACAACAATCCAATGAGATGGACATTATTATCATCACTGCTTTAGATTATTGTAAAGATTCAAAGTATTTGCCCATTTGTTACATAGCTAAAAATGAGTGTAGCTGTGATATAACTTAGAGAGTAGTTATAAAAGCTTGAAAAGATGGTGACTTTTGAAAAGGAGTCATGCTGCCTTATAACTTATTTTCAGTCCCAAGGGAAAAACTAGAAAAAAAATATACATGACATTTAACTGATAGATAAATTAAAATTTTTCATCTCCCAAAGGGGCTTTATTTTCTTTTTCTTTTTTTGCAACAGATCAGAAGCTGATATATCTCTCCGAGGTTTGGATTAGGGAATTTGGGTTCAGTTCCAGAACTAACTTGAGATGTGTACCTTTAGTTCTGGATCCTAGATTAAAGGGGAACATGAAGCTCTGACCCTACCAGCTGTTATTTACTTTGTTTAGCAGGCTCCTAGAGGACTCCTTTGGGGTACCACAGGTATCTTGTATATGCCTTTATGTGTATGTTTTGTATATGTTCCCTCACATGGAAGGGCCAGGCAGAAGTGGATAGTGTTTGGGAGAAAGGCAAGAAAAGAAAAAAGAAAAGAAAAGAGAAAAGAAGAGAGAAAAAAGAGAAGAAAAAGGTAAGGGAAGGAGGAAGAGTAGCGGAGGGAAAGGGAAGGAAAAGGAGGGAAGGGAAGGAGGAAGGAAGGGAAGAAGGAAAAAAAGAAAAGAAAAAAGAAAAGAACTAGATTTTACCTCTGGCTCTGCCCCTAACCTGTCATCTAGCTTTCAGTAAAGTTTAAGTTTTATACTCCTTATAAAGAGAGAATAAAAATGATGTCTCTGCCCACTTCACTGAACTAGAGTATCAAAAAAGACCCTTATGTGAAATGGCTTTACAAAACCCAGAATGCTACTCATATTCAGGGCCCTATTTTTAAAATAGCAAACCTAGTTATATGTTCATGCACTCGCTGTGTTAAGCTGTGGTTGGGGAAAGCCAGAGCCCCAGCTGGACCCACTGAATCAGAAAGCTGGCCTGTTCACACCAAGACAAAGAGCAGGCTACTTCAACTATGTTTGAAAGTCCCCCTCAGGGGCGCCTGGGTGGCTCAGTTGGTTAAGTGTCTGACTTTGGCTCAGGTCATGATCTCACAGTTCATGGGTTCGAGCCCCATGTCGGGCTCTGTGCTGACAGCTCAGAGTCTGGGCCCTGTTTCAGATTTTGTGTCTCCCTCTCTCTCTGTCCCTCCCCTGCTCACAGTGTCTCTCTCTCTCTCTCAGAAATAAATTTAAAAAAAAACATTTAAAAAAAGTCCCCCTCAAACTCTCCACATTTAAAATGTGTGCTTGTTAGGAGAACATACAGTGGTTAAGAGACTAGGCTTTCTAATCTGACCGGTTAGTGCTCAGAAGCTAGTTGCCCCACTAGAATCTTGTGGATATGTCCTCTCTCAGCCTCAGTTTTGTCATCTGCAGGACAGGGTTAACTACAGCATCTGCATGTGAGGCTCTGCATTAATGAAGCAAAAGAATGCTGAGGACTCAACATGTGCCTTGTAAAGTGAACGCTGGCACTGGTGGTAAGTAGCATGTATCATTGGGAACAGTAGTGGTCTCAGCAACAGTAGCACCCGGCATCATGAGGAATCTTGGACAATCTTTTTCTTTCAATTATGAATGTCATGACTTGGGAACTAAATTGTATGTATTGTGCCTAAACAGTGGACCCGTGGTCTTACAGTTTTCATTTGTTTTTGCTGACTGAGGGACGTTACTTTAAAATAAAGAACAGTTATGTCTAATATAGATTTTTCCCATTTTGTGCCAGATGTATACTTTCTTTTGATTACATATAATTCAGTTCCGTCTGGACCTGGAGGTGATCATGGCTCTCATCCTGTGGAATTGACTCATGAAGTTACATATGTTTGCACCTCAATGCAAAGACTTTTTTTTTCAAGTGCACCCAGGATATGCATGTTAGTTAATGTTTCCTTAATGATATTGATCCAGTCTTGCCTCAAAGCAAGTGCCCGGTGACTCAGCCTCATATGCACATCTGCAGATAGGTTTGATGAGATCCACTATTGGAATTTTCTTTGTTTCATGGAGGTTAATATACTGGAAGACTAACATGAATGGTTAAACGTCCTAAAGCATAATTTGAAGGCATTTCAACAAGCCTGTATTTTTTATAGTAGTACTTGGGCAATATCTCATTTCCACTTAGCTTCAGAGCTATAAATAGTTCTAATTTGTTTTCATTGTACACTTACTGGATTAATTACCATAAAATAAGCCAAGTGATATTATTGTAGCAGTTGGCTAAGCTTGACATAAACATGATAATTAAAATGATTGCTTTTTAATTTATCCCCTTTTCAGTATTTTAATGAGCTGAATCTACAGTGTTAGAAGACTTAAAGAATTTGATTTGAGAATCACTGGGCTCTTCTGTCCATGTGTTCTCATTGTTAACAGTGGATTTCAGTGCTGTTCAATATTGTTGGGAGTTTCCTTCAGAAAGGAAACACCTGGGTCCTGCTTCCATGAGATATCTGCGTACTAAAAAAGTATATTGTTTCTATCATACTTACATCACCATGCAATAATCATGTGTTTCCATTTACCTATCCAAATCAGGGCTGGTAACACACATACATGCGGGTGCACACACACACACACACACACATACACATACACATCCTTCATAAAGGATGAAAAGGAGAGACGGATTTCTCTCCCATCAGTAAAACTCACTTATGTTTATTTCACCATGTCCTCCAACAAGCTACTTGATGCCTCGGCATTCCCCCAGGCAAGGATTGTGCCCACTTGCTCCCCTGTTCTGTCCCTTGTTCCTAGATGTGCGATGACATCTAGAAAGGTACTGTTTTCGTTAATGTACAAAAGGAGGACCATTGGGAAGCAAGGAAATGAAAAATTGTAACTGCCAAAGGTCTAGTCCTTTCATCCTAAAAAGGTTGCCTGAGCTACTCTTGGCCCTCCCATTATGTTCCTTTATGGTTTGCCAATTAACTGTTCCCAGTGCTCAAGGGTCACTGGTCTGGGCAGCATCCTTTGGTTTCCCCTCCCACTGATTCCCAGCAAAGCTGTTATAAATGCGCTGTGCTTCCTTTTTGATTTTCCCTTCGTGGCTGGGTTGCTTTGTGAGAATTTGACGCACAGGTTTAAACAACCTCTTTACAAAGTGGAGACCCAGCAAAAATAGAAGGGAAAAAGTGCACTCAAATGGGCTGGAATGAAAGGAAACTTCAGCTGCAAACTTTTTAATTGAAGTACCTGGATTTTTGTTGCTTTTAAGAATTTTAAAACAGCACAACTGAAGGATGGAGATATTTTATTGCCTCTGTGTGTCTATGAAGGATTTTCTTTTTTTTTTTAACGTTTTATTTATTTTTGAGAGAGAGAGAGAGACAGCATGAGCAGGAGAGGGTCAGAAAGAGAGGGAGACACAGAATCAGAAGACAGGTTCCAGGCTCTGAGCTAGCTCTCAGCACAGAGCCTGATGCAGGGCTCGAACCCACGAACTGTGAGATTATGACCTGAGCTGAAGTCAGACGCTTAACCGACTAAGCCACCCAGGTGCCCCACGAAGGATTTTCTACTTTATATCTGGCATTGAATGACTCTCTCCATAGTCTGCCTTTAAAATGTCAAGTAATTTCACCTGGACTTTAGTAGAGGTGGATTCACCTGGCAGTTGGAGAAGCTTATCTTCTGCAAGTTTCTCCAATGTTCCCCACACTTTTCGGAATAATGAATGTTCCTCAGAACTCAATTCTGGGCCCTCAGTCTTTTGTCTTTACATCCTGCTCTCCAAAGCAGTTTATTTGCTCTTGCATATTGAACTCTTGCTTCCATGTTAGATATCCAAAACTGTATCCCAAACACTAACCTCTCACCTATGCTCAAACCCCTATCATAACAGTCTGCTGGGCATTTCTTTAAGATGTCCCCCTGTCAATCCACTCAAACCTAACATAAGCACAATAAATGAAACTCAGCTTCTCACTTCCTCTCTCTTCAGCTCTGGCAGGCTGCATTTCCACAATCCACAGGTCTCCCGCCCTGTTCATCTCCATCTCCATCTCCATCTTTCTCTCCTGGCTGTTCCAGTAATGAGCAAGCTGCAGAGTCTCCTTCATTTGATGTCCTCTCTCCCCAGCTTCTTGCATCCACATATGACATAAGTCTTCTGTATCCTTTCCTGTCTCTCTTGTGCCTTGTTCCTCTACGTACTATGAGTGGTCATCCAGGTTTACATAAACATGCATTCAACCAAGGTATCTTCATCTACAGGCACTGTAATAGGCACATGGAAGATTTGACACGGGCAAAGAAATTACGAAGGCAATGATTATAGCAGCTGCCCTGAATTATTATATAATACTTTCCTAACTGGTATCTTGAGAGCCAATGTTTCTCTAGTCCATCGGGCCACAGAATAACCCTTATAAATAAAACTTTGATAATATTTTTGTGAATATCATGTATTTAACTGTCACTCCGTTTTACATATGATCTAAAAACCTTAATTTTTTAAAATTTATTTTTAGAAAGAGAGTGTGAGCAGGGAAGAAGGGCAGAAAGAGAGAGACAGAGAGAGAGCATCCCAAGCAGTCTCCATGCTCAGGGTGAGGCCCAACTTGGGGCTCAATCCCATGACACCGGGATCATCACCTGAGACGAAATCAAGATCTGGAGTCTCAAATGACTGAGCCACCCAGGTGCCCCTTGATCTAAAACCTTTAGACCTCTTCATGTAGAACATCTTAGGTCACATAACTGCATTTTGAATCATGGCTGTGTGTCCACTAGCAAAATGGGATACCATGTCACCTTCATCTGCTAACCTCATTTCATCCAAACACTTCAGCAGACCAACTCCCTTGGGGATAGAGCACAGGAGCTTACAGTCTCACTCTCAGAAACAAGAATCTCTGTAGAATATTGGTAGAATATCTGTAGAATATCTAGTATCCAAACCAATGAGGCCCATGGATTAACTAACTTCCCAGCTGAACAAGTTCAGCACCATTTAGTGCCAAAGCCACTGCCTATGCCTGTGTCATTTGTTTATCTGAAGAATATGTATGGGAGATTCGTAAATCAGGTAGCGCAGTTGACCACACCCTGGTCCCAGAACATCAGAGAAAACCTCCCTAATCCAATGACTTCTATTTTGTTATATATTGTAAGTCAAACAGTACATAAGTCTATGAAGTAGAAATTGAAGGACCCTTCTATCACCTTCATGCCCACAGATTACCAGATATAAGGAGAACATGTTGCACTGACATTTTCACTAAAATCTTAGTCTCCTTTGCCATTTCAACATCCTTCCTTTCTCAACAATTTCTATAACAAAAGTAGAAATGAAATCTAGTGGACTTATTTTATCCCAAATTTCTGCTTCCAGTGGCATTTCCAAAAGTAGGAGAAAAAGTGGAAGCCAGGAAGGGCACCTGGACCCTTCGATGACCAGGGTACACTAGAGTCCCAGAATGACAATGATTAAGCTCATTACATACACCAACTGGAGTCTGTACACTACTAGCGTGGCTGCTCTTTGACCACTAGGTGGTTCTGTAACCTATCTGATGCAATTCCCACTCGCTGGCTGAGATGAAGAACAGAAACATTTAGGGTAGGATTTGTGTCTCCACACCTTCTCCATTTGTTTGTCTTAGTTTTCACCCACTCCTCTGGGTCTAGATAGAATTTGATCACAGAGTCAATATGCACAGTCTCACCAAGGTTGTTGTGAGTTCCCTGCTGGGGAAGATAAGAGGGCCATTTCCTCCACCAGGCCAGGCTCAGCCTATGAGGCTCAAGCTGTTTTCTAACTGTGGAAATTAGAGAGACTCATAGGTACTCCGTCCAGTTGCAGCAGGAATGAATAGCTCATGCTTCACTGATGACTGCACATCTACTTCATTCATTCATTCCATACACTCTCACTGGTGCTCTTGTTATATTCAGGTAAATTTGCTGGGTCCAGAAGATAGAATGAGACTGGGGTATCTAGTCTCTGAGAGCTTAACAGTCATATCAAAGCAACAAACAACTTGCTTGCCAGGCATCCATCCTCCCTTCTCCTGGATTGCAATTTTCTTCTCCCTACCCCTCCCTCAGTCTAAGCATACATGGTGTCTGACTCTACCTCTGAATTACTGAGGGAGCGTGCAACTCCACCATGGTCTGAGCATTGCATCCCTGCTTATGCTGATTGGTTCAGAGATGAGTGTGTGGTCTGATCTAACAAGATGCAACCTGGGGAGTTTTGCAGGACTACTGAGAAACAAGCTTTTTCTTCTGTTTTGCTGGTCTGGAACCTGGGATTATATAAGCCTGGATCTGTTGGCAGCCATCTTGCCATCACATGAAGTCTGAGAACGAAGCTTGTGTGGAGGAAAACAGTGTTAAGAGATAGAAATAGAATGGGTTCTGATGATGTCATTTGAGTCCTTGAGTCAAAACATGCCTGAAGCTAGATCTATCCCCTGAATCTTCAGTAGATTTCCACTTTGTTTGATCTTATGTAAACCAGATTTTCTGTTACTTGCATCAGATGTGATTAGTACTGTATAATATGCATAGCAATAAACAATTAAAAGATAATAATGCAGTGTGAAAGATATATAATATGACAGAGGTTACTACAAGCTGTTATGCAATAAATAGGAGAGATATCTAACCCAGAGGCAGGGATGGCTTTCTTAAGAAGTCCATTTATTTAAGAACTAAATATAGAGCACTGTATTAGTTTATTAGAGCTGCCATAACAAAATACCACAGATTTTGGCTTAAAGAACAGAAATTTATTTTTGTTTTGCTTGTTTATTTTCTTACAGTCTGAAGGCTAGAAGTCTGAGATGAAGGTATTGGCAGAGTTGGCTTCTTCTGAGGCCTCCCTCCTTAGCTTGTGGATGACCATCTTCTACCTGTGTCTTCACATGGTCTCCCCTCTGTGCCTATCCATGTTCAAATTTCATTTTATAAGGTTATCAGTCATACTGGATTAGGACCCACCCTAAGGACTACATAATTACCTCTTTAAAACACTCTATCTCCAAATGCAGCTACATTCTGAGGTACTAGGGTTAGGACTTCAATATGAATTTGGAGGGGATACAACTCAGCCCAAAGCAATCATCCAGTTTGGATGCAAAGACAAATAACAATGGGCCATGAGTCTTAAATCTACATAAGACTGAAAAAATCATAATACAAAGCAAAACAAATGAAACACGCATTTATTGATCACATTGCTACCAGCTCTGGATTTACCATTTAAGAGAAGACAATGTGCCTATGAGATCACTACCATCGCAATGCTATGTTAACATGGGTAGTATAGTATACGTTTCTGAGCTTTAATGAAGAGGTTACTTCCAGGTTTTGTGATATTTGAGAAGCCCTTTGAACAGAGGGTAGAATTCTAATAGAGGCACCGGATAGATGTGGAGGGCTTTTGCAGTGTGACACATTTACCCAAATCACCCATATAGGCTGGACAAATCTCTGTTTACCATCTCTTTCCATCTTCTTTCCTGTGTCTATGCATCAAACCATTTTTAGACTTTGTTAAATGCTCTTTTTTAAGGTAGCTTTTAAAATAATGTTCTCTGGTTTCCTTGATTTAGATCATTCTTCCTCATCTTCATTCCACTTCTGTCACTGTTAAAAATTGTAAAAAGCTTGGGTTTCTTCCCCCTACGTGCAAGCTAAAAAGTAATCCTGCCAGAGATTCGTGGATGTTGACAGATGACCTAAGACTCCAGGGTAAGAAATGAAGGGCTGTTTATTACTCATGGCCTTTTCTTGCATCAGGAAGAAGGGCAGCTGATCCTTGCATGAGAAATGATGTGTATCACAGGAGAAGAGCCTGGAGTTTAAGGAACCCTGATCTTTTATAGAAGGCAGTAACATGCTTGCATTTTGCTCCTGAGAGAGATAAGGCTATTCACTATACCAATATCCCTCAAAAGATAGTCTGGAGCAGATGGGCAGTGAGTGCCTTGACTTGTAAGATGTGCAGAAACCTAAGAGGCCCATGGAGAATTCTCTTCTAATAGTCTTAAGCAGCTTTGGCCAAACAAATTTCCTGTTGCTTCTTATGACAAATAAGTTCCAAGACACTTATGTGCGAAAAGAATGTACCATTAAGTCTTGGGTTTAGACTCTGGGTTTTTCTTGCTTCCATTTGTCAATGATTTTGACTAGGAGCCTAACTGCCCATGCTGCAATTCTCTCTCTCCCTTATCAGCAATTACATAATGCTCTAAACTCTAAGCTTAGCTACTCATTACATCCTTCTTCAAATATCTCTAAAATATGGTAAGTGATTTTACCAGGGATCAGCAAATCTTGACCAGTAGGCCAAGAGGTGGTTTTAACGTTTGTAAAGAATTGTAAGAAACAAATTAAAAACAAAAGAATAAAAATATATGAGCAGAGCCTGTATGTGATCTGTAAAGTCTAAAATATTTATTTCGAGGCCCTTCACAGACAATGTTTGCCCACCCATGTACTAAAATCTTTGGAAAGGCTACAATAATTGAGCAATGTCTTCTTCCCTCTCTAACATTCCTTAACTATGTAGGTAAACTCATGGAAGGGGAAGCTCTAACATAGTTATGAAATCAGGCAAAATTTCTCTGCTAATAATACATTGTATTTTATCTCCCTCATAACAAATGAGATTTTTCTTTTTCTCCTTCTCTCTCATATACTTGTCTTACCATCACTTAGCCCATACATCAAATGCAACAACCCATTATAACAACAGCTGTTTTCATGACAAGTTATATGTTTCAAGCATAGTCCCAAGCACCTCATGTACATGTTCTTCTAATCGTCATAGTTACCCTTTGAGGAGTCACCAGTATCTCCATCAAACAGTTAAAAAAACTAAGGCAAAGTTGGTTAATGACCTACCTGAGGTCATGCAGCTTCTAAAGGGGAGATTAAGAAGCATGTTTTACTGCTTGTGTCCATCAGAAGTGTCTGCTTTCTTGGGGGCAGTGATCTATTGTGGTGGAAGCCATTGGTCTTCCTTGGGGTGCAGGGTGGGGGCAGGGTGGATGCTGAGAAGGTACAGGAGGAAAGGTAAGAAGTTCTCTTTACTGACTATTCTTTATGCATCAGGACTCCTGTTACGCACTTTAAAAAAAAAGGTCACTTTGTTTAATCCTTGACAACAAAGGTAAAAGGTTTTTTCCATTTTTATATATGAAGAAAATGGAGCTCAGAGAGCTGAAGATATTTGCCTTACTAGATGTAGAATTTGAATCCCTCTGTCAGAGTCAAAATTAGTCTGCGAAATTATTGTATCACTTGGAGAAACAGCTACCCGATGGCTGGTATGGATCTCCTTAAAGAGTATGGTTAATAGTGTAGGCTAGGTTCAAACTAATGTTTATAAAGCACCCACTGAGAGGAAAGTATGGTAGATACCAGAGATACAGAGCACAAAGAGGACCCTGATTCTTTCTTTCTACAAATTTTTGGCTAAAGGTAAGACACTGTATGTTTTGGGGAGGAAATTAGTGAGTGTTTTTCAGACACTGTACATTACACTTAAAGCTGGCTTTCGTACATTCTTGGGTCTCCTGTTTGTTTTCTGACAGCCAATGACCTACAGTTAATTCAGAACAGGCTTTCTCAGAGCATGTGGATGGCTCAGTTGGTTAAGTGTCTGACTTCCACTCAGGTCATGATCTCATGGTTCGTGAGTTCAACCCCTGTGTCGGCCTCTGTACTGACAGCTCAGATCCTAGACCCTGCTTTGGATTCTGTGTCTCCCAGTCTCTCTCCCTCACCTCTGCTCATGCTCTCTCTCTCTCAAAAATAAACATTAAAAAAAGAAGAAGAAGAATAGGATTCCCCACCTTGTCTTAGAGGATAAGTTGATTTTTCAGGGCAGCAAATTTTCTTTGGAAGCCATCAGCATTTTATAATTATTTTCTGTAGAAAAACTTTGTATTGCTGTAAATATGTATATACACATTATTTAATCATATCATCAGGTAAATGCATATAAATTTTGCCTCAAATAATTGGCAAATTATTTTCTTTATTTTCCCTACTTTATTTTATTTTACCATCTGTGTATTCCAGGCACTCTTCTAGATGCTGATGAAACATTAGTGATCGAAATAAAATTTAAAAGTTGCATTGATCACCTCCGGTATTCCTCAAAACTCATCACCTCAATCCAATCATGAGAAAATGCTGGACACACCCAAAGTGAGGGACATTCTATAAAATATCTGACCAGTATCCTTCAAACTCGTTAGGGTCATGAAAAACAAGGAAAGATAGAGAATTGTCACAGATCAGAGAAGATTAAGAAACAGGATGACTAATTGCATCATGGATCCTGAAACAGAAAATGCACATCAATGGAAAAGTTGGCCAAATATAACACAGTCTGTACTGCGGTTAACAGTATTGTCCTGATGGTAATTTCCTGATTTTGATCAATGTTCCATGGTTATAAGATGCTAACATTAGGGGAATCTGGGTGAAGGGTATACATGAATTTCTCCATACTATCTTTGCAGCTTTTCTGTAAATCTAAAACCATCTCAACATTAAAAAAATACTAAGAAGAAAATGTGACTTGATAGATATTACATTCTGGTGAGAGAAGTAAAACAGCAAAATACAATAAGTAAAGTGTGTATCAGTATCAAGACTGGATGATTTTGAAAATTCTCAGACTCTCTAAATGGCAAAAGATACCACAAGTCAGAAATGGCTGCCAAAACAGTGGCAGAAAGAAAAGGCTGAGTGTGTGGCTGTGGAACCTTTTATTAAAACCTCAGAAAGATAATACAGTCACAATATTCATTCACAGAAATAGCCCTTGTGCTGTTTCATTCATTGTGCATTTTTAGCATTAAGTTTGAATGTGTAAGGAAACATCACATTAAAGTATTTATCTCACTTACTGAGTTTTGGGCACCCCTTCTGTCTTGCCCAAGGCAGGTGCCTGAGAACTGGCACCACTCAACAGGGACCTCGCTGTTGTTGTCTTTATTTTACAGTGAAGGAAGCTCAAGCAAGGACGGGTAAGTAACAGTGTCCCAGGCTGCACAGCAAGGTGGCAGTCTAGCTGGATCCAAAAATCTATGTTCTTTCTTTTTTTTTTTTAATTTTTAATGTTTATTTATTTTGGAGAGAGAGACAGAGAACGAACTGGGTAGGAGCAAAGAGAGAGGGAGACATAGAATCCAAAGCAGGCTCCAGGCTATGAGCCGTCAACACTGAGCCCCATGTGGGGCTTCAACCCATCACCCGTGAGATTATGACCTGAGCCAAAGGCGAATTCTTAACCGACTGAGCCACTCAGGTGTCCCCAAAATGTAAGTTTTTAAACACTCTCCTATAAACATTTTTAAAAATTATTTAGAGAAAAGGGGGGGGGTGCACCTGGGTGCTCCGTCGGTTAAGCGTCTGACGTCATGATCTCATGGTTCGTTTGAGCCCCACATTGGGCTCTGTGCTGACAGCTCAGAGCCTGGAGCCTGCTTCGGATCCTCTCCCTGTCCTTCTCTCTGCACCTCCCCTGCTCATGCTCTGTGTCTCAAAAATAAATAAACATTAAAAAAAAAATAAAAACAAAGAACAATAAACACTCTTCTATACTGTGTCATCCTTGTGCTGACAACTCTTAGAGGCTGTTGCAGTGTGGCCCCAGACAGCAGAATTTGGTGATTCTGTCACTTCCACTGTCACTACATTATCTGAAGATGTGGCTTTTCACTACCACAACGTCCAGCAGAGCTGCCTGAGGAACTGCTAACTGGCTGGCCTCCACCATGAAGCACGTCGTCACACACACTGGGCTTGTCGCTCCAGTCTGGTCAGTAACCCAGGCCCCTAACTCCATAGCCCTTCTATGAATTAAGGCCCTGGATTTTATACTGCCTGTTTCTCTTTCCGTCTCCTTAGCTCAAACTGCTGGACTGGCTCTACACCAAATGGTTAAAGTGATAGCATAACAGCAAATAATGTCTCATTCCTATATGGGTTATCAGTCATGACTCTATCCTTGAGCATGGTAGATGTTCAGGTCCCCAAACTGGATTGTTATTGTCGGCCCTCAAGAGCATCAATCATATGTAGCATTATTAACATTTTAGGAAGAGATGGCATTTTTCTTAACACAGAAAAAATAACAATATTTTTGTTGAAGGTAGAATTGAAAATAATCTCCTAGAATACTTGTTAGGGAATTAGTGCTATAGCCAGTTTCCCAATGGCTCCTACGGGCTTCATGGTTAGTATGAAGAATACACAGGCACACTTCAAAAGAGTCTCAAGCCAACCTTCCATCCAGCCCCCCTCCAAAACACCACAATTTCCTCCCCATCTACTGACTGATTTCTGAGAGCCTTTTTGAGTACAAAGCCTTTCAGTCTACAATAGGAGTTAAATCTAGGATGCCAGTTCCCCTGAAAGAGGGAGCAGATGATTTAAATTCACCTCAACCTCTAAATGGTAGCTATTAGATCCTTTAAAAAGATAAGAAGAGAAATAGGGAAAAGTGAGCTTTATGGAGTCCAAATAGCAAGCTGGGCACTGACTTCCTTTAAAACACTGTCTGCGTTGCTCTTACAAAGGGTGATATTGCCTAAGAGCATCTGGGTGGCGCTGGCATTGGTGAGAGTTTGCAAAAGCTTCTCGCAGTGTGTTCTTTGCTGAAATATTGCCGTAATGTGCAAAGCAAGCTTTGCCAACTGTAAGAGAGGTCCATGAGCCCTTGTGGAATTAGTCAAGAATCCCAGAGATGCCTCAGATGGCAATGTTGCTTTTGTGATTATAATCCAGAAGAATCTGTTAACCTTAAAACAAAACAAAACAAAAAAAAAAAAAAACCTACCAGTTATTCAGGAATAGCAGGGAGTTGCAATCTGGGACAAGCAAGCTATGGCAAAACCATAGGCAACTGCAGCAAACGAAGGTGAAGAACATTATTTTATGGGGAAGAAGGTGGAAGATGAAAGACAAGAAGCAGGAGTTCAGGATGCTGATGGTTTCTCATTGTTTGGGTTACAGGGGTGTCGGCTACCTGCGGGGGATGTGGTGCACATCCTTTCCAGCTGACGCCTGCCATTGGTGACTTTTCGTTCAAGATTCTTCTGTTAGGAGTGTGATGGACAGTTCTTCTGAATTACATTATGGTTCAGCTTGCCCTTCCAGGTTCCCCTTCTATTCTCCAGGGTCCACATCAGTGAGGTTTCCCTTTTATTATTTTTCACAGATTCACCTTAAGATCTTGCCAACAAGGGCCTATCACAACTTGGAGATAAGGATAAAGAAGAGAAACCTTTCTTTTTAAAAAAATTTTTTTTTAATGCTTTATTTATTTCTGAGAGAGAGATAGCGTGAGCAGGGGAGGGAGACACAGAATCTGAAACAGGATCCAGTCTCTGAGCTGTCAGCACAGAGCCCAGCATGGGGCTCGAACCCACGAACTATAGGATCATGACTTGAGCCAAAGTCGGATGCTTAACCGACTGAGCCACCCAGGGGCCCGAGAACCCTTTCTTAATCAGAGTTACTGTGAGTCTTTTACCTCCAATTATATCACCCCTGTCGATGGCTTCCCACTGCCCCAGAAAGAAGCGGAACTTTCCATGGCCTGCACTGTTCTGCATGGACTGGCTGCAGCTCACAACTGTCCAGTGCCTCGCTGGTTACTCTTAGCTCCTCAAGCCCTTGACTTCCTTCCACTGCTTGGGCTGGGCTTTCCCTTGTTCTTCCTCTGGGCCACTCTCTTCCCGCAGAACTCAGCTATGCAATATCACATTCTCAGGGAAGCCTTCCCTGACCTCCAGGACTATCCTGAGACCTTCCACTCATGTGTGCTCACACTCTCTCGCCTTTATTCATCATCACGCTTAATGTGACCACACTTAAATTGTTACTTGCATAATCATACATAATCATTTGTTTAATGCTAAACCTCTATCATCAGACTAAAAATTCCAGTAGAGTTGTGCCTGGATGGTTCAGTTGGTTAAGCGTCCCACTCTTGGCTTCGGTTCAGGTCATGATCTCACAGTTCATAAGATTGAGCCCCGAGTTGGACTCTGTGCTGACAATGTGGAGCCTGCTTAGGATTCTCTCTCTCCCTCTCTGTCTGCCCCTTCCCCATTCATGTGCACACACTCTCTCAAAATAAATATTGAAAAATAAATAAAAATTCCAGTAGAACAGGGACATTGTCAATCTTGCTAATTATTGCCTATAAAGATCCAGAACAGTGTCAATCTAGCACATTGTAGGTACACAATAAATACTTATTAAATATAAGTACTGACCGGGGCGCCTGGGTGGCTTAGTCGGTTAGGCGTCCGACTTTCTCTTAGGTCATGATCTCGCGGTTCGTGGGTTTGAGCCCCACGTCGGGCTCTGTGCTGACTGCCAGCTCAGAGCCTGGAGCCTGTTTCAGAGTCTGTGTCTCCCTGTCTCTCTGACCCTCCCCTGCTCACGCTGTCTCTCTCTCCTAGAAATAAATAAAAAAATAAATATAAGTACTGACTAAACGTTAATAATAGACCCTAGGAGTCCTAGTCCAAACCCTTAATTTATAGAGGAAGAAACTAAAGTCTAAGTAGGTTCATTGCCTTGCCCAAGGCCCTACCCAAGACCAAATTGGAGATAGAATCCCCATCTCTTCACCCCACCTCAACCCCCACCCCCAGTATACTTTTCTGTCCTGACGGGAAGTTCATAGCCTAGTGATTCATCACACTGGAGGGAATAGCAATTCCTGGCAAGCTCTTCAGGACCTTAATGAATTTGCAGGTTTGTGTTTTATTTAATACTCACTTTGGTTAAAATGAGTCCATAGTCTATTTGTTTCTCCATTTCTCTGTTGAGGGATCAAATGTTAATTGTCAAGAAGAAGACATAATGTGGCAGTTTGGCAAGGTTCTGCTGAACTAACGAATGTTTAACAGGTTCACAGATGGAATCATTTGCATATGGGAGGCATTTTTTTTCCCCAGGGCTTTGTCCCAAATAAAAGTTTCAAGTTCAAACCAGGTTACCAGTTCCAAAGGATAGAAGTTTGCATATTCTAGAGCCCAAACATATGCTATCCTTTCTTTAATATATTCACCTCTTGCCTTTCCCACATCTGACAAGCTGAAAAATATTTATGAGTAAGACAGAATAGCTACAAAGCTCTTTCGTGACTGCTCTGTGCATTCGACAGGCAGCCAGTTTCAAGGGGCCAACAAGAAGAAAAATTGTTTTTATTTCTTTTGCAGCCTGGAGTCATAGTTTATTTCAGACAAACGTTGAGTGCCTTCCTTATGCCAAGCATTTTGTTTGGTGTAGGGGATGCAAAGATGAATAAGGCATGATACCGGCCCTTGAGAAGCTCCAGCAATGTAGGGGAGAGAGGCACGTGATCATTTGTTTCCTGTGCAACGGGCTAAGTACAGGGATGGAGTTATGACGCAGATGCTTGGCGAAGCTGAAGGAAACATAACAGAGGGTCCTCCTTCTCTGATGAGACCCATGTATTATCCAAAACTTAAAGGACCAGTGGGAGTTATCCAAGGTGAGAGAATAGAAAAGGGTTTCTAAGCCAGAGTTAGAGCAAAAAGAGAGACATGGATGGTGTGTGTAAAATACAGGCTGACTGAGCTATCTCAGGAGAGAGACTCTCAGGAGAGAGTCTTAAAAAGACTCCTGCTACTAATAAATAAAACTATTCTCAACCGGTAACTCCAGTCGTCATCAGGGTATGTTCAGTCATTGCTTCCCAAAGTGCCTTAGCATCCCGTCTCAGCAATTTTTGTAATGGCACGCTGCCATTCTATTATCCATTTAATATTCTTCCTTAAGTCGACTTACTTTAGCTTCATCCTAAGCAAGATTATCCATTACATCAGTGACTGTATCTTTTAGGTGTGTTTTTCTAATACTTACTAGAATAAATGCATAACTATTAAAATATAGAAACATGTGCCATCTGGAATCATCTTAAATGCCACCAGGGGCATACACTCCTCACGTGGGTTAAATGATTGGAGTTGGGGTAAAAAGAGGCTGATTTGGCTTGATTTGATTTGGGAAGGTGATAAGAAGTTCAACCCAGTGCTGAATTCAAGGCATGATCCCTACCATAAAGGCGTTTAGATGGTTTGGTTTAGTTTTCCTGTTAAAAAATTGGTAAAATTGCTGTGGTCTGAATGTTTGAGTCCTCAAAATTCCTGTGTTGAAATCATCATGCCCAGTGTGACGTTTTAGAAGGCGGGGCCTTTCGGGAGGTGTTAGGTCATCGGTGAAGCCCTCGTGAATGGGGTGAGTACTTTTCTAGAAGAGACGCCGGAGACTTCACTAGCCCCTTCCACCATGTGAGACTCCAGCACACAGGCTGCAGCCCAGAAGACAGCCCTTACGTGATCGCTGGAACCCTCGTCGTGGTTTTCTGGTCTCCAAAACTGTGAGAAATCAGTTTCTATTGTTTATAAGGCACCCGGTATGTGCCATTGTATTACAGCGCTCCAAACAGACGAAGACAAATGATAACAATAGTGGTAAGAGTGGAAGTTCCCAGAGGATCAGTCCTTGGAATGTGTTGAGTACTGATCTTGGTACTTGATAGTCATTTGCTTATGTAACCCTTACGACACTCTATGAGATAAATTCTAGTGTGTTGCCCATTTAAACAGGCCATCAGGAGCTAAATGCCTTGTCAGAGTTCTGACCTTTTGTTAAGGATAAAAGGTCACAAAAAGCTACCTTATGTAGTTGAAAGAGAGTTTCTTCCGGACCTCAGAGGCCAGTGCTTTGGTCTCAACTCTGCCACTGGTTGACTGTGGACTTGAGAAAAGTTTCTGAAACTCCGGGCTGTAATCCCCTCTGTGAAATGTGAAAGGTTACACCGGATAACCTTTCAGAGCGTTTATAATCTGGTGACTCTTTCTAGGTCTCTTTCCTTCTCTGTAAAGCAGGGCCAGTAATACCTACCAACTTTGTAGGATTATTTTGAAGATTAAATACAGGTAAAGTACCTAGGGGAAGGACTGACACATGGTGAAAATATAGTAAGGGGAGGGCACCTTGGTGGCTCAGTCGGTTAAACGTCCAACTTCGGCTCAGGTTGTGATCTCTCTGTTAGTGAGTATGAATGAGCCCCATGTCGGGCTCTGTGCTGACAGCTCAGAGCCTGGAGACTGCTTCTGATTCGGTGTCTCCCTCTCTCTCTGTTTCTCCCCAGCTCATGCTCTGTTTGTCTGTCTCTCAAAAATAAGCATTAAAATTTTTTAAAAAAGAAATAAAGAAAATATTTTAATTGAAAGCATATAGCCATATTGGTATGATCAAATTCTGGCCACCAAGAATGTGGTGCATGTTCTAAGGGGAGGAAGAAGGAGAGACACAGAGGAGAGCCATAAAGGAGACCAGAGATCCTACAGAATGGAGATCTCTCAAACATCTCCTGCCTAGCAGCAGGGGCCAGTAGAAGATTTCACAAGGTATTTCACAAGGGGCCCTGGATTTCACAAGGGGCCCACTCAGAAGGAGGTGGATGGAAGCAAGGGACATGCATCTGCCTGTGCATCACATCCACCAAGAGCCTTTCTTATGGTCAGAAAATCCAAGGCAGTAGTTTGGAATGGGTCCCATTGGAAAGCTGGAGCTGCAACTCACTAGCTATTTAGTCTTGATGACTTGTGAACAATAAAAGTTGTTAGAATAATTTTCCATTTAGCAATGATCATTCATGAATGGGCTATGTTACGATTCATGCTTCTCTGTTAAAAATAGGCTTATTTTCTTGCTTTTAAAAAGCACATTGTATAC
The DNA here is from genome assembly GCF_003009895.1 of Hyaena hyaena. Taxonomy (NCBI): domain Eukaryota; kingdom Metazoa; phylum Chordata; class Mammalia; order Carnivora; family Hyaenidae; genus Hyaena; species Hyaena hyaena. The sequence continues at coordinate 2,754,402 of NW_024080739.1, read as the reverse complement.
TGTGGGCATGAATTTGGAACCCTGTGAAACCTGGCTAATTCTGTTATCACTTTATACTGGGCCAGTGTGTAATAATGTCTCTTTGGAAACTGACTTAAAGATATCCTGCAAAAGATACTTTGAGCCGGTGCGGAAGAAGGGATTATAACTTCCCTTAGTCTTTCCCTCTGGTCTCTGCTGGCATACCCTGCAGTCCACTGCCTGGTTTGCCCTTGTTTATTTTGCCCAGGTAAACGCCATCCCTGGTTTCCTGCTTTGTTAATTACTATAACTTCTCACTGCCTTTGTGAACCTGAGAAGCAGACTGGTGGGTTCTAACCCCACCCTCATCATTTACTGGCCAAGGGGTCTTGGGTAAGTTATTTAACTTGGTTATTTTCAACAAAGGAAATATAGGGAATTTATTAATATAGGGAATTTATAGGATTGTTATGAGGCACTTACACACATGAAGTTTTGCCAGCAGTGCTTGGCTCATATTAAGTGCTATATAAATACAAGGTGTTATTAGGAACCCCTCCCCCAGAACATAAGGTCCACAGAAACAGAGGTCTGGTCTCTCCTTTTCATATCATAGCCCTACCCCCAAGCACATGGCCTGGCCCCTGGGAGATAGTTCTTTACCAGCAGGCAACATGGAAACCTAAACATGGCTATTCTCAATAATTTCCAAAATCCTCATCATGGGAGATTTCTCAGCAGTCATTTCTCATTTGGGGTTTTGTCTGCTTGGATGTTCCTCAGGCCCCTCTCTCCCCAGATGCAAGTGCAGACTCCTATATCTTGTTTCTTCATGCACGGCAATTTTAGCTTTCAACTCCACCTGAAACGATGCTCCAGTTCAGTCTTTGCATGTTCAATTCTTTTTAATGTTCATTTATTTTTGAGAGAGAGAGAGAGAGATAGACAGACAGAGCTTGAGCAGGGGAGGGACAGAGAGAGGGAGACACAGAATCCAAAGCACGCTCCAGGCTCTGAGCTGTCAGTACAGAGCCTGATTCGGGGCTCAAACCCACGAACTGCGAGATCATGAACTGAGCCAAAGCTGGATGCTCAACTGACTGAGCCCCTAGTCTTTGCATATTCAAAAGCAGGGCTTCAAGGATACAGAAATAGATATGGATACAAATATACATAACCATTAGTCATAAAAAACATATGAATCGGGTTTGTCTCCTAAAAGTAGGGGGCAGGGCCATTTTCTTTTTTTCTTTCTTTTTCAAAAATTTTTAACATTTATTTATTTTTGAGAGACAGGGAAACAGAGCATGAGCATGGGAGGGGCAGGGAGAGAGGGAGACACAGAATCCGAAGCAGGCTCCAGGCCCCAAGCTATCAGGCCAGAGCCCAATGCTCAGCTCAAACTCACCAACCCGGCATCATGACCTGAGCTGAAGTCGGCCGCTTAACCAACTGAGCCACCCAGGTGCCCCGTGCCATTTTCGACAGCATTCTTGTCTTCCCTTTATGAAAGACTTCTTTCCACTGGGGGAAAAAAAGAAAGAAAAGAAAGCTACATGAAAAGTAGAAGTTACAGAAATATGTGTTAAATATTTGAAAGAAAAGGGGCACCTGGGTGACTCAGTCGCTTAAGCATCTGACTTCGGCTCAGGTCATGATCTCACAGTTCGTGGGTTCGAGCCCTGTGTCGGGGTCTGTGCTGACAGCTAGCTCAGAGCCTGGAGGCTGCTTCAGATTCTGTGTCTCCCTCTGTCTCTGACCCTCCCTGCTCATGCTGTCTGTCTCTCTCAGAAATAAATAAAACATTTACAAAATTTAAAAAAAGGAAAAATATAGATTAAATTCACCCACAGACCCACCACATAATATTTATAACTACTGCCAGCATGTTGGTGCTTCCTCTGTTTTATTTTGCTTTTCTCTGAGGCTTTGGTGTGTGTGTGCATGTGTGCATGTGTGTGGGGGGAGGGAGAGAAATGGCAGGTGTGACGAGCCTTCCTGCATCATGCCTTTCTCACTCAAAATTCCGCTTTCCAGAGCGTGTGCTCTTCACTCACCCGTCCGACAGACACAGTTGAGCCCCTACTGAGCATCAGACTGAGGGTGCCCCTGTAAAAAGACAAGACCTCTCAGATCCCAAGCTGGAGCTCTCACCCACTCACCCCCACAGCCTCCGTCTATTCAGACTACTCATTTGTGAAGGCTTTAAAGCAGTCGGAAGCAGGTTAGTGCATACATTCCACGCAGGGGCCTCACATTAAAATCGCAGAACTTTTCCTTCCAGACCCACGCTGGTCGTTGCAGAACTGCAAGGAGGCATCCATGGGTCAGGTGTTACCCTTCCTCCCCATAATGACTGTGCAAACTAAGAATGGATTTTACAGCTCAGACTAATTATGTGGCATTAACACAGCGCTACCAGGGGAGTAGTCTGCTGCCTGCCAGTGCTAAGAACCCTTGGACGCCTCCCAACCTGCTCTCTGGTGGTTCTGATTTTGTATTCCCACCTTCACATGTCATGCCACAACCCAGGAGCTCTCAAGGAAAGGGACTCTGTTTTCCTGGGTCACCATCATCCAAGCTTCTTTCAGTTCCTTGAACATCCAATTCTTTCCTACCTCAGAACTTTTCTTGTGGCTTTTCTTCCATCCAGCTGCCCTCCCAGAACTATTGACCCAAATACTATTCCTAGGTCTCATTGCAATGAAAATATCACTACTGCAGAGAAGCCTTCCCGGACCTGTCTACTCTGTGCTAAGTAGATCTCTCTTGTGAGTCTTTCTCTTGGCACTTGGGTTCATTTGTTCACTTTCTTGGTTTTTCCTTCACTGCACTTATCAACATCATCCAATACTTATTTGTTTGCTTTTTTGCTTAAAATCCATAGATGCTGGCATCCCCATTGGGCATTCATTTTAATATGTTGAGTGTATATATATTTTTATTTGAATATGTTTTTTTCACAATGTATATTGTTTTGGGGCACCTGGGTGGCTCAGTCGGTTAAGTGTCCGACTCTTGATTTTGGCTAAGGTCATGATCTCAGGGTTGTGAGATGGAGCCCTGCATGTGCATCTATTTTTAATTTATGCAAATAGCACTTGGGTTTAGATCTTATAATGGTTTTTTTTTTTCTTTTCTCACTTTCCTCTCCTTTTCTCATACTATGTGTATGTCTCTACGTGTGTTCTCCTTTTTTATTTCTTTTTTTCTGGCAGTTCCATAGCAATCTACAGTGTGGTTCTATCTCATTTCTCATTCTTTCTCCCAGGGCTGGGCACCTTCAACTGCCTGCCAGTATAGACTGTGTTTCTATGAAAACCCAAAACATATCCTTCTGTGTACCTGGTTGTGAAACCCACGGGTACACAGACCCTAGAGCAGCATTCCTGGGTCACTGGGGTGGGGTTTGTGTAGAACCTAAATTAACCAGGTTGGGGCAAATTGCTCCCGAAGAGTTGCAGAGGTCACCCCCCACTCCCACCCTCAACGATATATGGCTGTTCCTGTGCTCTGAAATGTCTCCCAGCCTTTGCCAGTACCCTGATTTTTGCTCACTTAATGGATATAAACTCATATGTAGTGTTTTAATTTGAACTTCTCTTACCACCATGATTTTGAGCAGTCATCATAGGCTTGTTTCTTTTTGGAGCTTCCCTTTCTGTAAATTTCTTATTCATATCCTGTACCCATTTGCAATCTTTTTCTCCTTGATTTCCAGAGTTCCTTGTATATTCTAGATATATCTCTTTCTCTTTTTCTCTCTGTCTCTCTCTGTCTCTCTGTCTGTCTCTCTGTCTCTCTTTCTGTCTCTCTCTCTCACACACAAACACACACACACACACACGCACACACATTATAAATGTTTTCTCACATTTTGTCAGCCTTCTATTGAATGCGTCTATGGTGTCATTGACAGAAATTCAATCTTTATGTGATAAAATTCATCATTGCTTAAAACTTGGTAGTCTGTGTTTTTACAAGTTTATTTATGATGTATGTTTCCTATGTGTTGGTCTCATTTTTCTCCACCGTGTGTCCTCCCTATAATCAGAGAAAGTTGCCAGCAGCTGTAAGATGACAGTGCCAAGTTTTATAACCAAGCTATCAAAAGTGCTGAGACTCAGCCTCGTTTGCCTCTCCTGACTCCTATACCTATTTTGCATGGCCAAGCAAGGGTAACCCCTGCTTACCCATGAAGTCAAGAGGAGGGTGGATTAAACACCACCTAAAATACGTGGGTGAAGAATTAGGAATGGAACAATTTCTAAGACGAATATCATTTTCAGAAGAAGGGGAATGAAACTGGCAGGCAAAAGCAATAGACATCACTGTAAAGGGTCATGTCCTTTCTTAATACCCATCAGATAAATTAGCACCTTCCTGTTCTTCAAATATTTTCCCTAGTTTCCATCCCCAAACACCCCCCAAACACCTCTTAAACAGGCCATAGCACTGAATGGAATGGGCATATGGAAAGGGGCGCGTGGGGGGCTCAGTTGGTTAGTGTCTTACTCTTGATTTCAGCTCAGGTCTTGGTCTCGTGGTTCATGGGTTTGAGCCCCATGTCCAGCTCTGTGCCGAGCATGTGGAGGTTGCTTGGGATTCTGTCTGTCTATCTCTCTCTCTCTCCTTCTTTCTCTGCCCCTACCTGCTTGCTCTCTCTCTCAAAATAAATAAATAAACTTATTAAAAAAACATTCCATAGCACCCTAAACCAATGGCAATACTCAGGGATTTAACCTCCGAAATGGATAATCCAGTCAGGAAGGGCCCACCTCAATGACCCAGACTATTGTTTCCCCAACTAGGCCGAGCATGTGAATCACTACATGAGCTTTAAAGACACAGACTTCCAGACTTGGGCCTCAGAACTGCTGACACGAATTCTTTGCTGAGCAGAAAGCAGAAAATTGTGTTTGAAAACCTGAGCAGCTGTCCCAGAGATAGAGAACCCCCATGAGAACCAGAGCCTGAGGACCATCCCCAAGAAAATGCAGTGAACTTAGGGTGCCTGTTCTGTCCAGCTGGTGCTGCTGTATGTGTGGCTTTTCTGGCTGCTGCACAGCGAGCTCTATTTGGAAACTTGGAAGAAGAGGCTGGGGAATACAAATACAGCTGTCTGGGGATTTATTGTTTGATGAAGAAGCTCAGGCTCTCACCTCTGTGCTTTATGGTTTGCAGAAATCCTGCCAGGCCCTGCAACCAATGAACCCTATAGTCCATCCCATCTCTGCATCTCTGGCTACGGCTGCTCTGCACATCGAGAGCGCAGTCTTCGGTCGCCTGGTGGACTTGTAGAAAGCTTTTAGGGCTTTTTTTAGGGCTTTCTTCAGCATAGCAGGTGCTTAGGAGTTAGACCTGTGACGCATCAGGTGTGTGACTTGAGGTGATGTGTTTGTTTTCTTTCACAGGCTGCCTGTACCTCAGAGGCTGTTTGCGAAGCTGAAACAGAATAGTGCATCTCAAGTGTAAGCCCAGAACCATGCACAACAGATGTGCTCAGTTAACATTGGGAAGTAGATATTACTGAACACATCCCATCTGTACGTCCCCGGGTAGCGTGATGGGGTATGGCATTGAGTGAAGCGTGTTTCATCCCTGCAAGAGCTTCTTCATATGAGGCTGAAAGATTAACAGATAACGTGTTAAATTGTAGTGTCCTTGGTCTGACTGCTTAGCTCATGGAAAAGGCAGATTTGACTTGGGAGCCATAATCCCAATTTGGCCCGCTCTGTCTGTGGCAGGGGCAGCCAGACACTGGTCCTGGAGCCAACACTGAACCTCTGAATTGACTCACACCCAGTGTTGACCCAGAGCACAAGGCCTGAGGGAAGCAGGCAATCAGTGTTACAGGGCTTGGCTTGCCTCCCACCCCAGAGACAGCCTGGTTTGTTATTTTTTGCTGTAGAAAACGCACCCACTTCCCCCACCCTCAGAGCCTAGGTTCTGCCGGGCAACACAATCTTCCTCATTGCTTGTTCCTTACTGCCTTATTCTGTAGAGCTTTTCAGAGTTAAGATAGATGTTTACCTAGAGTATTTGTAGAAACACAGAGGAGGCAAATTCATACAACCCAGGGGCTTAGACAGAACTTATTACAAGATAACTCGGAACAATTCTTATTTTATGGAGCCAATATTTTGATGCCCATAACATGAGAACACAGCACACAGAAGCACGTCGTTCGACTACAGACTGAACCTCTCCAAACATCCAGCATCCATGTTTTAACACATCGTTTTTATTTTCTACAAATTTATGGAATTTCTCATTGACAGTGGGAAAGGATTTGTTCTTTTCAATGATAGTTCATGTATTTGATATTTGAATTTGTGTTTTTGAATTTTGGAAATTACCCAATATATTATTCCTCATGCTTCCTGTGACCTTCTTCACTCTTCCCTAAATTGGCCACCAAGCTAAGAGATGATTGCTTCTGGGAGAAACAGACACAGAGCAAAGGCTCTTGAATTTTTAATAGTATGCTTTTGCATTTCAAATTGCAGGATGGGGGGAGGGGCAGAAATCAAGGATAGGGAAGGTAGGAGCAAACCTTTCTAGCCTCCTAGACTAGGAAGAAGTTCAAATTAAGTGTGAAGAGGAGCAGAGGAGGAAGGAATCTTAGATTCCAGCAGATGTCAAAAAATGGCTTCAATCTTTTCCCCTGTCCCTTCCCCACTGCTGCCCATGTGGATGAAGTTCTAGGAGCAAGGGCAACAAAAGGCTAGAAAGTTTGGGGTTCTGAGAGAAGAGAGTCCCTCAGCTTCTGGCTGTGCCCGGGGCATAGGTGAAATTGCAGGGTAGAAATGCCATGTGGTACTTTCAGAAAGATGGTCCTATTGCACAAAAGGACAGAGCTTGAGGCACCACTTGGGAAAAGCAGACTATTTCTTCCCCAACACACCGGGTGAGGCTCAGCAATCAGTGACCACCCCAAAGGAGCCCTGGGCCAGGAACAAGGGCCACCCAGAAGCTGCCTGCACAAGGGACTGAGATCAGTCAGGGTTGAAGGACCCAAAGAAGAGGAGAAAGTGGTCAGATAAAGCCTGTTCCCCAATGACTGGGCACTATACTTCTCTCTGGAAATCAGATATCACCCTCAAAAGGTTACACCCTGAACTAACTGATACTAGATCTCTGCCCTTAGAGGCGCATAATAGGAATTAAGTTATAAAAAAAATAGTTTCACCTCTTGCACACCTGAGTTTGTGTGCTGAGATTCATACCTGTTGTACTTGGTGGCATTTCTGAATTAGGTAATCATGATAGTATTGACATTATCTATTCAGTAGATGCAAACTACCTGATATTTCTCAGTATTGCATAGCATCAGTCATGGGGCTGGGAGAGAAAGTGACATGTATACAGAATCTTAATGTTTGCGTGTGTGTGTGTGCATGTGTGTGGTGTGAAGTCTGTGGATTCCCTTCTTAGAGTAATGTTTTCAAATGCATAAAAAATACACAGGATTACAAAGGAAGCCAATTAATTGTCTGGAAATACAGTCATCAAAATATTTAAAAGTAGATTTGTGATGCAACTATGTTTGTGGTTCTTTATTCATGCATTGAATAACCAGATCTAGTTGCAAGTAAACAGCAAATTGAAGAGGTGGTAAATATACATGATATTAAGAGATCCCTACAAAAACAATATAGTATGAAAATATCTGTACTGATAATAAAGTCACTGATTTCATAAATATTGTTGTGGTTTATTACCTAGATGCATAATTGAAGGAAATAGTAATTTCTGTTACATGCTAATAAGAATAAAGATGCAGTTTTTCCCATCCAAGTTCAAAGACTTCCTAGATTGTGCCCATGAACCCTTGGGATCTGTAGACCCCTGCAGCATATAACTATTTCTTTACTGACAAAAGACATAATCTGAACCCTTCAAACCAGAATCCATTTGGGAGAAAAACACTGGGCAGCAAATGGTAGGACCTCCATTTCTTCTAACAAGAAGTCTTGGAGATCTTTGAGGTAGTGACCCTGAGAGATCAACTCTGTAATGATTGTCATCCAAGGTCGTTAATTTGGAAGATCATAATCTTAGGCAAATGTTGGAGTATAGGCAAAAGTACCCATATGGACAGAGCCTAATTACTGGGTAAAAAGTAATTCCTGGCCTTGTAAGCATGATAAGCTTTTTAAAGATGAGGTACAACATTCCCTGATGTCTCTGAGGCAGTAACTAGAAAATGGTAGAAGCTTGACAGAGGCTGGCTGAATGAGTTAGTGAGCTGATGGGTCATGCAGGAACACTGGATTTTGGTGTGAGGCAAAGGGATAGGCACCAAGTGTAAATTCCTTAGTAGTGACCTTGGCAAAGAGAAAAGAGCTTGATTAAGATCAGCTGTTGTTATTTTAGAAGCCATTCTTTTTGTATCCTAGCATCTAGCCCAGTAACCTTAAAAAACTAATGTAGTTTTCCAAGGGGTCTTTTCATCTCTAGGTTTTGGATAGGGATTAGGTAAGCTTAACGGCACATGTACATTAAATGCATTTAGCACAGGGGCTGATTAATCAGTAAGCCTTCAATAGTTGTTATTACTATGATCTAATGTAGTAAGTGTAATGGTTTTCCTATTAATATTATTATTAATATTAACCAAGACAATGAGTCAAATTTAACAATATATTAGGATCACTTGAAGGACATTAAAAAATACTTTTCCCCTCAACATTTCATCAAATCAGCATCTCGGAGGAGAGACCCTGCAGGAGATTTGAAAAGGAAGCCAGGAATGGGAAACTGGAGCCCAGAGAGAAACTGAGTCATTATGTTAATACGGTCAAACATCATTTTTGTACAAACAGTCACCACTTGTCAAGTTATCGTGTATCCATGAGAGAATACATGAAAACATTTAATTTATTCATGAGAGCACTACAAGAATGACAAAACAAGTTCCAAAGATGTTAGGAAAATGGGATTGCGAAGTGAACGGAAAAACTAAGTAATGCTGAGATAAGACTGTTCCATTAGATATAAAACTGGTGAAATGCCCTTTAGGATAATAGAGCCATAAATTTCTGAATTATTTTTTTCTAGGAGACAGAAGAGAAAATCATGGTACTTGATCATTTTCCTCTAACTTAACGGAGTTATAAAATGTCTCCTAATCAACAGTAAATAGAAACTAAAAAAAAAAAAAAAAAAAGGATTCCCTTCTCTGGGCATAAGCTCATTGTGGGCTCCTTAATTGTATCTGCAGAATGAACCCATCTACCAGATTGATTTCCTTCATCTTAAAAGTCTGAAGTGCTTATATATACTCAACTACAAAATACAGTTTGTATATGATATGATGTCTCAGTACTTAGAGGCTGGAGTAATAATCCTTGTGCACCAACACCGCCCCCCACTCCAAAAAAAGGTTTTCTGTGAAATATTCCTGTTCCAGGGCAATATCCCCTTAGTCTTCCTGTGCCACTGTGATTTGAGGTATGATGGGAGGGTTCTGCCCTTTGCTCACCAGTATGAGCACCACCACGTGCCTATTGATGATGCCTGCAATCCTCCCATTGAACATTTATTTCCTTAGGACTGTACTCTTTCTCAAAAGTCCTCCATTTTTCTTTTTATGGAAAATACTCCAAAAGGGAATGTTTGGGGAAATACAACAGCAGTTGTTTAAAATAGAGCTCACATCTGTCCATGATTCCAGCAGACACTTAGCTTCCCTTACTTCCTTATACTTAGCCTCCAGATACATAGAGAAGGCAGGAGAGAAGAAAGAACCAGTTGGAACTCTTTGAATGTTATGTATGTAATACCATGAACTAGCTTTAATGAGATGGGGAGAGAGCTCAGAATGTGAGTGCTTCACACAGGTGCCTTTGATGTACATCATAGCAGACATGCAGGGTCTGATTTCCCTCATTTCACTTTATCAACACGTTATCCCTAATGTACAGAGGGCAGAGGTGATAAGGACCACTGGTAGATACTTATAAAAGGAGGGGTATGTCACGCCAGTCAGAGTGACTAAAATGAGCAAATCAGAGGACTCTAGATGCTGGCGAGGATGTGGAGAAATGGGCACCCTCCTACACTGTTGGTGGGAATGTAAACTGGTACAGCCCCTCTGGAAAACAGTGTGGAGTTTCCTCAAAAAATTAACAATAGAAATCCCCTATGAACCAACAATAGCACTGCTAGGAATTTACTCAAGGGATACAGAAGTGCTGATGCCTAGGAGCACATGTACCCCAATGTTCATAGCAGCACTCTCAACAACAGCCCAAACATGGATGGAGCCTAAGTGTCCATCGACGGACGAATGGATCAAGAAGATGTAGTTTATCTATACAATGGAATACTACATGGCAATGAGAAACAATGAAATCTGGCCATTTGTAGCAACATGGATGGACCTTGAGGGTGTTATGCTAAGCAAAATAAGTCAGGCAGAGAAGGACAGATACCATATGTTTGCACATATAAGAGGATTAGGAGGAACTTAACTGAGGACCTGGGGGAGAAGAAGGGGGGAAAAATAGTGGGGGAGATGGAGGGGACAAACCACGAGAGATTCTTGAATGCTGAGAACAAACTGAGGACTGATGGGTGTGGGGGGGAGGAGGGAGATGGGCATGGAGGAGGGCACTTGTTGGAATGAGCACTAGGTGTTATATGGAAACCAACTTGACAATAAACTACTTGTAAAAAAAAAAAAACTAAAAGGAGGGATATGTGAATACATTGGCTAGACACATTATTTCGTCTGCCCACCATTTCTGGGCTACATCCCTACCTCTTATTCAACATATTTCACCTGTTCCAGTTGATTGGTCCAGAAAAGCCACATGGCTTACACTGGCCAATCAGGATATCTCTCTGGAAGTTTTGGACTGGAATTCTCAATAAGACAGTCATCTTCTCCTGGAGGGAGGTAAAGCTGCAAGCAGTTAAACTTGGGGAATGTCAATAGCCATGTTTCTGCTATGTCAAAAAACCTATAGGGAGGAAGAAAAACAAAAGGTATAAAGAAAGAGCAGAAATGAGAATATGAGAGAAAGCATTCAACTGTGTATGTAGTCTGTAATCCCAGTTTCAACTGAGCCCCACATTCATCCACCCTTTAGGCTCTAGAGAGGCCTAGCTAGGTCAGACGAGTGCCATGAGATGTCCCAACCACAGGCTGAATTAGCAGTAAATGCCTTTAGAACAGGAAACACGTCAAGGCTCATCCCATGGTTATTACTTGGTAAAGAGATATATTGAAAATAAGTTAGAAGATTTTATTAAGTAACAAGAAGACATTAGTTCTCATTTCTAGTTCTTCCTATGGCCCAGAAGGGGCCAAAAAAAAAGAAAAAGAAAAAGAAAAAGAAAAAGAAAAAAAACAGAAAAGAAAAGAAAACAAGCCAATTTAATAAGTGAGAGCTGAGGTTGTCAATAAACTCCTTGTATTTATCCATGACTCTGCCTTGCTCCCTGGAGAAACAAAGTGGAGGGATATGTGTGATAAGAAGATGAACCTTCAGGGACAAATTATTTCACTAGTGCCCTTCAGTTGGGAAAAAGGTGACTACAGGTTGCAAGCTCACCTTCATCTTGTTCCTGTTTAGAAACACCTGAATTGTAGCTGCTACATGCTATGCAAAACAACATTATGGTCTTATCCTAGAATTTATCCTTAGCATAAACATGGATGGACTCGTTTCTCCTATCACAGGAAGCTTTCCCATGAGTGTGCTGTTTCTGCACTCCGTACCGCTCTGCTAGGAGATCAAGCAATCTAACGTAATATTAAATGTTTGATAAATGTCCAGAATTTGTTAGATTCAAATTTGAGGACATAATCTGGACTCAAGATGAAGAGAGGGGTCTCTCCTTTCTTCAAATCCAAAATGGGGCATTACCACTCTTTCTCTGGAAATGTTTCTCTGGGATATGTTTACCCTTCATTTATTGTTCCTATTTATTGAGGGTATGCTGTTTACCAGGTGCTGTTCTAAGCAATAAGCAATTTGCCTGTATGCTTGAGTTTATTTCTCACAATATCCTACAAAATGGGTAGTTTTATTATACTCAGGTTACAAATGAAGATACTGAAACTCACCTATTATGTGGTAGAGGTGAGATTTGAACTCAGGTAGTGCCTCTCCAAATCCAGCCAACCAGTGGTTAAAATTTTTTTAACCACTGTGCTATATTATCTGTGTTATATATTAATATATTAAATAGAGTGGCAAGCAAAACAGCAAAGAGCCTATCCTCATGGAGCTAAGCACTAGTGTGGAGATGAGAGTTCATTAACTAATAGCAGAGATATATAACTGTAAGCCAATATGTGCTGTGGAAAAAGCAATGGGAGTTCTGATAACACATGGCTGGTCTGGCCTGGGGATCCAGGAAGGCTTTCCTGTCAATGGAACACGCCTATGGAGAGTGAAATGAGAATTAGGAATCAGGTAAATGAAGAAAGAGGAGATTAAGGAAGAATGGGCCAGATGCAGTGGAGAACATGCCCAAGACTCTGGGATGGGAGGGAGCCACGCCTCTTGGGATTGGAGAGATGGCCAGCAGGGCTCGCACACACAGCGCTGAGTGGGCAGAATGATGGCTGGGGTTGGGCCTGGAGGGGAAGACTAGGGCTAGATCACTCAGGGCCTTGTAGGCCATGGAAGAGTTCAGTTCTCATCTAAGGACTACAAACCAGATGTGGAAAGACTAACCTTTGCCGTCCAGTGTGCACAAGGCAAAATGCTGTAAACGAGGTATGTTACAGACCCAATGTTGAGATATATTGCTCAGAGATGAGGCTTAGGCACACTCAGAGAGGAAGGCCTTCTGGTGGCCTGTCCTGAGAGAAAGCTCAATTCAAGGCTCCAATTTAACCCCTATTTTGTGTCCTGTGACATCTACAATGACAGAAAGACAAGTGCTTGTTTTCTGGTCTTGACCACAGAGCGAAGTCAAACTTGCGAACATCTTTTCCCATAAAATCATGTGTGATTTATACGTAGTGTGTGTCTGTCCCACACGTCCCCCTTTCCAGCCCTGCCAAGCATCCGGACTCCTTAGGTCTGTATGCTGTGGTCAAGGACACAGAGAGTTTTGTTCCTGTCTTGTTCTTGTAGAGCAGAACCCTTTTCAGAGGGCATTTGTGTGTTGTCATCATTCATAAAAGAGTAGCTACAAGATATACCCATCCACTACACCCCCAATCCTGACTGTACCAAATAGTTCAATTTTAGTGCATGTTAGGTTAAATTGAAACAAGAAGAGAAACTCCTTCTCATAGGGTCGAAGAGTGCAAAAGCCAGAGATGTTGAAGGCAACAGAACTGGGGGTGTTGGGGGTCTTTTCAAATCCCAACAAGACATGATAAACTCAGGCCAATCAGACTCCCTTTGCTGAGTGGGATGCTGAGTTTGGGACAGAGAGGCAGATTGGATCTGTTGAGGACTCTGGGTGCAGATATGTCAAGTTAGGAGTTGAGTACAGCCACACTCTGCCTGCCATTGGACCCGAGCTTCAGAAGAAGCTGATCTGAGAGAAAGAGCCGGGAGTCACAGTAGCACACCACGCAGAGAAACAGGCAGAGTTCTGAGGGTCCCTACTGCCCTGCAGATCACTTGATCCACAAGACCCCGCCTTATCCTGAAAATCTATTTCTCATCCACAAGTTGAGGCAGATCGAGTTGGTTTCTATTACTCGCCACCAAAAGAATCCTTACACCATTGGCAAAGGGCTTTTCAAGATATTTCCAAAAAAAAAACAATTAAAATCTGCTTTCATTTTAAAAAATGTCTAGTCATTATCTATGTTTCTGTGGAGTGAATATGTGTGTATAATGCCCTCTAACTAATTGCATCCCACAGCTGCAGAGAAGAGGCTGAGAACCACCTCGGGAAAGGTCTCACAGTTTCGGAAATGTGCTACCTGCTCTGTTTTATTCGAATTCAAAATAGAGGAGAAAAATGGAAGTCAGATTAGGAATGGGCTCTGGCACCTGTCTGTCACCCTACAGAGCCAAGAGTGAAGATACAAGCCTGATTTTCAACAATTACATAATAAGAACAACAATAATACTAATGATCATTTGTTTTGTGATTTACAAAATGCTTCTACATTCATTTTCTTGTTTTGTTAATTTACTCAAGCACCCAGATGGAGGTTATGTGAGGTAGTCGTTATTAGCTTCAGCTCACAGAGGAGGAGATTAGGAGTTAGAGCGATCAAGTGATTCTCCAGGTCGACACAGCTGCAAAGTAGTCGGGCTGAGGTTGAATTCACATCTCTGACTTAGAATCTTATGTTTTCTCCACCCCCTGTGTTGCTAAGAAAAAGGCTTTCACATAGCTACAAAGTACTACCCATCTAGAAGAACATCACAGAGGTGCATCCAACAAAGTAACTCAAATTTCTGTAGAGCAAGGAAACTCTCTCCCACTGTACATAATTGTACTGTGCCAAAGCAGAGTGCAATCACACTGTCTTTCTGAAACTTTGGGCCCCCACAAAGTCTCTGAGGTGCAGCAGAAGTCCACAGGACAATAAAGCACTTAGGAGAGTTTGAGGTATATCTTGAGTTACATGAATGAATGAAGGGATGGAAGGAAGGAAGGAAAAAAAGAAAGAGGGGAAGGGAAGAAGGAAGGAGGGAAGGAAAGAAGGGAAGTAAGAAGGAAGGGAGAGAGAGAGAGAAGGAAAAAAATCTTTTAGTCTGCAATCTAGGGATCTTAACCTTGCAGGAATTTCAATGGGCTTCAGAGAACACATGAAATCTCTGAAATTTGAATAAAATTGTATGCATTAAGTGTATTTTTCTGGAAATATTGTCTGGATTTCATCAGAGTCCCAAAGAGATGGTTAAGCCAAAATGGTTAAATATCACTCGTATTAATTATAAAGGAAGAAGCGAATGCCCATGGAAGAAAATTCTCCACTTTGTGACCAAAGTTGCACATTGTTAGTAAGTTCTTGGACTGAAGAATCAAACCTAGCCATGTTTTATAAGGCTGGGTAAAGAAAGGCTATTTGGGTCACTTTTTTGGCATTTGAGGGGAAAATCAATGACCATTATTTAAGTTTGTACTGAGTAGAGAATGCCTACAAGTTAGATCGTTTACACCATGGTTACAGAATCCTGTACCAGACTTTTGAAATGAAATAGTAGATTTTGATTCCTCAGGATTTGTTTTTTATTTTATTTTTCAAAAATAAGCTAGAGCCCATCTATTTGGAAGGTTTTGGGCAATCTATCCCAGAGACACAGGAATGGACCTAATGACTTATGGAACTGCCTTTCACATTTGTAATATAAAGATTCCTAATAGAGAATGCCCCTCAGGTTGGGTTTCTATACAATGAATTACATATTGTTGTTATGGTAACTAATGTCCTAAATATAGCATGGAGGAAAAAAGAGTTCCACTTACAAAGCAACATGAAATTGTTATGACAACAGTAGTTTTAAAAATAAATAGATTAATGCTTGTGATTTTCTGTGTTTTCTTTCTGTAATGAGTTTTGTAAAGTCTTAGGCATGAGTCAGACATTTATCCTAACTCATAAATACAAAACCCAGCAGAAACAGAGGAAAAGCACTTTGAAAATTTTTCTCCTTTAAGGGAAGAATAGTTAAATCAATTACACTGTATATATATGATAAAATTCATGCTAACATTAAAATTTATGTTTTGTATGCATGCCTGGAGAAGATTCTGTGTGTATACACAAAAAAATATTAACATGATTATCTCTAGGGGGTAGTGGTATTAACAGTCACACACAACACTTTTTTTTATTGAGAGAGACTCCACATACCATCAAATTTACCTATCTAAAGTGCCAGTTTCAGGAGTTTTTAGCATATTCACAGAGTTCAACGATCTCAACACAGTATAACTGTAGAAATTTTCACCACCATTAAGGGTCATTATTCTTATATCCATTAGGGGATATTATTCTTGTTGACTTCTTACACCTAACCTAGCCCCTGGCCGCTAGTAATATGCCTTTTGTCTCTGTGAATTGGCATATTCTGAAGATTTCACATAAATCGGATCATATACGATGTGGTCTTTTGATTTTGATTCTTTGGAGTGTTTTAGGGGAAGGGTGTTATCCAGTATGGCAGCTATTAGAGATGACCAGTGGCCTAGATGGGTATTACCATCATCTTGGCGATTGTGATTGGTTGACGACTGAGCAACTGACCCAGCTGGATGAATCAGTGTTCTTGTCTAGTGTATTAACACAGGGAGAGAACCATTCACTTTCTCTGAAGTTGTTAAGCTATAAGATTTGGATTCAGAGTTGTTGAAAATTGTTGTTCCTATTGAGGTGCACAGTTTAAGCCTCTAGGTCTGAAGTTCCCAGGGTGAGAACCAAGAATTTCCTATTTAGTTCTAATTTTGTGTTTAAAATTAAAAAAAAAAAAGCTTACATATGTGTGTCTGTTTTAATAAAAAATACATAGCAGGTTTTTTTTTTATAAAATGAAAGGAAAATTCTTTTAGATTTTCCTACAGTGTCTCTCTGTGGTACCTGTGTAAGTGTATAAAAACATTTATTTCATCATAAGAAGGTATCATAACCTGCAAATTAATATTTTTCTTTTTTGGTTGTTGCTTCATTTTGGAATTTATTTACTACTTACTCACCTAAGAAATAATTCTCAGATATCAAGTGTCAGTTCCAAAATCAGGGCTTCTGTGAAGTTGGAAGAATTAATTGTCTTTTTCCCTGCCTGTGCTCTTGTAGCACTTATTATATTTCTCACTGACTTTGGGTTGACATTATTTATTGTTAACCCACAAGCCATTCTATCCTTCCTTCTTCCAACCAGAGCTGACTTCTGTTAATTTTGGGTAACTCTGTGAATGAGGGGAATCCAATAGCCTCCCTATCCCCACTGAGAGAATCTTGATTGTTCCAACTAATTGGCCATTCATTCCTTGTTATTAAAAATTGAATTAGAAATAAGCAGATGATCTAGCCATTGCTAATAAGAAATAAGAGCAAGTTTTCTCAAGGGTGTTTAGGAAAACTTTTTACACCTTGATTTTTAAAAAGTTACCTTTTCTGACTTTGGATAGAGTTGTGCAAAGAAATTACGGTTAGAGCTGCAGCAGCTCTTTTGTAACCATGAGGGGATGAACCAGAAGAGACAACGTACTCATGAAACTCGAGCCAAAAGATGGAAACCACATAGTCCTTATGCTGCTGAATTAATCAACACTAGAATTCCTTACCAGCGGGCTTCTCATTCTATCAAGTATTATTTATGACATAAGAGTTCATGCAAAGTCGTGCAGATTTTGCCCTTTACCAGGGCTACTTTCTGCTACTCTCTACTTACCACTTTGTGTGCTCTGATATAATTGTCTTTGCCAAGACAATGAGGCACCTTTTTCTAATTTTCACATAAACACAAAATTAGCTAGTAGAAGTTGCTTTCAGTTGAAAGCAGTACTTCCTTGCCATGAATGTGTCCCTAAACTGACTTATCATTCACACATTTTCTTATAGTTTGCTCTGTAACTTGTATGCCACTACATAGTGAACTCTTTGATGGGCAGGAACTCCATGATGGGCACTCATCCAATTAGTGCCATCACAGGCTATGCTGACAAGATGTCACACATCTGGATACTTGAGACTATCTGATTGGCTGACTGAAATTTTTTGGCAACAAGTAATATAACCGCAAGGTTAGCCTGCAAAAATCAGGGGCTCTTATTCTTTTATTCTCATATGTGGTGAGATGCTGAACTGTCACACAGATGAGTGATGGCTGTTTAACACGCTGTTATCCTGACTCTAAGGGAATTTCCTCCAAGGGAGCATAAGGCAGCCAAAAGTTCCTTGGGAAATCTTTCCTTATTCCAGATGTTAAGTATATGACAAGATGTGTTCTAGTGTGTTATTGAAGTCACAGACTCTAGAGAGAATTAAAAAAAAAAAAAAGAAATTGGTAGCTAAAATCAAAGTTCGCTCATGGGATCAGAGTTATCTGATACATATTTAGGTGTCAGAATCCTTGCTGACTTTTTTGTCTTCCATTACCCTTCTAGCATTTTCTCTCCAGATACCTACTTTTCAAATTGAGCAGTGCATACCTGGAAAGTAAGAAGAGGGTTAATCAAAGATGCTTAAAAGAAAATGCTTAAAAAGCATTCTCATCATTCTTAATTGGCTTACCAGACTTTCCTAGTCCTCATGGTGTTTTGATTTAAAATTCTAGGTTAGGGATATTTGAAGATACAAACTCATTTTTGTCATATTCAAAATCAAATGTATGTATAGTTTTAAACATACTCGATCATATTACCTTTCCTCTTTGAATTTTTATTTTGATAACTTAAATTCAACCTTTCAACATTTTAGAGTTGAAAACAGGAAGGAGTATAGGATGTTGTCATTATGAGGGCATTTTCTGTTGCAAGTGGTACACCCACAAGTCAAAGTGATTTAAGCAAAATGACAATTATTAGCTCATGGCTATAAGTAATACAGGGAGAAGGCTAGCTTCAGTTATGACTTTATCCTGGGCTCAAGCAATGTCACCAAGCTTTCTCCATTGTAGCCATTCAATTCCCAGGGTTCTCATAATAGCAAAACGGCAACATCTGTTCCAGTTCTGGCTTAGCCTCAAGTTCACATCTAGTGGAAAAGAGAAACTGCCTCTATCCAAAGAATCCCTGCCAAAAGCTCATTGTATCTCATTGGTCCATTAGGTTCATATGCTTATACCTAAATCAATCACTTATGATTATGGACATAAAGGGCATTGACTTGCTTAAGCCATTTATTCCACATTTGAGCTGAAGGGAGAGGTAAAGCATATGTCCTAAGGTTGGGACAAGGGAAATTCCCAAATTCAAATTTGGGACTTTATCTAAATGAAGCACAAATGGATTTGGGGAAAGAATTAACGTCCATGCAGGACGCAGTCTAGTTCCTTTATTTAAACACATGAGATTACTTGAAGGTTTAACCAAAAAATGAGGCACAGAATCTACTACTTAGCACAATGCATAGCCTATGTTAGCTGCCTCAGTGAATATACGTTGAATGAATGAATAAATGAGTTACTAAGAAATGTGTCACACCCCTACCCAGGTGTCCTCCATACCTCAGGGAAGGTAACAAGTTCTCTACAGGAGCCCCTGGAAGTGCCCCTCTATCATACATTGTAAGATGAACACCAAGCACTTCCATCCCCTTCCACAGATGGTCCAAAGAACCCAGGAGCACCTTGTTTCCTGGATGTTTCACCTGTGCTAGTGAGGCCTAATTTTCAGGGCCCTCCTTTGCCAACCCTGTGGAGTGACTAACAGGTTAAGTTTTATTCTTGGCCTTTAGGGCCTTTAGGGCCCGAACCAGAACGAGGTAGAACATTCTATCAACATGGTGTTCCATGGTGGTAAATGTGTTAACATGGTGTTAAATACATCCACACATATGGAGGGAAAAGCATATATATATGCATATATATATATATATGAAAAGGAAAGAAAAAAGCAAGATAATAAAAGTAAAGATGGCCCCTGTCAGCTGGAATGAGACATAGGAAAGCATATAGATCTGCCTGCAGGACAGGGGAGGGGAAGGGGAGAGGAGAAGGGAGGCAGTGGGGGAAGAGGAGGAAGTGGGACTGGGGTGAGGAGTGAGGGAGGAAGGGGAGTGGAAGGCTAGGAAAGGAAAAAAAAAAAAAAAGCCTAGCGTTGAGAAAAAAGAAAAGAAAGAAAAGATGGCGCCCGCTGGCCTGAGGGAGGCCGAGGAAGAGTGAGAAGACGGCGTGGCTGGCCAGGAGGCGCCTAGCCGTGTGCCGGGTGACCTGTACCCCTCTGAGGACAGCGCTGAAAGGTAGCGAATGATGCCAGTCACAGACAGTGTGGGCGCCGCTGCACCGTGTCTCTGGCTGGCTCTCTGAGAGCCGCTTCCCCGGCCTGCGGGTCTGGTGGGCCGAGTGCCCTCGCTTTTCAAAGCTAGACATCGTGGGCGATGGGTTCTCAGGCGCAGGTCTTCAGAGCTGGGGTGCCTGAGGAGGCATGCAAACTCTTTGCTCCTCAGGGCGAAGCTCTAGGTTTTGATTTCCCTCCCGCCCGTGGGTCGCCTCCTCGGGGATGGGGTTTATGGGGAGATTGTGTGGCAGCCTCTCCTGCCCACCGGGGAAAGCTGCACTCCAGGTGTGTTCCCCTAACCGGTGAGCCCAGGGTCCTCCTTTAGGGTCATCTTTTTTTTTTTTTTTTTTTTAAGTTTATTCATTTTTGAGAGAGACAGAGCCTGAGTTGGGGGAGGGGCAGAGAGAGAGACACAGACTCTGAAACAGGCTCCAGGCTCCCAGCTGTCAGCACAGAGCCCGACGCGGGGCTCAAAGTCAGGAACTGTGAGATCATGACCTGAGCCGAAGTCGGACGCTTAACCGACTGAGCCACCCAGGCGAGGGCCATCTTGAACCAAGCCCCTCTGCCTCCCTCTCTCCCTCCTCTTGAGCAGGGACATCCATCTGTTCCTGCACTAGGTCATCGGAACTCCTGGTTCTCTGGGTCTCAGACTTAGTTTGAATTATATCAGCGCTTTTCTGAGTCTTCAGCTTGCACATTGCAGACTGTGGTACTTCTCTGCTTCCCTTCACAAAGTGAGCCCACTCTTGTCATCAATCTCCTTTCTGTTTTATTAACATTTTTTTAAATGTTTTATTTATTTTTGAGAGAGAAACAAAGTGTGAGTGGGAGAGGGGCAGAGAGAGAGGGAGACACAGAATCTGAAAGAGGTTCCAGGCTCTGAGCTGTCAGAGCCCCAAGCCGGGCTAGAACTCCAGAACCACAAAATCATGATCTGAGCCAAAGTCAGATGCTTAACCGACTGAGCCACCCAGGCGCCCCTAGTCTCCTCTTAAATATACAGTTTACCTTGAACTGCACTGGTTCACTTACACATGGATTTTTTTCTATATAGTACAGTGAATGTATTTTATCTTCCTTATCTGTGTATGTATGTATGTATTCATTTATTTTTTGAGAGAGAGAGAATGCAAGCAGGGGAAGGGCAGCGGAAGAGTGAATCCTAGGTAGGCTCAGCGCTGTCAGTGCAGAGCCAACCCGGTGACGCTCAATCTTTTCACCGTGAGATCGTGACCTGAGCTGAAATCAACAGTCAGGTACTTAACTAACTAAGCCACCCAGGTGCCTCTCCTTATGATTTTGTTAATGGTCTCTTTTCTGTACCTTACTTTGTTGTAAGATACAGTATGTAATACTTGTACAAAATATGTATTAATGGATTATCAATAAGGCTTCTGGTCAATGGTAGGCTATTAAAGTTTTTTGAGAGTCAAAGTTATACATGGATTTTTAATTCCACTGGGGGTCAGCGCCCCTAATACCCGTGCTGTTCAAGGGTCACTGTGCATGTTCATAAATTCCTATTCTGTTTCTCTGGGGAATGTAGCTGATACACTGCTATAACCAAGTAAGACACAGGTAGTGAATGAAAACAATACTATTTATAATTTCACAGTTCTAAATGTAAAAAACATCAAGAGGCCTTGCGTGGTGTCTCTGCTTTGAGTCTCAAAAGTCCGGGATCAAGGCGTCAGTGGGTACATTCTCTCCGTAGCCTCCAGGGGAGAGGCTGTTTCCAGACTCCCCTGTGTTGTTGACAGAATTTATGTCCTTATGGCTGTGGCTCTGGGTCCCTGTTTTCCTCACTGGCTGTGGGCTGGGGCCTCCCTCAGCCTCTACCGCCCCCTCCTCAGTGCTTGTGGGGAGCCTGCTGTGTCTCAGAACCAGCTGTGGTGTCAAATCCTTCCTATGGGGCTGCATCTCGGGGCCTCCTCCTCTGATCTGAAGGGCTCATGTAATTACACTAGGCCCATCTAATAATACAGGATAATCTCCCTACTATAAGGCCAATTGATTAGCAGCCTTAATTCCATTGAAAAGCCCCTTTGCCCTGTTGGAGCAAAAGCCACGGACACCAAAATCCAGCCTACCAGACTGGGTATGTGTGTTACCTTGCAAAACGTGTGTGGGGTAGCAATTTATGCTGCCTCCAGCATGGGAAGAGAGTTCCCATCTCTTTCCTTGCTCTCCTCGAGCATCGGTCTTCTTATTAAAGCAGTGAACGTTGCAATAACAAACTTCACATCTGCTGGGTGAAACGGCATCTCAGAGTTTCTTGAATTGTGTTCCGTAGATTACTAATGAAGTGGGATTTTAAAGGGCATTTTGTGAAATGGTCCACACGTGCGGTTATGCAGGGATGCATACGGACAGCGGGGCTGTGTGGTGGCAATGTGATGTGGTTCTCTCTCTGCCCTGCAGCCTGGCACTGAGGAGGAGCCGCTGCGAGTTGTAGCAGGAAGCCAGAGCAGATGTGTAGCAGCTGAATCAATCAGGAAGCGATCGGGATCGATGGTGAGTTCGTGGCACTGCTTTCACCGGTGACTGGTGTGTGTTTCGACACAAACCCGCACAAACGTCTCTCTTTTTGTTTTAGTATCTTGTGCCAAATGTGCCATACTGTGCCTCACAGATTATTTATTTCTCACTTAAAAAAAAAATGTTGCCAGGTTCAGGTTGCTTTCAAAACAAAAAATAGGAGAACCAAAAAATTTAAACTGCTTGCTGATGGCTGAAGGGTGGAAAGAAAAACACACTCAGAGGCCAAAGCACAGTGGGGCTCCCTGATGGGCTGTCATTAACTTGGTAAGATAAATAAATGCAGTGAAGCAAAGTCCTGTATTTCATACACACAGCTAATTCCATGAAAAAAAATTGTGCTAGCATCTTGAGACTCAGTTTGCAGAGACCAAGAAACTACATATGGATTTGGATTTTATCTACATATGTAGTTAGGGAAGCACTTGGCTCACTTAACCCAGATTAGATAACATAAAGCGAGTGAATACAAAGCCTTTCCGTTGGCTTTGTTTGTACGGACAAAGAGGATGGAAAACTTGGCCAAGGCTGTTGTATTCAACTGTGCGGATAAATTGCCTGAAATAGAAGATGGAGGCTCCCAGCATGACAGTGATATATATACTTTGCCTTTTAGAAACCCCCCTTTGCATTATTGTTACTAATTCATGCACAGATAGTATTCGTGTGACTTGTTAATTATTTGACTGTACTCAGGAAAAAAGGTAACAGAATAGTGTATCCAGTGGTGGTTAATTTTGGGGGGGGATAGGTAGTGACTATAATGGGGCTTCTAGAATGCATATAATGTTTCTAGAATGGAGTGCCCATTCTGTGTATATATTCAGTTTGTGAACCTGTGCACTAAGCACTTATATATGCACTTTCCTGAACTTGTATCATAACAAAATTGGGTTGCTTGGGTGGCTCAGTCGGTAAAGCCTCTGACTTTGGCTCAGGTCATGATCTCACGTTCGTGGGTTTGAGCCCTGCATCAAGCTCTGTGCTGACAGCTCAGAGCCTGGAGCCTGCTTCGGATTCTGTGTCTCCCTGTCTTTCTGCCCCTTCCCCCTCATGCTCTGTCTCTCTCTGTTTCAGAAATAAGTAAGAACATTTAAAAATTAAAAAAAAAAAACTAAATAAAATATTTAAAAACAAGAGTGGTAGGTTAAGTTTGAGAACCTGTTTAAGTTGTGGCAACATCTCTAAAAATTAGAAAGTAGTTGCATTAGTTCCAGAGGTTAAAAAATTGTGTTCTGTATGCCATCTTCAAACACAAAGATGTTTGGCCCATGGGTTTAAGCAGAAAGTAAATTTATCGCGATGGATTTAAAATGGAGGTGATTTACACCAAACTCGAGGTCGCAGGTTTCCTTTGGAAAGTTAACAGCCCTGGTAGGCCTGCATTAGGTGACAGGCATCTGCTGGAACAAAAGAAAAGCTTCCTCCAGAGGCCAGAGCTTTCTGCTTTTCCACAGTCTCCAGCATCCCCTGTGGATTTTGTCTCTCTGACAAAATTTGTGACCTCTCTTTTGCCTGTCAGTCAGTCCAGCTGACGGTATAATTACTGATAGTTTGCTAGAATGTTGTAATAGTTCATACAGACTCAGAAACCCTGTAGCTTTTTGATGTGGCATGAGATTTTGTTCACAAAGAACACAGTAAGGTATGGATTGGGTCATTAAATGGTTAACCACATCAAGGAAGATAGTGTGAGTGGAGAATCTGAGTCTCTAGATCTGTCTAATTTATGCTTTGTAGATGCAGACAAGGCCTTCAACCCAGCTCACCGTCCATATGTTGTGAAGACCACTAGGTGCTGCTTTTGAACTAAAGTCATAGGGACGGATTCCAAATGAACCCAATGCATATGTTTGGAACAGTCACAAAAATAGATTTCCAGGTTGCAGCTGTGGTCCCCTTATTAATCACATCTCCAGTCATGGGGATGTGAGCCTCAGTTAAAGATGAAGTGAGGCCAGGCTTGGAATTGCTGTGTTTTGTTCTGGAGCCATCCCGAGCTGCCTGCCCACCCAGATGACTTAGAAGAGGCAAGCGGGACGGGGGTAACTATGGAGAGAGAGTCTCAGTGAAACCAGCTGCAGGCCGTGGGAAGCAGGGAACCCAGGGACACAGCCTGACAATATTCAGGGATCCTGTCTGTCAGCAGCACCAGAAAAGCATCTGGGGTGTGGGGATGGCCACACACACGTTGTCCTTCGGTGTTCTTGCCACAGCCATTTCCCAAACTGGGTTTCCAGCTGCTGTGCGAGCGGGGCCCAGTCGCTGCCTCATTTACAGACAGGGTGGGTGTTCGAATTTAGCAGATGCCTGCAGATGTGACTAGACAGGTTCTCAAGAGCTGCATGTCCCAGGATTTGTCTCAGTGCGCTAGCTGTTTTAGACCTGGTGACATTTTCAAAAGGCCATCCGCACAGCATCGGTGTTCCTGTCCTGTCTCGGTCTTGAAATACTGTGGATTTTACAGGTATTTTTACTTTTAGAGCCCAGCTAGAGTTTTAGGTCAAGAGTGGGTCTTCTCTCACTGGTTCTGGAAATTAAAACATTGGGAGTGGCCGACGATATACCTGAACAGTATTCCATTTAGTCATAAGTGTTCTTTGTCTGAAAGTCTTCACGGAGGGGAACAGAAGAGAGGCTTCGTGTAAAGAAGACTCTTCTGACTGGAGAGGTTTGATAGAGAAGTGCTGACCTTTGACATTCCTTGTGACAGTTAGACACCAGGACACAGAACTGAGGAGCAGTTAGCAGCAGGAATGAGACGAGAACTCCAGACCTTTAGTTATCTCGGGCTCCCTTTTGCTGCGTAGAGAACCAGAGCACCAATCTAAACACTTCGGTCAAAGGACCATTTGGAGTATGCCAACAGGACAGATATTTCTACAAAAAGTGAAGCTTTCTATCTATAAAAATATAAATGTTTCCAAAGAGCCACATCTTTGGTGTCAAGTATATCACAGCGATTGCTTTTTTTTTTCTTTCTCTCTCTTCTCATGTCTAGGTTAAGTGCCCATTCTTTGCATTAACCCAGCACCAAAAGAATCCCACCTCCACCCCTCCTATAGCAGCAGTACTTCCTATCCTGTATTGAAATGGGTCGTTTACTTGTCTGTGTCTCCACTAGGTTGTAAGCACCGAGGGTGTGCGGTGTGCAGAGCTGGGCGTGGCTGCTCACAAAAACCAGCTGTCACACTTTTGAAATTTTGTAAGCCACTTCACAAGCCGGCAGTTTGAAACAGGCCATGGGGGAAATATTTACACCATAGAAATTGTCACTTGGTACAAGTCAGGGCTCTCTCCACCTCCACAAAGCCATTTTTCAATTTTTACCGGCATCCCTCTGGTAGAGGCCTTATTTGTTTGTCTCACCCTTAGATCCTCAGTCGTGTCTGGTACACAGTAGGTGCTCAGTCAATGTTAGAGGAATGAATGATGCATAAATGAAAGGGTGAATGAATGAAGTTGTCTCTCAGTCTTAATTTCTTATAATTTCATTGAAAGCTAGAAGGGGCATGGCACAGGACTCTTACCAAAGTTTGTGGGAGAAACTGGAGGTCCTTGGCTCTTGGAGACAAGTGCACCTAGGTTTAAATCTCCACTCTGTCATTAGCAGATATGAATAAATGATATTCTTGTTTACTAGGTGACTATCTACAACAGGGCTCAGAGACTACTGTCTACAGACCGAGTCCAGACTGCCACCTGTTTTTGAAAAATAATTTTTATTGGAACATAGCCATGGCCATTCACCGATGAATAGCTCTAGTGGCTTTTACACTAAAACAGCGAAGTTGATTAACTGCAGCTCAGATCATATGGCTTGTAATGCCAGCAAGATGTACTATCTGGCCATTTACAGTAAAAGAAAAAGGCAAAACTTTGCTGACCTCTGATCTATAAGATCATCTCTGAAAAGTCCTGCCTTAAGGCTCAGAAAATTGAAGAATTTTCTCAGCATCACTAAATAAATTGGCGGTGACATGGAGGGGAAATGGGTCTCAGGGTACTGAGGCATAATGTCTTAAGTAAGGCCTAAGAAGAGAAAGGTATTAACCATCTCCTTGCTCTAAGCCAAACACCTCAGATCTCCCAAACAGATGCGTATCTGTACTGTTTCAGCATATCTCTCTGGAGATCTCTTTGAGTCTGGATGATGATTATATTTTTCCATAGTTTTTTTTTTTTCCTTTCTTATGCTGGTACCAAAGGAAAATAGGAAGAGTTTCCACAAGAGAGGGTGAAGTTTGAGATGGCAACAGCATTGCAAAAATATGCCGGCAGAGCTCCAGACTCTCATCATGACAGCAGTATCTAATTATTACACTACACGTTGAGAAACCTGATATTATGCAAACAGACTCCAGCTGCATTTTATGACAGTGCATACAATTTTTATAAAAAAAATTTAAAGCCCTTTTTCTATGGAAAAATAATCCTTCTCTTACACTATTTAGAATTCACAGTATAATAGAGTATACAGTATAATAGAGTCTAATAACTTAAAATTGAGTACAAATGTCGAAACATATTGAAATGTTCTTTGAGATAAAGAAAGAATTCTGTCCTTTGTGGATGTGACACAGAGGGCAGTATTTTTCTGCTGCTCACTGTTTGGTGTCTGGAGAGCTACAGAATCTGTTGTACTGGAGTGGTGGTAGTGGTGTGAGTTCTGTGTTTCAGGGCAGCACTGTATGATTTGAAAGTTGAGGAGTAAGGAGTTAGCCAGGCCATGAAAGGGAGAAGTGTGTTCCAGGCCATGAGGAACCCTTGGCTGAGGCTGGAGCCCAAGGAGCCGGGTGGAAAGAGGCCTGTGACAATGGTATGAAAGCAGCCCAAGGCAGAGAGAGTGGACACCTGTAGAGCACTCACTCCGTACCAGGCATTGTTTTAAGTACCATGCATGTACTAACTCATCTAATGTCTACAACAAACCTATGAGATGGGTGCTGTTATTACCCTTATTTTATGGGGCAGGAAAATTGAGAAAAAAATAATAACAGAAAAAAACCCAAAGAAACCTCATTCTGTATCATACAGCTAATGAGTGGCAGAGCTTGAACTTAAACCCAGGAAACTGGCTCAAGAAATTACACTCTCTGAGGCACCTGGGTGGCTCATTCGCTTAAGCCTCTGACTTTGGCTCAGGACATGATCTCATGATTTGTGGGTTTGAGCCCCATATCAGGCTGTCTGCTGACAGCTTGGAGCCTGGAGTCTACAGCGAATTCTGTGTCTTCCTCTCTCTCCACCTCTTTCCCACTTGTGCTCTGTCTCCCTATCTCAAAAATAAATAAACATCAAAATTTTTTAAAAGAAATTACACTCTTCAGCAATGGGGCATGTGGAGGTTTGGTTTTTGTGGTCTTTGAGAGCTTCTTTGATATGGCTCCCAGAAAAATCTATAGAAAAATGAGTAGAATCAATAAGTAAATTTAGCAATATGAGTGGATAAAAACTCTGTACTCATAATTAATTGTATTTCTCTATAGCAGAGAAAAGCAAACTAAAGATAAAAGCCAAGAAAATTACTGTCATTAAGGGTACTAAATTTGCTTTCTGAGTTGTTGGAGAAGAACAGAAAGCTAAGAAAACTGTTGAAGTACATCAGCTCCTCACTGAGTCCATCCCAGCTTTTCTCCACAATTGGGAGCTGGAGGGAGGTAGAGAGAATGGTTCTGAGGTGGGCCAAAAGCTGAAGTTGTGTCTGAAGAGTAGAGTACTCCCCGGTGACCCCCATAGCGGGCAGCCTGGTTATAGAACAAAGTAAGATCTTCCCTAGCTCAGAAAATTGGTTCCCCAGCTCTAAAGCATGAAAAAATCTCCAGCATCTGCTAAGGGCCAGATTCTAGGCCTTGCTGAATGGAACATCTCTCTCTGTCTCCTAGAACATTGGACTCCATGGTGAGCTGAATCTAATTAAACCAGCAACAAAGCTAGAGCCATTTTACTACAGACTGGATTCCTCATTCTCCCTTACTGGGAGCCTCTTAGAAATGATGGGGTCTTTTCTAGGAGTTAATATTACTTCTGCTTGTACTATTTTTTCAAACATAAAAATTTGGGACATGGATAGAGCATTAAGATGCAATTCATGGTCAAAAGGGAAAAAAAGACAATAGAATTAGACCCAAAAATAGATACAGTGTTGGCATTATTAAACTGGAACTCTAAAATAACTCTAATATAAAAAATATGATAGATAACACTATACAATGGGTACAACTCAAGCCAGAAAAACCCAAATAATCCAATTTAAAAATGGGCAAAAGACATGAAAAGACAGTTCTCTAAAGAAGGTATCCAGATGGCCAACAGACATGTAAAAAGATTTGCAATATCACTCATCATCAGGGAAATGCAAATCAAAACCACAGTGAGTTGTCACCTCAAACCTTTCAGAATGGGTAAACTTAAAAAAACAATAAACAACAGGTATTGGCAAAGATAAGGAGAAAAAAAGAACCCTGGTGCACTATTGGTGGAAATGCAAGCTGGTGCAGCCACTATGGAAAACAGTATGGAGAGTCCTTAAAAAATTAAAAATAGACTTGCTGTATGAGCTGGCAATTCCAGTACTAGGTATTTATCCAAGGAAAATGAAAACACTAATTTGGAAAGATATATGCATCTCTATTTATTGCAACATTATTGACTATAGCCAAATTATGGAAGCAGCCCACATGTTTATCTGTAGATGAATGGATAAAGAAGATGTAGTGTATATATATATATAATGGAATATTACTTGGCTTTACAAAATAATGGAATCTTGCCATTTACACCCTCATGGGTGGAGCTAGAAGGTATAATGCTAAGTAAAATATGTCAGTCAGAAAACGACAAATGCCATATGATTTCACTCATATATGGAAATTAAAAAACAAATGAATAAAATTTGAAAAAAAAAGAGACCAAAACTTAGACTTTTAGCTATAGAGAACAAACTGGTGGTTACCAGAGGTGAGGTTGATGGGGGATGGGTGAAATTGGAAGTGAAGATTAAAAACTGCATTTTTTTCTTTCATTGTTTATTGTCAAGTTGGTTTCCATATAACACCCAGTGCTCATCCCCACAAGTGCCCTCCTCCATGCCCATCACCCCCCTTCCCCTCTCCCCCAACTTCATCAGCCCTCACTTTGTTCTCAGTATCCAAGAGTCTCTCACAGTTTGCCCCCTCCATCTCCCGAACTATTTTTTCCCCTTCTCCTCCCCCATGATCCTCTGATAAGTTTCTCTTGATCCATTTATAAGTGAAAACATATGGTATCTGTCTTCCTTTACCTGACTTATTTCACTCAGCATAACACCCTCAAGTTCCATCCACATTGCTACGCATGGCCAGATTTCATTTTTTCTCATTGCCATGTAGTATTCCATTGTATAGATGAACCACATCTTGATCCATTTGTCTGTTGATGGACACTTAGGCTTTTTCCATGTTTTGGCTATTGAGAGTGCTGCTATGAACATTGGGGTACATGTGCCCCTATGCATTAGCACTCCTGTATCCCTTGGGTAAATTCCTAGCAGTTCTATTGCTGGGTCCTAGGGGAGTTCTAGTGTTAATTTTTTGAGGAACCTCCACACTGTTTTCCAGAGGGGCTGCACCAGTTTACATTCCCATCAACAGTGTTGGAGGGTGCCCGTTTCTCCACATCCTCGCCAGCATCTAGATTTTTCTGATTTTTTCATTTTAGCCACTCTGACTGGTGTGAGGTGGTATCTCAGTGTGTTTTTGCTCTGCATTTCCCTAATGATGAGGGACGCTGAGGATCATTTCATGGGTCTGATGGCCATCTGGATGTCCTCTTTGGAGAAGTGTCTGTTCATGTCTTCTGCCCATTTCTTCACTGGATTATTTGTTTTTCAGGTGTGGAGTTTGGTGAGTTCCTTATAGATTTTGGATACTAGCCCTTTATCTGATATGTCATTTGCAACTATCTTTTCCCATTCTTTTGGTTGCCTATTATTTTTATTGATTGTTTCCTTTGCTGTGCTGAAGCTTTTTATCTTGATGAGGTCCCAATAGTTCATTTTTGCTCTTGATTCCCTTGCCTTTGGGGATGTGTCAAGTAAGAAATTGCTGCGGTTGAGGTCAAGGAGGTTGTTTCCTGCTTTCTTCTCTAGAGTTTTGATGGTTTCCGCTCTCACATTCAGGACCTTTATCCATTTTGAGTTTATTTTTGTGTATGGTGTGAGAAAGTGATCTAGTTTCACTCTTTTGCATGTTGCTGTCTACTTCTCCCAGCACCATCTGCTAAAGAGGCTGTCTTTTTTCCATTGGATACTCTTTCCTGCTTTGTCAATGATTAATTGGCCATACATTTGTGTGTCCAATTCTGAGTTCTATTCCATTGGTCTATGTGTCTGTTTTTGTGCCAATACCATACTGTCTTGATGATGACAGCTTTGTAGTAGAAGCTAAAGTCTGGGATGGTAAGGCTCCCATTTTGGTTTTCTTCTTCAATATTCCTTTGGCTATTCGGGGTCTTTTGTGGTTCCATACACATTTTAGGACAGTTTGTTCTAGCTTTGAGAAGAATGTTGGTGCAATTTTGATTGGGATTGCATTGAACGTGTAGATTGCTTTGGGTAGTAGTGACATTTTGACAATATGTATTCTTCTGATCCATGAGCATGGAATGTTTTTCCATTTCTTTGTATCTTCTTCAGTTTCCTTCATAAGTTTTCTATAGTTTTCATCACACAGCTCTCTTATATATTTGGTTAGGTTTACTCCTAGGTATTTTATGCTTTTGTTGTGCAGTTGTGGATGGGATCCATTTCTTGATTTCTCTTTCTGTTTCTTCATTGTTGGTGTATAAAAATGCAGTCGATTTCTGTACGTTGATTTTGTACCCTGAGACTTTGCTGAATTCATGGTCAGTTCTAGTAGGCTTCTGGTGGAGTCTGTTGGGCTTTCTATGTAAGGTATCATGTCATCTGTGAAAAGTGAAAATTTGACTTCTTCTTTGCCAATTCTGATGGCTTTTGTTTCCTTTTGTTGTCTGATGGCTAATGCTAGAATTCCAGCATTATGTTAAACAACAGTGGTGAGAGTGGACATCCCTGTCATGTTCCTGATCTCAGGGGGAAAGCTCTCAGTTTTTCCCCATTGGGGATGATATTAGCTATTAAACAGTGTATTTGTGATAAGCACTAGGTGATATGTGGAATTTTTGAATCACTATATTGTACACCTGAAACTACCATGACCTGGTATGTTAATTACACTGGGACTTAAATTTTTAAAAAAATTAACTCTAGGGGCGCCTGGGTGGCTTAGTCGGTTATGCGTCCGACTTTCGCTTTGGTCATGATCTCGCGGTTCGTGGGTTTGAGCCCTGCTTCGGGCTCTGTGCTGACTGCCAGCTCAGAGCCTGGAGGCTGTTTCTGAGTCTGTGACTCCCTCTCTCTCTGACCCTCCCCCTGCTCATGCTGTCTCTCTCTCTCTCCTAGAAATAAATAAAACATTTAAAAAAAAATTAACTCTAGAAAGAAATTTAAAGAAATAAAAATTCATTTTTATTAAAAAATAGAGGACCAGAGTTATATGCAGTATTCATGAATTAGATGACTAAATATTATCAAGATGCAAATTGTCCCCAAATTGTTCTGTAGATTCAATATGGTATCAGATCAAAATGCCAGCAACTTTTTGATAAAACTTGGCAAGCTGATTTTGAAATGTGTATGGAAATTCAAGAGACCAGGAATAGCTAAGATACTTTTAAAGAAGATGTGTGGGAGAACTTGCCTTACCAGAAATCAAGACTTAATGTTTTGTAATGATAACAGTGTGGCTTTGGCACCATAATAGACCAATATCCTGATAGAAAAAAATCTACAAAAAGACCCACATATATGTGGATATACCATTTATGGTGACAAACCTCTCATACACTGATAGAGCTGTTGTTTAACTTAGCCTCTTAGTAAAACTGCTTAGCATTATCTAGTGTTGGTGTAATTACATTTATTCTACAAAGTAGCAATTTCCTCATGAGTTTCTTAGCGTTGCCAGATTTAGCAATATAAAAATATAAAATACAAGTTAAATTAGTATTTCAGATAAAAGATATATCCATAGTATAGGTATGCTTTATACAATCTTTGGGACATACTTATAGTAAAAGATTATAGTTTATCTGAAATTTAAATTTAACTAGATGTACTGTATTTTTATCTGACGATCCTAAATAGACTTCTCAGAAATGTCTGCACAGATATACCAGGAGGTATGGACAGGACTGTTCATAGCTTTGTTTGCAATCGCCAAAACCTGGCAAGAGTCCAACTCAGCAGTAGAATGGAAAAGTAAACTGTGGTATGTTCACACAGTGGAATATTATACAACAATGAAAAGACATGAGCACTACCTAGACACAACAATGTAAATGAATTTTACAATGTACAGCAAAAGAAATCAGAAACCATCCACTCTGTAATTGCATTTAGAGGGTTCAAAAAAGCAGGGAAGGAAGACAAACTGGTGTTCAGGAACGTATGCTTACGTGGTCAGTTACAAAGAGATATTCATGAAAGTCTAGATGGTAGTTACTTTTATTTATTTACTTTTTTATTTTTAATTTATTTCTGAGAGAGAGAAAGAGACAGCATGAGCAGGGGAGGGTCAGAGAGAGAGGGAGACATAGAATCTGAAACAGGCTCTAGGCTCTGAGCTAGCTATCAGCACAGAACCCAATGTGGAGCTTGAACTGACGAACCATGAGATCATGACCTGAGTCGAAGTTGGTCTCCCAACCGACTGAGCCACCCCGGCACCCTTACAGTGGTTACTTTTATATGGAAGGAGATCATCTTTGAGAAGGCCTAATGGGGGTTTTTCTACAGTGCTGGAAATATCCTATTATTTGACCTGGATGATGGTTACCGAGGTAGTTCTCTTAAGACAGATTAAAAATAAGGAGTAGGATTATAAAACCTCCCTCTTTTTGTAATCAGTACTTTGTAGTTCTGTCCCTTTTCTATCCTGAAATGAAATTCATAGATAGTGTAACTTATTAATGTACATAATATATATTAACAATTGTAGGAAATTAAAATGTCATAAAGTACAATATAAAGAGAAAAATAACTGTAATTTATTATGAAACACCAACTATTTTAATATGCATAGTCTTCAAGCCTATCTCACTTGATGACATAGGGAAGTAATTGGATGCTTACCTCTGTACATTATTGAGTCACTGTGACTATGAGAGAGAAGTTGAACTGGTGACTCAAATACTGTGAGCATTTGCTGAACACTGTTACTTTTCTGAAATGGTGAGCAGCTCTAGGTAAAGTTTTGGAGAAAGTAAACAAAGTAAAATTTAAAAAATTCTCTCAATTTGTATGGTAGAAAATTGCTTTATAGCAAAGCATTGCAAAATAAAAACCTTTAAATTTATGCGAAAACAAGATTCTGTGTTAAGATGATTATAAACAGGTTTCTCAGCTACAGGATTATCCTTTGGGAGGATGAGAAATCATGCAGATCATGGGAGAATTCTTCCTAATGCTGAATTGTTGAAATGGGCCAGGTGTCTAGCGTCCCCAGCCTCTGAGTGGTGCCTATCACTGTTGTAACCTCAGCACTCACACAGATTTCCAAAACAGCCTTTGAAGGACTGTACCACCTCTGTTCAGAACTACCAGCCCAAATCTTTGAGGCACCCGGGTTGGTACAGAATTAGACTCCAAAGTTTCTTTAAACAGCTTTGTTTTATGTCATTTCTTTAAAAAAATTGTGAAACAACAGCAAAATGCACACAGTTATATTATGAAGGAAATAACCATCTGGAGCTTAATCTGGTGGCCTTAGAATCAGCTTAGAACCCTCGTTGTGCATTTCAACTCTTTTAAGGCCAAAAAAAGAGGAGAGAGGGAGGCGTAGATTGTACTGAACAGGAGGCAAGGTCAAAGCCGCTTGTTTAGGACACTCAAAGAACTGACACAGCCTCTCTAGTGCCATCTCCAACCAGCCAATGCCTGGTCATTCTTCTACTTCCCTGACATTCTTTTCAGAATCTCCCTTGGTCCTCACTTTTCTTTCCTGGAGGCAGCAGTCTTCAGGGCCAACCACCGTCCATCTACCAAGGGCTAAGAAGTTCCACCTTCTTGCAGCTAATGAGGAATAGAACCTTATGCCTGAAGGATCCAAAGCTACAGGAGCTTGGGGTAATTATGAGGATCAATAAAGCTAAGGCACTTTGGCAAACAGACAGGGACCACTAGAAAAAGAGGGAAGAAGTGGCTGTGCAGTAAGAAGGAGGAGTACTAAGGCTCAGCAGCTCTAGCAGTCTCTTATTCCATGTGTCACTACTGAGACAGTCAAACCCTTCACACTTCTGCCCCTGTGTGATTTCATGGAGGTGCTGAGTCAAAGAGCCAGTCTAAATAGAAATGAAGCATCTCTTTGCAAGGCTGGGGCTTCTCAGGGCACGGGGAAGCTCCACCTCCAGGTTCATTCAGGTGGGCAATCAGTACGTGTCCACAGGGACAGGGATCTGATGGAGTCAGGGCATGAAACACACTTTCAATTTGCCCATAGTTTGGGGATTGATACATGTTTTGTATTAGGGCATTCGTTTTTGTTCCAGGACAGAGGTGGACTCATATTTTAATATATTTAATAATAAGCCATGCCATGCTAATTGTATATATTACAGAAATGCTGGAAATGGAATTCATGTTGCTAAGATAATCATACTAATTGTTGTTTTTTTCTTATTTACTATTTTTTATAAAGGACAGTAGCCTTTCCTGTCTTATTTAGGTTAACTACAGTAATTATTGTCTTTATTAGCGTTTATTTAACACTTACTAGGAATAAGAAATACTTTACTTTGGTTATCTAATTTGATCCTCATAGCCATTGTTTGAGGAGAATGGAATAATTATCCTCATTTTACAGAGGAGAAAAGTGTGGCACAAAATGGTTAATTCATCAATGTTATATAGCTAATAAGTGGAAAAGTTGAGAATCCAAGTTAGATAATCAGAGGCCAAAGCCCCTGCTTCCCTAAATCTGTTCATGTGTAAGAAATAGGGTGGGTTGAATTTTGTTCACTTGGTCTTCTTTCATTTGTTCATTCATTCATTCATTCATTCAGTAAACATTATATAAGTACCAATTCAACATGAGACCTTGGGCTTTGTTATGAAGGTGAATAGAACAGTGTCTGCCCTTAAGAATCTCACATGGTAGGTGGAAAGCATGTATCTAAATCATTTATTATAAATGAATGTGATACTATAATAAAAGTACTTACAAAGTATTTGGTAAGGACAGAGAATCAGGGAAGGCATCCTGGAGGAAGCCATTTTCAGTTTGGGTTCTGTATATGAGGAATTTGGTGAAGACAGTTGAGGGAGAAGAAGCCCCTGAGGCAAGGGGAAGGTTCATCAAGCACGACTGCACATAAAGTCCTGTGTGCTGGTTTTTGTGGAGAGCTAGAGACCAGTTTCCTACTCTCCAAGAGAAAAAGTCAAGGGTAGAAGTTGTGTCAACAAATAATGAATAAAAAGTATGTCTGGCCATGTGTAGCAACATGGATGGACCTTGAGGGTGTTATGCTGAGCGAAATAAGTCAGGCAGAGAAGGACAAATATCATATGTGTGCACGTATAGGAGGACTAGGAGGAACTTAACAGAGGACCAACCGGGAGAAGAAGGGGGGAAATGGTGGGGGAAAGGGAGAGAGGCAAACCATGAGAGACTCTTGAATGCTGACAAAAACTGAGGACTGATGGATGTGGGGGGGAGGAGGGATGGGCATGGAGGAGGGCACTTTTGGGGATGAGCACTGGGTGTTATGTGGAAACTAATTTGACAATAAACTATTTGTAAAAAAAAAAAAAAAAGTATGTTCACAGCATGATACAAACAAAAGTCTCTGGAAATGTAAGGTAAGGAGAGCTTATTTCCAACTCTGAGAGACGGAGGGAGAAGATGGGGATTTTTCCATGAAGACCAATTTGAATTAGGCTTGGAAAAATGAGAAGTTTTTCAAAATACAGGAGTGGAGAAGTGAAGGAGTAGGGCTACTTAGAGAACAATCAATCTGGTATAAATGGAATGGAGGTGCATGGAGTTTGGCAAAGAGAATGGAGGGACAGGGTGCCAATGCATGGAAGATCTTGAATGCCATGTGAAGAGTTTTGGAAAAGTGTTGATGACATGTGGGCACTCTTTTCAAGCAGAGTATTTAAATTTTTTTTAATGTTTTATTTATTTCTGAGAGAGAGAGGCAGCATGAGCAGGGGAGGGTCTGAGAGAGGGAGAGACACAGAATCGATAGCAGGCTCCAGGCTCTGAGCTAGCTGTCAGCACAGTGCTTGATGCAGGGCTTGAACCCACGAATCATGAGATCTTGCCCTGAGCCAAAGTCGGATGCTTAGCCGACTGAGCCACCCAGGCGCCCCTCAAGCAAAGTATTTTTAGGAAAACCAGAGTACACCCTAGCTCACTCATTTCTAACCCTTTTAGCTACAGAACGTTCCTTTTAAGCAGTCTTAGAGAAAATCCTAAGTATAAAAGAATTAAGAATGGAGCCACTTTGCTTGGCGTGGGGCCAGTGGACCTCAGTATGCAGACTGCCTTAGCATCCACCTAGGGTTCTCTTCAACACAACTTAAAATCATCTTACAAAAGAGAGATCTGAGCCTAGAGAACACGATGTCTTCAGCCCCATACCTAGGCTGAATTCTTAGACCACGATCAGCCATACTCGTATCGTTTCTGGCAATAACACAACACCATTCGTGGGTTTGGCCATTCGTACTCATCTGATTTGTACATGAAACAATCATTCACAGCAGATCAGTGATTAGCTAAGCTGAAAATCTATCCACATAGATATCCACATTGCTGAAATGAAGCACTTGGACAAAGCTGTTTGCTGATTAGAACATTCCTGTCTTGAGAATGTCTCCTACTAAATGGAATCCTGGGAGCTCGAAGGAGTTAACACAACTTCAGAATTGCTTCTCCCCTTCCCACAGAGCAACTTGCCCACTGGGAGAATCTGGCTGCATGCTGAGGATTCAATGCCAGAAAGTGAAATGAAAGACTTCACTGGATCTCTGCACCTGGATACCCTCGGGAGAAAGGAGTGAGGGAAGGGATATTTCATTTTCAGAGTTTCCAAATGCATATCCCAACAGGTCAGGCTGCAAGGAGAAACACTGATCCCTGAAAGAAATAAGCCAGAAGAGGCCGATGACTGTCCAGGAGAAGACCCCCCAAGAGAGTGGGTCAGATAAAATACAAGAGGAAACCCAGTTAAACTTGAATTTCTGATAAACAATGAAAAACTTCTTAGTATAAGTGTGTCTCAAATGCTACATGGGACATACTTACATTAAAAAGCTTTTATTTGAAATTCAAATTTAACTGGGTGTTCTGTATTTCTGTTTGCTAAATCTGGCAACCGTACACTCAGGCTGCCTCCGTCATGGAGATGTCCCCCGTCTCTATCCACCCTTGAAGAGAACTGCAGCCCATTGTTTGGTCCAGGATCTCACTCCAAACCCCATAAACATGAGCTCAAGCTTCTCCACACAGCCATGGCAGATGGCTTGTCCAGCCAAGGGAC
The DNA here is from genome assembly GCF_003009895.1 of Hyaena hyaena. Taxonomy (NCBI): domain Eukaryota; kingdom Metazoa; phylum Chordata; class Mammalia; order Carnivora; family Hyaenidae; genus Hyaena; species Hyaena hyaena. The sequence goes on along the minus strand of NW_024080739.1, from coordinate 2,716,419 downwards.
AGGACCTTCACCTTCCAGAGCCTCCATGCTTCCCCTAGCATGTTCTTTCTGAAGTCCTGGCAGATTGGTCAGAGGCTAGCATGGGGGGTTACAGGGTAGGGGTGTACAGCGTCCTACTGCCTGATGAATAAATGTTTACAATAACCACATTCCCGCTTTGAGTAGCTGGGGAGTTTCCATCAGAGCTTCATTGCCATTAGGCAGGCTGTTTGCTTTTTAGTTAGGACTAAGTTATTGGTGCATTGCTGCTGCAAACAGAAAACATCTGTGGAGAGCCCACAAACAGGAAACTTTGGAGGGGAAAGGGGAAAAAACTCACATTGCCTGTTGACCCCTTTATGCATGTTTGAAAAGGAAGAATGTAAGTTAAATCAACAACCCTTAAGTACAAGTATAAGCTCGGATCAGAGCATGACAAAGACTGAGTGGCACTGAGCAGGGTTTTGTGCCATATTTCTTTTCTTTTCTTTTCTTTTCTTTTTCTTTTTTTCTTTTTTTTTTTATCTAGGTGAGCACATTGAAGAGAGGGTTAGCTTCTTCTGCTGGCTCTAATTCTCCAGAGAAGGTGCTGCCAAAATAATCTTTCTATTGTTCCTGATATGCAGGTGCAGCTACAGGAGAGGGATGCCATTGTAAATTATACATGGTCAGTTTCAATGGAGCTTCCAAATACATATCATTCTGAGTCACTGCAACTAGAGTAAAACAAGCAAAAGAATATACATGACAAGTTTCTCACAGAAGCATTTGACCTTCACATGTGTACGTGGTGAGGATGACTTTGAGTGTCATGCTTTCCACTGTGCTCGGAGGTTGAAAAATTTTTTAAGAAGCGATGTATAGTGGCCTAGAAACAATGACGTCCTGAAACAGAGGAGATATGGCTAGAAAAGAGGAAGCAGGCATAAATTTTACTCTTCATCTTTGCCTTGAGAGAAGGAAGAGGGGAAGAAGAAGCAGGAGGAAAGGAAGAAAGGGAGAAGCAGAGAGACACACACAGCCTTATTCCTTGGTCCAGAACCAGCTTGTATTCTCCTTTGGATTTATGTGCCTAAGGAACTATATAACTCATCCAGAGGTCCTAGCCCTGTATGATTTTTTTAATGACCTAGATTAAGGAAAACAACTACATTCAACTTGACTAAATTACCAGTGGAATATAAAAGTCAGAAACATGAGTAATCCCAAGAAATTTTAGGAATTTGACCCAGATAGGTGGTGAGGATAATTTGATATTATGGCTTATGCTTGGCAGTGGACTAGAAAAAAAAGGAAAAAACTTGAAAATGGACAGCTAGCACAGAAACAACAGTAAAACAAGGAACAAAATGGCATTAAGTACATACCTGTTAATAATTACCTTAAATGTAAATGGACTATATATGCTCCAATAAAGACATAAGGTAACTGAATGGATAAAAAAGCAAGACCCATCTATATGCTGCCTACAAGAGACTCACTTCAGACCTAAAATCACACGTATATTGAAAGTGAAAGGTGTGAAAAACATTTACCATGCAAATGGAAGTGAAAAGAAAGGTGGGGTAGCAATACTTATATCAGACAAAATGGACTTTCAAATAAAGACCATAACAAAAGATGAGGGAGGGCACTACATATTGATAAAGGAAACAACCCAATAAGAGAATATACCAGTCCTATGCACCCAACATGAAAGCACCTAATATATATAAAACAATTATTAACAGATATAAAGGAAGAAATTGACAGTAATGCAATAATAATAGAGGGCTTTAACACTCTTCTTACATCAGTGGTAGATCACTGAGACAGAAAATCAACAAGGAAAGAGTTGCTTTGAATGACACATTAGATTGGATGGACCTAAAAAAAATATAGAATATTCCATCTAATTTTTTTTTAATGTTTTATTTTTATTTCTAGGAGAGAGAGAGAGACAGCGTGAGCAGGGGAGGGTCAGAGAGAGAGGGAGTCACAGACTGAAACAGGCTCCAGGCTCTGAGCTGGCAGTCAGCACAGAGCCCGACGTGGGGCTCGAACCCACGAACCGCGAGATCATGCCCTAAGCGAAAGTCGGACACTTAACCGACTAAGCCACCCAGGCGCCCCTAGAATATTCCATCTAAAAACAGCAGAATATACATTATTTTCAAGTGCACATGGAATTCTCCAGGACAGATCACAGGTTAGTCCACAGGACCAGTCTCAATAAATTTAAAAAATACTAAAATTACACATTTTTTTTTACCACAATGGTATGAAACTAGAAAGCAATCACAAGGGGAAAAAATCTGGAAAGAACACAAATACATGGAGGTTAATAATATGCTTCTATACAATGAATGGATCAACCAAGAAATCAAAGAGAAATAAAAAAATACATCAGGACAAATGAAAATGAAAACACAACAGTCCAAAATCTTTGGGATGCAGCAGAAGCTGTTCCAAGAGGAAAGTTAATAACAATTCAGGCCTACCTCAAGAGGCAAGAAAAATCTCAAATAACCTAACCTTATACCTAAAGGAGTTTAGAACAAGAGGAACAAAGCCCAGAGTGGAAGGAAGGAAGTCATAAAGATTAGTAGAGCAGAATAAATGAAGGGATAAAAAGTCAATAGACTGTTAAAAATCCTGATAGAAAGAAAAAAGGATGAGGTTTAGCCAAGGCATAGTCCACATTCCTGCCATATAATTTGATCGATTAACCCATGGTTCTCAAAAGTCAGTACATTAAATATGTTTATTCTAATGCCATATAATTGTATTGATTAACCCATGGTTCTCAAAAGTCAGTACATTAGAATATCCACTGGGGAATATGTTTAAATAATTAAAAAAAAAAAAAAAAAGAGTAGTAATTCAGGGCTCCACTCTCAGGATATAGTTCTTAAGGTAAATCTGGTGCAAGCAGTCCAGCAAGCATACTTCAAGAAACAAAATTTAAAATGTGTCAGGGTAATTTCGTGCTCAGGTTATCAGGAAAGGCACTCTTTCTGCCTCTTGGCTTCAAGGAAGAAGAATCAAATATGGTATCTAAGAGTCATGTGGGAGTCAGTCAAATTTCAGCTCCACCTCCAGTCTTTGACTTGTTCAATGATATCTCTTGTTACTTAATCTCATCACACTTCAGTCTCCTCGTCTATAAATTCAGGGTGTTATAATATACGGTACAGTACAGGCCTCCTCAGGTGATTATAAAGATAAAATGAGATGTTGCATTAAAGGTTTAAGCAGAGTCCTTAGCCAAACAAATGTAAGCTACTGCTATCATTGTTAACACTATCTTCATTATCATTGTCACCATGACCGCCACCATCAGTAATTATCCTTCTATTAGGAACCTGCTGTGTGCCAGGTAGTGAGCTTGCAATTTTGAATTTAATTTAATAATTTAATTTGATTTTTAAATTTTATTTTATTCTCATAGTTAATGTATGGGGCCATTGCTCAGACTATGTGGAGAAAAAGCTTTCAGGAAACAAGAGTAGAAGTAGGAAGAGGTTGTATTGTATGACCTGAGAGATGATGGGGACTTGACTAGTTTGGCAGCAGTGGAAAGAGAGAAATGGATACAGTCAAGATACACTGTGGAGTAAAATAATTCAGACTCATGATGGGTAGGATTATTAGGCTTTTGGCTTGGATACCTGGGTGGATTGTGGTGCCATTTACTGAGATAACACACACTAAGGAAGAGTGGTTTGTACAAAGAAAAAATAAAATGAAGATTTCTGTGTGAGAAATGGTTATTTTGAAATACACAGTTGACATTCAAGTGAATATGTCAAATAGATAGTTACATAGAAGAATCTGGAGCTCAGAGGAACAGTCAGGCCTAGGGATATCAACTTGGAATTCAGAAGCATGTAGATAGGATTTAAAGCCATCGGACCAGATGAAATAATACAGGGACAGAATATAATTAGAGAGAAGGGGCGCCTGGGTGGCTCAATCGGTTAAGCATTCAACTTCGGCTCAGGTCATGATCTCACAGTTCATGAGTTCTAGCCCCATATCAAGCTCTGTGCTGACAGCTAGCTCAGAGCCTGGAGCCTGCCTTGGATTCTGTGTCTCACTTTCTCCCCCTCCCTGTTCATGCTCTGTCTCTCAAAAATGAATAAACATTAATTTTTTTTTTTTTTAATTAGAGAGGAAAAGAACCCACTACCATACTCTTGGTTATTGTGGCATTTAGATGTTTGTTACTGCAGGAGCAGAGAGCAAAGGAGGCTGGGAAGGTAAGAGAGGAGGAATAGCAGCAGACAGATGTCACAGAGGCCAAGAGAGGATGGAGTTTTAAAGAGAGACCTTCCTCGGGGCACCTGGGTGACTCGGTTGGTTAAGCATCTGACTTCGGCTCAAGTCATGATCTCACAGTTTGTGGGTTCAAGCCCCACATCGGGCTCTGGCTGACAACCAGCTCAGAGGCTGGAGCCTGCTTCTAATTCTGTGTCTCCCTCTCTCTCTGACCCTCCCCTGCTCACGCTGTCTCTCTCTCTCTCAGAAATAAATAAAACATGAAAAAAATTTATAAAGAGAGACCTTCCTCAAAAACTCCATCAAGAGCCATTTAGAGATTAGACAAGAGGAAACATAGTTGAAAACTGTTACAAAAAGTTTTGATGGAATATTGGGTGAGCGGGGGGAGGCTGGTTGGAGTTGATTAATTATGGAAGATGGGGAATGGAGAGAGTTAGAATAGACATTTCACTCCTTAGAGTAGTTTTGCTGGAAAAGGAGTAAAGAAATGGAATGGTGTTCAAAACGGCATGGGGATTAGGGGATGATTTGCCATTATTCAAAGGTTTTAGATATCAGCTTCTTTGTCTGATGAAGTAAATAATCCAATAGAAAGGAAGTAATCAAAGACATAGGAAAGAGAGAGGAAAAAATGCAAATAAGCAAAATTCTTGAGAAAATGGAAGTGAAACCTAGAGCTTCAGTGGAGGGACTTATCTTTGATGGGAGCACAGACACACCTATTGGAACAGGAGAGGATTTGGGAAATATGGGTACCTCTATAGATTTTGTTGTGGTGACATGAAGTTCCTGTCTGAATCTACAAAGAAGATGCCTATTAATTAATCATTTCCAGGTAAATGATCTAAATATCTGGAAATAATGATAGGATTGCCTCTTCTTTTATAAATAAATTTCTTCTTACTTTTATTGGCTACTACCTCGAGTCCAGTATAAAATGGAAGTGATGACAGTAAGCATCTTCATATCTCATGTGCTTTAAAGAAATAATTCTACCTCCTGACTACTAAATATGATATTTTTGCTTCTAGGTTTTTGGTAGCTATGGTACAGCGGGTAAAGGATATTTACATCTTCAAGATTGAATCATATTTACTTGGAATGGTTCAGCGTGTCATAATGTCTACATGATGATACATCATTTTCTTATGTACTTCTCCATTTGAATTGCTAATAGCTTATTTATCTTTAAAAAATCCATAATCATAAGTGAAATTGGCATAGAGTGTTTTTGTACATATGCTCTCATAGGTAGATAGCATAATTCTATCAAATGCTAATTCTATAAAATGACTAGCAATTTTTCCCATATTTTTCTAAGCTCCAGAGCAGGTTTTCAAGAAACAGAAATTCCTTGTTATGGAAAAAAAATATGTTTAACTATTTTTGTCTGGTGATTTTATTTTAAAAAGAAGTTATCAGAATACATCTTTAGTTTCTTCTCTTATTATTAGTCTTTTGTGGCCAGCTTGAATCATTTTCTTTTCCTAGAAAATATTCATTTCATCCCAGTTTTTAAATGTTTTTTTAAGGACTTACACATACTATGATATAATTTTTAAAATATTTGTATCTGAGGGTATGTCCCCTGTCTCATTTCCAGTGCAGTTTATTTGTGCCTTTCATTTTTCCTTAGTGAGATTTGCCAAAATGATGTTGTCAAATAAGTTTTTATTTTGTTGAACAATTCTAACTTAGTAAATATCAGGTTTTTTAAAAGTCCCTTATTTTTGCCTTTGTAACTAGACATTTCTTGCTTTGAGTTGCTTATGTTCTTTTGCTACTTCCTTCCGCTAAATTCTAGTTAGATTTATTTTTGTTCTTCCTAATCTTCCAGTAAATGCATGAAAAGTGATAAATTTTCCACTGAATAGCAGTTGGACCATCGCCCACAGATCTTGACATTTAGTGTTCTTTTTAAAAATCATTTAAATCGTTAAAGCACAGAGCTTATAATTTTAATTTGTGTTCCCTCTTTAGGACTTATTTTGATGGTTGATTTTAATTTTCAAGTGGATATTTTTTTATTTTTGTCATTCTTTTGTTATTAATTTTTAATTTTATTTTGTTATATTCAGGGAAGATATTTGCAGCATTTAAAACTTTTTGATATTGCCATTGTGGTTTAATAGACAATCAATTTTTGAAATGTGTTTCATGTGTATTATAAAGCATTATACATCAAATTGAATACTGAAATGTTAATATGTATTTTTACATTAGTTTAAGCTTAGTAGTATTTAATTCAAATATATATTCTAACATATTTCTAAGGATTTTACAATAACTTTTAAATGGTAGAATTAGACTCATTGTAGAAAAGTCATTGTGGAAAATTATAAATAAGAAGAAAAAAATCTATCCAGAGCCCTGTGAGCCTAGAGATAAATATTAATATTTTGGCATTTATTTTCAAAGCTGTTAGATTTCTTATATGGTAAAGACAATGCCATACATATACAATTGCATCCTGAATAATTTTTCCTTATTTAGTCTCAGTATTTCTACATGTCAAATAATTCTTCATAACTACCATTTTAATAGCTAAATATTTTGTGATAAGAATCTACTATGATTACAAAGATCTTTTACATATTTTTCTATTACAAATAGTTATGCAGAGAATATCTTTATATATAAATCTTTCCTACATTCAAGAGTATTTTTATAGGATGAGTTTTAGGAGAAATTAAGTCCAAAAGTATGAGCATTTTTAAGGCTCTTGTACTTAAAAGCCTTTTATATACACAAAAGAAATCTTTGCTTTCCATATAAAGTCAGACCACTAAATATCATTATCTTTGGCTCTCTGCTATCTCTGTCTTCCTCAGTCTACTTCCACTGCTTTAATATCTAGAGAAGAATTTGTAGTTTGTATACTCTTCCAGATCTTTCTTCAGTTGAACATTTATGCAAATGTATGTGTGTTTGAGAGAGAATATATGTATACATAAGTACATAATACACACTAAACATATACATTTTTAATGTAATTTGGAGGATACACACAAGTATGCTTCTTTTTAAAGTTTAGGAAAACTAGTTTAACTAGTTTAAGTTAAAAACTTTCACATTTTCAGGTGCCTAATGATTACATTTGCCCTCATAGTATGGACTTTGTCATTTTAGCATTAATGTTTTGTAAGAGATTTAATTAAATAGTCTCTCTGACCTCTCCTTTATTGTCTGTGAATAACTGTTAAGATCCTAGTTTCTTTCTTTATTAAGTTTGAGCATTTTTGATAGGCCTGCTATTCTTGCTTCAGTTGTCCTTTAATTAAGCAGCAAGAGAACGTGTCATAGAGGAGGAATATCTTCCCCTTTTACAGTCAGATCTCTTAAGAGCCGGGCAACTTTAAGAGCCTGTACCTGGAAAAAAGGCATTCCTTAGATGTAAAGAAAATAGAAATTAATAGATACCCACTAGATGATTGTTGATGGAATACTAAAGGTGTGTCTACTTTTTCCTTTTGAACTGATGTTTTTGTTTTGTTTAGGGGTAACCCCTTAAAGAGTTAAATAGTAGCTTGACTAGCAAGTGTGACTCAGTCTGCATCAGACTGCCAGTTACAGAAAACCTCAACTTAAATGGACTTGAATACTAAAGAAGACAGATCATTTCCTCTAACAAGAATTTGCAAGGTAACTTAACTGCTGAACTGATTAATCCTGTGGCATCACTGAGAGCCCTTCCTTCTGCACCATCCTCAGCCTGTCCACTGTTTCCTCATCTGGTTTCTTGCCTCTGGTATCAATATGATTCACTATGACTGCCACAGTTTCAGCTCTCATGTATACATGAAAAATGTCCAGTAATGCACCCATTCTTCCAAAGTTTTCAAGTAATAAAAACCATTTCCCATTAAGACCCTAGCTGATTTTTGCCCTTGGCTCATTGGCCTACTGCACATGCTGATCTAAACCACATGATTAATGTAGACCAGTTAGCATCCATTCTCCTTTGAAGCAAAGCTGGCTAAAGAATGTGGGTGTCCAAACAATATCAGCATTCTATAGGCAGGAAGAAGTTGAGAGAAGGGAATAAATATTAAGTAGGCATCCAACTGTGCCTACAAAGCAAAGGTATATTTTCTTTAGGAAAGTTCACTCCTTTAAAAAATATTTTTAATGTTTAATTATTTTGAGGGAGAGAGAGAGAACACAAATGGGCCAGGAGCAGAGAGAGAGAGATACAGCGCTGAGCTGTCAGCACAGAGCCTGATGCAGGGCTTGAAGCCAAGAACTGCGAGATCCTGACCTGAGCCAAAGTCCATTGCTCCACTGACTGAGCCATCTGGGCACGCAAGGAAAGTTCATTCTTACCAAATACTTAAATATTTCTATTTAAGCAAAAAGGCATGTTCGTCTTTGGATTTAAAAAATCAAGTCACACTTTAAGATGTCAGAATTATCCTCCCTTACCAGAATTAATCACAATAACATGAGAATGTGGCTAGGTTGGAAAACAGTTACAATAAATCATATCCATTTATCTGTAACATTTTCTGCATCTTTAAAGATTGCAGGATGTTCACCTTAATAGTTAGAGATGTATTTTCAACCTCTTTTGATAAAGTTTTTCTTCCTCTAGTTTAATGTGATAGCACCATAAATTTTTGATGATATCATTGTAAGCTATATCAGATATAAGGCCATTAAATAACCTAAAACATTAATGGGTAAGACTTAAAGGCTTACTTGTGGAGAGGAAACAATCTACATCTAACACAAAGCAGTAAGATGCTAAACTACTTGAGAAAGATGGAAGTGTATAATCCATCAAAATGTTACCTTCTCCCTGAAGGCCTTTTAAAGACAGAAATGATAAATTAAAACCCAAGGTATCCCAAACATGATGGGACCTGAATATTTGATTTACTTTCAGATGATAGAAGGAGATGATGAGTGAGTCATAAATTTGAGGAATTTAGCTATTGGGTAAAGGAATTTTGTATGAATTTTTCATATGGCCATGAATCATGATCATAGTAATGGTTTTTAGGGAATCAACATTGTTTGTGCCATATCTTTATCTACTTGTTGGTGGATGGTGGGATAACTATTCTACTTTGTTTCTTGCTTAGGGAAACTTTTGCTCATTTCCAGCTTTTGACTCACTTTATATTTTCCTCCTACTCTACGTGTGGGAAGAAAACAAAGATCCTGGTTTTTGGATTCAATAAAATTATGTGCATGCACTCTGTGTATGCTGAACAGTGCTGTATAAATATCTTGAATTATGGTTACAAAGACTAGCTGGATGCTTTTCTCAGAAAATAATGTGGGGAGTAAAAGGATGTAAGAATCTGTTTCCCCCCTAGCAAAGGATTCTATCATTGAGTATTTAAAATTTTTTTAAAAATGTTTTACTATTTCTGAGAGAGAGAGACACAGCATGAGCAGAGGAGGGTCATAGAAAGAGGGAGATACAGAATCTGAAGCAGGCTCCAGGCTCTGAGCTAGCTGTCAGCACAGAGCCCAACGACGGGGCTCGAACTCACGAACCGTGAGATCATGACCTGAGCCGAAGTCGGACGCTTAACCAACAGAGCCACCCAGGCGCCCCTCTACCATTGAGTATCAACTTGAGGACAAAGAGTAGATCCTATGCTTCTTTATTTCCCTACTAGCTCAGGCTTCATACATTAACCATTCAGTGCATGCTAGTAATGAATGAGGATATTTGAGGTGGCAAAGAAGGTACCCATTCTCACGTTTTATGTGAAATTCCAGAAGTGACTATAGATCCACTATGCCAGGAGTCTATACAGGTCAGAGAGTAAATATTTCCATCTTTGTGGGGCATATATTCTGGTACAATCGCTCAGTTGAAACATAGATAATATAAAAATTGGGTGTGGCTATGTTCCAATAAAACTTTATTCACAGCAAAAAGGGGTCGGCAGGATTTGCCCAGGAGTCATGGTTTGCTGATTCCTTTCTTAGGCTATAACCACCCAGATGGTTCCTTGGAGTTCCTTTCAAGATTCCTTCACAGCAACACTCTTTAAAGGAAGATGTTAGAGCACATCTCATGGCAGCAATGAGACATTTTCAAATCATATAGAGAAAAGTTGTAGTGGACAATATTGCCAATTAGAAAGGAAATTGTAACTATATGTCTAGAGCCTGAGGGCTTGAAGGCCAGCAATGAAAATATCTGAACATTTCTATGTCATGTGCTTTTCTCAAACTAAAGAAATTAATTGGCACAGAATTGGGAAGGGAGAGAGCACAGGGGCAAATACCATGGCAGTGTATTCACTGGCTGAGAGCAGTTACTATTTAGTTATTGGTAAAAGGGGAAAATATCTCTATCATCATTGAATAGATAGAAACATAGGTAGAGAGATAACCAACTTTTTTTAAAGACACATTAACTAAGTAATGTTAATATTTTAATTTTCAGTTTGTTTATTTCCTGTAGGAAAATTTAGTTGACTGATGGAATGAAAACATGACACCGTAGCTCTCAGTATTAGCAACAAATGGTGGGTTACTCCATCTACTATGTAGTTATTGTAATGAGTGTCATGGGGAGACGTGCCCTATAGACAAAAACAGCACAGAGATGATGCAATGAATCATACTGTACATTGGATGGAACCATAGAAGTCTGTGGGTTCTGGACTCAGACAAATAAACATTTGAATCCTGCTGCTCCACTTCTTACTGGATGAGTGGCCTTGGGTGAAGTCATTGAACTCTCACAGCCTCATGTCCCTCATCTGTAAAGTAGGCATGATAATGGTGTCAGTATCACAGAGCTGTTAATATTAAGTGGAAAAATGCATACAAAACAGTACAGGACCTGGCACATAGTAAATACTCAACAACTGGTAGTGATTATGATTAATGATTAAAATGAAATCTGGGTACAATGAAAATCTGAATACTGCTGCTAGATCTAGCAGTGATTCCCTATGGGACCTTGGGTAGATCATTTCTCTTATAGGGACTCTTCTCTGTGTAATGGGGGACTATGTAATCCCTGAAGTACTTTTGGAAGTCTAAACCTTCTAAGAAAATTTGGGCAAATTTGTGTCACCATTCAGGTGACATGAAACTAGACCATAAACAGGAGCATTGTGATTCACTGCTGGTTCCCTGCACCATTCAATACTATGGCCTCTGAGGGCATAGTATTTCCTAAGAATCTGCTGGCCTGTCCAGTCTCTACTATCTGTTCGTATTTACTCATGCATCTTTGTATTCTTTTATTATGATCTTGTTCCAAGTCAGACATCTTTGGAAAGATTGGGGTTAAGGCGTGAGGGAGGTTCAGAGATACCTGAAGACAAGAACCAAGCAAAATAAGATCTTTCTTTCTTATGACCCAGAAACCAGAGATGACATGACCACTAAATAATTAAGGATCTCAGCTTTTGTAATGCAGGGACTTTGGAGCCAGGAGGCTCTGGGCTTCCATCTAGGCCCTGCATTTACAAACTATGGCCTTGGGTAAGTCACTTACCCTTATAGGATAATTATAAAATAGGAATGATAACCCCTACTTCATAGGATTGCTGCAAGGATTCATTGTGATTACTTTTATGCAAATCATTTACCACAGTACCAGATCATAGTTCCTGGATTCTAAGTCATGTTTGCATATTCTGAAATTGGAATGTGTCTTAAAATTGTTGTACCTAATAATGTTTCTTTTCTTTTTTTTTTTTTTTTTTTTGTCTTTTTCACTTGTTTCCTGAAAGATGTTTATTAATTGCTGGTACTCTAGAATCAAGAAAATTGTGCAATGAATAACCAATAAAATTAGCTTCTGTCATTCTAATCTTTAATGATTTTTTGTTTCAATTCTGTTTATACAAACAGTGTTGTATTTTTGATATGGGGTACTAATATTGTAAGGTCAAAATGATAGAAGAAAAACAATCACAAATATAGAGTTAATCGTAAGTTAACTCATAGAGTTATAAATAATTTCCTCAGTCATCATCATTGGACTGCTCCTAAAGAATAAATAAATCACTTATTATAGTTGCACTTGAGCAAAGGTACATTTTCAGCAAATGCCATTCCTTCTTTCTTTACCTTATCAATACATTTCCACTTAAGAAATCTTTACCACCCTTTTGTTCACATGATGTTAAATATAGAACTCTCATTTGCATTCAACATAATTGATTTATTTTCCTTTGGTTACATAACATAAAGTAGACTTGATCTGTTTACAGGCCAAATCTTGTTTCAAAATTAATTAGTGATATTGTTCTGGCTTGGTTTTCTCCCTTGACCAAAGGTCACAGATACATCGTTTTCCAAGTATTACCATGACTTGACTGTCTATAGCCACTAATTCCTCAGAAAGCTAGTACTTGTAAATCCCATTTAGACTTTCATTTACTTTTATTTATTTTTATCACTATCATGTATATCTAACTCATCTCTGATGGTGTCTAAGATGTACAGACTACTCCACAAGACTCAGTAGTTAGTCTTCAGGAATTTGTAGGTAGGAACTGTCCTTGTTAGGAGGAGACTCTTTGTGTCATTTTTGTTATCTTGAAAGCTGGTTCTTTCCCTGAGGCTCTTATTTTTTTGAAAACTTGATGTTGTTTCAACTGAAAAATTGTCTAGACTATTTGAAAAACAAGTTGAGGGGAACTGTTTAAGAAATTGAAAAGTAATTGCAAACAACACTGGGTAATTGTGACTTTCAGTTGTTCTGTACCAGTTAAAATTTTGTGCTCTTTTCCCTGTGTACATGGTGGTCCTGTTTTACTCCAATAAAACTTTTATTAAAAAAAATAGAGTTTATGCTAGGAGTGGGAGAAATGTCAGTTCTTCCATTATTGTACTTGGATTATTGATGTTATCTTTAAAATTGTATCTTTACAAAATAGCTATTTGTCTTTTCCATAAGGGTTAGCTTAGTTCAAACACTTAATATGGTTCAGAAATCCACTTACCCAGACCATAATAAATACTACATGAAGATACTGGTGTCAATCCATATGGTAAATATTAGTAAGTCTTAATTTTTTAATTTATATTTAAAATAATCATACATGGAAACTCTAATGTTTCTAGAATTTCTTTTCCATACTTCTTGGGTCATCTTACATACTCCCTGTAGCCATTCACTCTAATGTAAGGAGATGGCCAGAGTAGACCACTGGTCCACTGAGAAATGAGAAGTGCACCTCATTTCTGAAACACAGGTCTCCCTGTTGAAGGTTGGCCACACCCTCACTGCTCGGCTCCTACTGTTCAGAATATTCCTATTCACCATAAAGGTTTGGTTGAATATCAAGATTCTAGTTTCATGAAATCATATTTATAATGTTAATTTAATTTCTTTTTGTCCATATCACATGAAAATTTCAAAGGAAAGAGTTGAGTCCCAACAAGTGCTGGGGGGAATCAGAGAGATGAATTATATTGATGGAGTTTGGCAGTGATGGATATGTGTGAGTGTGTGTGTGTGTGTGTTTGTGTGTTATTTGATGTATATATCAGGTATTTTTTTCAGTGAGTTTCTGTGTTCTTCCTCCCTGGGCAAATAAAAAAATATTAAAGGTTTTTATTTGCTTGCTTTAAAAAACGCCATTCTTTCTGACTAAAGGTTTAGAAGCAGTTAATTTCTTCATTACATAATTATGTAGCTCTTTTTCTTAGGTCAGGAGACGCATGGAAAAAAATTCCATGTAAACAAAGAAACTATCCTTTGCAGTGTAAATTAATGGTTAGAGTGTGTAGTTTAATATTTCAGCTATGGTTTATTTGGTCTTCAGAGATGCAGACTATTTGTGTACTGGACTGGGTTCTTTACAAAGAAAATTACTCCAAAGAGTTCATGCCAACTATCTAAGAAAGGAAGTACTGATAACGAAAACCATTCCTTATCAGTATAAAAGTAGGTGACTTATATATCTTTATGGTTCAAAGGAGCTCTTTCTTACAGATGAAGAAAATGAGCCCCAGAGGGGTGAGGTAATTCCCTCTGGCTCACAGAGTTTATTAATGGCAGATGGGACTGGACAAGATCTTTTGACTCCAGATCAGTGGGGTTTCTAAAGAATGCTCCACTAATTTTTTGAAGTTTTTACTTATTTATTTAAATAAATACCCAACAAAGGGCTCAAACTCATGGCCCTAAACCCACTTATCTCATGCTCTTCCAAGTGAGCCAGCCAGGCACCCCATTGTTCTTTTAGACAGGAAAGAGGAGATACCAGCTACATTTTGGGGTAACATGGAAGCATGAACAAGTATTTGATTAGAATGAAGGAAAAAGGAGTATCTGTGGCAGGGCTCACAGGAGCTGTCCATGGCCATCCAGTCCTACTAGGAAGAGTGGTAATGACCAGAGAGAAACTAGTTAATATACACAGCACAAGATAACATCCCAGAAATAAGGACAAGAAACTGTAGTGCTTTGTTTCCTTGGAATGTTCAGGGTCTGATCTGTTTTGGATTAACAGTGTTTTCGGAGTTAACTCCACAGGCACAAGGTGATAGAAAACAGATGGTTTCACCCTCGCAATGTTCTAGACACATTCTCTTAGGGTTTCTTTCTAATATGAGGATTAGGGAGTAAGATGTAGAATGTCTGTAAGCAGAATTGTAAATCTGTGCCTTTAAGCTCTTTTTACCTATTGAAATATAAAACAATCAGGGACTGCTGGAGTTACCACATTTCTAGCAGTTCTTTTACGCTTCATCTGACTCTGTCTACCATGGTTGTACTACACAGTGAGCTGGGTGACAGATAGCACTAGCTGCTCTTTTGTGGCTCAGCAGACCACATTTGTGCTGTGTCACACCCAGAGAGGATTAATTTTTACTTATTAGAGTGATAATGACTTTTTTAAATGGATGTTGATTCAAAAGACTTTTAAACAATAGTTCCATTGTTTTATTGATTTCCCATACTTAGACTCTCAAGCAAATCATCTTTTCCTTGGGTCTGAGATTGGGTCAGGATGATTAGGGAACTTTTAGGAACATTGTTGCAGAATGCCTTTTGTTCACAGAAGAAATCATTTATAAGCTCACCTAGGCAATTACTTTAAATAAACATGTAACAATTCAAATGGGTATGATTGTTTCCTGCTTTCTTTGAGTTTCTAGTCTAGTGGAGCAGACAAATAGTAACAGTTTGGGGGTAATCTGTACAGATTTTCTTTCTTTTTTTAATAAACTTTTTAATGTCTTATTTATTTTTGAGAGAGAGAGAAACAGAGAGACAGAGGATGAGTGGGGGAGGGGCAGCAAGAGAGGGAGAGATACAGAGTCTGAAGCAGGCTCCAGGCTCTGAGCTGTCAGCACAGAGCCCGGCGCAGGGCTCAAACTCATGAACTGTGAGATCATGACCTGAGCTGAAGTTGGTTGCTCAACCGACTGAGCCACTCAGGCTCCCCCAGGTTTTCTATAAGAGAATAGATCATCTGTCCTTGAGCCCATCTGAAGGAGCCCTGCACAGGCTGCATCAGAAACACTTCATTAAGCTCTGAAGATCAACCCCCTATGGAAAACCATTTGTATTGGGGTCAGCAGCTGTGTATGGTACTCAAGACAGAGAGTTGAGGTAGGCAAAGACAAGGCTGTAGACTTGGGGATGCCACAAGTGACTGTATTAAGGAATCTGGGAGTAAGAAGTTCAGACCATTGTATTTGTTTTGATAGTTTCCAATTGTTGGCCAAAGGTCATTCCTAATCTGAAGGTGGATAGGTTTTATTTTTAAAGTAGCTGCAGGCTTTTTCTAATTGAATGATGAGAACAAACTGAGAGTTGATGTGGGTTGGGGGAGATGGGAAAGTGGGTGCTGGCCACTGATGAGAGCACTTGTTGGGATCAGCTCTGAGTGTTGTATGGAAACCGATCTGACAATAAATTATATTTAAAAAATAAAAGTAAAAGTATTTTATTAACAAAATGAGTGATTTCATATGAAAATCCAGATTTCTAGCCCTGAAAAATTAGAAGAGTTGTTAATACACCTTTCATGTTTCCATGTAGCAGCAATCTGGGTGAGCTGTATAGTGGCAGCCTTCTGTGACTGGGACTCTGTAGGAGCTGGTTCTCGCTAGTCCGCACCGCTAACTGATCTCACCCTTTTTACTGCCGAACACTGAATCTGTGTCATTTTCTATCTTGTAAGATTCCTGTCCCCTGGTTATTTTGATAAAGCACTAATCTAGGTACTGATGAGAAGGAATTTTGCAGATGTGATTAAAGCTTCATGTCACTTGATCTTAAGACACAGAGGTTACCTACTGGTCCTGATGTAATTACATGAGCATGAGAAGGACATGTACACTTGCTGCTTTGAGGGTAGAGAGGGATGAGAAAGAGGGAATGCAGGTGGTGTCTAGGGGCATAGATTAGACTCTAGCTGACAGCCAGTAAGAAAACAGGGACCTCAGTCCTATAATCATAAAGGACTGTTTTCTGCCGACAACCTGAATGATCTTGAAAGTAGGCACACATCTCTGCAGCCTTCAGAAAAGAGCCCAGCCAGCCTACACCTTGGTTTTGGCCTTATGATAGATACCTTCAGTAGACCCAGGCCAAACTCCTCAAGGACTCCTGCCTGCAGAACTGTGAGAGCTGTAAGAAAAAAATGGATCCTATTCTTACCACTAATTTTGTGATAATTTGTTAGGCAGCTATAGAAAATAAATACATGGATTTTGGAATCAGACAAAGCTGGGTTTGCATCTAGGGTCTGCCGCTTGCTGTCTGTATGAACTAGGGAACGTCCCTGAAGCTTCTGTTCTCATCAATAAAATGAGGGTATGAATACAGCTCACCCCATAAAACTGTTGGAAGAATCAAATGAGATAACACACTGTAGCACAATTAGCCCGTCACAATGTAAGTGCTCACTAAATATCAGCTCTCAATAACATTTCAGTTTTCTGGGTATCTTCAATAAAGGCAGAATTTTTGAAGATGCTTAAAAAGCATAACATCTAACTGGAGAGAATATCAAACTGCTTGCTTCATGTCCTAAAAACCAAACCTGTTGATTTACCTTTGTCACTCTTTGCCCATTGTGGGATTCTTTCAAATGTGCCACAGAGACCCCAAGACCCTGCCCTGTCAGCCTATTGTAGGATGAAAACTCCACAGTTGAAGGCGGGCTGTGAACTCAGGTCCCTGTTCGCAATCCTGTATATAGCCAAGGGAACTTGGGAATCTTTCTGAGCCTCATTTTCTCCTCTGTGCAATGAATGTAGACTTTCTAAGCTTCCCAGGGGCTCCCGACTCTCCTCTTTTGGAAAGTGGTAAGTGAAAGACAGGAAGAGAGCCACCTGCATTAATTGCATCTGAAAGTTGCTAGAGGGGAAAGTCCAGGGCACAGAGTTGGGGCCCAGGGACAGAATCTCTTCCATTTTCACTGGTGGTTGTTAGCTTCCCATCTACTTAGCTTCCTCAGGGTTTTGAGAGCTGGAGAGAACTTTGGTGAATGGCAGAGTAATCCTTTTATCGAAGAAAGTGTCTTTACAGGATTTGCCAAACGTTCATTAAGTTAGCTTCTCATTAATCTCTACACAGTAAAGATTACTTCCAGAATTAGAAGGTAATTAAGGCAAGATTATTATAAATATCCACATCTTGTTACTTGGTATACCCCTTCATATATTAGGAAATCTGTTATCGCAATTATCATCATTCCTCACTTACCCTCACCAGGTTTTGTTTCAGCTAAAGCACAGTGATGAAAAATGCCAAGTCTAGCACCAGGGAAAAGCTTTGTAGATGAAAACAGTGGCATTTGAGACCATTTATGCTGCTTTCTGATTCTGAGTGATTGCTGGCATTCATGTTTATTCAGCAAAGCTCCTTGGAGACCTGTTTGAAAGGGCACAGTTCTCTGGATAAGGAAAAAAAGCCACTCTGCTCTCTGGAACTAAAGGAGGGGCAGAGAAGAGGTCATCAGCAACCCCAACTTTCTGCTGCATGTGACGTACATGATGGAAGCTTATTAATGAAGAACCCACAGAAGAGATGGGGATGGATTTTTTTTTCACAACAGCTACTGGCTGTGTGTCCTTAGGCTAGTTATTTGACCTCTCTGGGCCTCATTTATAAAGTGGGTGTGAAGTAAAAGAGTACACTGTACTACCAGTCATTCCTTTTAAAAATTTATTCTGCACAATTATAGTGTAAGGAAATTCACCTATATTGTTTTTCTACCCATTTGTCAGGGTTGACAACAAATCCATGATCGGTCATTAGTGGGGTGGGTTAGTGGCATAGGTAGCATTCAGCAGTCCTGCTGGGTTAATGCATTCTGGAAAATATGAGGAAGGGCCTCTATTCTTCAGTCTAGTATGATGCCACTGAGATTTTTATTGTCCACATGGACCATTCCAAAGTCAGTAGCTCCTTTACTCATGACATGCATGTCCTCATTGCCCAGGCTGGCTCTAGGGACCTTCAGCATGTCTCCCAATAACACAGAACATGAGTTCAGGACCCAGGCAGCCATGCTCTGCCCCCACCCTGCCTCTTCTCTTGTGTGATTGTTGATTCTTGTCACTCTACCACCTTCACATCACTGAGGACTCAGCCCCTTTTCCTGTGGTCGTACTACTTCTCCCTCCTCTTGCCTTGGAGACTTCCCATCTTGGGTCAAGACAGCTCCATATTTCAGTAAGCCTAGGCCACACCCCTAGACAGTGGCCTCGAGCATGAGGACAAATAGCAGCAACCACTCAGCCTTGGGGAATGCAAGATGAACTGTGACAGGAAGGACCATGGGGGACTGGTGAGGAGGAAGTTGTTCCTCGGTTCCAGGTGATTTATGTCCCATGGGAATAAAATTCTAGAATTATAGGTTTTCTAGTATTCAGGAAGCCAGATGGTTTTCAGATGAATTTCCTAACTTTAAAACTTTGGCATAATTAAAAAATAAAAACATTATGAAGGCCAAGCAGACCATAAACAATCATAGCCACTTTGTGATTGTATTAGTTTCCCAGGGCTGCTATAGCAAAGTACCACAAATTGGATGGTTTAAACAACAGAAATTTATTGTCTCACAGTTCTTGAGGCTACAAGTCTGAAGTCAAGATGGTGGTAAGGTTGGTTCTTCCTATGGGCTTTGGGGAAAGGACCTGTTCCAGGCCTCTCCCCATGGCTTGTAGATGGTGATCTTTATATTCACACAGTGCTTTCCCTGTATCTCCTCATCATCTACCTTCTCTGCAAATTTGTGGCCAAACTTCATCTTTTTATAAGGACTTCAGTCCTTGAATTACAGCCCATCCTAATGACTTCAGTAAGGTTATATTCTGAGATATTGGGAGTTAGGACTTCAACATATGAATTTGTGGGGACATAATTAAACTGGTAACAATGGTCTCAACCCAGACTTTTTGAAACAAGTTACTTCTTGTCAGCAGAAGACCCAGTCTCCAGTACACAAAGGATTAGTTATTGAAGGGAGGAGGGTGGGAAATGGATCACTGGAAAGGCAAGCATCACTCATTCTTTTGTCTCAGTTCCTTCCTTAACCAGGTCATTTGCCCAGCACGGCACCTTGCACATAATATTCTCAATAAATATTTGTTCAATTGGAATGACTTAAATTGATTATAATAGAACAGAGGAAAAAAAGGAGAAGAGGGGATGGATTAGAGGTGATTAGAGATATTTAAAGATGTTCCTAAGGTGAAAGACATTCATTATTTTAGAGTAGAACAGCAACTCAGCCAGTTTGCACTGGGCATCAGTTGTATCTGGTATGGATCAGGCATTTTGCTGGCTTCGAGGAAAATATATAATAGTTTCTCACGTGGATAGAATTTGGGGGTAAGGAGGTTGAGAGACTTCATTTATCAATAAGGAACAGAAAAGTAAATCATATAATTCATAATGAATTGATAGTGCTAGGAAGCTGCATGTTTATTTTATTTCTCTTCTTGTCTCACCATGTTTGCTTATTGACATATATTGGCAGAGTAGGTAATTTCTCCTTATCTGATGAAGAATGGGTGAACTTTGGAGACAAACCTACATGGGCATCCTGCCCTCCCCCTTATTTGCTGTGTTTTCTTGGCCAAGACAATAAGCTTCTCTGAGTCTCAAATCTCTCATTTTAAAAGGTCAAAATTGTGCAAATCATTGTTTCCCTTTGATTGGGTTCTGTTTACCTATCACAGGACAGAAGGATGATACTTCCCTCTTGTTTAAGTCAAGTCCTCTTTCATTTTTTGGAACCAATTTATCAGTTTTGGTTTATTTTGTGTTATGAAGTCTAGGCGGGCACCAACCTAAACTGGCTTAAGTACAAAAGAAGGAAAAAGCAGTTTATTTGCTGATGCAACTGGGAAGCCAAGAATGATTGCTCCCAGGGACTCAAATAATACCTTCAGTTGTGTCTTTCTCTTTGCATCTCTCAGCTCAGTAAGACTGTGTCTGGTTTTATTCTCAGAAGACTCTCTCTTTGCAGCGGAAAATGAATTATCAATACATAGCTCCAAGCTCACAATGGTCTTATAGCTTTGAATTTGGAACAAGAGATAGACTCTCTCGATGGTGCTAGCAGAAAGAAAAGAGTCAGGAAGACTTTGGTGGAGCTTGAACCACATGCCCTTTCCTGAACTCATCACTGTGTCCCAGAGATTGCAGGACTCTGATTGGTTGAGCCTGAGACACGTGATGCCAGGAGCAGGAAGAAGTGGGTCAGTTCTTGACTTCTAATACCTGGAATAGGTAAGAATTGATTCCCGCAAGGAAAGGGATGCTTGGCAGATGAGAATATAATCACTGTGTGTACAAAACCATCTGGCTTAAATTCAAGTTACAGTAAAACCTTGGTTTGCGAGCCTAATTCGTTTCAGAAACACACTTGTAATCTGATGCACTTGTAATTCAAAGTGAATGTCCCCATAAGAAATAATGGAAACTCAGATGATTCATTCCACAACCCCAAAATATTCATATAAAAACGATAACAATACTGTAATATAATACAAACTAGTGAAGAAAATACAAGAAAAATAAACAAATTAACTCGCATTTACCTCTGTAAACCTTTGTGGCTGGCATGAGGAAGAAAAGAGACAGGAGGGTTATTGGGTAGGATGACTTTCACTATCAGTAATGGAATCACAGCTATCTCCTGGCTCACTGGAATCTTTGTCTGCATGGGGGCCACTGTATACACTCACATGGATGTTGACTACAGTCCAGTATCAGTAAACTCTTGCCATATACTGCATTTAATATAACTGTCAATAAGGCAGCAAAGGAAGGGGTCTCTATCTGCAGGCACTCTAGAATGAAGCAAAGCATTCCTAACCTTACTCTTGTATAAAAATGAAAAGGACTGTCCCCTAGGTGCTTTGAAGGGACAAAAAATACACTAGTGCCAGTTGTGGGCACCTTCCAGCATTCTGAGAAATCACTGATTTCTGCCAAACACCAGGGCCTGAGACCAAGCATCTGAGCATGGGAGACCATCACCCACAATCATGCAGAGATGCAGAGAGGGGGCGGGGGGAGAGAGGGAAGAACTATTGGCGCAGTTGTGATTATGTGACATTAGGCATCACATGCTACTCATATTGCAAGACATCACTTGTTTGTCAAGTTACAATTTATTAGAAATATTTGCTCATCTTGCGGAATGCTCGCAGAATAAGTTACTCACAATCCAGGGTTTTTCTGTATTTATTAAGTATTCTAAAAAATTTTCAGCCATTGGTCATTGCAGATTTATAAATACATGTCAGATTTATAAATAAATTTCAGCTGGACATACATAGCTGACTCAAAAAAATTATAGCTCTTAAAGGTGAATAAGTACGTTTTGCTTAAAACAGAAGTACAATTTGCTTAAAACAAATGTGTGTGTGCCTGTATACACACACACACGCACCCCTAAGCTTTCATTGTCTATGTAGTTATGTTCAAACAGTTCAATGTGATATTTCATGACTTTTCCTAAGATATTATAAAATATGACCCCATGTAGTTTGGGTTCAGAGATTGAATCCTGCTCTGCAGCTTGTGCTACTGGGATTTGAGACTTTTCTGAGCGTAGGTCAGAAATGAGAAGTCATTGAATAAGTCTGAGAGAATTCTGACCTATCTGGGTGTTTTGGGCACAAAAATGTAGATGTAGAAAGGGTAATTAGAGGTCTCTTCTCCATGTAAGCTAAGATTCCTTCTG
This sequence comes from Hyaena hyaena, assembly GCF_003009895.1. Taxonomy (NCBI): domain Eukaryota; kingdom Metazoa; phylum Chordata; class Mammalia; order Carnivora; family Hyaenidae; genus Hyaena; species Hyaena hyaena. The sequence continues at coordinate 2,694,025 of NW_024080739.1, read as the reverse complement.
GGGGGAGAAAATAAAAATGAAAAATGAAAATCACATGCTCTGCTGGGCAAATATATGTCTAGGCATATTTGAGAGAAGTCTGCACAGGCCTGAGGGTGCTGTCAGGAATGAGTTCCTGTTAAAAGGAAAAGAGCTTAGGTACCCCCACCTGAAGGCAGCAACAGAGCATTAGTTCTCTGTGTGGAGGGGTGTCTTTCTAGAGGATGGGCTTGTCCCCTGGATTAACCTCCTGTTGAACCTGCCCCAGGTGAAACATGAATCTTTTAAGGAGCAGAGCAGCTATAAGTAAAGGGTATAATACAACAAATGCACCCATGACATCCCATGCACCTATCTGGCAGAGTAAATCGAGGCAGATGGAGCTGTTCTCTCTTTCTCCCAAGAGATACTGCACTGTGTGGTCCTTTGGTATGGAGCCCCATGGAGCAGTGGTGGTCACAGGGAGGTCCTGTTGTACCCAGAGAAGCAGCAGAGGTCATGGGCAGAGCAGGGAAATGTAGTACCCACAGAGTCCTGGGCATTGCAAGGGAGTTCCGGGGAGGAGCAGTGGTGCCCTCTAAGGAACAGTGTGGCCACTACAGGAGAACCATTTTCCCAACCCTCTTATTGCCTTGTGCAAAGCAATTTAGCTCTACCCTGGCTCCTATAGCCTAATTTCCCCTCCCCCAGCTTTTAAACGTATCTTCAATTATTTGATCATTATGCTGAAAGTGATGATACTGTCAATCAAAAAGAGTCTGAAATTAGAAGAATTTAGCCTCAATCCTGGGGTAGAGGTAGTGAAGAGTGAATTTTGAGGGTGTTCACGTATATAAATAATTGTTTTCTTTGGACACGTATGCACACACACACACACACACACACACACACACACACACAGAAAAGACTGAAGGAATATGCACTAGAAGTTCAATTCTGGTGTATAGTTTTCTCTACTTGGTTACATTATGAATTTCTTTTTCTTTTAGTCCATCTCTTTTCTTTCCTTTTCTATATTTTTTGCAAGGGAGGCTTATCTGTGCTTTTTGCAATTTGCTGTAATTAATTTGTTTTGCCTTTATATTTAAAAAAAAAAAAGGACCCATTTTAAAAGCAAATTAAAAACCCTGCAAACCCTCCATCCATTGTAAAGCTCCAGTTTTAAATCTAACCCTTCAGTGAAGCTGTTTCTAGATTTTCCTCCTCCTCCACCTCTCTGTCAAATAATGAGAAACTTCCAATCCCTCAACTGGGGCAATGCCACCACCTCTGCAGGTGCTGGATTAGTCCTGGACAATTGTTGGCTGTCTGTTGAATGTACCCAGGCTGGGGCCTTAAATTAGTCACATAATGGTTCCAACTCTTTTAATTCCATTAAATTTAATAAATTTTGATTGAAAGTCCTGGTGCTATGCTGGGCCATGGCCCTTTGTATATACAAGATGTAGTTAATGGTCCCAGCAGGAGTGGCTGAAGGAGTGGGAGCTCACCTTCCTCATTTAATGCACGTTGGTGCTCCCAGCTCTGGTCCTCACATCTCCCCCATCCAGGTCCCTAAGCCTTGTTTATTGCCTGTCCTTTTGATTGGGCTCATTCTCTCTCTCCTACAGAGGTTGGGAACTGGCACTCTATGTGATGTGCAAAATAATCTATTGGAAGGAGGGATGGAAACATTAGAAATTTCACTTACATTTAGTTTCATCCTAAAACAAGAAGAAAATGAAGCTTTACTACTAGTACATCATTTTGGTTAACATACTACCTTAAGTGGCAGTGTACCCTAGAATTGCCACTTGTGCTGCTGAAGTGATCCTAAGGGAAGAAGATGATTCTGACCCAGGAGAAAGTTGATTAATGCCCTCTCTTAGTCTGCTGGGGCTGCTGTAACAAAATGCCACAGACTGGGTGGCTTAAACAATAGGAATTGATTCCTCACAGTTCTGGAGATTGGAAGTCCAGTATCAGGGTGCCAGTGTGGTTGAGTTCTAGTGAGGCTCCTCTTTCCAGCTTGCAGAGAGTTGCCTTCTCACTTTATCTTCACCTAGTGGAAAGAGAGAGAGCTCTGCTTCCTCTTTTTGTAAGGACATTAATTCTATCATGAGGACCCCACCTCATGACCTTATCTGAGCCTAATGACCTCCCAAAGGCTTCCTTGCCAAATACCCTTACACAGGGGTGGGGGGTGGGGGTGGGGGGAGTAGGTGGAGTGTGGGGGGGTGTTGGCAGGTAGTGGTGGTGGTGGTGGTGGTGGTGGTAGGGCTTTAACATATGGCCTGTAGTGGCGCCAAAACAGTAGATCACCCTAAACGTGTTGGCTTTCATTTTTCACAGTTTAGTTTTGTGAAGATTTATTATGAAGGCAGAGTGAAGGTAGAGTGAAGATACCTTTGGTGAAAATTTAGTGAAATTATATGATCTGGCTTTAAATCATTCCTCACAAAATTGAACATTGGCTCAGAAAGATATCTGCTGTAAAGAATCTCTAAATTAAAGATAATATGAAAAACCTAAAGAAAAATGAGAAATCTACATCTTTGACTTCTACTCTTTTTAAAGAAAAAAATTTTTTAACATTTATTTTTGAGAGATAGAGACAGAGCATGAGTGGGGAGGAGTGGAGACTGAGACACAGAATTGGAAGCAGACTCTAGGCTCTGAGCTGTCAGCACAGGGACCTGATGTGGGGCTCAAACCCGAGAACCGTGAGATCATGACCTGAGCTGAAGTCAGACACTTAACCGACTGAACCACCCAGGTGCCCCTGAACTTCAACTCTTGCTCTGAGTCCTTTTATAGACACAGCCACTAATGACTGAATGCTATTGATAAAGCCACTATATATAGATATATATTTCACCAACATTATTGGTGAACATTTCCTTAAGTGTATTATCACAGTTTTTGGTTTCCTGATATTCTGGTACCCAGTGTTTTTCAAGAATTGAAACACTGTTATTTTGGGGGGTGTGGTTTGAGGGGTCCAATATAATTATTTTTATATTAAAAAGCTAACATCTGTATTTTTTCTGTCTTAAGATATTCTGGAGAGTTATAAACTGCTTTAAAATTTCAAATCAAACAAAGAAGCTGATGCTTAGAAAGTGTTCTTCAATATCTTCAAAACCTTCAAGAGAAAGAATAAAGTCATAATAGGCAAAGTTTCTCTTGAAAGAATAATTCTTTTTTGGGTTCAGAGACTTTCTGAATAAGTGGAAAAGGAATTCGCAGTACTGACAGTGATACAGGTAACTTAATCTCCACTGGAACCTGAGTGTATATGTGATGAAACCAGAACAAGATGAATCAGAAGTGCTTTCTTTAAAGCCAGTATAGTTTACCATCATTTAAAAAATTATATTTCTTGCAAAAAAATTTAATATGTCCTCAAAATTATAAAACAACAGAGGGAACATTTGGAGAGTCAGGAGTCAAAGGAAGATATTTGGAGGTAGCCTTACCATTCTTTAAATAGAGGCATAAAACTTTTCCAGAAACTGAAACAAATTTGTGCTAATTTATCACAGTTTCGATTGCATTTCTAAAAAATCACATATATTCCACTTTCAATTTTCTTCATATTGTATTAGTTTATATTTACTATTTAGGTAATTTTTCAATAATGCTTCATTTTATCTGTAAATATGTTTGAACAATGTATGTTTTTTAACATTTTATTAATTTGCTTTAACTTGTTACTTGTTAGTACATTTATATTTTTGCATGTCTGCAATATGGTGAATATTTAGCTTTACTGACTTTTTTGATTATGAATTTTAAACCTGTGAATTAAGAAAATACCTAAGTGAATATCCAGGCTTTTATAATATACAGAATGAGCACCAACAGGCTTAACTGTCATTTGACTTGTTTCTTCTTTAAGAAGTTCCTTAGTAAAAGTTTAAAACTATCACAAATAGGAAGATTTTTAAATTCTATCTTCTGAATATATGACATTTTTAATACTTTGTTTAATTTAAATTAAATGTAAAATTTAATATTTTATAATAAGTGATTTATTAATAGTTCATTTCAAAAAGTCTTAATTAGATCTATTTATTGAAGGTGGGTGTTTTAAGTTTTTACTAATGGGGGTACAATAAAAAAATGCCTGGAGACTGTTTACTGTTAAAAATCTGTAACATTTATGTTAGGGGATTTTTTTAAAGTTTATTTTTATTTATTTTGAGAGAGAGAGAGAAAGAGAGAGAGCAAGTGGGGGAGGGGCAGAGAGAGGGAGAGGGAGAGAGAGAGAGAGAGAGAGAGAGAGAATCCCAAACAGGCTCTGCACAGTCAGCACAGGGTCTGATGCAGGGCTTGAACTCACAAACTGTGATATTATGACCTCAGCCAAAATCGAGTCTGATGCTTAACTGACTGAGCCACTCAGTTGCCCCTGTCATCAGGGGATTCTTTTAAAGAAAACCTAGCATTCAGCACATAAACACAAATATGAAAACTTTGTGAAGATCTGAAATCCATTTTTGGAAGACTTTGGGAGTCCCTAAATGTATCACTCACTTTAAGCCATCTTTTCTCCCAATTACTGTTGACCCCACCACTATGCTCCCCTCCTCCCCTAAATACTAACTAAGACCAAAAGAAAGCCATTTGACTACTTTCATTTTACATGGCCTCTTGTAACATATTCATTCAGGTCATTACTGGAAGGGGAAAATGAGAAAATATTCCTTGGCTTTTGTTCAGATGTTTCAACTGTCTGAATAGCCTTCCCTGAATATCTGGTCTATGAGGTCATTTGGCTGAAGCCTTCCCTCTGTCACAGGGTGCATGTAATAAAACTATCAGAGAGCAGATAGAGTCAGCTCAAACACTCATTGCTCTGTGTTGCCTTAAACAAAGAAACAGGGAGAGCCTGTATTCCTAAAGAATAGAGGATTATTAAGATGTTCTCTGCTTTGGGAAATGTTCATTTGCAGATGGAAAGGGGGCTGATTGCTGGCATCAGGTACAGATGATTTACAGCCTCAAAACGCAAGAATTTATCATATATGTGAAGTCCAATGCCACCCTTACCCACATTAATGTTTTTAACTTCAAAGAGACAACAAATCACTACTGGGAAAGAGGGTACTTTAACTACATCGGCATTCCAGGATTTTGTGCTGAATCCTATCCCACTGGACATGATTCTTCAGGCAAATATGGGAATAGTGGTCTTGATTTGTCATTTCTAAAGGTATGTTGATTCACAAGCATTGTCTCCATTCTTTTTGTGGAAGCCTTCCTCAGATAGGACTCACACTTAAACCACATGTAAATTTGGATAATGATTACTTGAGTGTGGAGAGAGAATTTGGCATAGTGCCTTGCAAAACTCATGGAACTGTAGGACAGACTGCTTTAATCCTTAGCATGGATCAAGTCTAGAGATGAGAAGAAACATGCCTTCCAAGAATGCTTTTCTAAAACGTTACTGGGGAGAGATGCAATTGAAGGGAAATCTGACATGTGACTGGAATATATTAGGTAACTTACTCAACTTCATAATCAAAAGCGGTTGTCATTTGATTGAAATAGAAAACCAAGGAGGAAGTTATTTGTTCTTCTGCATGAATCCTTTGAAGTGACAATCATCTATACCTACGGGTAAATCCCAGCAAAGACCGCATGTTATTAGACATCTTACTCGTGATTTAATTTTTTTGTTTTAAATTTAAGTGTCTTTTAAGAGTGGTGAGAGAGAACAGAACAATGGAAAAAATGAACATCTAAGAAAGCAATGAACTAAGATAGTATTAGAAACTATGCTGTGAATCTGATTCATAAATGTTTTACGGTCCCAGTGCTAATGTTTTCTTAAAGTGAAGGCACATGATTCCAGTGGAGGTAGAATCTACATTCAAATAATGTTTGATTAATTTAACTGACCATAAATGAATCTCAGTTTCTCAAGGATTATGATATACATACATAAATTCACACACACACACACACACACACACACACACACACGTCTTGTTCTCACATAACTTTCTATCCAGAAGGTGAATTGAATGAATTTAGATAACTACTCTTTAAAAAAACATATGACACCTTATTTACCAGTATATTTTTATTTGCCTTATTCATCATGTCTTTTTACTCTGTATTTTTGATGCTTTGTCATCTGGGAGCTTTGCTTACCCTGGAGGGAGGGACTGCCTCTTGCAGGGCTAGGGAATTCCCAGAGATGGCAAATCACTAGACTGTGAGTGTGCCTTTCATATGCAAACTTTCCAATCTGGAGCCCATACTCCCAACCACCAACTTTACTGAGCTCTTCCACTGTAGGCTGCTATTCCCCTGCCTTAATCTCCCAGGGCCAGATAACTAGAAACAACTCCTACACCCCAGAGCCTGCTGAATTATTCAAACTGGCCTAGCCTAAACTTGCTTACTCTGTCTCTCCAGTTTCTTTCTGAAGAAACCACAAAGGCTCTTGCCACAGAACCTCCCCTCTCCCTCTGCCTCCTGACCATACCCGGTGTTTCCTACCCCCACCTACCCTTCCCAGGGCATGATGTGCTCCCATCTCCTGGGATCAGTGAGTGTAACAAACTATCTTTTCAATGGCAGTAATAAAACCTGTGTTTTAAAACATAGCCCAGTGCTATTAATGTTTCCTATGTTGTAGCAGACTAGCTTTTCTTCAAAAAAACTTTCAGGATGAAATCATAAAAATGATGAGTGTAAGGTGAATATGTATATACGTGTGTGTGTGTGTGTGTGTGTGTGTGTGTGTGTGTGAATATTTGTTTTTGATAGAAAAAGAGAGACATAGAGAAAGCGTGAGTTGGGGAAGGGCAAAGAGAAAGGGAGAGCCTGATATGAGGCTGGAACTCATGAACCTTGAGATCATGACCTGAGCCAAAGTCGGACACTTAACCAACTGAGCCACCCAGGTGCCCCCCAAAAAACATTTTAAAATGCATAGCTGGCTCACTAGAGGGTAAGGAAAGGCGAAATTGATGCAAAACTGAATTCCAGACAAGTAACCAAGCTGATGACAAGGATACCATTAGTGGATAGAGTATCCAGGAATCTCTAGTGCCTAGAGTTTCAGTTTTAGTTGGCTTTGCATAGGAGTCAGAAGGCAAAACCTAGAGCTTGCACAAGATGTGAAGTCCTTCTCACAAAACTCCTCAAAAGTGTTCACCTTGCTGGATTAACTAGAAAAGATGAAAGTCCACAAACCAAGATAGTCTTGGCTTTGGCTTGGGGAGAGGGAGCGGTTAATGGTCTCTCTTGAGGATTCATAATATTAACCCTGATCACAAATACATTTAGGGTTGGAATTCACCATGTCTTTATCCCCTCGAAACCTCAAGTCAAGAAGGTTGTTTAAGGTGGTTGTAGGTAGGAAGACTATCCAAATGTCTGGGAGAAGCAAATGGAAATCATTTCTAGAGAAAGTCTTCTTCAACCTTGGTCTTAAACATTTCCTGCAGATGAAATTCCAAGGGACTTAAATTCACATAAGCACACACACAAAAAATGAAACACACGAGATAGAACCTGCACTGTGATAGTCAGAAGAAAAGTAGAGTATTGAGTATTCTAAAAATGAGTTGAGTGATTTTTCAAATTAAAGAGCCTAGATTTTTTTTAATGTTTTTATTTATTTCTGAGAAAGACAGCATGAGCAGGAGAGGGTCAGCGAGAGAGGGAGACACAGAATCTGAAGCAGACTCCAGGCTCTGAGCTAGCTCAGCACAAAGCCCGATGCAGGGCTTGAATCCACGAACCATGAGATCATGACCTGAGCCAAAGTCGGATGCTTAACCAACTGAGCCACTCAGGTGCCCCATAAAGAGCCTAGACTTGATGATCCTTGAGCTTCCTTTAATTTCCACAGTATGGAAAAGAAAAGAATTGCTTGAAATCCATAGCCATGTGAGAGCTTGAGGTTGAGGTTGTCAGTAAGGTGAGTTGCTGAATTAGCCTTGATATTGTCTAGGCTTCTCACCTACATGGTGACAGGCATGGTGTATGGTCATCCCATTGTGTCTGGGACAGTTTTAGTCAGGTTTTCATATGGATGAGCATGAGGACTTCCTTTCAAATTCCCTTTGAAGCATCAAAGGACATCACTTTATTGCCTAAAGTAGTATTATGACCACAAAGGACAGCAGAAGATTCTGCATTACAGACCATTTCGAGCTCTGTGCAAAGTTCCCATGCAGCTGAAGAGAGTTGCTCAGACATAGAGAAGGCCACAGGCCCTGATTCTTCCTCTTCTTCCTCCTCACATTGGCCATTCATCAGGGTGGTCCTGCTGTGATGGTAAGTTATGGAAATCTGTCACTTAATATCCCTGAAACTGTGGACAAGTCTCCACACCTCCATGAGTCTTGGTGCCCTCATCAACAAAGTAGGCATGATCATGGTACCCACCTCCTAGGATTGCTATAAAGACAAAACAAGATAGCACCATAAAGCACAGTGCCTGGCATGTTATGTGTTCCATCATTGGCAGTTAGTATCATTACCTTCCCAACTGAAGAAAATAAAGAGTTTAGTAAACTCATGACCCTGTCAGCATGAGAAGGATCAGATCATCTTTAAGTTTGCTGATACAACTAAGATATCCAGAACCTTCTGCATGTTGATAGTATACACAAAAGCTTCAAGTCATATGTGAGAAAGGGAGATTTGAGCTAAATCAAATTACATATTTATTTGTTTGTTTATTCCATAGCAACTCCTTTTCAAATAAAAAATTTAAATAACCAGAAGAGAAATACAGATAATATAGCAGAATGTAAAATTTAGTGTGGAAAATATATTTTAAGAGAAAAATAAAGGTAAGAAGATCAAAATGTACAGTAAATGACATAAAGAAAAATTTGTAATGGGGTCCTAAATTTCTGATATCTGATGCATTTCTCTTGTCCTTAAACCCAGATAAACTCAATCTGAAAGAAAGAAAGAAAGAAAGAAAGAAAGAAAGAAAGAAAGAAAGAAAGAAAGCAAGCAAGCAAGCATCAAAGCTTTTGTGTCTATTCCCCATCTCATGAGATAATCCCTGGCTTCAGACGAAGCCTGTACAGAGTGATAGTTACATGCTTCTTTTTAAGTGTCCGGGTGACATCTTTAAGCATCTGAGGGTCTCAGAAGTATCTGCATAATCCCTTTGCCAGCCCTCAGGAACCTAGAATGTAGGTAGAGGGTCAGAGTGTTGGATCCTGCTCTGTAGTGTGCATTTATCATATTTTTATGACTCTTCAGTGTTGTTTGAACACCCATATTCTGTATTTGTGGAAATTCCTGTCTTAACCAATCCTGCCTCTCCCAAGTGGAAAACTCTCCTTTCCTCCTTCCCTTATGGCACATCTGACAGAGTCTCCACCAGTCAAATAGACCCATGTGAAGCTTTGAATAAAGAGCAGCAAGGTTGAGGAGGCAGACACCATGCAGAATCCATTTTATTTCTGGCAGGATTGTGGTTAAGGCTGCAAAATCCAGCCCCTGGCCCAGAGGGAGCTTTGGTGCTGCTAAGAGAAGCAGGTGGGGTAAATCAATGCCAGACATGGAAGTGATGGAGCCTTGAGCATCTAAGGCTCAAGAGCTATGACAATAGTTTTCTTGACAGACCTGCTCTGCTGCATGGCTTGGGGAATTGTTTCTAGAAGCTTAGCTCAAATCCAACACTCCAGGCCTTTCAGTGATTTTGTGAGGCACCCAATGAACACCTTTCATTAAACACCCATTCTGTCAGGGTTTGCTTCTGTTGCTTGAAACCAAGGACATTGGCTGATACTGAAACATTACTCCCCATTTGCCTCTTGCCATGTTCATACAAGTGGATATTCTGCTTATTAAAAGTCATAGTCTAGTCCACCTGCTCTATTAGCAGATTTGACTTCTAGGGACTACTATTATGGAATGGAGTCTTTTCATTTTCTTTTTCTGTCTCGTTTTTACCTACATATAATTTGAATTTGTTTTGAAATGTTAAAAATTCAAGTTGTGGCCAGGACAACTTTGTCTTTTAGGCTCTCAGTCTGCCTGCTGAGAGACTCGGTATACAAATGGACAATGCACAGGCTATATACAAAAATAGAACTCTGGCCCATAATCTGCAGTAACCAGTACTAACCTGTAGCAGCCAGTTCAGGAAGCCAAATAACAACCCTCATAGCAATGAGCCCTAAAGGATCTAGACTTGGCCAATAACTGATATGTTCTCTAACTTTTGTCTATTTTCAATGTAGGACCAACCAGAGTCAGATATGTTCCCCTAAATGCACAAGGTGCCCCACTTCTAGTTAGCCTGCCTCCAGGTACTCTATGCCAATAGCTCCAATGAAGGCATACCTGAAGCTTTCCATTTTTCCACTATAGGCTTTTCCAGTTCTCTGCCTGCTTTTGAGTCTGCCAAATAGCATCAATGGTGGCTGGCTCCCTTGATATAGTAAGTTCTGAATAAATAGGAATTGCTTGTTCTAATTTGGGTTGTTTTAATTTATGTCCACATTGCCCAGGCCTTATTTATTTTCACCAGGGCTTGTGGTGCTATAAATAGTGGGTGACCAGAATTATGAGCTGCCTGCATTTTTCACTGCCTCCACCTCTGTTCCCTCCACTGTTCCAGTAAAGCCCCATTCTTCAACAGGGTGCCTTCTGCCCTGAGTCATTCAGCAGAGAATGATGGATGTAGTAGGCACTCGGGAAGAAGCAACTGGCCCTAACATCTGTTCTTCTCCTTGTGCTATTTTTACAGTCCCTAAATCTAATTCTCTAAAGAAAAATTATTATGTGTTAGGGTCACAGGGATTAAGCATAATGTAAAGCAACATAGTATGAAAACATAATCACCATTAATTCTATTATTCTATGACTTTGTTCAATGGAGCATATAATGGATATAAAACACTGTTTCAGTTTTCAAAATTAGTTTAAAAAAGGAAGATTTTATAGTATCTATTCTCAAAATAACAAATTATTTTGCTCCTCAAATGTACACAGGTTCCCAAAGGTATTAAACAATGTATAACTAGCTTTCTAGAGTTGCATATGAACAGTTCTCTAGTCATTTGAGTATTATTAGATAAATTTTGAAGAATTTGGTAAAATAATCCCATTGTTTTTATCTTGAATTGTTGGAGTTAGCATTTTTAAACGAACCATCTACAATACCAAATTAATTTTTCAGACTTTGCAGTCGTGTGTATTCTTCATTTCACTCTTTATCCTTCTTCTAAATCATTGTATTTTAGAGAAGATGTCATTTTGTCATCAGAGAATGGAGAGGGTTGTCAATTAAAACAGAAAAATTCAAACAATATCCCTTAAGTACCTTGCTTGCTTTGGATTGCATTTTCCTTTACTGCTTAAAAAGTCATCTCTTTGCTAAATCTCATCAATTCTAATGCCCATTTCCCCCCCACATTTTAACATATTTCAGAGACAGATGTGTTTTTTAAGCAATGGCATGTCATAGTTTATTTGACTGCATTTTTTACTGGCTGGCGATTCACAAAATAATGGTGTATATAATAACGGATACATCTTAAATCCAGTGAAATATGATAGCAGACTTATTGAGCATGATTTTCTTGGTATTCTAAAATGTAATAGGTACTATAGAAATGCAGCAGCCCCTGAGAGGGCATCGGCTTTCCAAATGTGCCTTCTAGGGTGTGAAGCTCTAGGGTTTCTTGCAAGGAGGGAGGTCACCAGGGCCACAGCTCTGGCCTTTCGTTCTTTCTTTTTCAACAAATGAGACTTCTCTATAAGCTTTCCCAAGATAAGAGGCTGTGCTGCTAATCAAAACACAATATAGGTTTGAAAATCAGTGACCAGGGAGATTGACTACCTGTAGCAGAATAAAAATAAGGGTTCCTTTTTGAATTCCTACTGGTGTGATAGGTCTGGAACTAGATACTGTACATACAAGGTGGGGGATTTTATTGAGCTACCAATTTGAGTTTTGTTTACTTTTTACTTTTGTTTTTATTTTGTTTTGGTTTACTGCTGTTCCCACTCCCCCCCCCCCCCCCCCCTTTTCTGGCAGGTAGTCACGTTTGTGTTTATGGCAGGGCCAGAAGCAGGAATAGTTCTTTCCAGTTCTTACAAACCTCTCAGCTCCTTCAAGATGGCACTAGCTGTCCTCCACATTCACTCACCTCCCCAGACCAGGGAGAGGTCTAGATCTCTGTCCAGCATTGTTGCCCTTCTTGGTAGGTGGCCTCTGAAGGTGGCTTGACTCCAGATATACAAAGATTGGTGTACTCCAGGCTCAACTCTGATTCTCTCTAGTAATCTTGATAAAGATTCTCTCCAGGACCAAACCTTAGTCAGGGTCCTCTTAGCTTAGCTGTCTGCTTGACTGAGCCAAACTTGGTCTTCTGTCTCTGTGCTTGTAGAGTACAAATTTGGTAAGAATCATGCTAAGTCAGTTTAGCTCCAGGTCCCCACCTTTGAGAGCTGATCAGATCCAACTCCTCATCCTCCATCATCCCCTGGTGATACCTAATCACCCTGGCTGGCCTTCAGTAAGAATTTTGGTAGGTCCATTTAGCAAGAATTACCCTCTTTTCCTAGTAATTTTGCATCCACCAACTGCCCACCCATTCTGTTCCTCAGCTGTAAATCCCACTTTTCCTTATCATATTTAGGTTCAGTCCATGCTCTCTCCTCATCTGCAGAACCTCATGGCAGTAGTTTCTACACCTATTGCAATAGCCTTGGATACTTCTGCCTTGCCATTTTAACAAGTGTTGGAATATGTTGTTTCTTGAACAGTCCGTGCCCCAAGAGTGCCAACACAGAGCAGAGCCACCAAACCTCTTTGGCACCCAGGAGAGGCAGATGTCTAGAGTCTTTGGTACTTTGACAAATGCAGGATGATGACAGTACAGGAGAGAGATTCATAGGAGTGGCTGTGTTTGAATTTCATGCCAGTCTGGGAGGTAGAGATTTGAAGAAGATTTAAGTTGATTGAAGGAAAAAATATACATTTGTTGCATAGCAATATTTGGGCTTGCAAATTTATGTCATCATTTTATCCCATTCAACATCATGGTCTGAAAGGTTAATGTTATACCTGTTTTTTTTGTTTGTTTTTAAAAAATTTTTTAAATGTTTTATTTATTTCTAGGAGAGAGAGAGAGAGAGACAAGCGTGAGCAGGGGAGGGTCAGAGAGAGAGGGAGTCACAGACTCTGAAACAGTCTCCAGGCTCTGAGCTGGCAGTCAGCACAGAGCCCGACGTGGGGTTCGAGCCCACGAACCACGAGATCATGACCTAAGCGAAAGTCGGACCCTTAACCGACTAAGCCACCCAGGTGCCCCGTTGTTATACCTGTTTTAAATAAGGTCCCAAAGACTCAGAAGGAGGAGAGATTGGTCTACCTCTTCAGTGTGAGCCAGTCAGCGCAGAGCACATGAGAACAGACAGGAGTAACAAGGAGACCATATGTTCTGGCATAATTATTTAATCCCCACTTGACAGTTATTTCCTTGCATAATCATTCCTTAAAGGTATGCTTTCTGTTTGCTTTCCTTTTAAGTGTGTTGAGTCATTCAGGAAAGGAAGCCTGCACTTGGGGAAATATTCTCATTATGCCCCCAAAATCTGGATACAAAGTAAAAAAATTAGTAATCATAGAAGGAGAACATTCAGCTTCATCTGAAGCACTGAGAGCCCTATAGTCATAGTCAACATGGGAGAAGGATGAAAGACATTAAAATGTGGTTTAGCGACCTGCTTTGTATTTTTCCTTTTTCTTTTCAAATGAAATCTAAGATGAACCTCAAAACTTAAAATGGACAAAAGTGAATAGGATTTCTTGGCAATTTAAATTTTTACTGAGGCTGAGAATATGCCAGTGTTTGTGCAATATATGAAATATCTTTCTTGGAGCTCCGAGGGTATGGGCGGGGGCAGGGAGGACCCTGATGGAAGGGAAGTAGGATAGTGATAAAGTTAACCCATCTGACTTCAGCTCAGGTCATGATCTCAGGGTTCATGGGTTTGAGCCTCGAGTCGGACTCTGTGCTGACAGCTAGCTCAGAGCCCAGAGCCTGCTTCAGATTCTGTATCCCCCTCTCTCTCTGACCCTCCCCTGCTCATGCTGTCTCTCTCTCTCAGAAATAAATAAACAAACAAATAAATAAATAAATAAAACCATTAAAAAAAAAAAAACAGGAACTCAGCAGTGGGATGGGCTAGGTCCAAATTCTGTTTCTTGCTTTCAGGGATAAATTAGATAATGTGAATAGTGAAGTGCTAACAGATGGCAACCCACAATTTTGTTTAACTATTTAGGAAGACTGAACATAAGCTCAGGAGCACCGGTTAGATTCTGCCACTTAGCTGCTGCATAACTTAGGGCAAGTTATTTAACCTGTAAGCATCAGTTTTATCTTCTAGAAAGCAGGGGTCATAACAGAGCCTCCTTCATGGGTTGATATGAGAATTAAATGAGATGGTATATATAAAGCTTTTAGCCCAAGATGCCCACACTATAAGCACCCAGTAAATGGTTACCATTATAGTTAAGTATTTTAAAACACTGTTACTCTTCCTTACCACCCACAATTTTCCAAGTACTTTGAATTAAACTCAGGCAATGACCATTCTCTCCACCTCCTCCTCTTCTTCATCTTTCTCCTTCCTCCCCACTCTATTCCTCATCCTTTTTCTAACATGGCTTGAATGGAGCTAGTGTCATAGTTCTAGAGCTCACATCTTTTCTGCCTGAGCATGAAAAGTGGGTGCTTTCCAATCTTCGTCTAAATTCCCTTAGAGGAAAAAGCTCAGATCTGAAGGAGAATGACTAATTATTATTCACAGCTATATAAAAACTGGAAGGTAAATATTGGCTTTCTAGATGCAGAGTATTACATTTCCTCTAAAATTTGTGTAAAGTGGTTTTCAACTAAGAATATAAAATAGATGATTTTGTTTGGAGAGCATTTATTATTATGCAGATTAGAGATTAAACACCCAAATATCTTATTTGCTAATTTACTATTCATGAGAAAATTAGACATGCTAGAAAATTCTCATTTTTAGAGCAAAGAATCTTTTAAATTCTCAACTCAAAAGGTCTACTGTTATCAAAAAGATATTTAAATGCTTGCAAATATTTCCCAAAATCTGAAATCGAGTTGGAAATGTAATTAAGCCTATGCTGCTGCTGCTGCTTTCTGACAAAGCATCATGATTTCTTTCTCATTTCAATATATACGTGTATATATACACACATGGACACATATATGAATTAACTTGCAAAACAAACAAATTGGAAGTTCAGGTCTAAAGAGGAATTTCAGTGCCACAGAGCAATCTTGCATTGTGTTTCCTTATCTTTCTTAATGGGTCTCAACTTCCTGTGGCCTTTGTTGCTAGGAAACTAGTCTCTACTGAACTGAAAACCACCTTTCTGTTATTGTTGACTCTGTGGAGTCTGAAATGAACCAGACATATCTTGGATCCTTCAGGATTAACTATCAGTGATGTGACTGTGGATGATGTGAAGAATCCTGAGCTCAACATTTTCTGTACAGCCACTGCTTAAGACCCCAGAAGTAAACCAGTTCCCTTTATGACTTCCATTTGGAAAATTCCATTAGCTTGTCCTGTGTAGTTAAGTCTCCTAGAAATAGAATGATAAAAGGAAGGGAGCTGTGGTCCATTTTCCCATATTTCCACATTGCATTAAGGTACAAACCACCTCAAGAACCCTGTTAGGTGTTCAGGAAGATAGAGCTTCAAATTAAGGATGCATTTCTAGGTAAATGGCATTCTTTGAGTATAGTTCTTTTTGTATTGACAGTGTAAACCTAGAATCTGAATGCATGCTACAGGCTTTTGAGAATACGCCATGGTATTGAAAGTGGTACGAGTGACTGAAATGCTTTTGCAAGATGAGTTACTATGTTTTAGGAAGATGTGATGTCTTGAACCCCGGAATAAGATAGTGAATGCAATTTGCAGCCTTGTTTTCTCCACAATTCAACTAAGAAATGGAGATTCTCTTTAACGGCATTTGGATTTTGATGCAATTCTGACAAGGTACATTTAGAAGCTGAAACCTTGTCTGTAAGACGCAAACTATCTGGCAGCAGAAGGTTCAAGGCAGGTCAGTAAGGCCGACTGTCTGACCAAAAATGGACCCTCGGCTGATGTGGGAAACAAAGGCGGGAAGGAAATGGCATATAGAACTAAATTTCCTTATAACCTGCAGCCCATTGACAAATACTTGAGGCAGGCATAGTTTCTCCAGGAACCCCTACTGTCCTAATGCTAATGCTTTGCTAGAGGGTAAAACAACCCTAGCTTGACAATATCTAAGTCTCCAATATCCTGTGAGTCTTCTTGAGCATATGAAAACCTCACTGGAAACTTCCCCTGGACTTTACCTCCCCCAACTCCTTAGTATATAACCAGTCTCTCCTCATGGTCCCAGGGCAGCTCCTTTTGCCCACGGTCCTGTCCCCATGCTTCCATAAAACCACCTTTTTGTACCAAAGATGTCTTCAAGAATTCTTTCTTGGCTGTTGGCTCTGGTCCCATAAACCTCATCATCAGCCAGTAGGGGGAGGGGATTTAAGAAACCTCTGAGGAATTTAAAGACTGGCTGACTCTCTTCTGTGAAGTGTTTCTGCTTTTTCTTTCCCACCTTATTATGCCCCCTTTTATTTGTGTGTATGTGTGACTCCACTATTTTTCAAGCTTGAATTGAGCTAATGTCAAAGTTCCAGAACTCACACGTTTTCATCATAAACCAGAAAAATGAAGATTTCCAAATCTTTGCCTAATATACTTGGAGAAAAAGCTCGTGCCATCCCGCATTGATCTGTTACCATAAGCAGAATGCCTTGCATGTAGATGGCACCCACCAACAGTTATTAGACTTACTTCAGTGGCCCCTCATAGATGACCCCAGTTGTATCTAATTATGTCCCTAAGTATGTATCTCTGTTGTTGTCAGATGAAATTAGATGGGTGAAAAGAAAAACCTAACATAGACACAGCCAAATAACTGATAACAAAGCAAGCCATTTTAATATGATTGAATCAGGCATTTTCAGTCCCTGCCGTCATGGGCGAGTCCCTTTTGGCAGCTGGAATAAGAGCATTTCATCTTCAGCTGTGACCATGGGGAGAGGTGCCGGCAGTTTTGTGGCAGCTGGAGGAAAACAGTCAGTGAAGCTGAGGGGACACCCATAGTAGTTCTGGGTATCCTCTGTTGTGGCTTCTGCTGTAGATGCTGGTGCAGATGCATTTTCAGCATTCACAACAGTGCTCATTAGCCAAGCTACCATCCAGCTCCTAGATTCTGGCTTCAGACAGATTAGCTCAGATTCCTGCATCTCATGGATCAAGAATTCTGATGACTTTCCTTTCCCCCTCTCCCTTTGAAGAGGTTTGTGGAGTGACAGTGGGGTTCATGGGGTAATAAAGATTTCAGTAATTGTCTTAACAGATTTGCCCTAAACCTACCTTTGCCTCAATTTTTAGAATCTTTCAGATCAGAATATCTCTAGCTTTAACAATCTGGGTTTTTGTTGTTGTATCGGGTTCTAGGAACTTTGGCTGAGGATTTGAGTCAATCTGCCTAGGAGTTGGGCTGTGTTTGATGCTTGCTGTCTCTCTCTATAGGTGCCAGAGGTTCATATTCTTCTAGTGTCTTTGTTTTTATCCCTCCCCTTGATTTTGGGCTTCCCTAAGTACTTCTTCTCAGAGAGAATGTGTATCTTGCAGCTCTTTGAGCTATAATCCACTGTTATTATACCAGAGCCCTGCTATTGTGGTGACAAGGTGTGGGGAGGGAGAACATTCCATAATCTTATAATTACATTACAGTCTTTTTTTTTTTTAAGTTTTATTTATTTATTTTGAAAGAGAGAGCACACGTGACTGCATGCAAGCGGGGGAGGGGCAGAGAGAATGAGGAAGAGAGAGAATCCCAAGCAGGGTCCGAGTGTCAGCAAGGATCCCAGTGTGGGTCTTGCATCCATGAACCATGAGATCATGACCTGAGCCAAAATCAAGAGTCAGACACAACTGACTAAGCCACCTAGGTACCCCTCCATTCTATATTCTTAAAGCTCTGATGTACGTTGACTGTGGTTTCCCCCCTCTGCCCACGTCTTAAGGAAGACAGAAAGGCTAGAGGAGGCTGCTGTAGGAGGAATGCCTTTCTCCCAGGAGGCATTGCTGGCCACATCTTTTCCTTAGAAAGCAGGCTTTTGTTATGGAGAAGGTTCAGAGAGGATTTCAGCCAGATTACTGCTCTCCCCAACCCCCTGTCCCCTATACCTCCACCAAAGCCAGGAGAGGGTCTTCCCTGTTCTTTCCTATGAGAACATGGTATGTTCTTCCTGAAGGTGAAGCTCATGAAAGTCTGAGGGCCCCTCTGCGATGGTAGCTCCTCCGTGAAATGGTCTGTCATGCTACTGTATACTCAGTCTTCATCGGTTTATTAAAGATCACCATTAAGCCTTTCTACCAGTTTATAGTTCTGGTGGCTTCTGCTGCCAGTAAACAGTTCTGTCTGTGACTCTGTATGTGAGTGTATCTATATTTCAGTGAGGCTGTCCTTCAACCTCAGTTCTCTGACAGTTTCAGGAGTTACTGATCTTTAGATTGCCCGCCTTTTGTTGTTATTGTTGTTGTAAAGGCAGGGCTGATACGTATAAGCTCTTTCCATGTTGGGGCTGGAACCAGAAGTCTGAGTTGGGAATAAAGAGTTATGTGTCAGAATTCTTTGAGAAAGATTCAATGAGATAGGATCAGTAAAGTGCTTGGCATGGTGTCAAGCACAGAGGATATGTTTAGTAAACTTTTGCTATTATTACCATATCAAAGAAGATTTAAATTTTATTCCTATTAACATATAACAAAAGCTAAATATTTTATTACAATGCATTTCTTTACAAAAATAACCTAAAATAAACTATTTTAACTAGATGACGTGAATCCAGCCAAGTAGTACAAGATTAAAATTGAACACCATCCAAATTCTAAATTATACATTATACGTCCTGTTCCAGAAATACACAACAATTCAATCTGGTCATGCTTCACTTATCAAAGCACACTTTCCATTGGAAGTAAACATTTCAGTTTCTATGAGCCAGTGATTATTTTGTAATGTATATTTTATATGCCAAGTACTCTGTGACATAAAATTGATTTTCTCTTTGTGCTTTCTCTGGAATTGTTCAATGTGTAACGTGAGTAGCAGCCAGGTAAATAGCTAATTGAAATATTATACAATGAAAGTGTGGATAAAGTTATAGCAAGGAGGCTTATCAAATGATTAAGGCAAAGCCTCCCAACTCATTCTAACTGCATTCAAATCCCAGTTCTGTGAATTCACCTTGCAATCAGAGCATGGACAGATTCTTCAGGCTCTCTCTGCCTTATTTTTCTCATCTATAAAATGGGGCTAATAAAACGTATGTTATAGGTTTCAGTGGAAGTAGAATGCTTGGCACGGATCCTGGAGCAAACTAAGTGCTTGGCAAACTTAGCTCCAACAATTAGCTGCGAAAACAAAACACTGTGAGGAAGAATAACTTAAGCTTGATGGCAGGGACTAAGCCTTGTTTGTCAAGCTATCTCAAATTTCTGGCAAATCATAAGTTCTCAGTGTATCAGTCAAGTCTGTGAATGATTGAATGAATGAATGAATCATTAATTCTGTAAAGCATTATGGAAGATGTCCCAAGGGAGTATTTGAGCCTGGTTTTATAGGATTAAGAGGTCTCACCAGGTGGATAAAAGAGAAAAAATTAGGGAGAACATACCTGTTGTGAGAGAAGAAACTGAGCATTTTACAGTGTGGTCAGAACTCTGGGTATAGAGAGCAATGGTATCCATTTAGAAAACAAGGAAGTCCCAGAAAAACCTTCTTAGACATTTTGCTTTGATATGAGAAATAAAGTTTTGAGTCAGTGTCTCCAAAATCTTAGTCTCCTTTTCTTAAAATCTCCCTGTCCCCTCTCCCCCACCCCAGGAATAGAAAACAGCTAAATTAAAAGAACTAGGTAATAGAATCAGTAATTAAGGACTATGTTTTGTTTTTTTAGGAAATGGAGAAAGGTATATATTTATGTAGGCAGTTAATTCTATTTCTGTAGTTTTGCCATTTCAAATATAGCAAGGGAGCTACTAAAATTCAGATTTCTAGGTTCTCCACCAGAGTTACTAAGTCAGGGTTTCTAGATATGTGTACTAAGAATCTACATTTCAAACACATTAGCTCAACTGGTTTGTTTGAGCACCGTAGATTTACATGCAAAGATATCTCAAACTAGTATTCAAGAGGTAAATATATATTTGATTATTTCTGGTAATTTGGCCTTTGTCCCTGCTGTTTTCTCTCATTAGAATACTTTTCTCCCACTTGTCCTGTCTTATACATACTAGTTTTGCCTCATTATTTATTCCTCTGGTATTAGCTTGTTATTTTTTATTCAAAATTTATTTTACAAATAGGGCCTACTATGGGCCAGACAAGAAGATATTCTTAATCTTCCTTCTCTGAGTTAGGTATCATTTTTGTGTTCTCCCTGGCACACTGTACTTTCACTCTTATAATAATTAAGAGACTATCTTACAGCTACGTGCTTACTTATTTCTCTTACTATAAAATATGTTCTATGAGAGCAGGACTTGCATCTTATTTTTGTTCTCTCCCTAATGCCAACCTTGCACATTGCCTCACAATTCAGTGATATTCTCTGAGTTCTTGTTGAATGAAGAAGGCATGCATGCATAAATGTTTTCAGTCAGTGATTGCTGTGTAACAAACAGTTATAAAAATCCTAATGACATATGACAGTGAGCATGTATTTCACTTATGCATCTACAAGTTGTCTGGAGATTGACTGATCAGACGCAGCTTAACTGGGCTTGGTTCCAAACTGTAGGTTGGGTGTGCTGCCTGTCTCTCATCTTGCTCAGAAAAGCAGGCTAGCTGGAATGCATTCTGATGGCAGAAGGCAGGATCACAAGAGAGCAAGTAGAAACATATGGTGCCTTTTAAAGATTAGGTTTCAAATTGGTACACAGTCACTTTGAGGTATATTCCACTGGCCAAAACAAGTCATTGACAAAGGATGTGGATAGAGGAGGATGAAGGTTTAGGGCCAATAACCCAGTCACATAAAAATTAATAAATAAAGGGAGTCTTTGAGTGAAGAGATTTGAAAGGAAGGATGTATAGATTTCCCCTAATTCACTTGCTGACATATGCTAGGATACCCAGGGACTCTGGAGAAATGTAGTGATGGTAAGGAGCCATTCTAGGAAGATCTAGCCCAACTTCCACTTGGGGATTCACTAGAAGTCATTAAGTTCATATACTAAAGGAGAGAACCCCCTAGTAAGTTTTAAAAATTCTGTAATAATGGCAGCCAGTTGCTTCGGCTACCCCGAATCTCAGAACCTCCACTGATGTGCTGAAAGTGAAAATACAATCCTTGCATACACCATGCTCTGTTTTCTCTTCTACCTGGTTGTGCTCGGCTATTGTGGGACACACTGGATAAAGGTGAGAAGTTTGGGGGTGAGCCTATAGGGAGAGAGCCTGAATTTAGTTCACAGCCCAGAAAGTAAATAGGAGGAGGTGGAGGAGGGGCTTGTGGAAGTTCTATGTCTAGGACTGGTAGGTTTTCATAAATCATTACTGTTTGTTTAAAGCCCTCACATCAAAATTTCCTTTTGATTTAAGATTTGATTTTAGCTATGTCTGCAGATAAAAGAATCAAGCCTCATGGATTCCCAGAGTGAATTCAAGTTCCTTTGACTAATCGTCCCTTCTTCCAAAATTCAGAGATAGGAAAAGTTTTCCTTCTTCTTGAGACACTAAATTTCTTCCACCTTCAGCAGCCAGAGACCCCAAATATGACAATTTTTTCTTTGAAAAGATGAACCACAAAGTTTGCAATTGTTTTTTTCAAGTGTAAAATAAAGAAGATAATTCCTAATTCCATGTCCTCAGGAGGGATGAGATGATAGCAGACAATTAAATTGCTAATGTTTGGGTTCTTATAGGAACCTCTCTAACTCATATTTATTATTGCTTGAAGAAAGACCTTCAGAAAATTCTCAGTTTTTTCTCCTTGAATGGCAAAGTGGAAATCCTTGGCTTAGGACAATGGGAATCCCCAAGTTACCCTGTTCCCGTTCGTGGATAAGTCTCAATGCTTAAATACCATATGTCCAATCCATAGGAAGAAGTCTTTAGGCAGCCTTTAAAACTCAAGTTTAGTTAAAATAATACATGGAAAAGAAGTCCTTCTTAATTTTAAAAATTGGGATGCAAAACGGTATGTGGTAACTCCAATTTTGTTAACTATTGCTAATCATATGAGTATACATGTATACACACACACACACACACACACACACACACACACACAAGGCAAAAAATGACAGAAAGGTACACCTAAATGTTAATGACATTCCTCTGTCAGTACAGTGATTATTTATACAATATTCTTTATGCTTTCTATATTCTTCAAATTCTTTTCAATAATTCCATATATTTAAAAAAGTTTTTTTAATGATTATTATTTATTTTGAAGGAGAGAGAGACAGAGCATGAGCCAAGGAGGGGCAGAAAGAGACACACACACACAGAACCGAAAGCAGGTTCCAGGCTCTGAGCTGTCAGCATAGAGCCTACAGGGCTCGAACTCACAAACTGTGAGATCATGACCTGATCTGAAGTCAGACACTTAACCAACTGAGCCACATAGGCGCCCCCATACTTTTCTAATCAGAACTTATACCAGTATACATCTACATGACCACCTTTTAAAACCTTATTTTAATTGACTTTATTAATTTATTTAGCAAATATTTTATTATGCCTTTCAAGAGCCTTCTTAAAGGCAATAGAAAGACGCTAGCACTCTAGATCATTACCATGGGTAGCAAGACAAAATAAATCACAAAAGAAGTCCAGAACAACATTATATAGATTATAGAGATGGATAGGACCTTAAGTTCACATTATATGTGAAAATAAAAAATTCATACAACTCATAACTTAATGGCAGTATTTCATTGTTCAGAAAGATTTACCATAGGTTGAAGAACATCCAACAGGTAAGAAGTGACAGAGTTAGAACTTGAACTCCTATCTCTTAGAATCCAAAGCCAATATAATAGAGTGCTAACCCCAAACATTTTGATGAGAAAGTCATACTTTAAGTTAAAATAGATTCCAGTCCTCAATAAGCTGAGAAGGGACAAAGTTTCACTCAAAGTGTTTTTAAAAAAGAGTAAATATGTTTTGTCAGTTTTTCTGATTTGTTTTCTTAGATCACTTCAAAAATAGGACTATACTCTTCTGTAGAAATAGTGCATATGCAGAGACAGTCCCCAGTGGTGAGACTCTGAGATTCTTGTGGTTTCTGTTGTCTAGAGCTCTCCTTCAGGTAGGCTTTAATTGTAGGAAGATTCTTTTTAAGACATTAAAAATAATTAAATCCAAGTTAGTTAACATATAGTGTAGTAATGATTTCAGGAGTAGAATTTAAGATTCATCACTTACATATAACGGCCAATGCTCATCTCATCAAGTGCCCTCCCTAATACCTGTCACCTTTTTAGTCCACACCCCAACCCAGTTCCCCTCCAGCAACCTCAGTTTGTTCTCTGTATTTAAGAGTCTCTTATGGTTTATCTCCCTCTCTGTTTTTATATTATTTTTGCTTCCCTTCCTTTATGTTCATTTGTTTTGTTTCTTAAATTCCACATGTGAGTGAAAGCATATATCTGTCTTTCTCTGACTGACATATTTCACTCAGCAGCATTTACTCTAGTTCCATTCATGTTGTTGCAAATGGAAAGATTTCATTCTTGTTGATCGCTGAGTAATATTCCATTGTACATATATATAACACATTTTTATCCATTTATCACTTGATGGACATTTGGGCTCTCTGTACTTTGGAATAATTCTGTACTTTGGAATTATTTCCATACAATTGTCAATAGTGTTACTATAAACATCGGGGTGCATGTGCTCCTTCGAATCAACTTTTTTGTGTCTGTAGGAAGATTCTTGATCAGGACTTAGTGATCAATTTTAGTGATTGCTCCTAAAATTCTGGTTCTGATTCTATTTTTAAACTGGAGGAGACAAGGGAGGAAGTATTTATAAGGAAATAACCAAGCAAAGCCAACTCTACCCAACATTGCGAGAAGTCCTTGGTTTCATCTGAGACAGGTGTCCCTATCTTACATACCTTAGTCCAAAGAGGGATAGTTTTGGGAACCACTGAGATTTCGCATTATGAGATAGCAGGTTTGCTGATCATGTTTTAGGAGATGGCTATTTAATGTGTTTTGGAGGGACAACTGATTTAGTATTGTAGCTTAATACTGTCGGGTCAAGTCTTTTATATAAAAACAGAAAAACTAGACTCTTGGCATTGAAGCAGCTAGCCTAGGCACTAGAATCCATCCAAATTACCTGGATACATATTTCCCTGAACTCCTAGCATGGCCAGTGGATATTGTAACCTCTCCAAGTCCCTGTGGCTGGACTTGCAGCGGTACAGATTTTCATAGGAAAAGCAGAAAGTCAGTTCAGTATTCCAGGTGTTTCCAATGATTCAGACGTCTGGTGTGATGGCAAGTCTATCCAGATGGTTACTGAATATTTCATCTTTTGCCTGGATGTTGGCTGCCATCTGTACGCCTAGACTTAGACCTAACAGGGCATCAGTCAATATTACATTGTCTGTTAATTAGAGATTTACTTGAGTACATTTTGTCCACTGGGTACCTGCTGTTTCAGTAATCTTCCAGCCAGACACATTTACCTGAATATTCATGGTCACTTAGAAGGCACTCGGCACTCATGCTGACTAATCATTTAATTCCTTCTACCTACCCTTCAGCATCTGATCTTGCTGTCTATTCACTATGCTTTTAATATTTCCCCTTTCAGAATTTAAAGACCTCTTGAAAGAATGCTACAAAAATGGCTTGGTGGTTGCTTGAATGTGTGAGCAGTTTCTCTTTGTGAGCAGTTTCTCTTTGCTGGTTAATAAAGTCTCTTTTTACACCTTTCTTACATGCAGTACACCAGTTTCCTGTTTCCTGCTATCCACTATTAGCCCTCTGTCCTCCACTGGGGCACCCACAAGATCTTTTCCAAATCCCCTTAGGAAAAACCTGAAGTCTTTACCATGGCTTAAAAAACACCCAAGGTCGTATCCTTGATCTCCTTTTTTATTTCTTCTTCTTTTTTTAATGTTTATTTATTTTTGAGAGAGAGACAGAGTATGAGCAGGGGAGGGTCAGAGAGAGGGAGATAGAGAGTCTGAAGCAGGCTCCAGCCTCGGGCTGTCAACACAGAGCCCGAAGTGGGGCTTGATCTCATGAACTGTGACATCATGATGTGAGGTGAAGTTCTACGCTTAACTGAGCCACCTAGGCACCCCTCCTTTTTTTATTTTTGCCACAGTGCTTTCTCTTTGTCTTTCTTTACTGTAAAACATTTTTTCTCTGCCATCTAAACCTTCACACATTCCTGGATCCTGCTTTACGTCCTGTCTAACTCATCAAATCTCACAGAGTCTGAGCTTTGCTCAGAGATGTCCTGAAAGCCCCAAACAAGGTGAATGTGTCTTAATCCACACTCCTGTAGTATCCTGGCCTCCCTGTTACATAACTCACCTCATTGATAATTGTTTCTCGGCAGTCTTCCCTCTAGGTTGTATTATTCTAAAGGTGAGCAGTGGTTGTGTGTGTGTGTGTGTGTGTGTGTGTTTTAATTTTTTAATGTTTTACTTATTTCTGAGAGAGAGAGAGAAGCAGTGTGAGCATGGGAGGGTCAGAGAGAGAGGGAGATACAGAATCCGAAACAGGCTCCAGGCTCTGAGCTAGCTCTCAGCACAGAGCCTGATGTGGGGCTCGAACCCACGAACCGTGAGATCATGACCTGAGTCGAAGGTGGATGCCTAACCGACTGAGCCACCCAGGCGCCCCCAGTAGTGTGTGTTTTTAAATGCATATCCTAGTATGTGGCATATATTAGGCACTTTGTAAATATTTACAAGTTGGCAAATGGAAATGAAACCAGAAGTTTAACTTAGCAAGTGTGGGATCAATGTAAAAATGTAACAATATTGAATCAATGCTTCAACTGAATCAGTGATTCAGTATCAAAAATTATTTTCTTGAATATTTCTCCTATTTTCCAGGCACCATGTGAAATACCAAAAAAAAAAAAAAAATCCAAAAAACATTAGTTATGTTTCCCAAAGAGTTTATCTAGGTAAAATACTTGCTAGATAACAACCAAGAAAAGAATGTATAATTTTGCAAAATTAATCTGTTGGTGCCCAGTAATATTTGTGACCAGAGGAATGATTGTTTTTCATTATTTTCCTCCTTGTTAATTATACTGTGACTGGTTTATACAAAGATTTAGGATGTTGGGTTCTCAGGCCTCCCTTCTGGGATCGAGGTATTCTCTTTTTTTTTTTTTTTAAGTTTATTTATTTACTTTGAGAGAGAGTGAGCTGGGGAGGGGCAGAGAAGGAGAGAGAAAGAATCCCAAGCAGGTTCCACACTGCCAGCATGGAGCCCACTATGAGGCTCAGACTCACGAACCACAAGACCATGACCTAGCTATAATGCTTAACTGACTGAGCTACCCAGGTGCCCTGATATTCTCTCCATTTTAAGAGTAATTGCTTCTTACTTGCCTTTATGGCCTCTAGCCTAAGATGCTGTCTCCAGCCAGCCCAGCTGTTCACTCTTCTTGGAAGTGTAGCTATGGGACAAAGGAGAGAGAAGTTTCTCTCTCATGGTGCATGGTCCCTGGCTTGTCTGCTGTTTCCTTCTTAGAGTGAAGATGTTTGGGAAATGATTGAAGATACGGAGG
The DNA here is from genome assembly GCF_003009895.1 of Hyaena hyaena. Classification (NCBI taxonomy): domain Eukaryota; kingdom Metazoa; phylum Chordata; class Mammalia; order Carnivora; family Hyaenidae; genus Hyaena; species Hyaena hyaena. The sequence continues at coordinate 2,667,174 of NW_024080739.1, read as the reverse complement.
TTTTGAATTGCTTCCTGAGGCCAAGCACCTGCCTGGGGAGGGGAAACAACCAACAGTTTTCCTTTGTGGTTAGCAAGGAATATGGTGTGGGGATAGTGCCACTGGATGAACTTGGTCATACCCATTCTACTGGTGTGGCTCTTGCTTACTGTCTACCTTTTAAGTGTTATTTCTTCAGCTTGAATCCTATGTTAAATTCTATTTTTCTGGACAGGGCAGGTTAACACTTAACATCTTCATGTGAATTGGATTTTCAGGTTGATTTGTCATGAAAGGTTAGTGTAAAGTTAGATTCAGATCATATTTGAGATGTTTTGAATGAGGAGAAAGATAGTACAAAAATAAGTATGTCACAAGAGGTATATATGGGGTGTCTGTGATGGAATATGGAAGGAAAGAAGGGTCGAATGGTGCCTGGACAGTTACAGGCAGCTGCGGTGTGATAGAAAGAGCAGTGGACTTCTCAGACAGACCTGCCTTAGTTTTGATTTTGTTATTGACCAGCCAAGTCACCTTGGGCACATCACATCCCCTGGCCTCAACTTCCTTCTCAATGAAATAAGAACCTTTTCTACCTGAGAGGATGGTTGTGAGGCTTAAAACAGAAAATGTGGGGGCACCTGATTGGCTCAGTCAGTTAAGCCTCCAGTTTTAGCTCAGGTCATGATCTCAGTTCCGTGGGATTGAACCCCTCATTGGGCTTTGTGCTGACAGCTCTGAGTCTGGAGTCTACTTCAGTTTCTGTGTCTCCGCTCCTCTCTCTGCCCCTCACCCACTCATACTCTGTCTCTCTCTGTCAAAAATAAATATATATTAAAAAAAACATGGGGCACCTGGGTGTCTCAGTCCGTTAAGTGTCCAACTTCACCTCAGCTTGTGATCTCATGGTTCGTGGGTCTGAATCTTGTGCGGGGCTCTGTGCTGACAGCTCAGAGCCTGGAGCCTGCTTCAGATTCTGTGTCTCCCTCTCTCTCTACCCCTCCCCCACTTGCACTCTGTCTCTCCCTCTCTCTCAAAATTAAATAAATATTTTAAGAAACAAAGTGTGGATATCTGCATATGATAGCATGCAAAGCCATTGTGAGGTATTATACTGGCAAAGTATTTTGTTGATGGGCTCAGGAGCTAGAATGCCTGCATCTAAACTGTGGCTATACCACTCACCAGCAGCCTGATCTTGATTATGACACTACATTTCTTCCACTGTAAAATGTCGATGCTAAGTATATGTACTTCATAAGACTGAGAATTAAACAGCTTAATACATGTCAAGTTCTTAATCCCGAAGGAGGGTTCAGCTCAAAAAAACTAAAGCATGGTGGTGATGATGATGATGATCAAAAGGATGATGGTGGTGGTCATGGTCAGTAGCAGAAACATCAAGAGGCATTGAGTAGCTAAGAGCAAAGGCTCAGAAGATATCTAGCCAAGTTCAAATTCTGGTCCACCCCGCCCCCCATTAGAATGAATAAGATGCTCAGTGTCACTGTGCTTCTGTTTCTCTACTTGTAGAACAGGGATCAAATAATGCCTATTGAACAGTAATGTTTAGAAGGTTAACATAATTCATATTTAACACACACAGAGCTTGGCACAGATAAATACTCGGTACATGTTGGCTATTGGTATTGAAAGGTCAGTGTTAAGAGGGATTCTGACTTAACAGAGCAGAATAAAGTTGAATTTGTAAAAGCATGGAAAATCAGAAGGATAGTAAAATCACTTCCTGGGTATCCCAGCTTCCTCTACCCTTTGATCTGAACTCAGCACATCTTGTGTCTTCTCTTTCCCTGCTCTTTCCCTGCTCTTCCATTTCCTTGCTGTCCATTTGTCTGACATATTTTGAGTGTTTACCATGAGCTGTCATGGGGCTTTTGGAAGACTTTCTCATTTATTCTTCCCAATATCCCTGTAAAAGAACCACCATATGTGAACGAGCAACATGAAACAGAGAGATTTAGTTACCTGTCCAAGGCCACAAAGCTAAAAAGGAATAGAGCTCAGAGTGAGAATCCTGATCGCTGCAATTCCTCACTGTAAGGCTGCACTTCCTCTCCTTCCACATTCCTTTGGCATTGTGACCCTGTCAGGGTCATCAAGCTGGCCTTCCCAGACTGAGACTTCAACAGTGGTATTTCCTGCTTATTCCCCAGTATGGCTTGCAGCCTCTTAGAGATATAAAAGCAAGATGTCTAGAGTTGAGCCTTGCTAAGAACCAAGGTCAGGGTTAATATTGACTCCCTAATGACTGAAGCACTCTGGGGTTACAGAACAAGAGTTGTTCTATTAGAAGGCAGAAGTGCATGGTTTTCAAAGGAGTTCCAAAGTCAGGCAGCCCTGAGATCTCTTGGACATTGCAAAAGTGGAGTATAGTGAGCCCGTTTCTCAGCTAAAAGATGTGGATAATAATACTACTAATATCTATCCTGAGTAGTGACAATAATCACTGAATGGCGTATTATGAGTAAAGTGCTTATGAGTAAAGTGCTTATACCCACTATTGCCAGCATTTTTGACATATATTGCAGAACGTGGCAAGTCAAGGTTGATTTTTCTTGCTGCCAGATAGTATATATGACTGGAAATCCAGAGTTTGGCCTGGGTTTTGGAGTTACCACCCCCGCTGAGAGAAGCCATTGCAGAACTTCCAGGGTCTCAAATTTTTGTTTTCTAGCCTCTGAGCCTGTCTTCAGAGAGACTCTTGTACTCCTCTAGGAACACTTCCAAAAATACCCAAAACAAACCATCTGATAGTGATTTGTTGGGGCTTCCTACAAGATTTAGGCATGCTTCAGAGCCATGTGCAATGCTAGAGGTAGGGGAAGAAATCTAGCCTAGAAGTCAGGAGCCTGGGCTAACCCCTGCTTGGCATTCACCAGCTCTATATCCTTGCGGCCCAGTTTGTCAAATGGATATTGAGAAAAGAAAACAAGAACCATTCTAGAGTGATTGCAAACCGTTAACTCCCAGCAAGCATTTACTAAGCTTCTACTGTGCTCCAGGCACTGTGCTGGGCACTGGAGATACAAACATCAGTTTGGCATTCTCTGCCCAGTACATAGCCAGCTGCCGTTTAGTCTGGAGGAGAGCCCTACACAACAGCTCTTTCCCCTCCATGGCTGGATAGTCACATGTAAAGTCACATGGCCAATTATTAATCATGTGGTGAAATAAATAAGGTCTGTGGTCTTAAAACATGATGTTAAACTTCTCTGTATCTCAGCTAACTCATCTGTAAATGCTCCTCTTTCTTAGAGCTTCTGTGAAAATTTTGGGAGATAATGTATGTTTCACAGGAGCTGTATTTTTAAGTGATTAATAACTTTTCCCTTTAGCCTTTCAGAGTGCAAGGCCTTAGTTGCATGGGACTTTTATCTTGGGGAGTATTAGTAAGGAGGTATGTGTGTGGTGAGGAAAGTATTAGAGTCAGGTTCAGAAAATATATAAAAAGAATGGGTGATATTCAACATCTAACATTCAAAATAGAATTTTTCAGAAAGACTTGACTTGTTCCCTAGATATTGCCTGAATACTATCTAAGGGACTATTTAAATTATTATTACTGAGCTCTGCATAGAATTGGAACAAAGTTATTTGTTCTTCTTGACTAAAGCACAGGGCCTTAGAAGGAACACCAGATAAGTTATAGATAAGTTGAATAAGCTATATTTGCTTTGCACATCTGGTTTGAAGACTGCATTAAATTTGTGCCTAGTAGGGGCACCTGGGTGGCTCAGTGGGTTAAGCATCCGGCTTGGCTCAGGTCATGATCTCACCATCCATGAGTTTTGGCCCCACATCAGGCTCTGTGCCAACAGCTCAGAGCCTGAAGACTCTGAGTCTCCCTCTCTCTCTGTCCCTCCCCTACTCATGCTGCCTCTCAAAAATATAATTTAAAAAAACCCATAAATCTGTGACTAACACAGTTACTGGAACATAGTAAATAGTGTTATTATTATGTTTGCTGTCTAAATTTATAATAATTAAAATAGAAGTATGCAGAACAAAAGAAAAAATGATGCACAGTCCAAAATCTATTTATATTTAACATTTTCTGGTGATACATAAGGAGAGGAAATCACATTAGGCCAAGAGCTCATTATGAGCAGGAGGTATGCCTTGTTCATCTCTGTATGTCCAGCACCCAGCAGAGTCCTTAGAACAGGCATTCAGTGAATGAATGATTAACAAATTACTCCACATGTGGGCATACCAAGGTCCAGTTCTGGAGAAACAGAACTACCGATGTACACAGCTTACCGGGGGTGGTATTTGGCAGTTATAATAACAAAACATCACAACCCTGGTGGGTGGTCTTAAATCCATGAATGAGTCCTATAACACTGGCCAAGTTATTTAACCATTCTGCACATAGCTTCTCCTGTCTGCAAAATGGAACCGATTATCTGCCAACCTCACAGGTTTTTTGTGAGAACTGAATGAGAACATTGTATGTGAAAGCAAAAAGAACATTTGAAATATGAAATGCTATTTATTCCCAAGAAATCTGAAGATGAATAGGCCACCTGTGGAACTCAGACTTGGCTGTTGTTTCCCTCCCAGAAGGACAAAGACATTCTAAGAGATTATTTCATTATTCTTCCCTGCCCATGGTTTAGATAAGATACAGTCTTAATGACACCTGTTTTTTGTTTTATTTTTCATTATATTGAGTGATTAACCTCCCCCAGAGAATCTATGAAGTCAGCTAGGGAGTGTGATTTCAGATCTTTTCTCTTATTTTTAGTCAAGACTGTATTCTTATTAAAAGTTCCTAACTTTCTGGCCTCAGTTGGCTTCTTCTGACACCAGAATAAAATTAATTTTATGACTTCAAGACAAAGCCAAGGCTCTATTCTTGTAACTTCAGTCAAAAGCAGATGAGACAATTTGAACAGACTCCAATGTAGGTATTGGCTCAGACCTCCTCTGACATCCATATAACTTCTGCCTCCTCTGCATCTGTGGATTAGCTCTACCTTTGTGGAGGGACAGGAACAAGCAGTAACAAAATTCAGAAAAGTTTACTATGAAGCATAGTAAAAACAATGAAGATCTCCAAAAAACTACCCTAAAATCAGTTTTTCAGTGCTAATGAATTATTGCTATACCCCCATCCTTACTGCCCAGCTGTGTTACCATCTACCTTCAATCAACTGTCCCTTCTCATCAATATTTTCTCTCCTAACTACAAGACTTTCTTAAGCCAATAACTTTAAACTGGTCTGTTCCATGTAACTAGTGACTGAGGGATACCACCTACTTTTGTTGCATGGATTAGTAATAATTTTTTTGGTTTCCCAGACCCGTTTTTTTTTTTTTTCTTCAACTTTTGGGTCTCCTTTGGAGAACCTCTCATGTATTCCTTCTTAGTCCCCACAATTTCAGTGGGTCTGATGCATTAGTGCTCCTAGGTGCCTACATGGGCATGAGACCTAGGCCTAAGCTAACCAGCATTTCTTTTCCTCTGGCTCAGGATTTGTTTCAGGAATGGGTGCATGACCCAACTTGAGCCAATAAAAACTAGGCCTTTGTTTTATGTGTTGAGAATAAAAGAAAGAAGTGTTCCCATTTTTGCTCCATTTGAGTCTGGGAGTATTTAGGCCTGGAGCTGAGACATTACCATGTGGGGTTTGAGATTGAAGTCCGCATAGGATGGGAGGAGGGGAACAGAGCCAAGAGATGGAAAGAGACTATATTCTGGTGATCTTCAAGCCTCTGGATCTAGTCGTGCCTGAAGCCATTTGTCTTTGTCATTATATAAGTTAATGATTTTCCTTTTAAATTGAGATAACTTGAATTGAGTTTCCTATCTCTTGGTAGGGGCTTTCCTTGGTTGGGTACTGAGAGTCCTGTATCTGAGGAAACCTCTCAGTCCTTGGCAAACTAAGATGCTTGGTTATTCTACTTATTGCTGACAAAAGAGCCCAAGCTGGCACACATGCATATATTTCCTTACAGTCAAGGTTATAGGACATTACATTGCTGTGCATTGATAGAATGTTGAATTAATCACCTTGTGTGACCTGAGGCAGGTTTTGGCACAATTTGATGTAAGAAATAAGGTAGCAAAACAAAGTCAAAGCACGAAAGAAAGATTGCCTGTACACTGGAGCCTCTGAGAGTTTTGCCTCTGAGTGTCTAAAATGACAGGGTCAAGTCAGTAAAGAGTTCTTCTGGTCAATGGGCAAGAACCAAAGGTTGACAAGGAATGGTTGTGTTAGTCCTATTAGTGTGTTTCTGTATACTGGTAGACAATTTTTCCTACCATGTGATTGTAATTACTACTGACTTGTCTCAGTGTTACTTTGAATCTTCCCCTTAAGTCATTAAGGATTCTGGTTTTCCAGGGGCGGCTGGGTGGTTTAGTAGGTTAAGTGTCTGACTTTGGCTCAGGTCATGATCTCACAGTTTTTGGGTTTGAGCCCCATGTTGGGCTCTGTGCTGACAGCTCAGAGCCTAGAGCCTGCTTCAGATTCTGTGTCTCCCTCTCTCTGTGCCCCTTCCCCACTCAGACTCTCAAAAATGAATAAGCATTAAAAAATAAAAAATAAAACTTCTGGTTTTCCAATATGTGCCTTGGCAATGAAAGCATACAGATCATTAACTTGTGTAAAGGCCTTAAATTCTGTTCTCAAATTTTAAGAATCTTTTTTTAAAAGTTTATTTATTTATTTTGAGAGACAGTACACTGGAGAGAGTCAGAGAAATAGAGAGAAAGAATCTCAAACAAGCTCCACACTGTCAGCACAGAGCCTGATGCAGGGCTCAAACCCATGAACTGTGAAATCACAACCTGCGCCGAAATCAAGAGACAGATGCTCAACAGACTGAGCCACCTAGGTGCCCCTGATTTTAGGAGTCTTAAAGGCAAACATGAGTTTTGCTTGTCTTATGTTCTCCTTCCACACCAAATGCAGTTTAAACATGGGTGGTAGTCTAACATTTTTAGAACAAACTAGTCTCAACCCTCTTAGGGCATAGTAATTGTACTTAAAGGATTTGAAGGAGTTTCACTTTACTGAAATGTGGACTCTTTTCAGTTATTAAATTCTTGGGATGTTTTGAGAATGTGCTGGATCACATTTGCAGGGGTCGGGTTATCCAATGGGAACTGGCGATGCTGTAGATGATTTTTCAGTATTTGGTTCTAGATGTGCAGAGGTTTGTGTGTGCAACAAAGAAGCATTTCAGAAGTGGTAGATTTGTTTGATGCCAGTGGGGGTGAGAAGTGTTAGGTAAAGGAATTATAATAAGCTTTCTTTTTTTGGAGAGAAGAAAAATAAATATGGCTAGAGATCCACAGAGGAAAAGAGAAATATGTCACTCTATAAAAAGTCAAACATCTCTTTCTATTCTTATCAGGGTGAATAGATGATTCTGAAGCTGAAAATCAGAGGCTATAACCCGCAACTACAGAGTTATTTTATTTTTTATCTTTCCTGGAATTTAAATGATCCCAGAAGTTAAAACTTTTAAATTTAACTTTATGTGATATTTAGATTTAAGAATTTCCATGGTATTATACACACCCACACAATTCACAGCATAAAACATTTATATTAATAAATGCATAGGATTATATACATCCATTCATACAAATGCATTCATATGAATACATGCATATGTTGAAAAGAATTTTTAACAACTGCCTAAAGATCATTGTATTTAAGAGCTAAACAAAATGCAAATTCCATTAGTGTGACTCAGTGGTATTGAACTTCTCTGTGTTTCCGGCAACTCACTCAAAGGCCATGGGGACTGAGAGTCAGATAATTCTGCATTGTGGATTTCAGGTCCCATCAGGATTTAGCATCAGTTCATACAGATAGAGGCTGGACCTTCTTCAAAGATATCTGTCCTCAATGTTCCTCTGCCCAAGCCAGGCTAGTCATTCTTCCCTGTCTACAGTTCCATCAAGAGTCTTTGTCTTTTTTCCAAGAGTTTGCTTCATCATTGAGAGCAGGACTTTGATGGCCTACGTATGTCCATGTATCCTGTGCACAAATTCAGGTTCTGCCAATATTAACTCCATTACTTTCATTTCTTTCTCTTATAGGCCCTTGTGTGATAAGCGAGGTTAATCATAGTAACTACTTTGGGGTTGTTATGAATTAATGAGTATTAGTACTTAGAACAGTACTTATCATGCAATGAATATTAACTCCTGCTAATATGTCTCCAACACCAACACCTTTTAACACAGATAATTGGACCAGGAGTGGCTAGCTCCCAGGGAATATGAAATTGCCGTGTAATATAGTAAGGTGAATTAGCAGAGAGCTCTAGACCTGATTTATAAAAATCGGAAGTGGGATCACAATGATTGAATCAGGAAATACTGATAAACAAGCAGAGAAAGCTTTGTTTGAGGGGAGCTTAATAGATGTAAAGTATTGTGCAACATATTTTACAGGTTTAACACCTTGAAACAACTTCTATGAGGTAGATATTATTACCACATACCATTCTACAGAAGAAAAACCTGAGGCATGGAATGGTTCAAATAGGGTTCAAACCCCAGCTCCAAAGCCTATACTCTTGCTAGTGAATGCGCTGGTGTTGAGTGAGGAAGAGAATGAGAGAGATGGAGGAGTAGAGGAAAGGGGGAGGTGAGAGCCTGTGCCTGGGGCCTATCTCCTGAAGGGCCAGTCCCCACTCATGACTTCAGTGAGACACTTCTATAACATTTCAAGAAATGTGCTCCTTCGGCTCTCTCTAGTTTGAATAGCTTGCTCTTATTTGCTGACTCATGACTCATACTTCTTTCTGCTTAGTGGCAAATGCAGTCTGAAGTGACCACAGGAGTGCCATATGCAGCAGATTGTACCTCATGGTCCTAAAGGCCCCTGAGGACTGTTAACCAACCCTCCAAGAGCAGAGGCTGGGGAAAGAGCTCAGGTCCAGATGCCAATTCAAACTTCAGTGCAAGATGCATCCAGCGCCAGAAGGAACATGAGGCGCGGGTCACTGCTGAAAACAAGATGAAATCGTTCCCTGCACTTCAGAGCTGAGGTTCACTGAAGAGCAGATGGTGCCACACTGTAGTCGCTCCGTCTCAATGTCACCTCAGATAATTTGCATTCTAGCTTTTTGGCTCTCCAAAATAATCTCTCAGTGCCAGCTTTCACTGTTGAAGTAAATGGGTAGCTTGAATTGGGCTGAAGATATTTTAAATTAGGGAATCAGTCATCTCCATGGTGATTCAAGTCACCAAAATAGGTCAGAACCAGACTCTGTTTTAAAACAACAACAACAGGGGCACTTGGATGGCTTAGTTGGTTAAGCGTCCGACTTTCACTTAGGTCATGATCTCACGGTTCGTGGGTTCGTGCCCCGCGTCAGGCTCTGTGCTGACTGCCAGCTCAGAGCCTGGAGCCTGCTTCAGATTCTGTGTCTCCCTCTCTCTCTGACCCTCCCCTGCTCACGCTGTCTCTCTCTCTCCTAGAAATAAATTAAAAAATATTAAAAAATAAAAATAAAAAATAAAACAACAACAACAACAACAACAGACCTCTGGGAAGTGCGGGGAAAAGGAGAAAAACAGCTGTGATGTCCCCCAAAGAAAGAAGTAGCCTATTTGTTTTTCATATGGACTGTAATTTACTGAAAGCTTTAAAGAATTGAAAACATCACTTCTAGTGACCTGACTGCCTCACAGTGGTGACGCAGGTCATTTGAAGAAATGCCAGGGGGCGAAGAGGAGAAAATTGCATTTGGCAAATCAAATCTAGGTGGCCGTTGAAGGGAAGACACTGACACAAAGGCCCCCAAATCCACACAGTTTGCTCTCGTTGCCCCAATTTACTTCATTTCTTTAGTTTTCTCTAAGCTTTGCTCATGTCCTGGATGCACTGAAAAGAGCCAAACTCCAGGCCTGCTGGCAGCGAGCTGTGCTTCATTCCTCATGTATGAACTCAGTTTCAGAATGAATCTCTCCCAGTGGAAAGAAACAGTGGAAAATTGTACAGCTCAGTTCGTGTACCGATGAAGGAGGACGGACTCAGTGAGTCTGGAATAACAACATGGATTTTCCCTTGCTAGGCGGTTAAAAAAAAAAAGATGAATTCATGACCACAATAAATGTCAAGCACCATTTTTCACTATGTGTCTAATCCCTTTTGTGAACCAAACTAATTGGGAGAATTATAAAAACATCAACAGGTACAAATCTGGGGCTTTTTCAGCTCTGGATGATTGTTACCTGCCACAGTATGAGCGAACATTTTTATTTTTATACCTGCCGTACTTTCTGTTTCACGCTTGTTCCCCAAGTTTTCAAGTTCCCAGATCCCGCTGCTCATTATTCTCTTATTTTCATTTTGCCTTTCTTTGGATTCGGTTGCATTTGAGACTGGAATCAGAAGAGAGAAGTCAGGATGGAGGGAAGAATTGGGCTGTGTGGGAGGATGTGCAGGAGAGAAAGTGGGCCTATAGTCTAGTGGAGAAGGAGCTAACGGATGGACTTCATAGGCATGTGACCTGTGTATTCACCTGGAACCTTATCCTTAGAAGGGACCCACTCTTGGTTTAATGCTGTGCCATCACCATCTTGTGCAAGGATCCTCACATGATTTCCATTTTGCACTGGGCCATATAAATTATGTGGCTTGTTCTGAGGGCTGATAGGAAAGAAATTCCCTGTGAGATATCTGAGGAGCAACAAGGAGATAGCAAGTAGAAAGGTTTCATAGAAGATTATGGGGAACAGGGTTGACAGGTGAGTTCAAATCCTCAACTCATCAGAACTGAATTTCCTCCTTCAAGCAGAAAAATCACGACAAGGAGGAAGCAAACCAGAGCAGTGTACATGCTCTGATTCCTCCAGCGCTGGAAGATGCCACTCCTCTCTTTCTCCTCAGCCCAACCGACCAACACCCTCAATTCCACATGGAAAATTAAATTCCCTAGGCTTAAGATGTTTCCTGCTCTCAGAAAAAAAAATGCATACGTAATCAATCATAGTAGTCATCTACATTTATTATATCAGGAATGAACTATTTATTGTGTATCTCCCATTGCAGGCCATTCTTCTAGATACTATGGATATAATAGTGAGTAAGGCATACAGAAACTTTGCACTCAGGGAGATAACATTCAAGTGAGGTGACAGAAAATAAAACATGCAAATAAATGCATAAAAATGGTAATTTAGGGTACTAAGTGTGTTACAGATAAAATAGTAAAGACTGGGAAGGTGGCTTTAGGGTGGTCTGGGCTGGCCCCTCTGAGGAGATGGCATGTGAAATGACAACCAAGTGAACAGAAGGCAAGTCTGCAAAGATCTGGAGAAAGAACACTCCAGGAATATGAAGCAACATGTGTGAAGGCTCTGGGATGAGAACTAGCTTGCTGTATTGAGGGACAGAGAGAAGGCCTGTGGGGCTGAAAGCTAGAAACTCTAAGATTAGAGGTTTAATTTTATCATAGAGAAAAAACTAGGAGAGGGGATCTCACAGAACCAGAGATGAAAACATTTTCGAAAGGAGAGGAACAACTGACTTACTGCATAGACATTGAAGAGAATTCAAGATGGAACAGAAAAATTGACCATTGAATTTGGCAAGATGAATATAATCAGCAACCTTGATTGGAACTGTTTTGTACAGTGGGGTTAGAGTGAGGGGGAAATGCCCAATAAGAGTGGATAGCAAAGAACGAGTAGGGCAGATGGGTGTGGAGACAGTGAGTATGGACAGCTCTTCTGTGACTTACGAGAGAAAGAGAATAGATGGGAAGGGAAGGGAGGGAAAGGGAAGAGAGAAAAGAGAAACAGGAGTGGATAGAAGGACATGGGGCCAAAGAATATTCATTAAAAAACATTTTAAAATATTTATTGTTTTAAGGCATATTTGTATAGTAGACAGAAAGAAATAGACAATGCAGATAATCTAGGTACAACTGAAATTCTCTTAATCAATCTCCATTTCCTCCACTTGACTTGAGACTATTAATTGTCCTCTCTTTTTTCTTTCTTTTTCCTTCCTTCCTTCCTTCCTTCCTTCCTTCCTTCCTTCCTTCCTTCCTTCTTCCCTCCCTCCCTCCCTCCCTCTCTCCCTCCCCTCTCCTTCTCTCTTCCCCCCTTTCTCCCTCTTTCTTTGTCTCTCTCTCTCTATGTTTCTTTCTTTCTTCCTTCCCCTTCCACCTTCTTTCCTTCCTTCCTTGCTTCCTTCCTTTTGGTAAAGTAATGACCCCTATGGCTGGTATTTTACACACACTCCATGAACTACTGTGTTCATTAGTTTGATCTACTGTGTACAGAGAGGCAATGTGTCCATCCCTTGACTTGCCAATGCCTAATTTATAGACTGAATTGTACTCCATAACCCAAATTCCTATGTTGAAGCCCTGACCTTTAATATGAGTGTATTTTGTAGATAGGGTCTTTAAGAAGATGATTAATGTTAAATAAGGTCATAAGGGTAAGACCCTAATCTAGTAGAACTGCTGTCCTTCTAAGAAGAGGGAGAAATACCCAGAGCTTGCACACAGAGAGAAAAAAACAAAACAAAACAAAACAACAACTATGTACCAGAGGTGGCCTTTTACAAGCCAGACAGAATCCTCAAGGGCAACCAAACTTGCTAACACCTTGACGTTGGACTTCCATTCTCCATAACTGTGAGAAATATATTCCTGTTGTTTAAACCACCCCACCTGTGGTATTTTGTTGTGGCAGCTCTAGTAGATTAATACAACCTATTGTATTCATTACTGTAATTATGTAATTACTGAAATATTACATAAAATGAAGAAATCATGCAAAAAATTGTTTTTATGAAAAATTAGCTGAATGCTTTGGAAAGACTTTTTAGCAAGTTGCTAAAAGAGGTACTGTTCCATTGTTATGGGCAAGGCAACTATAAAAGATTGGGAGAATTTGTAAAACTAGGACAGTGGCCTCATATCATCTTTAAATATCTTTCAATTCTCACTGTGGTTTAAAGAAACCAAAACTAGAATTTGCAGAAGATACAGTGTATGCAAAAGGTGAGCCAGAAATGCAATTTTTGTCCTGTAGAAGATTGGCAAAGAAATGAATATGTACATGTTAGTTAGAATTATTTTTTTTCTTTCATAGTTTATTGTTAAGTTGGATTCCATATTACACCCAGTGCTCATCCCCACAAGTGCCCCCCACCATGCCCATCACCCCCCTTGCCCTCTCTCCCACCCCCATCAGCCCTCAGTTTATTCTCAGTATTCAAGAGTCTCTCATGGTTTGCCCCCCTCCCTCTCCCCAACTATTTTCCCCTTCTCTTCCCCCATGGTCCTCCGGTAAGTTTCTCCTAATCCTCCTATAAGTGAAAGCATGGGGTACCTGTCTTTCTCTGCCTGACTTATTTCGCTCAGCTTAAAACCCTCAAGTTCCATCCATGTTGCTACAAATGGCAAGATTTCATTCTTTCCCATTGCCATGCAGTATTCCATTGTATAGATAGACCACATCTTCTTGATCCATTTGTCTGTTGATGGACACTTAGGCTCTTTCCATGTTTTGTCTGTTATTAAGAGTGCTGCTGTGAACATTGGGGTACATGTACCCCTATGCATCAGCACTCTTGTATCACTTGGGTAAATTCTCAGCAGTGCTATTGCTGGGTCCTAGGGGAGTTCTAGTGTTAATTTTTTGAGGAACCTTCACACTGTTTTCCAGAGGGGCTCTACCAGTTTACATTCCCACCAACAGTGGAGGAGGGTGCTCTTTTCTCCACATCCTCACCAGCATCTAGAGTCTCCTGATCTGTTAATTTTAGCCACTCTGACCGTCATGAGGTGGTATCTCAGTGTGGTTTTGATCTGCATTTCCCTGATGATGAGGGACACTGGGCATCATTTCATGTGTCTGATGGCCATCTGGATGTCCTCTTTGGAGAAGTGTCTGTTCATGTCTTCTGCCCATGTCTTCACTGGATTATTTGTTTTCCAGGTGTGGAGTTTGGTGAGTTCCTTATAGATTTTGGATACTAGCCCTTTATATAATATGTCATTTGCAACTATCTTTTCTCATTCCTTCAGTTGCCTGTTAGTTTTATGGATTGTTTCCTTTGCCATGCAGAAGCTTTTTATCTTGATGAGGTCCCAATAGTTCATTTTTTGCTCTTGATTCCCTTGCCTTTGGGCATGTGTCAAGTAAGAAATTGCTGTGGTTGAGGTCAAGGAGGTTGTTTCCTGCTTTCTCCTCTAGGGTTTTGATGGTTTCCTGTCTCACATTCAGGCCCTTTATCCATTTTGAGTTTATTTTTGTGTATGGTGTGAGAAAGTGATCTAGTTTCATTCTTTTGCATGTTGCTGTCTACTTCTCCAAGCACCATCTGCTAAAGAGGCTGTCTTTTTTCCACTGGATACTCCTTCCCGCTTTGTCAAAGATTAGTTGGCCATACATTTGTGTGTCCAATTCTGAGTTCTCTATTCTATTCCATTGGTCTATGTGTCTGTTTTTGTGCCAATACCATACTGTCTTGATGATGACAGCTTTGTAGTAGAGGCTAAAGTCTGGGATGTTGATGCCTCCCGTTTTGGTTTTCTTCTTCAATATTACTTTGGCTATTCGGGGTCTTTTGTGGTTCCATACAAATTTTAGGACAGTTTGTTCTAGCTTTGAGAAGAATGCTGGTGCAATTTTGATTGAGATTGCATTGAATGTGTAGATTGCTTTGGGTAGTAATGACATTTTGACAGTATTTATTCCTCTGATCCATGAGCATTGGATGTTTTTCCATTTCTTTGTATCTTCTTCAATTTCCTTCATAAGTTTTCTATAGTTTTCATCACACAGGTCTCCTATATATTTGGTTAGGTTTATTCCCAGGTATTTTATGGTTTTTTTGTGCAATTGTGAATGGGATCCATTTCTTGATTTCTATTTCTGTTACTTCATTATTGGTGTATAAAGTTGCAACTGATTTCTGTACATTGATTTTGTACCCTGCAACTTTGCTTAATTCTTGGATCTGTTCTATTAGGTTTCTGGTGGATTCTGTTTTGTTTTCTATGTAGTGTATCATGTCATCTGCAAAAAGTGAAAGTTTGACTTCTTCTTTGCCAATTCTGATGCCTTTTATTTCCTTTTGTTGTCTGATTGCTGACGCTTAGACTTCCTGCTCTATGTTAAACAACAGTGGTGAAAGTGGAAATCCCTTTGGTGTTCCTGATTTCAGGGGGAAAGCTCTCAGTTTTTCCCCTTTGAGGATGATGTTAGCTGAGGGCTTTTCATAAATGGCTTTTATCATGTTTAAGTAAGTTCCTTCTATCCTGACTTCCTTGAGGTTTTTGGGATGCAACAAAGGGAATCCTAAGAGGAAAGTACATTGCACTCCAGGCCTATTTCAAAAAACTGGAAAAATCACAAATATAGTATCTAACAGTGCACCTATAGGAATCAGAAGGAGAGCAACAAAAGTACCCCAAATCCAGAAGAAGAAGAGAAATAATAAAATCCAGGGCAGAAATAAACAATATAGAATCCAAAAAAAAAAAAAAAAAAAAAAAAAAAAAAAAAAAAAAAAAAAAAAAAAAAAAAAAAAAAAAAAA